>NC_135232.1:507637516-508237516 GCF_051348905.1 Ranitomeya variabilis
TCCCCTATACCAGTCTATATACACAGCACAGATGCTATATAACCAGTGCCATCCCCTATACCAGTCTATATACACAGCACAGACACTATATAACCAGTGCCCTCCCTTATACCAGTCTATATACACAGCACAGACGCTATATAACCAGTGACTTCCCCTATACCAGTCTATATACACAGCACAGACGCTATATAACCAGTGCCCTCCCCTATACCAGTCTATATACACAGCACAGATGCTATATAACCAGTGCCCTCCCCTATACCAGTCTATATACACAGCACAGATGCTATATAACCAGTGACTTCCCCTATACCAGTCTATATACACAGCACAGACGCTATATAACCAGTGACTTCCCCTATACCAGTCTATATACACAGCACAGACACTATATAACCAGTGACCTCCCCTATACCAGTCTATATACACAGCACAGACGCTATATAACCAGTGACTTCCCCTATACCAGTCTATATACACAGCACAGACACTATATAACCAGTGCCCCCCTCATACCCGGCAGACATGATGCCCCCAGCACACAGTGCCACCTCCGCAGACATGTGGCTGGCTCTGGTGCCCTGCTCCCAGGCCGCAGGACTCCTCCTACGAGCACAGCCGCCTGTGACTGGCCGGTGGCAGGCCTAAGCCTCGGTCTTTCCTGGAAGCTGGATCCGGGCCGCGGCGGCCGGGCCTGTGTAGTGAATGAGAGGCGCGGCCCGCTCTTCCCGGACACTCTCCAGCACGTAGCGCTGGGCGCAGGAGCCCGCCGACTCCGACCACACAGCCATAAAGTAGTTCCCCGGCAACAAGTGTCCAGGACGGAACCTCACATGTCCCCGGCCCCACGTCTGACACTTCCTGTCAGCCACTCAGACCAGCGGGCCGGCTGCCACTGCCACTCGGCACACAGCACCGGGAAGGTCCTGCCGGCCCCGGCCTCCCTCACCGCACGCTGCCCGGTGTGCCGAGCCGTCTCCTACCGACTGCGCCTGGGTGTCCGCCGGTGAGCCCGTCACTCACAGCCCCACACAGCCCTCCATGTCCCAGCACTCACATTACTGTGCGTATCGATGGCCTGCATCAGCCTCTCCCTGATCTCCCGCGGGGATACCGGAGCCGCTGTCATTGCCTCTGTCCGGGGATCACTGCGGAGGGCGGCGCGGCATGTTCCCGGGGAGGGAGGGACACAGTGGCCTGGGCACCGGAGACTCCCAGGCGCGTCTCTCCAGCTGGAGTCGAGCGACCGGGAGCCCCGAGGCACGACGGGAAATCCGCCGCCGCACGCTTTGTGACGCCACTGAAGCGACGTCCTCGCGTCACGATTCCTCTGGGCAGCACGCACGTCACGTACGTACGCAGAGACGTACATTTCCCCTCCCCCAACAGGAAGTGTCAGGCTCAGCGTGTAGCTGTCAGTGCTGGCTTGGCCGCGGTGGAGCGTGCGTGGTCTGTGACCGGTCCCTGTAATGCTGGAGCGTGCCTGGCACACGGAGGGCCGGGCCATGCCCAGCTGGCATGTCACTCACGCCTTACCAGCAGTACTGGCTGGGTGCGCCGTGTGGGCATAGGGGGAATGGCAGAGCCCATGGGCCTAAGGCTATGTGCGCACGCTGCAGATTCGCAGCAGTTGTCCATGCGGTGTACAGTACCATGTAAACCTATGGAAAACCAAATCCGCAGTGCACATGAAGCAGAAAAAAACGTGCGGAAACGCTGCGTTGTTCTGTAGCATGTCAATTCTTGGTGCGGATTCCGCAGCGTTTTACACCTGCTCCATAATAGGAATCCGCAGGTGGAATCCGCACAAATTCCACGAAAAAACTGCCGTGAATCACCGGTAATTCCACATGAAAGCCACAGTGCAGTTTACCTGCGGATTAGTTTGGAAAAATCCGCAGAGTAATCCGCAGTGTGTGCACATACCCCAACACTGGTGGCATAATCCCCGGCTGAAGGAAGTGCACAGCCCTTGTAAGATGTATTTCATTGTAGGGGTAGTACAGAACTAGGACAACGCCTTCCCATTCTGATTGTTCCTGTTAAAATGAAAGCATGTCTACTCTCTGCCGGTGCCGTTCCCAGGGCTCTCGCAGGGTTATTATGATGTGACCTTAGCGACCAACCAGCACTGGCGTGACTTTCCGCCTTTAGACAAATCAAACACAGGAAGTGAGAGCTGCAGCTGCTCTTTGACTTTTTGGCGTTCAATTTGTCCAGAGGCGGAGACAGCGATGCCTGCGCTGATTGGGTGGTGGGGTCACGTGTTGTGACAGCCTATGGAGAGCCCCAGGAACACACAGGAGAATATAGGTGTTTTTATTTTAAAGGGGGCAAACATTCAGATTGTGAAGGAGTTGTCCGAGTAGTGGACAGTCCCTTTACAGGGGTGTTCCCAAGACAAGCGATAACGGTCTCTGGATTCTGACATGACAAGAACGGAGCCCCTTTATCATTGGTGCACACTCTAGCTCTATTCTGCTGTATGGGAACGCCAGAGAGTATGGTGCTTGGTTATTTCCATCAGGCTCATAATGAATAGAGATGAGCACTCACAACTGCTTTCTAGACGGGGTCTGCAGAGCCTAATTCTCGGCAGTGCTGGGGGTCCCCACAGTCAGTTATGTCCAGCCCTATAACTTACCATTTTGGAAATAAGCCTTTAGTAGCTGATTGGAGAACTTGTCTAATACCAAATACATTATGTACTTGATATATCACAGGGTAACAAAGGAGAATGCTCAGAAATGCAGAATAAGGCTTTAGGTCTACAACGAGTCTCTGGTAATTCTATTTTACCACCTAGTCAGTGTTTAATGCCGGGGGGGGGGGGGGGGGGGGGGTTGTTCCCACCTGAGAGATAACCAGGTACAGAACTTGGCTCTCTCAAATCAGACTTATAGACTTGAATGAATCTTCCAAGTGGGAACTCATGACCCCTGTCTCCTACTCACACATCAATAGTATGTGTGGTCATAGCGCTCTGCGCCTCTTCACCAGCCAGGTTTAAAGTTGGGATTAAGGGAGTTTTTCTATAGTGTGACCATATCTTACAGTGTTTGTCTTATGTTTACATTAATGGCATCTTGTACTGATCGGATGCAGGAAGCTGCAATACGAAAACTACATGAAAATATTGTGATATACAGTCTTATAATCAGTCAGTACAGAATGACTGTTTACACCGAGTACAGGTGTTCTGTCCACCTTCTCATCCATATACACCTTCCCACCATCTCAGCTGCTGTAAAGCCAGAGCTGTCAATCAAAATGGGGGGGGGGGGGGAGAAATGAGGGAAAACAGTATGTATATAATTTTGCCCACAATTTTTTGCATTGAGCGGCGGTATTTAGTTTGAACCTTCACGCTGTGCTGACAGAGTCCTTTTGAAGTGTCATTTTAGAAAATCTCGCTCGCAGTGCACCTATGGAGAACAGAGTCATGCTATATGAACCATAGAATGTATAAGTTCTACAAGTCATGTTGAGCCAGAAACATCGGGCCAGAAAATGAAAAAAAAAACATCACCCTAAAAGATAAGTGTACATGACATTTTCTTGCATATCCTGCCTGGTACCCACTTGAAAAAGCGTTTCCTTCACCTCAAAAAAAGTAAAAAGGAATGCACTGCAATGTCAAAACACCCAGTTGTGCATATGATCTGTCTTTTGTAATTATTTTAACTGCATCACGCTTTCAAAGATGTGAAGCAGCTAAAACGGGTAGGAAACTTTTTCTCTGCTGGGGGCCATTTGGATTTTTATACCATCACTCAGGCCCATACAATATCATCAACTGGAAATTTATCCAGCCACATTTGGTCAAACATTTAATTAACTGGCATCTGGACCCGTGGAAGCGTGAACAACGCGAAACGGCCGTCGGTCCTGTTTCTCTTTTCTGCATAATCTGTACTTGTCCTTGCCCGCATAACCTTGTCCATGCAATTCTTTGTAAAATAAAGGACTATGGGTTTTTTTCACCAACATTTGGAGTGTTGCTGCTATTTTTCTTCATTTTGGGACTTAATTAACTCTCCCCTAGTGTGACAGCTGGTCCTGCTTTTTATTGGTGACATGTGATGTTAGGGGATATTGATGTTGCTACACACAACTGCTTTTCCCGGTTTACTGAGGTCTGGAGCGCAGTCTTCTCCTTGCAATTAGTTTTTTTTAAGAACTGGCAGCAATAAGTTGTTCTCAACACAGATGTACACAGTGTTCCAAATTATTATGCAAATTGGATTTAAGTGTCAAAGATTTAATTGTTTTTCAAATACACTCGTGGATGGTATTGTGTCTCAGGGCTCAGTGGATCACTGAAATCAATCTTAAACACATGGGATAATTAGTTTTCCAGGTGATTCTAATTAAAGGAAAACTACTTAAAAATGATGTTCCACATTATTAAGCAGGCTAAAGGTTTCAAGTAACATGGGAGAGAAAAAGGATCTCTATGCTGCTGAAAAGCATCAAATAGTGCAATGCCTTGGTCAAGAGATGAAAACATTAGATATTTCCTGAAAACTTAAGAGTGATCATCGTACTGTTAAGAGATTGAATCTGAGCACAGAAGTGTTCGTGCTAATAAAGGCATAATGAGGAAGGTTTCGGCCAGGCAAGTTCATCGGATTAAGAGAGCAGCTGCCAAAATACCATTACAAAGCAGCAAACAGTTTAACAGCATTCAAACATCCTTCCTTTCCTTATTCTTTTCCAATCAGTCATGTCTTCACCTGCACCACTTCCTTTGTTATTTACATTATCACTTGTCCTTGCAACAAGATATATGTTGGTAGGACTACACAACCACTCCACCTCCGTATGAACTCACACCGACACAATATTAAAACAGGTTATCTTAAACATGGTCTTTCTAGACATTTCAATATCGCACATAATTGTAATCCTTTATTATTTCGTGTTCACCCCATTGATCACGTTCCTGCACATGTTTCTAATCGTACACAGTCACTTAATAGGAAAGAAATTTTTTGGATATATACCTTGAATTCCCTTGAACCTGAAGGGCTAAATGTAATAGCAGATATCCTCTAACCTAACAAAATCTTGAACTGAAGAACCTATCAGGAACCGGTGGCACAATGACTTGAGGAGCTTAAATAATAGAATTACCATACAAGGGTCCCCGGTTCGAATACTTGTTGTGCTACCTGAGATCCCTGCCTTTTTATACTCAGCTCCCAGTTTATTTTTTATTCATTTTAATAATTTTTTTCATTTTTTCATGTTTCTGTTTGTTTGTTTTTTTTAATAAATTTTCGTTTTAGGTTATTGATATTAACCCCTTAACGACCTTTGACGCATACGCTGCGTCATGAAAGTCGGTGCCAAAGCGACCTATGACGCAGCGTATGCGTCATGGAATGATCGCGTCCCTGCAGATCGGGTGAAAGGGTTAACTCCGATTTTACCCGATCTGCAGAGACAGGGGGAGTGGTGCTTCAGCCCAGGGGGGGTGGCTTCACCCCCCCGTGGCTACGATCGCTCTGATTGGCTGTTGAAAGTGAAACTGCCAATCAGAGCGATTTGTAATATTTCACCTAAAAAACTGGTGAAATATTACAATCCAGCCATGGCCGATGCTGCAATATCATCGGCCATGGCTGGAAATACTCAAGTGCCCCCCCCCCACACCCACCGATCGCCCCCCCAGTCCTCCGTTATGGGGTCCGGTCCCCTCCGTCCACCTGCCGGCTCCCCCGTCCTCCTGTCCGCTCCCTCCTTGCTCAGATCCCCCCCCCCCTGTGCTCCGATCACCCCCCCTGTGCTCCGATCCACCCCCCCACCACCCCTTCATACTTACCGATCCTCCCGGTGTCCGGCCGTCTCCTCGCTGGGCGCCGCCATCTTGGAAAATGGCGGGCGCATGCTCAGTGCGCCCGCCGAATCTGCCAGTCGGCAGATTCCTTACAAGTACATTTTGATCGCTGTGGTAGGTTCTATCACAGCGATCAAAATAAAAAAAATAATAAATAACCCCCCCCCCCCTTTATCACCCCCATAGGGACAATAATAAAATAAAGAAATTTTTTTTTTCTTTTTCCACTAGGGTTAGGGTTAGAACTAGGGTTAGAACTAGGGGTAGGGTTAGGGGTAGGGTTAGGGTTACGGGTAGGGTTAGGGGTAGGGTTATGGCATGTGCACACAGAGCGGATCGGCCGCGGATCCGCAGCGGATCGGCCGCGGATCCGCAGCGGATCGGCCGCGGATCCGCAGCGGATCGGCCGCGGATCCGCAGCGGATTGGCCGCTGCGAATTCGAAGCAGTTTTCCATCAGGTTTACAGTACCATGTACACCTAAGGAAAACCAAATCCGCTGTGCCCATGGTGCGGAAAATTCCGTGCAGAAACGCTGCGTTGTATTTTCCGCAGAATGTCAATTCTTTGCGCGGATTCCGCAGCGTTTTACACCTGTTCCTCAATAGGAATCCGCAGGTGAAATCCGCACAAAAAAACACTGGAAATCTGCTGTAAATCCGCAGGTAAAACGCAGTGCCTTTTACCTGCAGATTTTTCAAAAATCGTGCGGAAAAATCTCACACGAATCCGCAACGTGGGCACATAGCCTTAGGGTTAGGGTTGGAATTAGAGTTAGGGTTGGAATTAGGGCTAGGGTTTGAAATAGGGTTAAGATTAGGCTTGTGGTTAGGGTTACGGATAGGGTTAGGGGTGTGTTGGGGTTACAGTTGTGGTTAGGGTTGGGATTAGGGTTACGGTTGGGATTAGGGTTAGGATTAGGGTTGGAATTAGGGTTACGGGTGTGTTGCGGTTAGGGTTGTGGTTAGGGGTGTGTTGGGGTTAGGGTTGTGATTAGGGTTATGGCTACAGTTGGGATTAGGATTAGGGGTGTGTTGGGGTTAGTGTTGAAGTTAGAATTGAGGGGTTTCCACTGTTTAGGCACATCAGGGGTCTCCAAACGCAACATGGCGCCACCATTGATTCCAGCCAATCTTGCGTTCAAAAAGTCAAATGGTGCTCCCGCCCTTCCAAGCCCCGACGTACGCCCAAACAGTGGTTTACCCCCACATTTGGGGTACCAGCGTACTCAGGACAAACTGGGCAACAACTGTTGGGGTCCAATTTCTCCTGTTACCCTTGCAAAAATAAAAAATTACTTGCTAAAACATAATTTTTGAGGAAAGAACAATTATTTTTTATTTTCACGGCTCTGCGTTATAAACTTCTGTGAAGCACTTGGGGGTTGAAAGTGCTCACCACACATCTAGATTAGTTCCTTGGGGGTCTAGTTTCCAAAATGGGGTCACTTGTGGGGTGTTTCTACTGTTTAGGCACATCAGGGGCTCTGCAAATGCAATGTGACGCCCGCAGACCATTCCATCAAAGTCTGCATTTCAAATGTCACTACTTCCCTTCCGAGCCCTGACGTGTGCCCAAACAGTGGTTTACCCCCACATATGGGGTATCAGCGTACTCACAACAAACTGGGCAACAAATATTGGGGTCCAAATTCTCCTGTTACCCTTGTGAAAATAAAAAATTGCTTGCTAAAACATCTTTTTTGAGGAAAGAAAAATGATTTTTTATTTTCACGGCTCTGCGTTGTAAACTTCTGTGAAGCACTTGGGGATTGAAAGTGCTCACCACACATCTAGATTAGTTCCTTGGGGGGTCTAGTTTCCAAAATGGGGTCACTTGTGGGGGGTTTCTACTGTTTAGGCATATCAGGGGCTCTGCAAACGTAACATGATGCCCGCAGACCATTCCATCAAAGTCTGCATTCCAAAACGTCACTACTTCCCTTCCGAGCCCCGGCATGTGCCCAAACAGTGGTTTATCCCCACATATGGGGTATCAGCGTACTCAGGAGAAACTGGACAACAACTTTTGGGGTCCAATTTCTCCTGTTACTCTTGCAAAAATAAAAAATTCTGGGCTAAAAAAATATTTTTGAGGAAAGGAAACACGTTTATTATTTTCACGGCTCTGCGTTATAAACTTCTGTGAAGCACTTGGGGGTTCAAAGTGCTCACCACACATCTAGATAAGTTCCCTTGGGGGTCTAGTTTCCAAAATGGAGTCACTTGTGGGGAGTTCCTACTGTTTAGGCACATCAGGGGCTCTGCAAACGCAACCTGACGCCCGCAGAGCATTCCATCAAAGTCTGCATTTCAAAACGTCACTACTTCCCTTCCGAACCCCGACGTGTGCCAAAACAATGGTTTACCCCCACATATGGGGTATCAACGTACTCAGGAGAAACTGGACAACAACTTTTGGGGTCCAATTTCTCCTGTTACCCTTGGGAAAATAAAAAATTGTGGGCTAAAAAATCATTTTTGAGAAAAGAAAAATTATTTTTTATTTTCATGGCTCTGCGTTATAAACTTCTGTGAAGCACTTGGGGGTTCAAAGTGCTCACCACACATCTAGATTAGTTCCTTTGGAGGTCTAGTTTCCAAAATGGGGTCACTTGTGCTGGAGCTCCAATGTTTAGGCACACAGGGGCTCTCCAAACGCAACATGGTGTCCGCTAATGATTGGAGCTAATTTTCCATTCAAAAAGCCAAATGGCGTGCCTTCCCTTCCGAGCCCTGCCGTGCGCCCAAACAGTGGTTTACCCCCACATATGGGGTATCATCGTACTCAGGACAAACTGGACAACAACATTTGTGGTCCAATTTCTCCTATTATCCTTGGGAAAATAAAAAATTCTGGGCTAAAAATAATTTTTGAGGAAAGAAAAATTATTTTTTTATTTTCACGGCTCTGCGTTATAAACGTCTGTGAAGCACCTGGGGGTTGTAAGTGCTCACTATGCATCTAGATAAGTTCCTTGGGGGGTCTAGTTTCCAAAATGGGGTCACTTGTAGGGGAGCTCCAATGTTTAGGCACACAGGGGCTCTCCAAACACGACATGGTGTCCGCTAACGATTGGAGCTAATTTTCCATTCAAAAAGTCAAATGGCACGCCTCCCCTTCCGAGCCTTGCCGTGCACCCAAACAGTGGTTTACCCCCACATATGAGGTATCGGCATACTCAGGAGAAATTGCCCAACAAATTTTAGGATCCATTTTATCCTGTTGCCCATGTGAAAATGAAAAAATTAAGGCTAAAAGAAATTTTGTGTGAAAAAAAAGTACTTTTTCATTTTTGCGGATCAATTTGTGAAGCACCTGGGGGTTTAAAGTGCTCACTATACCTCTAGATGAGTTCCTTGGGGGGTCTAGTTTCCAAAATGGGGTCACTTGTGGAGGAGCTCCAATGTTTAGGCACACAGGGGCTTTCCAAACGCGACATGGTGTCCGCTAACGATGGAGATAATTTTTCATTCAAAAAGTCAAATGGCGCTCCTTCCCTTCCGAGCCTTACCATGTGCCCAAACAGTGGTTTACCCCCACATGTGAGGTATTGGTGTACTCAGGAGAAATTGCCCAACAAAATTTAGGATCCATTTTATCCTGTTGCCCATGTGAAAATGAAAAAATTGAGGCTAAAATAATTTTTTTTTGAAAAAAAAGTACTTTTTCATTTTTACGGATCAATTTGTGAAGCACCTGGGGGTTTAAAGTGCTCACTATGCTTCTAGATAAGTTCCTTGGGGGGTCTAGTTTCCAAAATGGGGTCACTTGTGGGGGAGCTCCAATGTTTAGGCACACGGGGGCTCTCCAAACGTGACATGGTGTCCGCTAAAGATTGGAGCCAATTTTTCATTCAAAAAGTCAAATGGCGCTCCTTCCCTTCCGAGCCCTGCCGTGCGCCCAAACAGTGGTTTACCCCCACATATGAGGTATCAGCGTACTCAGGACAAATTGGACAACAACGTCCGTGGTCCAGTTTCTCTTTTTACTGCTGGGAAAATAAAAAAATTGTTGCTAAAAGATCATTTTTGTGACTAAAAAGTTAAATGTTCATTTTTTACTTCCATGTTGCTTCTGCTGCTGTGAAACACCTGAAGGGTTAATAAACTTCTTGAATGTGGTTTTGAGCACCTTGAGGGGTGCAGTTTTTAGAATGGTGTCACTTTTGGGTATTTTCAGCCATATAGAACCCTCAAAATGACTTCAAATGTGAGGTGGTCCCTAAAAAAAATGGTTTTGTAAATTTTGTTGTAAAAATGAGAAATCACTGGTCAAATTTTAACCCTTATAACTTCCTAGCAAAAAAAAAAAATTGTTTCCAAAATTGTGCTGATGTAAAGTAGACATGTGGGAAACGTTATTTATTAACTATTTTGTGTCACATAACTCTCTGGTTTAACAGAATAAAAATTCAAAATGTGAAAATTGCGAAATTTTCAAATTTTTTGCCAAATTTCCATTTTTTTCACAAATAAACTCAGAAATTATCGACCTAAATTTACCACTAACATGAAGCCCAATATGTCACGAAAAAACAATCTCAGAATCGCTAGGATCCGTTGAAGCGTTCCGGAGTTATTACCTCATAAAGGGACACTGGTCAGAATTGCAAAAAACGGCAAGGTCATTAAGGCCAAAATAGGCTGGGTCATGAAGGGGTTAATGTGTATTGCCTTTGTATTACCATATATATAAGTTTTTAACCTGTTCAAGTACTATAATATAGGGGCATGGTCGCCCCTCCCCTTCCTTTCTTTTCTATAAATATACTCCATATTGTGTTATGTATTACATGCCCTGAGGAAGAGAGCAGGAACGCTCTTGAAACGCGTAGGCAAAATAAACCATTTTAAATATATCCCGTGAGCGCGGTCTTCATTTTGCCTAAGACTACTGAAATCAATCTTAAACACATGGGATAATTAGTTTTCCAGGTGATTCTAATTAAAGGAAAACTACTTAAAAATGATGTTCCACATTATTAAGCAGGCTAAAGGTTTCAAGTAACATGGGAGAGAAAAAGGATCTCTATGCTGCTGAAAAGCATCAAATAGTGCAATGCCTTGGTCAAGAGATGAAAACATTAGATATTTCCTGAAAACTTAAGAGTGATCATCGTACTGTTAAGAGATTGAATCTGAGCACAGAAGTGTTCGTGCTAATAAAGGCATAATGAGGAAGGTTTCGGCCAGGCAAGTTCATCGGATTAAGAGAGCAGCTGCCAAAATACCATTACAAAGCAGCAAACAGTTATTTGAAGCTGCTGGTGCCTCTTGAGTCTCTCGAACCTCAAGGTGTAGGATCCTTCAAAGGCTTGCTGTGGTGCATAAACCTACTATTCGGCCACCCCTGAACAGTGTTCACAAGCAGAAACGGTTGCAGTGGGCCCAGACATACATGAAGACTAATTTTCAAACAGTCTTGCTTACTGATTAGTGTAGAGCAAACCCTGGATGGTCCAGATGCATGGAGTAGTGGATGGTTGGTGGATGGCCACCATGTCCCAACAAGGCTGCGACGTCAGCAAGGAGGTGGAGGAATCATGTTTTGGGCCGGAATCATGGGGAAACAGCTGGTAGGGCCCTTTAAGGTTCCTGAAGGTGTGAAAATAACCTCTGCAAAGTACGGTAAATAGAGTTTCTGACTGACAACTTTCTTCCATGGTATAAAAAGCAGAAACGTGCCTTCAGGAGCAAAATCATCTTCATGCATGACAATGAATCCCTCTGAGTCATTGGCTGCTATGGGCATAAAAGGAGATAAACTCATGGTGTGGCCACCATCTTCCCCTGACCTCAACCCTATAGAGAACCTTTCGAGTACCATCAAGCAAAAGATCTATGAGGGTGGGAGGCAGTTCACATCAAAACAGCAGCTCTGGGAGGCTATTCTGACTTCATGCAAAGAAATACAAGCAGAAACTCCATAAACTCACAAGTTCAATGGATGCAAGAATTGAGAAGGTGATATCAAAGAAGGGTTCCTATGGTAACATGTAACTTGGCCTGTTAGGATGTTTTGGAATTAAATAGCTTTTTTGTTCAGTGAATGTGACCTCCTAATGCTGCAAATTCAACAAATGAGCATTTTCAATTCTTTAAAACATGTCAAATGTTTAGAAATTCTACTGTGCCTAATAATTTGGAACAGTGCATTTTGAGTTTTTATTCAATTTGGAGATTATACTGTTATCATTGGGAAGTTTCTTCAATAAAATTCGATGTATTCCCTAATGGGTGATGACTTTTATTAGACTGACTGTCATTTGCACCAACCATTTAACCCCCTTCCCGACCTGTGACGCCACGTAGGTGTCATGAAAGTCTGTGCCAATCCGACCTGTGACGCCTATGTGGCGTCATGGAGGGATCGCGTCCCTGCAGATCGGGTGAAAAGGTTAACTCCAATTTCACCCGATCTGCAGGGACAGGGGGAGTGGTACTTTAGCCCGGGGGGGTGGCTTTGCCCCCACGTGGCTACGATCGCTCTGATTGGCTGTTGAAAGTGCAACAGCCACATAGCCTTAGGGCTGGGGTTGGAAATAGGGTTAAGATTAGGCTTGTGGTTAGGGTTGTGGTTAGGGGTGTGTTGGGGTTAGGGTTGTGATTAGGGTTATGGCTAGAGTTGGGATTAGGGTTAGGGGTGTATTGGGGTTAGTGTTGGAGTTAGAATTGAGGGGTTCCACTGTTTAGGCACATCAGGGGTCTCCAAACGCAACATGGCGCCACCATTGATTCCAGCCAATCTTGCGTTCAAAAAGTCAAATGGTGCTCCCTCCCTTCTGAGCCCCGACGTGCGCCCAAACAGTGGTTTACTCCCACATATGGGGTACCAGCATACTCAGGACAAACTGGGCAACAACTATTGGGGTCCAATTTCTCCTGTTACCCTTGAGAAAATAAAAAATTGCTTGCTAAAACATCATTTTTTGAGGAAAGAAAAATGATTTTTTATTTTCACGGCTCTGTGTTATAAACTTCTGTGAAGCACTTGGGGGTTTAAAGTGATCACCGCACATCTAGATTAGTTCCACGGGAGGTCTAGTTTCCAAAATGGGGTCACATGTGGGGGAGCTCCAATGTTTAGGCACACAGGGGCTCTCCAAACGCGACATGGTGTCCGCTAACGATTGTAGCTAATTTTTCATTCAAAAAGTCAAATGGCACTCCTTCCCTTCTGAGCCTTGCCGTGTGCCCAAATGAGGTATCTGTGTACTCAGGAGAAATTGCCCAATAAATTTTAGGATCCATTTTATCCTGTTGCTCATGTGGAAATGAACAAATTGAGGCTAAAATAATTTTTTTGTGAAAAAAAAAAAAGTAGTTTTTCATATTTACGGATCAATTTGTGAAGCACCTGGGGGTTCAAAGTGCTCACTATGCATCTAGATAAGTTCCTTGGGGGGTCTAGTTTCCAAAATGGGGTCAATTGTGGGGGGTTTCTACTGTTTAGGCACATCAGGGGCTCTGCAAACGCAACGTGACGCCCGCAGAGCATTCCATCAAAGTCTGCATTTCAAAACGTCACTACTTCCCTTCCGAACCCCGACGTGTGCCCAAACAGTGGTTTAACCCCATATATGGGGTATCAGCGTACTCAGGAGAAACTGGACAACAACTTTTGGGGTCAAATTTCTCCTGTTACCCTTGGGAAAATAAAAAATTGCGGGCTAAAAAATCATTTTTGAGAAAATAAAAATTATTTTTTATTTTCATGGCTCTGCGTTATAAACTTCTGTGAAGCACTTGGGGGTTCAAAGTGCTCACCACACATCTAGATTAGTTCCTTGGGAGGTCTAGTTTCCAAAATGGGGTCACTTGTGGGGGAGCTCCAATGTTTAGGAACACAGGGGCTCTCCAAACGCGACATGGTGTCCGCTAAAGATTGGAGCCAGTTTTTCATTGAAAAAGTGAAATGGCGCTCCTTCCCTTCCGAGCCCTGTCATGCGCCCAAGCAGTGGTTCCCCCCACATATGGGGTATCGGCGTACTCAGGACAAATTGTACAATAACTTTTGGGGTCCAGTTTCTCTTTTTTACCCTTGGGAAAATAAAAAAATTGTTGCTAAAAGATCATTTTTGTGACTAAAAAGTTAAATGTTAATTTTTTCCTTCCATGTTGCTTCTGCTGCTGTGAAGCACCTGAAGGGTTAATAAACTTCTTGAATGTGGTTTTGAGCACCTTGAGGGGTGCAGTTTTTAGAATGGTGTCACTTTTGGGTATTTTCAGCCATATAGACCCCTCAAACCGACTTCAAATGTGAGGTGGTCCCTAAAAAAAATGGTTTTGTAAATTTCGTTGTAAAAATGAGAAATCGCTGGTTAAATTTTAATTCTCATAACTTCCTAGCAAAAAAAATGTTGTTTCCAAAATTGTGCTGATGTAAAGCAGACATGTGGGTAATGTTATTTATTAAAGGGAACCTGTCACCCCGTTTTTTCCGTATGAGATAAAAATACCGTTAAATAGGGCCTGAGCTGTGCGTTACAATAGTGTATTTTGTGGACCCCGATTCCCCACCTATGCTGCCGAAATACCTTACCAAAGTCGCCGTTGTCGCCTGTCAATCAGGCTGGTCTGGTCAAATGGGCGTGGTGACATCACTGTTTCTTCCCCCAGATCTTGCTTAATTTTTCCGTTGGTGGCGTAGTGGTTTGCGCATGCCCAACTGCCGAATCCACTGCACAGGTGAAGTAAAAGAGCGCTATCTGAGCTATTCCCCTGGTTATCGTGGGGGCGGCCATCTTCCTGAGGCCACGCGTGCGCAGATGGAGCGCTCCGCTGCCCGGGGCTTCAGGAAAATGGCCGCGGGATGCCGCGCGTGCGCAGATGGAGATCGCGGCGGCCATTTTCCTGAAGCCGAGTAAATTTACCACTAACGTGAAGCCCAATATGTCACGAAAAAACAATCTCAGAACAGCTAGGATCCGTTGAAGTGTTCCTGAGTTATTACCTCATAAAGGGACACTGGTCAGAATTGCAAAAAACGACCAGGTCATTAAGGGGTTAAGAAAATCAGAGAAAAAAATATAATTTACATAATAATTTGGATCATGATGTATATTACACTGCGGGTCTCCTCACAGTGGGAAATTCATCACTGCTGACATAACATAGAACTCAAGCACTGGTGAGTCTGCCGAATACATGACGTAGGAGACAGAGTGCAGAATACATGACTTAGGAGACACAGACTGCTGAATACATGACGTAGGAGACACAGAGTGCAGAATACATGACGTAGGAGACACAGAGTGCAGAATACATGACGTAGGAGACACAGAGTGCAGAATACATGACGTAGGAGACACAGAGTGCAGAATACATGACTTAGGAGACACAGAGTGCAGAATACATGACGTAGGAGACACAGAGTGCAGAATACATGACGTAGGAGACACAGAGTGCAGAATACATGACGTAGGAGACACAGAGTGCAGAATACATGACGTAGGAGACACAGAGTGCAGAATACATGACGTAGGAGACACAGAGTGCAGAATACATGACGTAGGAGACACAGAGTGCAGAATACATGACGTAGGAGACACAGAGTGCAGAATACATGACTTAGGAGACACAGAGTGCAGAATACATGACGTAGGAGACACAGAGTGCAGAATACATGACGTAGGAGACACTGCAGAATACATGACGTAGGAGACAGTGCAGAATACATGACGTAGGAGACAGAGTGCAGAATACATGACGTAGGAGACACAGAGTGCAGAATACATGACGTAGGAGACACAGACTGCTGTACATGCATCACATTGGATATACTGGGTCACATACATAACGGGGGCTGAGGTTTCCGCTGTCCGCTGCTGTTGTCGGTGGGACTGGAGCGCAGAGTCAACACTCTGCCCACAAAGTATGTCCTGATGCAGGATGTAATCATTTTTTCCACATGCCACAGTAGTGAAACGCTGCATGCACGCAGTGTCAGGAGCAATTAAAGGGCCAGCATTTTGACGGCCCCCATCCCAAGCATTGTGATCCGCGGTCCGAGAACTGTGCTCCCTGGGAATCTGCCAGGGGCCAGTAAAAAGGATGTTGCAGGCTATAAAAGTGATTGGTCCATTCTTTGGCCACTACCATTTGATATTCAGAATTAAAAGAAAAAAAAAAATATCTAGCGGCAAAGCTACTGCAAATAATTATGCAAAACTCGTCACAGAAGCCAGTTCAAGAATAACATTGCTTGTGTTTTCTGGAAGTGTCTCCCTAGAGCAATACTGATGCGGGTACGCTGGTATAAGAGACGTCGTGTATGCCATCTAAAACCGGGCAGTGTGTGGGTGACGGGAGCAATGTGCAGCTTCACTTCTGATGAGATTCTTTACGAACAGTACAGGAAACATTAACAATCTTGGCGCTAAGGGAGGGCAGGTCAAACCCTACCATCACATTTTAGTTGTTCCTTAGCAACAGAATACAAACTTTGTCCTTAAACTTTACTACCGATGCTGAGGATCACCTAAAGAATTAAGATGTTGTGACAAAGCTAAGTAATGTTTAACCACAATACTCCTAATAGAAACATTATTAGTTTTCACCCAACTATTTTCAGCCCGAATGCTGTCTGTGTGAGGTCAATGATTTTGCTCTGGGACCGATGCTCCACAATTGGACTGTTCAGGTGGGAATTGTATTCATTACGAGGCATCCATGAATCCACAGTGCACTCCAAAGACGTCTGGCAAACCGCTCATTCGCCAGGTGCGATTATAGCAATCTGTATAATGATGATTATCGTCTGCACATCGTCCTGGGTGAGCAGCTGATAACATTCCCTATGGGCGCAGAATGACTAATAATGCAGGATTCTGGCCAGCCGATTGGATACATGTATTACAGCCGCGATCTACACCAAGCAAAACACTGAGGCCAAATGTTGGTTGTGCGTAAGAAATGCACCATTATCCACATTTTTTTCCAACTTTTTATTTTACACTTTTGGTCGTGGCTTTTTTGTGGGTTTCTAGTCCCCCAAATAAAGCTTGTTCTAGGTGTGTTTTTATATGGTCCCTAATAGTCATCTTTAAGAAAATAAGAACAAATACATTTGTACAAAAAAAAAAAAGCATTAAGATCATAGGGCCAGAAGAGAAAGTGTAACAAAAAAAAAAAAAGTGTGCGAAAGTCTTTACTTGACCATTATTGTGTCTATTTAGAAATAGATCTTGTGCGATACAATCTCAGAGTCCCATGTAGCACAACTTCTTTCATTAGCTGACTGGCACCCATAGTGGAAAAAAGATACCAAAAACAAAATTTATCAATGTTTTACCATACATGTAAAGTAGCAGAGTCTGTCTCCAGGTTTTTGCAACCGAATCGGAGAGCACCATAATGAGACCCTGATACACGGATGTGTCACTTATTGGGCTGCTTACTGTAGTATTGATAATAAAAAAAGGAATGTTATCAATAGAATATGATCACTAGAGGACTAGGAAACATACTGCCATATAGCCATCCATATTCAAGCGCTCTGTATATCCTATCCCCAAGCCTTACCCAATGATCAGCAGTTTCTGCCTATGCACAGTATATATAGAATACTGCCAATCAGTGGTGTGGACAGGGATATACAGAGTTCAGCTTTTAGAGAACTGCTGCAGATAAAAAAAGTGTTTATCAAGACTACAGCAAGCAGCCCAGTAAGTGTTACATCCCTAGAATCAGGGTCTCTCTCCCTACATGATGTTGGTCTCCGATCCCAAAACACCTGGGGACAGATTCTCTTTTAAAAGAAAGTCCCATAATGTAAAACAGTTACTAGTTTACCAGTGTTTTAAAGATACACTCACTATCAGAATAGGGAAATCTTCATGGGTACCTAGTCCATTTCAGATTCCAAAAATGACCATAGCCTTACAAGTTTTAGTTATGTCTCAGCTCCAAAACCATAAAAAGATTCTTATTTAAAATGAGTATCTGAACCTACATTGACTCTTCAGGGTGAACAGACTATTTTATTTTGTATTATTTGATTTAAATGCATTCATTTCAAGCTAAATCCTCATTTTTGCAATTGTGATACATTAAACATTTTGCACCATTTAGCTCTTACAAGCTCTTTGTTTCCCACTATATTCAACCTTAATGTGGTCTGTGAGTGGAGAAAAACATTAAGAGTTAAACTCTCCTGTCAGACCAAAAGAATGCGCTCACTGACGGATTCTTAGCTAGCTCATTCTACAGCCAGCAACAGTGGCAAAAAAAAATTATGAAATCCAATTGCAAAAATTTATTTTAGGACAAAATACAAGTATTTACTCATGGAAGCATGTTGTCGTACGTGTACTATATTTTACCTTTATGCCCTATGTGAGCAGTAATGTAGAAAACATTAAAAACCCAACCATTTAGTGTCATCTTCAGGAAGACGTTTATGAGTGATCAAGAAAGGTCTGTGCTTCTGCAATGCTCTCATATTACTTTTACATATACTTTCTGGCACCATCTAAACATGCCATTACATTTAGCAACTGCATGAGGTCCCACGCTACTTTCACAATAGAGGATTTTGTGATAAAGTCACCAAATAGTCCATGTCAATAGAATGCCTGTATCTGCGGATCAACTAGGCCTTGGTGAGATTGATGGAAAGGGAGGGTTGGTTGTCGGAGCTTCTTTAAGGTTGTAGGGTAAAAATATCCGTAGAGAACCATGTTTATGATCCAAACAGCCTGCAAGGAAGAAAAGAGGAGAATTAATACATTCATTTATTCTCATACACGCATTACAATGCATGAAAGTCACCCGTGGCTTACTACCCGGCTGTGTCGCCAGGATTTAAAGGATATGGGCACCTTCAGGCCCATTTTGTTTCCCACTTACAGTACATATCTGTAGTTTTGGGTGAAAGTCATTTTTTTGCAACTGGGTTTAATTACAAGTGCTGCCAATATTGCACCCATACCGACACTGTGCTGTTTACTGCTGACTGACTTTTCTGAGAATCTGTCCGCGAGCGTGTGTAACAGTTATCTTCCTTCCTTTCTGCGGAGTTCTGACTACAAAATTCAGCTCAACTTTCTTGTGGTCAAAAATCAGCTGAAAGGAGCTCCGAAAACAGAATTTAACCATTAAACACTCTCCCATCAGAATGAGCTCACTGACAGATTCTCTGCTAACTCATGTCTGTAATGCGCAAAAACTGTGCAACACAAAGGCTATATTTCTACACAGAACGTTTCTAGGAAATTGTTAATGAAACGCAATTGCAAAAATGATTCTTAGGCCGGGGTCACACTTGCGAGTGCAATGCGAGAAACTTGCACGAGTCTCTCGCATCACTACCCGGCACTCAGGACTGGAGCGTTCAGCTGCATAAAAATACATGTAGCCTAAATTGTTATCAGAAATTCATTTATACAAATGTTACAGTAAAGAAATTCCTTATAAACTGTTGGAAAAAACCCACTACTCACACAATCATACAAAACATCATAAATATGTTCCACATGGCAATAAAAATTCGGAAGTAGCGTAAACTGAGGAGAAATTCTCGAATATTGTCACCTGAAAAAAACAAACAAAACATTAGTAGTTTGAAGAGGCGCACATATGTAAGCTACTGTAAGTGTATATACAAAACACGCCAAAGTCAGAATTAGTGCGCCTCCTGGGACCCCCACCAATCCCAAGAACGGGTCTCTGCAGGGCTCCATCAGATTGCACCATCACCGCATGTATTCTCTATTGGACTGCCAGCAATAGCTATATCCAGCAGTCCCATGGAAAATGAATGGAGCACTGGTACATGTGTCAGGCACCAGCTCCATGCAGCTCCCGTTCTCTATTGATAGAAGATCAGGTCTAAAAATGGGAAGACCCCTTTTAAATTAGTCCAACCCCATGAGTAAAACTCATTTTACTAATCCCCTACCAGTTCTGTATCAATACATTTTTGCAAATAAAGCTTTTGCCATAAGTATGAACCATTGGACCAGAGTCCTGCAAAAGCAGTGCCAAAGCCATAAACCCACAGCTCAGGTATTTCAGGCACATGGTGAGGTTTCCATCCAAGCATGAAGGAAGGCTGTAGAGCTCCCGCCATACATATGGAGCAGGGCACAGATATGGGGTTTTACCACTCACCAAATGTGCCTAAGATGGAAAAATAGCACGGGCAGATCAGAGAAGTAACGTTGCCGCCCCTCACCAGCCGGCTGCGGATATCTTCCCAATAGGATTACGTTAAGCATGCTTACATGTCATCTGTGAACATCCACTTAATGCGCAAATGAAAACTCATTTATAACACATACATAATGCGGGAGAGCTCAGAGTCAGGAAGGCATAATGTGAGAATCCCTGTGAAGTAATCAGCCATTGCTTCATTATTAGAGGATTTATTGATGATCAGTATACCTACATATAAGACCACTGATAAAATGGCAAGCGCGTTGGAACTGTACATTATCAGTATAAAATAATTATTGGTTGTACAGGAAGCGTAGAAGAGTAAGGAGTACAGATGCTTCTAACTAAATTAGAATATCATCCAAAAGTTTATTTCAGTTCTTCTATACAAAAAGTGAATCTCATATTATATAGACTCATTACAGAGTGATCTATTTCATGTGTTTATTTCAGTTAATGTTGATGATTATGGCCTACAGCCAATGAAAACCCAAAAGTCATGATCTCATTAAATTAGAATAATTAACAAAAAAACACCTGCAAAGGCTTTCTAAGGCTAGGTTCACATTGCGTTAAGTACATACCGTTAAACGGATCCGTTAAACGCATGTACAGAAAAGAGCCAAATTTCTTGAATATTTGGCTTCACATTGACGCTTGCGTTAACGCACGTGACAGCGTTTATGTCATTCTGATGTCCGTTCGTGAAGCATCCGTTTGTCTGCGTTTGGCACTGTCAATAAAGTTGTTCTTTTTTTTTTATTTCTCCTTTTGTCAGTGGCGGGTGTGGGTGGAATCATATTTCCTGTCACATGACCACATGGACCACCCTCATTAACGCAATTCAAACGTATGGTTTTATTTGGAAATTTTGCATGATTTGCATCTGGCTGCGTTTGCAATAGCCTTCAATGGCAGAATAGACGCTTTCCGTTAGTCTTGCGTTAGCTTGACCGGACCCGAAAACGCTGCAAGCCGCGTTCCAAGGTCCGTCATAAAAAAACGTAATGTGGCAAACGCATGCCAATTTAGGCATGCGTCACGATGCGTCAGACAATGCAAGTCTATGGGTGCGTTACAATGTCCGTTACATTGCGTTTTCACTACTTAAAAACGTGTCCGTTAGACGGACTCCCCTAGCGCAATGTGAACCTAGCCTAAGCATTTAAAAAGGTCTGTCTGTCTGTTTCAGTAGCTCCACAATCATAGGGAAGACTGCTGACTTGACAGATGTCCAGAAGGCAGTCATTGACACACTCCACAATGAGGGTAAGCCACAAAAGGTCATTGCTAAAGAAGCTGGCTGTTCACAGAGTGCTGTATCCAATCATATTAATGGAAGGTTGAGTGGAAGGAAAAAGTGTGGTAGAAAAAGGTGCACAAGCAACCGGGATAACCGCAGCCTTGAAAGGATTGTTAAGAAAAGGCCATTCAAAAATTTGGGGGAGATTCACAAGGAGTGGACTGCTGCTGGAGTCATTGCTTCAAGAGCCACCACACACAGACATATCCAGGACATGGGCTACAAGTGTCGCATTGCATCAAGCCACTCATGACCAATAGACAACACCAGAAGTGTCTTATCTGGGCCAAGAAGAAAAAGAACTGGACTGCTGCTCAGTGGTCCAAGGTGTTGTTTTCAGATGAAAGTAAATTTTACATTTCATTTGGAAATCAAGGTCCCAGAGTCTGGTGGATGAAGAGTGGAGAGGCCACAATCCAAGGTGCTTGAGGTCTAATGTGAAGTTTCCACAATCAGTGATAGTTTGGGGAGCCATGTCATCTGCTGGTGTAGGTCCACTATGTTTTATAAAGACCAAAGTCAGCGCAGCTATCTGCCAGGAAACTTTAGAGCACTTCATGCTTCCCTCTGCCGGCAAGCTTTTTGGAGATGGAAATTTAATTCTCCAGCAGGACTTGGCACCTGTCCACACTGCCAAAAGTACCAATACCTGGTTTAAAAACAACAGTATCACTGTGCTTGATTGGCCAGCAAACTCGCCTGACCTTAACCCTTCAGAGAATCTATGGGGTATTGTCAAGAGGAAGATGAGACACCAGACCCAACAATGCAGACGAGCTGAAGGCTGCTATCAAAGCAACCTGGGCTTCCATAACAGCTCAGCAGTGCCACAGGCTGATCACCTCAATGTCATGCCGCATTTGGTTCAGTAATTGATGCAAAAGGAGCCCCGACCAAGTATTGAGTGCATTTAGTGAATATACATTTCAGTAGGCCAACATTACGGATTTTAAAATCATTTTTCAAGCTGGTATTATACAGTATTCTAATTTACTGAGATAATGACTTTCTGGTTTTCATTGGCTGTAAGCCATAATCATCAACATTAACAGAAATAAACACTTGAAATAGATCACTCTGTTTGTAATGACTCTATATAATATATGAGTTACACTTTTTGTATTGAAGAACTGAAATAAATTAACTTTTTGATGATAGTGAGAAGCCCCTGTATGTGATCAGAAAAGTCACCTAGGGGTTTATGTTCAATATATTTTTGCAAATGTTGGATTTTTTTTTATTAGCATATCACCCTCTATTTGGACAGAGGATGCATGACAGTTAGGCTAAGTTCACAGTAGGCATTTTTGCAGCTTTTTTTGGATGTATGTTTTCAGCTGCGTTTTACAGTACCAGCAAAGCCTATTAGATTTCAGAAATCTCATGCAGACACATTGTGTCATCAGGATTTTGTGCTGTGCATGTTTTTTTGCACAATGGAGCATGTCACTTCTTTCAGCGGTTTTCACCCACAACTGAATAGATGGTGAAAAAACACATCAGACATACAGATATCAGGTTTTGGTGAGTTTTTGGTGCCAAAACCTGATTCTATGGAACAGGACTTTTTTTTCCCAACACTAAACTTTGTCAGAATGCATAAGAGACAAATCTAGCATGCCAAAACTGCAGGAAAAGATGTAGTAAAATAAAAGCATAAAAAAATGCAAGAAAAAAACAAACAAGGAAACATACTTTTTTCTGCAGCTTCTTTCCTGCCAAGAAATCAGGTTTTGCTGCAGAAAGAAAAATGCCTAGCGTGAACTTACCCTTAAACAAGAGCGCTTTCTTCCCATCCCCTGGCCTGGGGAAAGGTCATTGTGAAGGAGCAGGGTCAGCTGTGGCATAACCTATTGTTAGTGATGGATCCTGTGTTATCAGCTGCTTGTAGAGAGGTCACCTGTCACTATAATCCTGTCTGTCTTCATAATAAGACAGCTGAAGAAGAGAGCCCTCGCGGGCAGGGTCCTCTCTCCTCCTGTTCCAGTTGTGACTTGTATTGTTCAAGATTATTGTACTTGTTTTTATTATGTATACCCCTCCTCACATGTAAAGCGCCATGGAATAAATGGTGCTATAATAATTAATAATAAATAATAATAATAATTCTGGACACAACAGATAGTTTTGTGACACACACACACTGGGGAAGATAAGTATGTAACACACTGCCAATTTTACAAGTTTTCCCCAGCTACAAAGATAGAGAGGTCTAAACCCTTTAGGTTTTCAGACAAATTGAATGACAAATGATATCTTCCATAGGAAAAACTTCTAACAATTGTCCTGGCTGAACCTGCCAAACTGGTGTTATGCAAGATCTATGAGGACATATCCGAAACTGCAGGTAGATGTAGGATTCTCCTGTCCTGTGTGTACGGCAGAGCTATAAACAGAAAGAAATGCACATAAACTACATAAGGCTATTAAAATCCCTTTAACGACATATGATGTACCCTGTCTATATCATGTGTTTTCTCTCTGCCTTTGATGCGGGCTTGCAACTTTCACAGCAGATAATGGCTGAAGAATTCACCTATCATTTGTCTATAACAGCCACGGGTGGACCATGATTTCTGCAATATTCAGCAATGGCGTTGCTGTATATAGTACAAGCCATCAGACGATAGCAGGTTCAAGTTCCCTTAGAGGACTAACAAATACTGTTAAAAAAGTATATATATATATATATATATATATATATATATATATATATATATATATATATATATATATATATATATATATATATGTTCAAATATATACCGTATATACTCAAGTATAAGCCGAGATTTTCAGCCCATTTTTTTAGGCTGAAAGTGCCCCTTTCGGCTTATACTAGAGTCACCCCCACCGGTCTGTCTCCCCTCTCCCCCAGTCCGTCTCTCTGTCACATCATACTCACCCTCCCGGCACGCCCTGCACGTCCCTGCTTCTCTGATGGTCTCTCCGGCGCTGGCAGATTGTTCCTGTGTTCAGCAGTCACGTGGCACCGCTCATTAACCCCTTCATGACCGTGGGATTTTCTGTTTTTCCGTAATCGTTTTTCACTTCCCTCCTTCCCAGAGCCATAACTTTTTTATTTTTCTGTCAATTTGGCCATGTGAGGGCTTATTTTTTGCGGGACGAGTTGTACTTTTGAACGACATCATTGGTTTTACCATGTCGTGTACTAGAAAACGGGAAAAAAATTCCAAGTGCGGTGAAATTGCAAAAAAAGTGCAATCCCACACTTGTTTTTTGTTTGGCTTTTTTGCTAGGTTCACTAAATGCTAAAACTGGCCTGCCATTATGATTCTCCAGGTCATTACGAGTTCATAGACACCTAACATGACTAGGGAATTTTTTACCTTAAGTGGTGAAAAAAAATTCCAAACTTTGCTAAAAAAAATAAATAAATAAAAAAATTGCGCCATTTTACAATACTCGTAGCGTCTCCATTTTTCATGATCTGGGGTCGGTTGAGGGCTTATTTTTTTTCGTGCCGAGCTGGCATTTTTAATGATACCATTTTGGTGCAGATACATTCTTTTGATCGCCCGTTATTGCATTTTAATGCAATGTCACGGCGACCAAAAAAACGTAATTCTGGCGTTTCTGATTTTTTTCTCATTACGCCGTTTAGCGATCAGGTTAATGCTTTTTTTTTTTAATTGATAGATCGGGCTATTCTGAACGCGGCGATACCAAATATGTGTAGGTTTGATTTTTTTTAATTGATTTATTTTGATTGGGGCGAAAGGGGGGTGATTTAAACTTTTATGGTTTTTTTTATTTTTTTCACATTTTTTTTTTTTACTTTTGCCATGCTTCAATAGCCACCATGGGAGGCTAGAAGCAGGCACAACTCGATCTCCTCTGCTACATAGCAGCGATCTGCTGTTCGCTGCTATGTAGCAGAAAATCAGGTGTGCTGTGAGCGCCGACCACAGGGTGGCGCTCACAGCTACCAGCGATCAGTAACCATAGAGGTCTCAAGGACCTCTATGGTTACAATACTGAAGCATCGCCGACCCCCGATCATGTGACGGGGTCAGCGATGACGTCATTTCCGGCCGCCCGGCCGGATGCGGTAGTTAAATGCCGCTGTCTGCGTTTGACAGCAGCATTTAACTAGTTAATAGCGGCGGGTGAATTGCGATTTCACCCGCCGCTATTGCGGGCACATGTCAGCTGTTCAAAACAGCTGACATGTCCCGGCTTTGATGCGGGCTCACCGCGGAGCCCTGCATCAAAGCAGGGGACCTGACGTCGGACGTACTATCCCGTCCGACGTCAGGAAGGGGTTAAAGTATTGAATATGGACGTGACTCCACTCCCATAGGGGTGGAGCCGCATATTCATTACTTTAATGAGCGGTACCAGTGACCGCTGAACACAGGAACAAGCTGCCGGAGAGACCATCGCATCGGAGAAGCAGGGACGTGCAGACCGCGTCGGGAAGGCGAGTATGACAGGGGAGGATGAGCATTGCGATATTCACCTGTTCCACCGCCGGGCTCCGTCTCCCGCGTTCTCTGGCTGTGACATTCAGGTCAGAGGGCGCGTTGACGTGGTTAGTGTGTGTGCCGCCCTCTGCCTGAACAGTCACTGCAGAGACCCAGAAGACACAGCGGTGCACGGCGGTGGAACGGGGACAGGTGAATATCGCAAGTGTGGGTGTCCCAGCCTGCTCAGGACAAGAGGTCAGTATGTCATTTTTTTTTTTTTTAAATTGCAGAAGAAGAATATGGGCATATGTTTCTATGGGGCCATAATCAACCTTTGTGCAGCATTATATGGGGCATATTTTTGTATGGGGCATCTTATGGGGCCCATCATAAACTTTATGAGCATTATATGGGGTGTATTTTGTATGGAGCATTATATGGGGCCCATCATGAACTGTATGGAGCATTATATGGGGTGTATTTTGTATGGAGCATTATATGGGGCCCATCATGAACTGTATGGAGCATTATATGGGGTGTATTTTGTATGAGCATTATATGGGGCATATTTTGTATGGAGCATCTTGTGGGGTCCATCATAAACTACCGTACATGGAGCATTATATGGGGCCCATATAAAATGTAATAAACATGGCACTCGGTACTTGCAAAACAGAAGTTCCTTTTATTATGCATCCAAAAAAAGTTTATGAACGTTTTCGGTCCGATATGGGACCTTCATCAGATCAATTCTTAACATGAACTGGATGTGGAGGAACAACCTTATACGCAGAGGTGCATCAGAGCAATGAGCCTGCTATTATGGGTATGCACTGAAAAGCTGCTTGGTGCCGCGTGGCGAGAAAAGCGCATGGGGTAGAGGCAACTTGGCTGCAATAGAAGAGCGCTGAGTGCCGCGGTCCGTGGAGCAGCGATGGACTAGAGCTGTGGGAGCACATACCCATAATAGCAGGCTCATTGCTCTGATGCACCTCTGCGTATAAGGTCGTTCCTCCACATCCAGTTCATGTTAAGAATTGATCTGATGAAGGTCCGTGTCGGACCGAAAATGTTCATAACATTTTTTTGGATGCATAATAAAAGGAACTTCTGTTTTGCAAGTACCGTGTGCCAAGTTTATTACATTTTATATTGACGAGTTGGAAACCTGACTTGGGCACCAATGGCACCACAGTCTTGGAGTGCCATGTTCTTCTAAACCATTATATGGGGCCCATCATGAACTGTATGGAGAATTATATGGGGTGTATTTTGTATGGAGCATTATATTGGGGCATATTTTGTATGGAGCATCTTATGGGGTCCATCATAAACTATATGGAGCATTATATGGGGTGTATTTTGTATGGAGCATTATATGGGTCATACTTTGTATGGAGCATCTTATGGGGCCCATCATGAACTGTATGGAGCATTATATGGGGCTCCTGATTCAATATGGATATTCAAAAACACTTAACCTACCGATGTCTCAATTAATTGTACTTTTATTGGTATCTATTTTTATTTTTGAAATTTACCAGTAGCTGCAGCATATTCCACCCTAGGCTTATACTCGAGTCATCAAGTTTTCCCAGTTTTTTGTGGCAAAATTAGAGGTCTCGGCTTATACTTGGGTCGGTTTATACTCGAGTATATATGGTAATATATGTGTTCAAATCACCCACCTTTTAAACCATTAAAAATTAAGACAAAAAAAAATTACACATACTTGGTATCGATGCATTCATAAAAGTCTGATCTATCAAAATATAAGAAACTAATCTGATCTGTAAACGGTGTAATGAGAAAAAAAAAAAAAAGCCAGAATAGCAGATTTTGAACCATTGCAATAACAGAAAAAAATGAAACAACAGGCAATAAAAACATATGTACCCCAAAATGATATGAATAAGAATATCAGCTCGGGGCGCAAAAAAAAGCAAGCCCTCGCAAAGCCCCATATCCCAAAAATTGAAAACGTTGTTGCTTTCAAACAATATTATATATATATATATATATATATATATATATATATATATATATATATATATATATATATATATATATATATATATATATATATATATATATATATATATATATACACATACATACATACAGTTGTGCAATTCTTTTGCTTTACCCCCATGATTCACAATCCAGAAATGTCAGTGGCTGGATAAAAGATGCAAGAGTCTGTCTGGATCCCAGAAACTCACTCAGCTTTTATGCACACACACGCAGATTACGAGCAAACAGGCCACAGGTGAGGCTGTTACCTTTAGTAGCCATTCAAAACCATTGGTGTCCACTTCAGGCCAAAATCACCAGGGTATGTAAACCTTTGATCAGGGTCATTTGGATGTTTTGGGTTGTCATTATGACTTAAAAAGAGAAAACACAGTAGTTTGACAATAAATGGCTTCACCTAACCACCAACCATGAGTGGAGAAAACCTTTTTTGGCGTTATCATTCATATTCTCTGAAAAAGGGCCAAGAAAGCAAAAAATTCTGTCGGGGTATGTAAACTTTTGAGCACAACTGTATATATTACAAATTTCTGATTTTTTTCACCAATTAAATGCAATCTGTCAGGTCCCCCATGCCCCCAGCAGTTGTGTCTGTATATGTATTATATATACTGTATATACTAGAGAATAAGCCGACCTGAGTATAAGCCGAGGAACCTACTTTTGCCATGGAAAACTGGGTAAGCTTATTGACTCGAGTATAAGCCGGGTATGCATTGACCCCTCATCCCTGTCCTGCTATGCATGGCTCCCCCTTCCCTGTCCTGGTATGAATGCCTCCCCATCCCTGTCTGCATGCCTCCCCCGTCCCTGTCTGCATGCCTCCGCCTTGCCTGTCCTTTTATGAATGCCTCCCCATCCCTGTCCATCTGCATGCCTCCCCCTTCCCTGTCCTTTTATGAATGCCTCCCCTGTCCCTGTCATTGTATGCATGCCTCCCCCTTCCCTGTCCTGGTATGAATGCATCCCCTGTCCCTGTCATTGTATGCATGCCTCCCCCTTCCCTGTCCTGGTATGAATGCCTCCTCGTCCCTGTCATTGTATGCATGCCTCCCCGGTTCCATCCCTGTATGCATGCCTTCCCCGTTCCGTCCCTGTATGCATGCCTCCCCCGTTCCGTCCCTGTATGCATGCCTCCCCCGTTCCGTCCCTGTATGCATGCCTTTCCCAATCCGTCTCTGAATGCATGCCTCCCCTGTTCTGTCCCTGTATGCATGCCTCCCCCGTTCTGTCCCTGTATGCATGCCTCCCCCGTTCCATCCCTGTATGCATGCCTCCCCCGTTCCATCCCTGTATGCATGCCTCCCCCGTTCCATCCCTGTATGCATGCCTCCCCCGTTCCATCCCTGTATGCATGCCTCCCCCGTTCCATCCCTGTATGCATGCCTCCCCCGTTCCATCCCTGTATGCATGCCTCCCCCGTTCCATCCCTGTATGTATGCCTCCCCCGTTCCATCCCTGTATGCATGCCTCCTTTCCCCCTATTCCTGTGTGCATGTTTCCTATTGAAAAAAAAACAAAAATCATACTCACCTACCTGTACGCTCTCGGTGCTGGCACTGCATCTCGTTCCGGCCACCGGCGCCTGCCTCCAGCTCTTCCTGCGGAGCTATCACGTGGTACCGCTCATTAAGATAATGAATATGGATGCGTCTCCACTCCCATAGGCGTATAAGAATATGTGATCCACGCCTATGGGAGTGGAGACACATCCATATTCATTACCTTAATGAGCGGTACCCCGTGATCGCTCGGCAGGAAGAGCTGGAGGCGCCGGCGGCCGGAACAAAATGCAGTGCCAGCACCGAAGGTGTGCAGATAGGTGACACCCGCTGCTCCCCTCCCCCACCGGCTTTCTGGACCGTGACTCGTGTATAAGCCGAGGGAGCGTTTTCAGCAAAATAAAAAAAATAAAAATTGTGCTGAAAAACTTGGTATGTATGTATGTATGTATGTATGTATGTATGTATGTATGTATGTATGTATGTATGTATGTATGTATGTATATATATATATATATATATATATATATATATATATATATATATATATATACACATACAGTGCCTACAAGTAGTATTCAACCCCCTGCAAATTTAGCAGGTTTACACATTTGGAATTAACTTGGCATTATGACATTTGGACTGTAGATCAGCCTGGAAGTGTGAAATGCACTGCAGCAAAAAAGAATGTTATTTCTTTGTTTATTTTTTTTTTAAATTGTGAAAAGTTGTTTCAGAGGGTCATTTATTATTCAACCCCTCAACCCACCAGAATTCTGTTTGGTTCCCCTAAAGTATTAAGAAGTAGTTCAGGCACAAAGAACAATGAGCTTCACATGTTTGGATTAATTATCTCTTTTTCCAGCCTTTTCTGGCTATTTAAGACCCTCCCCAAACTTGTGAACAGCACTCATACATGGTCAACATGGGAAAGACAAAGGAGCATTCCAAGGCCATCAGAGACAAGATCGTGGAGGGTCACAAGGCTGGCAAGGGGTACAAAACCCTTTCCAAGGAGTTGGGCCTACCTGTCTCCACTGTTGGGAGCATCATCCGGAAGTGGAAGGCTTATGGAACTACTGTTAGCCTTCCATGGCCTGGACAGCCTTTGAAAGTTTCCTCCCGTGCCGAGGCCAGGCTTGTCCAAAGAGTCAAGGCTAACCCAAGGACAACAAGGAAGGAGCTCCGGGAAGATCTCATGGCAGTGGGGACATTGGTTTCAGTCAATACCATAAGTAACATACTCCACCGCAATGGTCTCCGTTCCAGACGAGCCCGTAAGGTACCTTTACTTTCAAAGCGTCATGTCAAGGCTCGTCTACAGTTTGCTCATGATCACTTGGAGGACTCTGAGACTGACTGGTTCAAGGTTCTCTGGTCTGATGAGACCAAGATCGAGATCTTTGGTGCCAACCACACACGTGACGTTTGGAGACTGGATGGCACTGCATACGACCCCAAGAATACCATCCCTACAGTCAAGCATGGTGGTGGCAGCATCATGCTGTGGGGCTGTTTCTCAGCCAAGGGGCCTGGCCATCTGGTCCGCATCCATGGGAAGATGGATAGCACGGCCTACCTGAAGATTTTGGCCAAGAACCTCCGCTCCTCCATCAAGGATCTTAAGATGGGTCATCATTTCATCTTCCAACAAGACAACGACCCAAAGCACACAGCCAAGAAAACCAAGGCCTGGTTCAAGAGGCAAAAAATCAAGGTGTTGCAGTGGCCTAGTCAGTCTCCTGACCTTAACCCAATTGAAAACTTGTGGAAGGAGCTCAAGATTAAAGTCCACATGAGACACCCAAAGAACCTAGATAACTTGGAGAAGATCTGCATGGAGGAGTGGGCCAAGATAACTCCAGAGACCTGTGCCGGCCTGATCAGGTCTTAGAAAAGACGATTATTAGCTGTAATTGCAAACAAAGGTTATTCCACAAAATATTAAGCCTAGGGGTTGAATAATAATTGACCCACACTTTTATGTTTAAAATTTCTAAAAATTTAACTGAGCAACAAAACTTTTTGGTTTGTAAGATTTATGCATCTGTTAATAAATCCTGCTTTTGTTTGAAGTTTGAAGGCTACAACTTATTTGCATCTTATTAAACCTGCTAAATCTGCAGGGGGTTGAATACTACTTGTAGGCACTGTACATACATATACGCACACACATACATACAGTTGTGGCCAAAAGTATTGACACCCCTGCAATTCTGTCAGACAATACTCAGTTTCTTCCTGAAAATGATTGCAATCACAAATTTTTATTGTATTATTATCTTCATTTACTTTGTCTTAAATGAAAAAACACAAAAGAGAATGAAGCAAAAAGCAAAACATTGATCATGTCACACAAAACTCTAAAAATGGGCCAGACAAAAGTATTGGCACCCTCAGCCTAATACTTGGTTGCACAACCTTTAGCCTAAATAACTACAACGAACCACTTCCGGTAACCATCAATGAGTTTCTTACAATGCTCTGCTGGAATTTTAGACCATTCTTCTTTGGCAAACTGCTCCAGGTCCCTGATATTTGAAGGGTGCCTTCTCCAAACTGCCATTTTTAGATCTCTCCACAGGTGTTGTATGGGATTCAGGTCTGGACTCATTGCTGGCCACTTTAGAAGTCTCCAATGCTTTCTCTCAAACCATTTTCTGGTGCTTTTTGAAATGCGTTTTGGGTCCTGCTGGAAGACCCATGACCTCTGAGGGAGACCCAGCTTTCTCACACTGGGCCCCACATTATGCTGCAAAATTTGTTGGTAGTCTTAAGACTTCATAATGCCATGCACACAGTCAAGCAGTCCAGAGGCAGCAAAGCAACCCCAAAACATCAGGGAACCTCCGCCATGTTTGACTGTAGGGACCGTGTTCTTTTCTTTGAATGCCTCCTTTTTTTCTCCTGTAAACTCTATGTTGATGCCTTTGCCCAAAAAGCTCTACTTTTGTCTCATCTGACCAGAGAACATTCTTCCAAAACGTTTTAGGCTTTTTCAGGTAAGTTTTGGCAAACTCCAGCCTGGCTTTTTTATGTCTCGGGGTAAGAAGTGGGGTCTTCCTGGGTCTTCTTTTCATTCAGACGCCGACGGATAGTACGGGTTGACACTGTTGTACCCTCGGACTGCAGGGCAGCTTGAACTTGTTTGGGTGTTAGTCGAGGTTCTTTATCCAACATCCGCACAATCTTGCGTTGAAATCTCTTGTCAATTTTTTTTTTCCGTCCACATCTAGGGAGGTTAGCCACAGTGCCATGGGCTTTAAACTTCTTGATGACACTGTGCACGGTAGACACAGGAACATTCAGGTCTTTGAAGATGGACTTGTAGCCGCCTTGAGATTGCTCATGCTTCCTCACAATTTGGTTTCTCAAGTCCTCAGACAGTTCTTTGGTCTTCTTTCTTTTCTCCATGCTCAATGTGGTACACACCAGGACACAGGTTGAGTCAACTTTAATCCATGTCAACTGGCTGCAAGTGTGATTTAGTTATTGCCAACACCTGTTAGGTGCCTCAGGTAAGTTACAGGTGATTTTTCGAACAGTGCCAATACTTTTGTCCACCCCCTTTTTTATGGTTTGATGTGGAATTATAGCCAATTTAGCTTTAGGACAATTCTTTTTGTGTTTTTTCATTTAAGACAAATTAAAAGAAGATAATAATACCAAAGAATTTGTGTTTGCAATCATTTTCAGGAAAAAACTGAGTATTATCTGACAGAATTGCAGGGGTGTCAATACTTTTGGCCACAACTGTACCCTGTCTAACAGTCCCCATATTACATTACACACACAAACAGAGCTTTAGAAAAAGTAATTCTAAAGTCCGTTTATGATATGTACATGAAGCCTTTGACTAGAAGGGGCGTTGGCATCCCCCACACTAGTCAGCCCACTTAGCATGTTAGCACACCCCTGTGGGCATGATAACATAGCTTACAAGCATCGGCAACATCGCCAGTACTATAGAAATTTTGCACATGCTTGGTGGTTCTGGGGGTATGGGGGACCAGACAAGATTCCCTTTAATTAAAACAAAAACTATACATGTTTAGTGGCTGTGTAATCCAACTGACCTGCAGAATCATATTACCAAGTCAGTTTTACCATAAAATGCTGTAAATAAACAGTTGGGAACTGCACTTCTTTTGCTATTTCGCCACACTTTTAATGTTTTCCCGCTTTCTGGAACATCATATGATAAAATGAACGGTGTCATTTCAAAGTACAATTTGTCCTGTAAAAAACAAGCCCTCATACAGCTGTATAGATAAAAATTAATAAATAATAAAAAATGTTATGCCTGTTGGAATAAGGGGAGGAAAAAAAATGTAAAATCGCCCGGTCTTTGTTAATAGGTCAGTAACTTGGAAATCAAGATAATATAGGAAAAATGAGAGACACTCCTGCACTCAAACTTATATAATCACCAAGAGCGCTGTCAAAACCGCGTATACCCAAATGTGCACAGAAATGGAATAAGTCAGTAAATTATGTGCCGACTCTCAGGGTTAAACAAAAATAATCCACTCTATTAAAAATATGCTGGATTAATAAGGCAGCTTTCAAGCTTTCTCTTTATCGGTTTCAATTTTTATATTTTTCTAAACTTTTTACCTTCTTGAGAGTCAGCAGACAATTTACTAGATTGGAAATTGTAGAAATTTCCAAGAAAACCCCACATCGATCAATGTAGAAGGGCATACAATACAATCATAAACAAGTCTATGCTTGTTGCCTACTGGGCAATGCTTGTTCACTGGGTGAGAAGATTCTTCAAGCATAACCGTCACTTTAATTTTTATTTCATAAATCAATAGTACACATGGAAATATGCAACTTTGTAATATATCTTATCGGAGAGATTTGCTTCTTTCTCTGCCAGAACTGATCAGTCATTATGAAAATTCTGAACCCTGAGGTAAAATCTGTATTCAGTGAGATGGGAGATAGGAGCTGCTACTGATGAGATTCTGAGTAGATGGAAGGGAGGAGGGCGGAACTCTGCCTCTAGCTCCTCCCATCTACATAGAAATATATGTGTAAGGTCACGTAAACATCATCGTTCTTGGCAGCACATCAGCCTGTGTAAACAGGGCATATACTTCCAAGAACAGGATGTTCTACTCCTATAGAACAATCATCTAAACATGCCAAGAAAAGACTTGTTTACCAGTCGAGATCAAGCTTCCTAGTTGGCCCTAAATCCTGGGCATTTTGGTGGCTGGTCCCTAGGCTTGCAGAAAAGTGTCCGAACACTCAGTCTCTACAGTTGTGATCTCCAACCTCTCCAGATGTTGCAATACTTCAAAAAGTATGTTTTTTACTGTATGGAAAACAATATGGGGCCCATTATTCGGCATGGAGGACCATGCGGGGGCCCATTATTCGGCATGGAGGACCATGCGGGGCCCATTATTCGGCATGGAGGACCATGCGGGGGCCCATTATTCGGCATGGAAGACCATGCGGGGGCCCATTATTCGGCATGGAGGACCATGCGGGGGCCCATTATTCGGCATGGAGGACCATGCGGGGCCCATTATTCGGCATGGAGGACCATGCGGGGCCCATTATTCGGCATGGACGACCATGCGGGGCCCATTATTCGGCATGGACGACCATGCGGGGCCCATTATTCGGCATGGACGACCATGCGGGGCCCATTATTCGGCATGGACGACCATGCGGGGCCCATTATTCGGCATGGAGGACCAGGCGGGGCCCATTATTCGGCATGGAGGACCAGGCGGGGCCCATTATTCGGCATGGAGGACCAGGCGGGGCCCATTATTCGGCATGGAGGACCAGGCGGGGGCCCATTATTCGGCATGGAGGACCAGGCGGGGGCCCATTATTCGGCATGGAGGACCATGCGGGGGCCCATTATTCGGCATGGAGGACCATGCGGGGGCCCATTATTCGGCATGGAGGACCATGCGGGGCCCATTATTCGGCATGGAGGACCATGCGGGGCCCATTTTTCGGCAAGGAGGACCAGGCAGGGCCCATTATTCGGCATGGACGACCATGCGGGGCCCATTATTCGGCATGGACGACCATGCGGGGCCCATTATTCGGCATGGATGACCATGCGGGGCCCATTATTCAGCATGGAGGACCATGCGGGGCCCATTATTCGGCATGGAGGACCATGCGGGGCCCATTACTGTGTATAAGGCTGTGTGGGGATCACACTGTGTGGCTTGCGCTAACATCCTATGTACTAGGTCTTTCTGCTCAGCTGATGGTAAAAGGGAATACGAAATAAGGGAACATATTTCTTGTAATACCAATAACGTAAGTTATTACGCTACGTGTGGGTGTCCCCTTATTTATGTAGGATTGACATCACGGGAACTGCGAGTACGCGTAAGAGAACATGTAAGGGACATTAGCGCTGCAAGAACGGTGGAGGATGTGACAACACTTAAGACTATTCCTAAACATTTCAGGTCTGTCCATAATTGTAACCCTAAAGATTTTATGGTAAGGGGAATTGACGTTGTGCATACGGGAATTAGAGGGGGAGATGTCAAGAAACTCCTCGCACAACGTGAGTTAAAATGGATAGTAACCCTGGGAACCATGAAACCATTCGGACTCAATGATTCACTAAATTTTGGCCCTTTTTTGTAATATATATCATTAATTAATAGGTGGTCTCTTTAATGATTCCCTCTTTTTGTACTTTTAAATTGTTTTTGTGTGGCTTTGTTTTTAACAGTATTTGTTTGTGCTAAATATAGGTCCATCTGGATGGATTTCATCTAGCATTGTTTTCGGAGTAGTAGATCGGAACATTTAATTTGGAAACAACATGTAACGGCAACAATATGAATATGATGATATCAGAGGAAGAAATTATTATATTTCGTCTATCCACTATGGACAACTATTTATTTTCACAATTTTTAAAAAAAGCTTTATTATGTCTCACATTTTGGTACTGTTTATATTCTATGACCTTTGGGGCACATACTTTTGGCTTATTCTGCATGTTGCACTGCGGTGCGCGTGCGTCGGTGTGTCATGGGCACCTGCCTCTCTTAGTCCGGCGTTGTCCTGTGGCTTGCGCAATTGAGTTTTCACATACTCACTTGCAGCTGGCACCTGGACGAGTCCGGGCAGGGGGGGAAAGGGTGTATTTTTTCCTGGGACGACCGGCACATGCGCTGTGAAGACGCAGTTGGTAATGGGCCGGATCATGTGACGCACACGTGACCAGTATCCTAGGATACTTAAGGTCCTCAAAGGGAGTCTGGCTACACTTCCCCTTGATAAAGCAGGGCTGAGAAGCGGCGAAACGCACGTCGGGGGCGTTTTAGGAGCAGAGCTACACGTGGTGAGGATCAGTTTTTCATCATTCATTCATTTGTGTTTCCCCTAGTTTTCCTTTGCGAAATTTTCAGTGGGCGTTGTGTTATGGTTTGCATGGTGCCTATGACACAGGCTTAAGGAAAACTATTTGCCACTGTGGGAAAATACGTGCTCCTCACCTCTTACTAGTATATTCATGGTTTAGATATTAAGTGACAGTCTTGTAGCATGCTCTATTTTTGGTGTCTATTTAACACGTCGGTCCACACTGTTTGTCAATTTTCACAGTGTTTGTAGTTTTTATATGTCTTTCAGACATGTTTGTTATTTAATAAAGAATTTTTGTACCATTTTAAATCAAACTCATTTTGTTCCTCTGGTTGATATATGTGTGGGGATCACAGTTGGGGCTGTCGTACTGTGTTGGAGTCACCATACTTTGCTGGGAGAGTTTAGGGTGGTAGGGTCATCATACCGTTCCAATACTTTGTTCATGGGACAGCCCCCTTAAGCTTGTTTTCCATATGAAAAAGTTTATCGACATTTTAATAAATATTGAGGAATGCCTACGAGTTTTTAATTCTGGAATTCTGGCCCCCTGTGTATTGACATCCTTATGTTAGAAAATGCTCTGAATTTTACAGTTTTACAGCAACCAGGTAGTAACAAAACGGAGAGCTCTATTATAGGGGAACTTGGAATCTTTCTTTATACATTAAAAAGAACGTATCATCAAATATTACCTATTTCTTAAATCAGGTTGTGAATTGGGTATGTGCACACGTTGCGGATTCCATTGCCTATTTTTCCTGCATTTTACCTGCAGATTCCCTGCGGTTTTTATGCGGATTCCACCTGCGGTTTTACACCTGCGGTTTTACACCTGCGGATTCCAATTATGGAACAGGTGTAAAACGTTGCTGAATCTGCACAAAGCTGCGGAAAATAAACCGCAGCGTTGCTGCACGGTATTTTCCGCAGCATGTGCACTGTGGATTTGGTTTTCCATAGGTTTACATGGTACTGTACAACGCATGGAAGACTGCTGCAAATTTTTTTTTTACCATATCACACAAAGGGAAAAAAAACAATTATATATACTTGCAATTTTCACATTAACCAATGGGGATATTTTCAAATCCATGACTTTTCAGCAGTCTCATTTTCTTTACAGGCAGGTTTACAATGACAGCTAGCACCTCTATACAGAGGATCCACCAATCCCATTAGGTGATGTCACAGCTGACCCTGCACAATGCTGATTACAGGCGACAATACTGAGATTGGGTCAGAGTCAGTTCATTGTGGCTAACGTACATTAAAGAATGTAAACAGGCGGCCGTCTTTCCTTTAATGGTGGCTGGACAGCACAGCTTCCAGAGGGTCCCAGCAGTCTAGTGCCAGTATAAGTGCATAGTAGCACTTTCTACTACTACTAAGACCATTTTAGACTGATCTGCGGACCTTCCCACCATGTGTGGTGCTCCTCATGTATGTATGGCTTCGTAGCTGCACTCATCGCTCATTCTCAGGCTGCCTGGACAATTTGGGCTCACAGCACCAAACAAATGATTAGATTTTCTTCTTTCCATGAGCATTCACAGTGTAGAACATTTTTGGGAACTTGTACACACCTGTAGTTGCTTCTGAGGGATCATCTCCAAATCCCTGGGAGTCTTTCTTCTTTCTGTGATCAAAAAAGGTGAAAACATTGTGTGAACAAGTAATAACAGTTCTATCATTTATCGGAAATCCACAACCTTCATGGTAAATGTGCTGCTGTGTACCAATGCTGGAGCAGCCATGTGACACGCATGGCGACTTATGTGGCACAATATGTCCATGCGGCATGTTAATATGGTCACATTGGGAGAGGCACGTTGCTGGGAATATGACATGCAAGTCACAAACTAGCCATACGTGATGGATAGTGTCTCCCAAACTGTACACTGCGAAATTAAATGATTCTAGTAGTGGGGTATATGTCACAGGGAGCCATAGAAGAGATCAGTCTTATTGGATTTGACACTGCAGTTTGTGTGCGTCATGTGCTTTCTATGCCATATGAAGCTTAACCCCTTCACGCCGCGGCCCTTTATCATTTTGGCGGTTCTGTTTTTCGCTCCCCTCCATCCCAGAGCCATAACATTTTTATTTTTTCGTCAATATGGCCATGTGAGGGCTTATTTTTTGCGGGACGAGTTGCACTTTTGAGCGACATCATTGGTTTACCATGTCGTTTACTGGTATTGGTTTTACCATATTGTGTACTCCAAACCGGGAAAAAAATTTCAAGTGCAGTGAAATTGCAAAAAAAATGCAATTCTACAACTTTTTTTGGATTTTTTTTACCATGTTCACTAAATACTAAATCTGACCTGCCATTATGATTGTCCAGATCATTACGAGTTCATAGACACTAAACATGTCTAGGTTCCTTTTTATCTAAGTGGTGAAAAATAATTACACCGTTTCAAAAAATACAAAAATTGCGCCATTTTCCGATACCCGTAGCGTCTCCATTTTTCGTGATCTGGGGTCGGTTGAGGGCTTATTTTCTGCGTGCCGATCTGATGTTTTTAATGATACCATTTTGGTGTAGATACGATCTTTTGATCGCCCGTTATTGCATTTTAATGCAATGTTGTGTCGACCAAAAAAAAATTTAATTCTGGCGTTTTTACTTTTTTCCTCGCTACGCTGTTTAGCGATCAGATTAATTCTTTTTTTTATTGATCGATCGGGTGATTCTGAACGCGGTGATACCAAATATGGCTATGTTTGATTTTTTCTTAATTGTTTAATTTTGAATGGGGCGAAAGGCAGGTGATTTGAACTTTTAGGCTAGGTTCACATTGCGTTAATGGGTTAACGCTAACGGACTGCGTTGCACGGCGAAAATGTCGCAATTAACGCCGTGCAACGGGTCCGTTAGCGCACCCATTGACAGCAATGTGATTTTTGGCTGTAGCGCATCGCTAGCGCATGCCATTTTCGGCACGCGCTAGCGATGTGCCGTTCTTTTGTGACGGACCTCGGACGAAGTGAAGCGTCCAAAGTGCGTCCGAGGTCCGGTCCTCGCTAGCGCAGATCGAGGATCTGCGCTAGCGGGGACGCCGAACGCGGACCCTAAACAAACATTGCGTTAGCGCAATCCGCTAGCGCTATGCGCTTAACGGATTGCCCTAACGCAATGTGAACCTAGCCTTATATTTTTTAAAACATTTTTTTTTGTAGACTACAACCTGCCATAACCCGATCGCCTCTGCTACATACAGGTGATGATCAGATCACCTGTATGTAGCAGAATTGCTGACTTGCTATGAGTGCCGATCACCAGGCATTATTGACAACCATAGAGGTCTCAAGGAGACCTCTTGTTGTCATGCCAACCCACCAGTGAACCGCGATCACGTGAGGGGCGTCACTGGTTTGGCGGATTTCCGGCCCAATGGCCGGAAGTGTGCGTTACATGCTGCTGTCAAACTCTTGACGGCGGGTATACGACGGGTTAATAGCTGCAGCTGTTCCAGGCATATTTCAGCTGTTAAAAACAACTGACATGTCCGGGAAAGATGTAGGAACACCGCCAGAGCCCACATCAAAGGAGAGGGGGCCCGACATGCGCAGTACTAGTACGGCGCATGTTGTGAAGGGGTTAAAGACATATTTCCATTGGAAACACTTATGGTATATTGACAGTATAGGTTGTAAATGTCTGATGGGAGGAAGAGTGCTGTCAAAGTTTGTATCCTCTTAATATATTGCAAGTATGATTTTATACAGCACTCTGTACTTACAATTGCTCATTTTGCCTTTCTACCCAGCTAATTCTTCTGTTTTCCATTAGATTTATTAAATCACATGATTAATAACTGACGAGCTGAATCCTTCTAAGCTCTACGCAGTCACTATTTATTTTACTGCAGCTCTAGCATTTCTTTAATGTTTTTGCTATGTATAAAGCCAATCACATCACTTATTAGTCTCATCAATTATTAACAGCCATCTGTGTACACTGTACATAGGCAGAAAGCTGCCAATCAGTGGTGAAGACAGGGTTATATAGAAGGCTACATGGCAGCAGGTTACTACTCCTCTAGGTGATCATCTCCTGCTCGTAACTGATTTTATCAAAACTACAGCAAGTAGCTCAGTAAGTCACACATTGCTGGAATCAAGGTCTCTGTCTCTACAGTATGCTCCTCTCAAATTAGGCGGCAAAAACCTCTTGCCAGAATGAAGTCTGCTAACATGAGGGCTTCAGTGACGGTTGGCGCCACACGAGCCAGTACAGCAGGCTGTACACCCCTACTTTATGCTTATGTAATTATTGTTCATAAAAACCTTTTTTTAATTAGAGTACTTTAGACCAGAGGTCCCCAACCTTTTTTGCACCAGGGACCGGCTTTAAGCCAGACCAGTTTTCCATGGCCCGGTGGGGGTGGGGCAGGGGCGGGGCTTTGGTCATATGGGGGTGGGGTTATGGAGGGATGGAGCTTAGTGCATACTTATCATATAATTATGACATTTATAATGAGAATGTGATTCAACTTACCATAGGTTCAGAATGAGTGGGAGCACCATGCTTGTTTCCCTGGTGCTCTGCACCATTATTGCCCCATAGCTGTGCCATATAGTGCTCTGCACCATTATTGCCCCATAGCTGTGCCATACAGTGCTCTGCACCGTTCATAATTGCCCCATAGCTGTGCCATATAGTGCTCTGCACCGTTCATAATTGCCCCATAGCTGTGCCATACAGTGCTCTGCACCATTATTGCCCCATAGCTGTGCCATACAGTGCTCTGCACCATTATTGCCCCATAGCTGTGCCATACAGTGCTCTGCACCGTTCATAATTGCCCCATAGCTGTGCCATATAGTGCTCTGCACCATTATTGCCCCATAGCTGTGCCATACAGTGCTCTGCACCATTATTGCCCCATAGCTGTGCCATACAGTGCTCTGCACCATTATTGCCCCATAGCTGTGCCATACAGTGCTCTGCACCATTATTGCCCCATAGCTGTGCCATACAGTGCTCTGCACCGTTCATAATTGCCCCATAGCTGTGCCATATAGTGCTCTGCACTGTTTATTATTGCCCCATAGCTGTGCCATATAGTGCTCTGCACCATTATTGCCCCATAGCTGTGCCATATAGTGCTCTGCACCGTTCATAATTGCCCCATAGCTGTGCCATACAGTGCTCTGCACCATTATTGCCCCATAGCTGTGCCATATAGTGCTCTGCACCATTATTGCCCCATAGCTGTGCCATACAGTGCTCTGCACCGTTCATAATTGCCCCATAGCTGTGCCATATAGTGCTCTGCACTGTTTATTATTGCCCCATAGCTGTGCCATATAGTGCTCTGCACCATTATTGCCCCATAGCTGTGCCATATAGTGCTCTGCACCATTATTGCCCCATAGCTGTGCCATATAGTGCTCTGCACCGTTCATAATTGCCCCATAGCTGTGCCATACAGTGCTCTGCACTGTTTATTATTGCCCCATAGCTGTGCCATATAGTGCTCTGCACTGTTTATTATTGCCCCATAGCTGTGCCATACAGTGCTCTGCACTGTTTATTATTGCCCCATAGCTGTGCCATACAGTGCTCTGCACTGTTTATTATTGCCCCATAGCTGTGCCATATAGTGCTCTGCACCATTATTGCCCCATAGCTGTGCCATATAGTGCTCTGCACCATTACTGCCCCATAGTTGTGCCATATAGTGCTCTGCACCATTGCCCCATAGCTCTGCCATATAGTGCTCTGCACCGTCCATTATTGCCCCATAGCTGTGCTGCTGCTGCTGCAATAAAAATAATAAAACACATACTCACCTCTCTTGCAGCTCCTCGGCGCCATCTTCCCGGCGTCTCTCTGCACTGACTGATCAGGCAGAGGGCGGCGCGCACATTATATACGTCATCGCGCCCTCTGCCTGCACAGTCAGTGAGGAGAGAGAGACGCCGGGAAGATGGAGACAGCGGCGCCCGGCGTGTGGAACCAGGACAGGTGAATATGTAATACTTACCTGCTCCCGCGTCCCGCTCCTTCCCCCGGACAGCTGCTCTTCGGTGCCGCAGCCTCTTCCTCTATCAGCGGTCACCGGCACCGCTTCATTAGAGAAATGAATAGGCGGCTCCGCCCCTATGGGAGGTGGAGCAGCCTATTCATTTCTCTAATCAGCGGTCCCACGTGACCGCTGAACAGGGGAAGAGCTGCGGCGCCGCGGACCGGCTGAAAAACCCCAACGGCCCGGTCCCGGTCCGCGGACCGGCGGTTGGGGACCTCTGCTTTAGACAATCAGCTTTATGTTGATCACATTTTTATGACTTTCCACAGTATAGTTTTGTTACACAAAATTGCAAAGACACTGCAGGGCAGGGGGGTGGATATGGAAAAACTAATTATGTGGCACATACAAAGTATATTTTTATCTACAAACTCTTGAAAAAGACTCCTGCAGACTCCACTTTATTTTCGGTTAGGTAATTGACATTTACAGGGGCTGTGCAGGTTGTGTATGGTACTGCAGCTCCCACCCGTTCATCTCTAGAGGTCTGCAGCACAATACCACATACAGCCCAGATGACAAGGAGAAAACGGCGTTATTGAGTATTTCCAGCTATGTACTATCATATTCATCAATCACTGCTAGGAGAACGTTGCCCCCAATAGCTGCACCCCCTGGCTGTTCCCCGGCACAGGAGAATATCATGGAATTGGACAAATGGAGACCACACAGACCACAACCGATATTGAGGGCAAAACCCCCCCACTATTCTAGTGTTGGCCCTGCACACCTGGGGGGAGATGATAACTTTATACCTATGCACATTACTCTGGCTGATTATCTGTGATGAGAACTTACAATTTGAAGTTCAGCACCGCTCCAGCATTCACCAACAGGGTCCTGTAATAGAGGAATGACAAGAGGAGAGATTACTACAGTAAAGACCAGTACTATAATAATAATAATACATGTAGTGAAGGTTTACAAACATACAAGTCATGCTTTATCTCAAGACTTCTGCATTAGGGGACTTGGTGACATCAGAAAATGACCTATTGTTTTGTAGCCCTATATCAGATAATATAAGGCAGTCCGTTTCTTTATGACTCCAGAATAAAAAAAAAATACATTTTGAAGTTGTGGCTGGAAGAGCATTGAGGTGTGATGGTGCACTTACAGCGTCTCCGCTTGTACCATATTTCCTACCTGGCAACACTCACTCCTGGATGATTGACAGGTTGTCTGTGCTGGCCCACTGGTCACACACCTGTCAATCAGCCGGGGCAGAGAGAGGAACTATAAACTACCGAGACTTGTAAACGCCATGTGCCAGGACAGAAATGGGGCCTCCAGTTAGGAAAACGTAATAAGCTTTATAAAATACAGTTCATAAAAACAACGGGTACAAACAATCCCAGCAATACAGGCACAAAATGGTTTAGGATTGGCGTGTGAGCAGTGCTGTGTACCTCAATAGTATAAGGCATAACAGGTCATCACAAAAAGAAATATATTCTATAGAAATATATATAATAGAATGTGCGTAAGTCCAAGATCAAAATGAAACATATGTTTGGTGGATGATCATTCCATCTCTCACAATATACCAATTTTTACCGGATAATCTTGCATGGGATATTTATTAGCATATTTCCACAAATAATTTTTCTATTTAATATTAGCAAACTCAGATTTCTACACATTCTATTATGATATATGTGTGCAAAAAAAATAAAATAAATATATATATATATCTATATCTCATGTACAAATTATGCCTAATAATTTTGGGGCTCCCAAAACTGCTCATCCCCCAATCTTAAACCATCTTGTGTCTGTATTGCTGGGGTTATTAATACCCGTTGTTTTTATGAGCTGTATTTAATAAAGCTCATTAGGTCTTAATAATTGGAAGTGCTATGTCTGCCTTGGAACACAGCGTTTTTGGTTTTCTTTCCATAGGAAATCTAGCTGGGGCCGAGCAGCTCTAAGTGCATCATCACTCCTCACTGCACTTTCAGAATGAGATTTAGAACTGGCATCTATTTTTAAAGGGTTACACGGTCTGGCCCCTTTCCATGTTTCCAGTTTGTGTGAGATACTATTTTATTTTTCATGGATGCCATATGAACCCTTTATTTCCCATGCTGCTATACACAGGTCTCCATGTTTTTCCGGCAGCACGGATGGCAAGGACCAATACAAATATATGGATCCGTGAAAAAAGAACATACAGCACACGGATTGCATCTGTGTGCTGTATGTGTTTAACATTGCAAAGGATAGGAGAAGCTTTGGAATTTCTTTCCTTAAAGTGAACCTGTCACCAGGTTTGGCCGATAAGAGATACGCCCATCACGTTTCAGGGCTGATAATACAGCATTCTGTAATGCTATATGTCTACCCCAACCCGACCTGTAAGAGAAGAAAAGGACGTTTTTTTTTATACTCACCTGCGGGGCGGTCCGGGCCGCTGGGTGTCGCAGGTCTTGGTCTGGCGCCTCCCATCTCCTTGTGATGCCACCCTCCTTCTTGTTGCTTCCTGTAGATGACGCGTTCCTATGTCGTTCCCCCAGCCTCCCCGGCATCGCGCCGGCGCCAGGAAAGGTCAAAGAGCAGAGACGTCAGGGCAGATAAGTACACCAGCACAGGAGCGTGATGCCAGAGAGACTGGATGAGGTAGGGAAGCATCATCCACATTATAGAATGCTGTATATCAGCCCTGGAAGGTGGTGGCTGTATCTCTTATCGGCCAAACCTGGTGACAGCTTCCCTTCGACCACACTAGGAAACCACTGATGGTAAACATTGATGGCGCCGGTACCAGTTTTTCAAGTATGTGTTTAAACACGGATGTGTGTAGGAGGCCTTATACAAATGTTTTAGCTGGCTAAAGTTTCTGGTAGGTTCCCATTAAATCAGGATTTTGTGGTTCATGTTTAAAGTAGCTGTCTAGGTTTAGCACATAAACCTTCAGTCACTAAGCGACTGCAGACTTGTGACTCCTCATATCACACAGAGCAATTTATAGCGATATGTATACTTCTGGCCACATTCCAACTAGACATGCGAGGGCTCGCTCAATACAAGGCTGCACACTTCTAGTCGGAATGTGGCCGGAAGGATGCATATCGCATACTTACAGTCCCATGACCACTCAAGCTCATCGTCGGCACCAGAGAATCTTGACAGTGTGAGAATTCACAAGTCTGCCAAACCCATTTATGTTTTGGACAACTTTTTGATACCACAATCTTTATTAAAAAAAAACAAACAAAAAAAAAAACCTAAATTAGAAATTTCCACATTGGCCACTAGAGCTTTTTTTAGATTTATACTTCCTGTCCTTTCAGGAAGCAGACAGGATTTCAGTGACGGGTAATCGGGTAATACCGCTACACACAGCTGATAACTCAGGATCCACCACAGCTGACCCTGCTTCCCCTGCCTTCACAATCACCTGTGCACACACTTATAACATGCTCAGTACAAAAGACCCGACCAGGATCTGACTATTGTGGCTAATGCACATGTGTTAAATCCTGAAACTACAAGCAGTTAGAATCCAACAATGCCCCGGTGGAAAAAAATTGTGTGATTTCTATTTTTAATAAAGATTGTGATATAGAAGGTGAAAAAAATGCCCAAAATGTTGTTTTTAAACGTCAGAGTTCCCTGAACAAAATAAGAATATAGTCATCTCCAGCACCAATGCTGTTCCAGTGATTGTTAGGTCACGTGAACACCACGGCCAAGTCAGCATGTCACTGACTGCGGCGCTCATGTAACTGGCTAATATCACGCGAGGGAGACCAGACATCTCTGCTCATACAAAGGCTCATTCATTCATTCATTCAATGTCTCTGCACTTTCAGGCTATGTTCACACGTTGCGTTTCACAGCCGAGTTTCACAGTACCAGCAAAGTCTGAGATTTCAGAAAGGTCTCTTTCATGTGTGCACATAGGGGGAGACCTTTCAGCCCCCAGCCGGAGAGGTCAGCAGATCGCCAGGCCTCTCCCTATAGTAAAATCGAGGTGTTCCCTGATCCACCACAGCGTTTCCGAAAACACCTGCAATCATGTGGCCAGGGCCGATTCATGCTGCATGAAGCTAGTCACAGGTTCCCTTTAAAATGAGTTTCATGTGTGGCCACAGAATTGCCACAAAACCACCACACACCTTTCTGAGCAGAGTGGACAGCGGAGGTGATGTGACTTGGTTTGTCTCACAGGGGTGGCGTCAAATGGTTAAAACTGCAAGGCATCTACTTTTGTTACTAAAGAGGCTGTGCAGTACCAGGACCACCTAGCGGGCGTCCCGTCAGCACTGGCGTCACTGTCCCCACCTATGGACGCATATGTAATCAAGTGGAAACCAGAGCTGTGGCTGGCCGCTCACTTCCATGAAAACCCCAGCTACGCAAGATGCCGGAGGAGAGTATAGGTGTTTTTTTGTTTTTGTTTTATAACGGGGGCAAACATTCAGACTAGGAAGGGGTTGTCCTAGTAGGACAACCCCTTTAAAAACACTGGTTTCATTCATTCTAGTTTGCAGCTTGTTGCCACTGACTTTGGTGTTTAGAAATGCAGATTGCAGTCTATCGGTCTCTATGGCCAGTGCTTACAAGGTCTCTGCTCGGTATCATGTAGGTACACAGCAGACTGTTAAAGGGGTGGGTCACAGAACAGTTTTCTCTCCATCCAGGAAAAACGCTCCGATTCTTCAGAGTGGCATCAGTTTATCTCAAAGAAGGAAAAAAATAAAACCACACGTCTCCACCTTCTCCTTTATGTCTGTCCACGTGCGGTCTGAGGTTTTCAACGGACCTATAGACTTGCATTGACGATTTTGGTCAGGGGACCCGTGCATAGCCTCATACAATATCATGGGTGCAAAGGCTACCTATCAAATTCACTGATGGCATTCGTCTGATACAAGCAGTCATCTGCAGGAGCCCAACAATGAGCAGGGGAGTGATTACAGCCTTGCTCGCCATAGTGAGCGGTTACTGTTACAGCCCCCTGAATGATCCCCCCCAAAAAAAAAACTAGTAGTGAGCAGCTGCAGGGAGAATATCAGTTTATTTTCTCCTGTAGCTGCACATCCAGTAAACCTGCCAGAAATTATTTAAATGCCATTTACCTACAGATTGACCCTGCCTCTGCATGTAAGAATTATTTCTGGAGGAACGTTTCCAATTAATAAATAAAATAGTAATCTGAATTTTCTCACAGGCCACTTGGGGTTTTTGTTGTTTTGTTTTAGACTCTTGTCCTGTTTTCAGCAGGCTCCTGATCATCAGAGGTAAGAATACAATGACAGGGAACACCTCTATACACATTAATAGGTGACCTTACAGATCACCTTTGTCATCAACACTTCACAGTGACCATTGCTGCTAATGTAAATTTGTATTTTTGTTTTTAATACAGATTGTTATATGTCAAAAAGAAAAAAACACTACATTTAACACATAAATCTGATTTAAAAAAGACCTGCCACTTGAAAAAAAAGACAAAAAAAATTAGTTAAATATCCCTGAGCTCCCCAATTCTGCCTTTTTTTATCTTTTTTTTAGCTGTGTAGCTTCAGTGCAGAGATTCATATTTGTTGCTTTTGCAGTGCAGTATGTGAAATCTTTGCTTGCAGTCCAACTATGTGTTTCTTCAGTCACCGCGCATACAAAAGGGGGCAGCGCTTTGGGCGGAGTGGGGTATCCGCTGCGTCCAAAGCGCTGGGATTACGCCCCGTGGACACATACCCTGAAGAAACATCCAGTTGTACTACAAGCAGAGATTTCACATACTGAACAATAAGAGTATGTGCCTGAAATCCTCCTAAAAGAGCTCCACAAAAATGAACTTAATGCACTGCAATGTAAAATTGCTGTGTACAGAGGGTTCACTCATTGGTCACTACTTTTAACTGCTTCAGGGTTCAGAAACCATGAAGCAATTAAAAGTAGTGACTTGTTCATCGTCCTTTCCTGAAAGTTACACTAAGGGACGATGCCATTGCATTCTTCAGGTCTGGGTCAGCCAGGTGTATGTCACGGTGTTTCCTGAGGATACCACAGATTTGATCACGCCGATTGTTGAAGGTTCCTATGACTCGTGTTATCCCATCTTTTCTTGTCCTCTAGGTTTTGTGTGGTCTATCCCGTTTTTCCCGCATGTGATTGTGTGGAACCTAGAAGATGTGGTGGATACCATTTTTCCCTAATCCTGGTGACCATGTCCAATACTTATGTGTTAAAGTCCATGAAGTTTGAACAATTCCTCCTAAGGCGCAAAACACGGCCTTCTGATATTCCCTTTTTCAAAGGTGTAGCGTGATGGCTCTCCCATTTTAGTAGGCTGTTTGTGCGTGAGGGTCATTGTGCCCCAAGTGCCATCCTGCTCTTTACGGATTAGCTCATCCAGGTAAGGCAATTGATAAAGATTAAATTCTGCTGTGAATCAGACCCAGCTCACTGACGAACTCGAGAAACTGGTCACTAGTCCCAGACCAAGATAAAAATGGCGGCAGTATACCTATACCATAGCCCAATGAATGGGTGCCACCACATGTGATCACTGCCAAAAACTGTAATTTCTTCCCACAAGTCCAGGAATAGGTTAGCGTAGGAAGGGGTACATGGGCTCCCCATTGCAGCACCCCTGATGGTGGAGACGAGGCAGGCAATCATTCAGGACATCTACCACATCCATTTATTACCTTCTGATGGCGTTTGTATCATCTGGTGCCATAAGTGTGTACAGAGGCTTCCTGAGGCGGGGCGCCGGTCGCTAACACTAGGGTGCAGGCGCTTTGTGGTTTAGAAAGGCCCATGTATGTAATGCACACCTAACACATCTGCAATATTTACAGGGGTCCCATATGCTAGCATTAGTTTCGGACCCCACTGCAGTCGGGGGCTGCTGACAGACCGTTGTGCCGTCTCCCATAAAGATAGTGGGGTTTTGCCATATAATGCAACGCGAAAAGTCAAAGTCTGAAAAACAAACACCCCACAACATGTCTGGTATTTCTGTATAATTCCAATGTATGAAAATGATCAATTAATCTTGGCAGTAAATAAAGTCATGTTAAAAAGAAAAGAAAATTAGAACTCCAAAATGGAAGAACAAAAGGAAAACGTCCCTTGTACAGCGCTGTCAGAGGGGGCATTAAAGGGATTATGCCGAACTGGTGCCAGGAAGGGGTTAAGCGCAGGGATCTGCTGTACACAACACAGTGCTACGTCACAGCTGCCATCACCCCGTGCCCACATGACGTCATCACAGCACAGACCGGCAGCCCCGTGACGTCAGACAGAGCTCGCCCCGATCCCTGGGCCCGCTCTTACCCGAACAGCAATAGGTCCCCGATCATCCTGCCACAGCAGCAGCCAGCTCACCGGTCACACACTTCCGCCTTCCGGAGGCCGCGCGCAGCCAATCAGCTCCCTAGAAGCCTGTGAGCCTAGCTCCTGGGTCATCTGACGTCACGGCCTCCACAGAAATGGCAGCATCCATCGGAAAGAGGCGAGCATTCCGCGCTGTTGCGGTCCTGGCCACTAGAGGGCGCTGTATCGTAAAGCGATAACGAGAGACTGTTCCGAAAGCTCGTGCGAACACACAGCAGCCAATCATCACTGCTTTCTGTTTTAACTGCGCTCGTGAGAGTGGCTGGAGGAATCGGATTGGTTGCAGGCTGCAGCAGAACTAATGCATCCGCTCACGTGTTGTTATCAGACACTTGTGTCCACGGGCTGCGGCAGGGATTCTTCACCTGCAGTCACAGTGCAGTACTAGGCACCGCCTGGGGACAATAACACGAGTGGCGCCTTTTCTAAGGAGCCAACTCCCCCTACTAGTTGGAGCAGTCCGGCTCTTCTTGCACATCGTTCTATCCCCCTTTTCACACCAGTCCCTTCGCTATAAAGCCTGGGCCTCACTATAGAGCTGTGCGGGTGTCTAGTGAAGGCTTTTCAGCCATGTTCTCAGAGTGTAGCTCCTGGGATCAGGCCCCTCACTCCTAGTCTGTATTTTCTAATATCTGATAGTTGTACGTTGTTTCTACATTAGTCAGTGCTGTGACATCTGCCGGAGCTGGTTAACATTCTTATTCTTAGGCCGGGGTCAAAGTCTAATGCAAGTATAATCCGATTTTTCACACCTGGCATCCGATTTACACCCAATGCAATGCGATTTTAACATGAGCTTTTACATAGAGCAATTCTCTGTGTCATTTACACGTTTACAAAGGAAATATTCATCAAAACACACACACATATATATACAGTACAGACAAAGTTTGGACACACCTCATTTAAAGATTTTTCTGTATTTTCATGACTATGAAAATTGTACAGTCACACTGAAGGCATCAAAACTATGAATTAACACATGTGGAATTATATACTTAACAAAAAAGTGTGAAACAACTGAAATTATGTCTTATATTCTAGGTTCTTCAAAGTAGCCACCTTTTACTTTGATGACTGCTTTGCACACTCTTGGCATTCTCTTGATGAGCTTCAAGAGGTAGTCACCGGAAATGGTCTTCCAACAATCTTGAAGGAGTTCCCAGAGATGCTTTGCACTTGTTGGCCCTTTTGCCTTCACTCTGCGGTCCAGCTCACCCCAAACCATGTCGATTGGGTTCAGGTCTGGTGACTGTGGAGGCCAGGTCATCTGGCGTAGCACCTCATCACTCTCCTTCTTGGTCAAATAGCCCTTACACAGCCTGGAGGTGTGTTTGGGGTCATTGTCCTGTTGAAAAATAAATGATGGTCCAACTAAACGCAAACCGGATGGAATAGCATGCCGCTGCAAGATGCTGTGGTAGCCATGCTGGTTCAGTATGCCTTCAATTTTGAACAAATCCCCAACAGTGTCACCAGCAAAGCACCCCCACACCATCACACCTCCTCCTCCATGCTTCACGGTGGGAACCAGGCATGTTGAGTCCATCCGTTCACCTTTTCTGCGTCGCACAAAGACACAGTGGTTGGAACTAAAGATCTCAAATTTGGACTCATCAGACCAAAGCACAGATTTCCACTGGTCTAATGTCCATTCCTTCTGTTCTTTAGCCCAAACAAGTCTCTTGTGCTTGTTGCCTGTCCTTAGTTTACCAATATAGATTCGACCAAAAAGTATATACGGTGTACCACCACAATCAAATATATCCAAAAGAAAAGGGAGGTACCACACAAAAGGCAATATAAAATTTAAATTACTTTATTAAAGGTAGTTAAAACCAAAAAATTTTTTTTTATAAACAAAACATACTAGGACAAGGGTATAGAAACAAGGCAGAGTGGCCCCACAGCAGTCCACATAAAGGTTAAATAACCAGGCATATGCATACAGAAGTAGTAAAGCTGTGTTAAATATATAGTAAGACTCTATGCAACAGCAGGCTCAGGATTTGTAATAGCATATATTGCTGAAGGTAATTCTATGTGAGTGGATATCATGGCTCATAGAAGTATATGTAAATATGTCCCATAAAGAATATAATGCACGTATATAAATACTCTAAAAAATACATGACCATATCATGAGGTAGATAAAGAGCTAATAAAGTGTCAGTGCACATACAAGGTTAACCATTAAACCTGTGAATAATTATACAGGGACAGAATAAGCGTAATGAAAAGTACCGAGCACTCGATATCATGTAACTACCTGCTGGCAAGAGGACTGCGGTAGGGGGAGGAACCCCGACGCGCGTTTCGCAACGTAGCTTCTTCCAAGGGGTCGTGGTAATACCAGGGGCGCGGTGCAAACCTTATATATGCGGCGGTTGTCTCGGCGCTTAGCGTCCATCAGATCCAAAGCAGGAAGCGGTGGGTCCGGCGTCCCACGTCATCAAGTCCCGCCCACCTCCGACGCGTCAGAGGAGTGAGGAACAAGACGACGCTATAGGACACGTTACCACGGCAACCCAAGATGGCCGACGGGCGCAAGCGCACTGCGCTGCAATAAGGAAACAAGTGAAGATAGAAGAGAATACTAGATACGCAGCACAGACCAGATGTCGTGCACAACCGAAGAGGAAATGCATAGTGTCGTGCACAGCCGAAGAGGAAATGTATGATAAGGGGTATATGTTTACAGTCCATATATAAAAGTGCAGATGTGAATAAAAGTGCAGATGTGACATTGAAACTGGTAAGAGTGGGGGTGCCACTAAATATATGATTGAAGATAGCAAATAACTATATATAGTACAGAGACACAGAAAAAATTAAAATTAAATAAAATTTCATCATGACATATAAATGTCGTGTACAGCCAAAGTAAAAATGTACACAGTGCAAGAATACATAGTGGATGAATGTTCACAGCTCATAAATAAAGGTGCAAATATAATATTAAAGCTCATAAGAATATAGATAAATATAAGTGCCACTAAGTATATAAATAAATGCATACAGTAAAACGAGAGGGATTGACTGGACATATAACCAAACAAGAAGTATCATACAAAAGCCACATAGATATACATACTAACAAATATATAAATATACAGCAATAAATTAATGCAAAAAATTCATTACAGTGAAACTCATAATAATCCTTTCATATATAAATAGATGGAGTCCAGCTGAATAGCTTTATACGAAAGAAGTAGGTAGACGGCGGCTGGTCAATTCGTACTCTCATGCAAAAGATGTAAACCACTAAGGCCGGCGTCACACTGGCGAGTTTTACGGACGTAAGAGCGCAGAAACTACGTCCGTAAAACTTGCATAACATACGGCACAATTATTCTCAATGGGGCTGCTCCTATTAGCCGTATATTACGGTTCAGTATTATACGGCTTTCTACGGCCGTACAAAATCGCAGCATGCTGCGTTTGTCAGCGTACTGCGCAAAAAAATCGCCAATGAAAGTCTATGGGGGCGAGAAAAATACGGATTCCACACGGACCAGCAGTGTGACTTGCGAGAAATACGCAGCGGTGTTAGTGAAAAGTCGGTAATTCAATTGCCGGCTTTTTATTTCTCCTGCACAAACCCGACAGGATATGAGACATGGTTTACATACAGTAAACCATCTCATATCCCCCTTTTTTTTGCATATTCCACACTACTAATGTTAGTAGTGTGTATGTGCAAAATTTCAGCGCTGTAGCTGCTAAAATAAAGGGTTAAATGGCGGAAAAAATTGGCGTGGGCTCCCGCGCAATTTTCTCCGCCAGAGCGGTAAAGCCAGTGACTGAGGGCAGATATTAATAGCCAGGAGAGGGTCCATGGTTATTGGCCCCCCCGTGGCTACAAACATCTGCCCCCAGCCACCCCAGAAAAGGCACATCTGGAAGATGCGCCTATTCTGGCACTTGGCCACTCTCTTCCCACTCCCGTGTAGCGGTGGGATATGGGGTAATGAAGGGTTAATGCCACCTTGCTATTGGAAGGTGACATTAAGCCAGATTAATGATGGAGAGGCGTCAATTATGACACCTATCCATTATTAATCCAATTGTAGGAAAGGGTTAAAACACACACACACATGGTTAAAAAGGATTTTAATGAAATAAACACAGCGGTTGTTGTAATAATTTATTGTTCTCTCAAATCCATTTGCAGGCCCTCGCTTGGCAACATAATAAACGCACAAGATACATACCTTCTGATGTACTGTCAGGTCCAACGATGTAATCCATCTGAAGGGGTTAACTAATATTACAAGCAGGAGCCCTGCTAATGCAGTGGTGTGCTCGTGCTTGTAATTCCCCTGCGAATGAATGAAATGTAGGTCATTGACCTACATTTCATTCATTCGCGGTGATGCGCCCCCTGCTGGATGTCCTCATATGACCTGGAGCGTGGGAAAAAGTTCCCAGGCTGCAGTTCATGAGAACATCCACCAGAGGGCGCCTCACCGCGAATGAATGAAATGTAGGTCAATGACCTACATTTCATTCATTCGCCGGGGATTACAGGCACGGAGCACAGCTGCATTTAGCAGGGCTCCTGCTTGTAATATTAGTTAACCCCTTCAGATGGATTACATCGTTGGACCTGACAGTACATCAGAAGGTATGTATCTTGTGCGTTTATTATGTTGCCAAGCGAGGGCCTGCAAATGGATTTGAGAGAACAATAAATTATTACAACAACCGCTGTGTTTATTTCATTAAAATCCTTTTTAATCATGTGTGTGTGTGTTTTTTAACCCTTTCCAACAATTGGATTAATAATGGATAGGTGTCATAATTGACGCCTCTCCATTATTAATCTGGCTTAATGTCACCTTACAATAGCAAGGTGGCATTAACCCTTCATTACCCCATATCCCACCGCTACAGGGAGTGGGAAGAGAGTGGCCAAGTGCCAGAATAGGCGCATCTTCCAGATGTGCCTTTTCTGGGGTGGCTGGGGGCAGATGTTTTTTAGCCACGGGGGGGCCAATAACCATGGACCCTCTCCTGGCTATTAATATCTGCCCTCAGTCACTGGCTTTAACGCTCTGGCGGAGAAAATTGCGCGGGAGCCCACGCCAATTTTTTCCGCCATTTAACCCTTTATTTCAGCAGCTACAGCGCTGAAATTTTGCACATACACACTACTAACATTAGTAGTGTGGAATATGCAAAAAAAAAGGGGATATGAGATGGTTTACTATATGTAAACCATGTCTCATATCCTGTCGGGTTTGTGCAGGAGAAATAAAAAGCCGGCAATTGAATTACCGGCTGTTCACAGATATCGCGCTGAATGAAATCTAAATACAGAATATATATATATATGTGTCTCAATGACATATATATATATATACTGTATATATGTTTTAATGAACATTTGAGCACATAAATCCATTAGATGTCGGTTTTGCAAGCCTGCGCGAAAATCTCGCAGTACGGATGCCATACGGATTACATACTGAGGATGCCATGCGCAAAATACGCTGACACACCCTGCCTACGGATCACTATTTTGGGAACATTTCACCGTATTTCGGCCGTATTACGGCCGTAAAATACGGACCGTATTGTCTTACGCCGAGTGTGACGCCGGCCTAAGGAGGAGACAACACAAACAATACAAAAAAACAGCTAAAAGGCATAAAAATACATGTCTAATTAGGTAAAGTGTGTATGTACACATATGCAGACATGCGAATCATTAAAAGATTAAAAACAAAAACAAGAAGGAACACACCAAAATTACCCAGATAACAATCTTTAGAGAAAAGGAGCAAAGCTCATAACTTCGTTTAAGCCCTTAGGTTGAAGTGAGCAAATTTTTGAGATCCATTTAGTCTCAAGTTGGGCCAGTCTGGTCTTAATATTGCCACCTCTCGAATCCACCAGAATTCTATCGATACCAATTACCCTCAATCCACTGGGATCACAATTGTGGGCTAGTCTGAAATGCCGTGGTATCCGTTTCAAAAGTGTCAGGTCAGTAACCCCATAAGCCCAAGGTAGCTGGCGCACTACACTGTGCGTATAAATAGAGAGTGGGGGTGCAGAAAAAGTGGCTAGAGTCAAACTATTAAATGCAAGAGAAAGTAGCCACCTAAAAAATTCGCACACCACCAATAAATAGTAGAAAAAAGGAACAACTTTAATTGGTAAATAATTAAAAACAGATTAAAAACATGAAGAATATCCATATCCACCCATTTGCCTGCTCAAAATGCCTGAACACATATGAGAATATACAAAACAATATAATATTAATGTCCAAAATACCATGCTACCACCTGGCATGGGGGAGAAGAAAATTGCAAGACTGGTACACAGGTATGCCATGCAGTACTATGTATAAAAGTCACCCCCTGATCCTATATCATAGGACAAAGTGTATAAAGTCCTAAATAAGGCCCATATAAATGATGGGCCAGGCCAAAACAATAAGGCCACAGACTGATATGCAATCTAAGCCAAACATCTAATGCCGGCACAGTCCCAGGACCGGGGCCAAAAAAAGAACCAGAATGGCAATAAGAAGTCTCACCAATAGCACCTGTGGGTAAATGACAGGGGCCTGAATAGCCGGTGGCAGGAGCAGAGCAGCAGGGTGGACAGACCCAACGCGTATCGCGGCACCCAAGGCCGCTTCGTCAGGGGAAGTAACTTACCAATGCTGGCTTACTCCTTTTATCAGAGTGTGGCCGGTATCAAGTGTGCACACATGTGCAGCGAGGCGGTGGCGCCATGCGGGACCGGAGCCGGAAGTGATGTAAACAGCGGCGCCGGCGCAGATAGCAGGGAACGAAATACAGATGGGCAGACGTCTCTGCCCATAGTGCAGCAATGCGCATGCGCCGTCTGAATAGACAGTGGTGCGCAGAGGAGCCAATACATGACACAATACAGGGAGGAGCCCGGGTCAGAAAGGGAGGGGAGCCAAGAAAAAGGAGGGACGGCGTGAGCAATATGCATCACGCTGAAGGATAGTGATGAAACAATCACACAATGAAACGTGCGGGCATAAATAACACCCCAAAGGGGCTATGAAGGAAGGCTAAGGATAAAAAGGTCAGATTTATGAAAGCAACCTGTTATAGTACAAAGTACCTATGGAGAAATACATATGTGAAACACATCATGCAAAGAGTACAACACTATGTATGGACATATATCTTGAAAAATAAATAGATTATTAACACCAGATTCAAAAAATAAAGGGTCACTGAAAGCGATCCTAAAAAGTCCATGGATGCAGGGAAGGGGTCACCAGGACAGGAATCACATAGTTCCGGAGAAATGTATCCAGGGAGGGCGTAGACTCCACAAAAATAGAGGGACCAGCGCAGACAGTTGTTCCAAAGTTGATCCTTCAAGAAAGGATCCCAAAGGGAAAGCACGCCCGGAATCCTCCAACGTGTGCTTCCATTGACGATGGTCCATAACGATAGGAATTCATGCTCTTCAGACAAGCCTCACGAATATCTATTTAGGGCAAGAAATGGAAGTTATGAGACACACAATCAACCCAAGAAACCGGTAAAGAGAAGATCCTCGTTGATTCCATGGGGTGCAATAGAGTGGAGTAAATAGATCCACCGTGATTCGGCCTGCAGTAGCCTTTTGTGTAGGGGGCCCCCCCTAACGGAATTTCTAATACGTTCTAGCCCCACTATTTTTGTCCCTGCATAGTTACCCGCGTGATGTGACAGGAAGTGTGCGGCAACTGTAGTCAGGACCTTGCCCTTGCGACTGTCCGCTGTGGCGGTGTTAATTGTTGAAAAATGACCCTGTATTCTTCGACGTAGTTCTTGTGTGGTCTGACCTACGTAGATACAAGGGCAAGGGCAGATCAATGCATATATCACATGAGTGGTTTTGCAATTGATATAGGCCATCAACTTATGTTGTGATTGATCCGTCGGGTTAAAAAACACATCATGGGTGGGACACATATATGGACAGACACTGCAGTCTCCACACGGGAAAGAGCCACGTAGGCAAAATCCACGATTCAATCTCTGAGTAGGTCTTATATAATGACTTTTAGTCAAAATGTCTCTAAAATTAGGTGCCCTCCTGGCTGTCATTAGTGGTCGGGCACTAACCACCTGGGAAGTCTGTGCATCTGTAAGTAAAATCCTCCAATGATCATTTATAATCTGTCTTACCTGGTTCCATTGGGTATGATAGCCCGTGATGAACCGTGCATGATTATCTTGTCTCCTTTTGGTGGAAACCAACAAGGTATCCTGTGCCTGTGCACTGGCCCTCTGAAAAGCAGATGAAATGCATTTCCTGGGGTAGTTCCTATTCTTGAATCTCATTGTGAGGTCTCTGGCTTCCCTCTTGAAATCAAGATCTTGAGTGCAGTTACGTCTAGCCCTGAGAAATTGACCCGTCGGGATGCCATCTTTAGTATGTTTGGGGTGAAAACTGCGGTACTCCAACAGGCTGTTGACGGCTGTGGGCTTTCGATACAGACAGGTAGATATAATGCCATCCTGACATTTAACCTCGAGATCCAGAAAGTTGACTGTAACAGAAGAGCAGTGGTGAATCAAAAAAATGTGAAATGGATTATGATTGAGGTAATCCAAAAATTCTTGGAATTCCTCCAATGTACAGTGGGGCAAAAAAGTATTTAGTCAGTCAGCAATAGTGCAAGTTCCACCACTTAAAAAGATGAGAGGCGTCTGTAATTTACATCATAGGTAGACCTCAACTATGGGAGACAATCTGAGAAAAAAAAAATCCAGAAAATCACATTGTCTGTTTTTTTATCATTTTATTTGCATATTATGGTGGAAAATAAGTATTTGGTCAGAAACAAACAATCAAGATTTCTGGCTCTCACAGACCTGTAACTTCTTCTTTAAGAGTCTCCTCTTTCCTCCACTCATTACCTGTAGTAATTGCACCTGTTTAAACTTGTTATCAGTATAAAAAGACACCTGTGCACACCCTCAAACAGTCTGACTCCTAACTCCACTATGGTGAAGACCAAAGAGCTGTCAAAGGACACCAGAAACAAAATTGTAGCCCTGCACCAGGCTGGGAAGACTGAATCTGCAATAGCCAACCAGCTTGGAGTGAAGAAATCAACAGTGGGAGCAATAATTAGAAAATGGAAGACATTCAAGACCACTGATAATCTCTCTCGATCTGGGGCTCCACGCAAAATCCCACCCCGTGGGGTCAGAATGATCACAAGAACGGTGAGCAAAAATCCCAGAACCACGCGGGGGGACCTAGTGAATGAACTGCAGAGAGCTGGGACCAATGTAACAAGGCCTACCAGAAGTAACACACTACGCCACCATGGACTCAGATCCTGCAGTGCCAGACATGTCCCCCTGCTTAAGCCAGTACATGTCCGGGCCCGTCTGAAGTTTGCTAGAGAGCATTTGGATGATCCAGAGGAGTTTTGGGAGAATGTCCTATGGTCTGATGAAACCAAACTGGAACTGTTTGGTAGAAACACAACTTGTCGTGTTTGGAGGAAAAAGAATACTGAGTTGCATCCATCCAACACCATACCTACTGTAAAGCATGGTGGTGGAAACATCATGCTTTGGGGCTGTTTCTCTGCAAAGGGGCCAGGACGACTGATCCGGGTACATGAAAGAATGAATGGGGCCATGTATCGTGAGATTTTGAGTGCAAACCTCCTTCCATCAGCAAGGGCATTGAAGATGAAACGTGGCTGGGTCTTTCAACATGACAATGATCCAAAGCACACAGCCAGGGCAACGAAGGAGTGGCTTCGTAAGAAGCATTTCAAGGTCCTGGAGTGGCCTAGCCAGTCTCCAGATCTCAACCCTATAGAAAACCTTTGGAGGGAGTTGAAAGTCCGTGTTGCCAAGCGAAAAGCCAAAAACATCACTGCTCTAGAGGAGATCTGCATGGAGGAATGGGCCAACATACCAACAACAGTGTGTGGCAACCTTGCGAAGACTTACAGAAAACGTTTGACCTCTGTCATTGCCAACAAAGGATATATTACAAAGTATTGAGATGAAATTTTGTTTCTGACCAAATACTTATTTTCCACCATAATATGCAAATAAAATGATAAAAAAAACAGACAATGTGATTTTCTGGATTTTTTTTTCTCAGTTTGTCTCCCATAGTTGAGGTCTACCTATGATGTAAATTACAGATGCCTCTTAACTTTTTAAGTGGTGGAACTTGCACTATTGCTGACTGACTAAATACTTTTTTGCCCCACTGTACCTGACCAAATGAGAAAAATGTCGTCTATATAGCGCGACCAATGTCGCACTTTGTTGACAAAAAACTGTGAAATATAGACGACTGTGGACTCCCACCACCCTAAAAAAAGATTTGCGAAAGCCGGGGCACATCGGGCCCCCATGGCCACGCCCGATGTCTGTAAAAAAAAGGTGTTATCAAACAGAAAAAAATTGTGTCTTAAAGCAAAATCAAGAAGATCAATAATAAATGAATCATGTAGTCTGTCTGAATCTACCTGTTGATCTAAGAAGAACAGGATAGCCCGCATGCCGTCGTTATGATCGATATTTGAGTACAACGATTCAACATCGCAGGTGATCATAAGTTCATTTGGAGACAGCGTAACACCCTTGTAGGTCCTGATAAAGTGTGAAGAATCCTTGATATATGAGGGCAACGTAATGACCATTGGCTGCAGAAAGAAATCAATATAGGTACATGCCCTCTCACATAGACTCCCAATACTTGATACAATTGGGCGTCCGGGAGGTTTTATGATGTTTTTGTGGACCTTGGGTAACATAAAAGGTCGATATGACCGGCTGTTCTACCCAGATGAAGTCCCGTTCTTGATATTAATAATGCCCAATTGAAAAGCCTTGTCAATAAGTGTTCTTAATTTCACAGAAAAAACCCCAGTAGGGTTAGAGGGTAATTTCCGGTAGAAACGTGGGTCATCAAGTTGCCTATGGGCCTCTTCAAGATATAAATTATGAGGCCATAACACCACGTTTCCACCCTTGTCAGCCTCTCTCACCAAGAAATCTTTATTATTTTTGAGGCTGAAGAGGGCCCCTCGTTCCTGAGAAGTGAGATTGGTTATGGGTCCGACATTTAAAGGAAGAGCCTCAATATCATGCTTCACCATTTCGAAGAAGATTTTAATAGCAGGAACGGTAGAAAGAGGGGGACATACCATGGACTTATTCTGGTGTGGGAACCGTGGCCTGCCCATTGAGGGAGCTGTCTCCTGTAAGAGGTCCATTAGGTCCTGAAATGTTCCCTGGTCCATTTGGTCCAACAATGTTGTAGCCTGAGGGTGATGGTATAAAACCTGTAAAGTAATTTTTCTGCAAAAAAGAAAAAGATCTTTAATAAGCGTAAATTTGTCAGTCCGTTGAGACGGTGAAAAAGTCAGTCCTCTTTTCAGGATCGACATCTCCACGGGAGTTAGACAGTGCTGCGATAGGTTAATAATCTGCAAGTTGTCAACCTCACTAGAGTCATACTCACTAGTACCGTTAGTAGAGGCTGTACTCAGTTGCGATCCCTCCTCCGTTGGTTGTAGTACCGTGGCTTGTGATTCCTGTTCCTGGTGACCCGAGTAAGTGGACCTGTGCCGCTTGCGTCCACGCCTGGTCCGGCCCCTGTTTCTGGTTCGCTTTCCGCGGAGGATAAAAAAATCGGTAGAGACATATTCTTCCTCATGAGTCCCAGGTTGTGCTGCTGTACTTGGCTTATATCTACTGTGTCGAGCCTGGCGCTGGTTGCCATGGTGTCTCCAACTAAACGCCATTTTGCGATCAAAGTCTGATTTGTCCCTCATAAATTTAGAACGCTTTTTGTCCATAATCTCCCTATCATATCTGTCAAGGGCCTCCTTCAGTTTAATCTTAAAAGGTTGGACCTGAGATGTCTCATCAAATCTCTTCAGTCCATTTTCCAGGTTTTTAATCTCAGTTTTAACCTGGGTCAGGAGCTCCCTATCATGTGTAATGAGTAAATTGATTAGAATGTGAGAACACTGCAAAAGTCCCTCCTCCCATAGGTTACGGAAGGTATCCGAGGGTTCCCATGCTGGAAAAATGGAAATTCTCAGACCCCTCGGAATCAACCCCATCTTAATGTATTCCTCTAAACAGCGGATGTTCCATAATAGTCTTATGCCCTGTTTTTGGGCTGTCATAAGTTCCGTGGTAATTTTAGTAAAATCTGAGTCTGGACAATTTTGAGAGGTGTCTGTGAAAGCCGCAGAGGATGAGGCTCTCCATGCGGCCTCCCTAGCATCCCAATCCATGATCGCCACACGTCACACAAATATGTGTCCACCTGAGAACCGTAAATAACAAAAGAATATTAAGAAAAACGCAGGTTATAATCAACCGTGTGCTGCCAAGCAAGAAAAAAGCACCACTAGATGCTTAAACAAGTAACATAAGCCCAAGGTAGCTGGCGCACTACACTGTGCGTATAAATAGAGAGTGGGGGTGCAGAAAAAGTGGCTAGAGTCAAACTATTAAATGCAAGAGAAAGTAGCCACCTAAAAAATTCGCACACCACCAATAAATAGTAGAAAAAAGGAACAACTTTTATTGGTAAATAATTAAAAACAGATTAAAAACATGAAGAATATCCATATCCACCCATTTGCCTGCTCAAAATGCCTGAACACATATGAGAATATACAAAACAATATAATATTAATGTCCAAAATACCATGCTACCACCTGGCATGGGGGAGAAGAAAATTGCAAGACTGGTACACAGGTATGCCATGCAGTACTATGTATAAAAGTCACCCCCTGATCCTATATCATAGGACAAAGTGTATAAAGTCCTAAATAAGGCCCATATAAATGATGGGCCAGGCCAAAACAATAAGGCCACAGACTGATATGCAATCTAAGCCAAACATCTAATGCCGGCACAGTCCCAGGACCGGGGCCAAAAAAAGAACCAGAATGGCAATAAGAAGTCTCACCAATAGCACCTGTGGGTAAATGACAGGGGCCTGAATAGCCGGTGGCAGGAGCAGAGCAGCAGGGTGGACAGACCCAACGCGTATCGCGGCACCCAAGGCCGCTTCGTCAGGGGAAGTAACTTACCAATGCTGGCTTACTCCTTTTATCAGAGTGTGGCCGGTATCAAGTGTGCACACATGTGCAGCGAGGCGGTGGCGCCATGCGGGACCGGAGCCGGAAGTGATGTAAACAGCAACGCCGGCGCAGATAGCAGGGAACGAAATACAGATGGGCAGACGTCTCTGCCCATAGTGCAGCAATGCGCATGCGCCGTCTGAATAGACAGTGGTGCGCAGAGGAGCCAATACATGACACAATACAGGGAGGAGCCCGGGTCAGAAAGGGAGGGGAGCCTTCACACTTTATCAGGACCTACAAGGGTGTTACGCTGTCTCCAAATGAACTTATGATCACCTGCGATGTTGAATCGTTGTACTCAAATATCGATCATAACGACGGCATGCGGGCTATCCTGTTCTTCTTAGATCAACAGGTAGATTCAGACAGACTACATGATTCATTTATTATTGATCTTCTTGATTTTGCTTTAAGACACAATTTTTTTCTGTTTGATAACACCTTTTTTTTACAGACATCGGGCGTGGCCATGGGGGCCCGATGTGCCCCGGCTTTCGCAAATCTTTTTTTAGGGTGGTGGGAGTCCACAGTCGTCTATATTTCACAGTTTTTTGTCAACAAAGTGCGACATTGGTCGCGCTATATAGACGACATTTTTCTCATTTGGTCAGGTACATTGGAGGAATTCCAAGAATTTTTGGATTACCTCAATCATAATCCATTTCACATTTTTTTGACTCACCACTGCTCTTCTGTTACAGTCAACTTTCTGGATCTCGAGGTTAAATGTCAGGATGGCATTATATCTACCTGTCTGTATCGAAAGCCCACAGCCGTCAACAGCCTGTTGGAGTACCGCAGTTTTCACCCCAAACATACTAAAGATGGCATCCCGACGGGTCAATTTCTCAGGGCTAGACGTAACTGCACTCAAGATCTTGATTTCAAGAGGGAAGCCAGAGACCTCACAATGAGATTCAAGAATAGGAACTACCCCAGGAAATGCATTTCATCTGCTTTTCAGAGGGCCAGTGCACAGGCACAGGATACCTTGTTGGTTTCCACCAAAAGGAGACAAGATAATCATGCACGGTTCATCACGGGCTATCATACCCAATGGAACCATGTAAGACAGATTATAAATGATCATTGGAGGATTTTACTTACAGATGCACAGACTTCCCAGGTGGTTAGTGCCCGACCACTAATGACAGCCAGGAGGGCACCTAATTTTAGAGACATTTTGACTAAAAGTCATTATATAAGACCTACTCAGAGATTGAATCGTGGATTTTGCCTACGTGGCTCTTTCCCGTGTGGAGACTGCAGTATCTGTCCATATATGTGTCCCACCCGTGATGTGTTTTTTAACCCGACGGATCAATCACAACATAAGTTGATGGCCTATATCAATTGCAAAACCACTCATGTGATATATGCATTGATCTGCCCTTGCCCTTGTATCTACGTAGGTCAGACCACACAAGAACTACGTCGAAGAATACAGGGTCATTTTTCAACAATTAACACCGCCACAGCGGACAGTCGCAAGGGCAAGGTCCTGACTACAGTTGCCGCACACTTCCTGTCACATCACGCGGGTAACTATGCAGGGACAAAAATAGTGGGGCTAGAACGTATTAGAAATTCCGTTAGGGGGGGCCCCCTACACAAAAGGCTACTGCAGGCCGAATCACGGTGGATCTATTTACTCCACTCTATTGCACCCCATGGAATCAACGAGGATCTTCTCTTTACCGGTTTCTTGGGTTGATTGTGTGTCTCATAACTTCCATTTCTTGCCTTAAATAGATATTCGTGAGGCTTGTCTGAAGAGCATGAATTCCTATCGTTATGGACCATCGTCAATGGAAGCACACGTTGGAGGATTCCGGGCGTGCTTTCCCCTTGGGATCCTTTCTTGAAGGATCAACTTTGGAACAACTGTCTGCGCTGGTCCCTCTATTTTTGTGGAGTCTACGCCCTCCCTGGATACATTTCTCCGGAACTATGTGATTCCTGTCCTGGTGACCCCTTCCCTGCATCCATGGACTTTTTAGGATCACTTTCAGTGACCCTTTATTTTTTGAATCTGGTGTTAATAATCTATTTATTTTTCAAGATATATGTCCATACATAGTGTTGTACTCTTTGCATGATGTGTTTCACATATGTATTTCTCCATAGGTACTTTGTACTATAACAGGTTGCTTTCATAAATCTGACCTTTTTATCCTTAGCCTTCCTTCATAGCCCCTTTGGGGTGTTATTTATGCCCGCACGTTTCATTGTGTGATTGTTTCATCACTATCCTTCAGCGTGATGCATATTGCTCACGCCGTCCCTCCTTTTTCTTGGCTCCCCTCCCTTTCTAACCCGGGCTCCTCCCTGTATTGTGTCATGTATTGGCTACTCTGCGCACCACTGTCTATTCAGACGGCGCATGCGCATTGCTGCACTATGGGCAGAGACGTCTGCCCATCTGTATTTCGTTCCCTGCTATCTGCGCCGGCGCCGCTGTTTACATCACTTCCGGCTCCGGTCCTGCATGGCGCCACCGCCTCGCTGCACATGTGTGCACACTTGATACCGGCCACACTCTGATAAAAGGAGTAAGCCAGCATTGGTAAGTTACTTCCCCTGACGAAGCGGCCTTGGGTGCCGCGATACGCGTTGGGTCTGTCCACCCTGCTGCTCTGCTCCTGCCACCGGCTATTCAGGCCCCTGTCATTTACCCACAGGTGCTATTGGTGAGACTTCTTATTGCCATTCTGGTTCTTTTTTTGGCCCCGGTCCTGGGACTGTGCCGGCATTAGATGTTTGGCTTAGATTGCATATCAGTCTGTGGCCTTATTGTTTTGGCCTGGCCCATCATTTATATGGGCCTTATTTAGGACTTTATACACTTTGTCCTATGATATAGGATCAGGGGGTGACTTTTATACATAGTACTGCATGGCATACCTGTGTACCAGTCTTGCAATTTTCTTCTCCCCCATGCCAGGTGGTAGCATGGTATTTTGGACATTAATATTATATTGTTTTGTATATTCTCATATGTGTTCAGGCATTTTGAGCAGGCAAATGGGTGGATATGGATATTCTTCATGTTTTTAATCTGTTTTTAATTATTTACCAATAAAAGTTGTTCCTTTTTTCTACTATTTATTGGTGGTGTGCGAATTTTTTAGGTGGCTACTTTCTCTTGCATTTAATAGTTTGACTCTAGCCACTTTTTCTGCACCCCCACTCTCTATTTATACGCACAGTGTAGTGCGCCAGCTACCTTGGGCTTATGTTACTTGTTTAAGCATCTAGTGGTGCTTTTTTCTTGCTTGGCAGCACACGGTTGATTATAACCTGCGTTTTTCTTAATATTCTTTTGTTATTTACGGTTCTCAGGTGGACACATATTTGTGTGACGTGTGGCGATCATGGATTGGGATGCTAGGGAGGCCGCATGGAGAGCCTCATCCTCTGCGGCTTTCACAGACACCTCTCAAAATTGTCCAGACTCAGATTTTACTAAAATTACCACGGAACTTATGACAGCCCAAAAACAGGGCATAAGACTATTATGGAACATCCGCTGTTTAGAGGAATACATTAAGATGGGGTTGATTCCGAGGGGTCTGAGAATTTCCATTTTTCCAGCATGGGAACCCTCGGATACCTTCCGTAACCTATGGGAGGAGGGACTTTTGCAGTGTTCTCACATTCTAATCAATTTACTCATTACACATGATAGGGAGCTCCTGACCCAGGTTAAAACTGAGATTAAAAACCTGGAAAATGGACTGAAGAGATTTGATGAGACATCTCAGGTCCAACCTTTTAAGATTAAACTGAAGGAGGCCCTTGACAGATATGATAGGGAGATTATGGACAAAAAGCGTTCTAAATTTATGAGGGACAAATCAGACTTTGATCGCAAAATGGCGTTTAGTTGGAGACACCATGGCAACCAGCGCCAGGCTCGACACAGTAGATATAAGCCAAGAACAGCAGCACAACCTGGGACTCATGAGGAAGAATATGTCTCTACCGATTTTTTATCCTCCGCGGAAAGCGAACCAGAAACAGGGGCCGGACCAGGCGTGGACGCAAGCGGCACAGGTCCACTTACTCGGGTCACCAGGAACAGGAATCACAAGCCACGGTACTACAACCAACGGAGGAGGGATCGCAACTGAGTACAGCCTCTACTAACGGTACTAGTGAGTATGACTCTAGTGAGGTTGACAACTTGCAGATTATTAACCTATCGCAGCACTGTCTAACTCCCGTGGAGATGTCGATCCTGAAAAGAGGACTGACTTTTTCACCGTCTCAACGGACTGACAAATTTACGCTTATTAAAGATCTTTTTCTTTTTTGCAGAAAAATTACTTTACAGGTTTTATACCATCACCCACAGGCTACAACATTGTTGGACCAAACGGACCAGGGAACATTTCAGGACCTAATGGACCTCTTACAGGAGACAGCTCCCTCAATGGGCAGGCCACGGTTCCCACACCAGAATAAGTCCATGGTATGTCCCCCTCTTTCTACCGTTCCTGCTATTAAAATCTTCTTCGAAATGGTGAAGCATGATATTGAGGCTCTTCCTTTAAATGTCGGACCCATAACCAATCTCACTTCTCAGGAACGAGGGGCCCTCTTCAGCCTCAAAAATAATAAAGATTTCTTGGTGAGAGAGGCTGACAAGGGTGGAAACGTGGTGTTATGGCCTCATAATTTATATCTTGAAGAGGCCCATAGGCAACTTGATGACCCACGTTTCTACCAGAAATTACCCTCTAACCCTACTGGGGTTTTTTCTGTGAAATTAAGAACACTTATTGACAAGGCTTTTCAATTGGGCATTATTAATATCAAAGAACGGGACTTCATCTGGGTAGAACAGCCGGTCATATCGACCTTTTATATGTTACCCAAGGTCCACAAAAACATCATAAAACCTCCCGGACGCCCAATTGTATCAAGTATTGGGAGTCTATGTGAGAGGGCATGTACCTATATTGATTTCTTTCTGCAGCCAATGGTCATTACGTTGCCCTCATATATCAAGGATTCTTCACACTTTATCAGGACCTACAAGGGTGTTACGCTGTCTCCAAATAAACTTATGATCACCTGCGATGTTGAATCGTTGTACTCAAATATCGATCATAACGACGGCATGCGGGCTATCCTGTTCTTCTTAGATCAACAGGTAGATTCAGACAGACTACATGATTCATTTATTATTGATCTTCTTGATTTTGCTTTAAGACACAATTTTTTTCTGTTTGATAACACCTTTTTTTTACAGACATCGGGCGTGGCCATGGGGGCCCGATGTGCCCCGGCTTTCGCAAATCTTTTTTTAGGGTGGTGGGAGTCCACAGTCGTCTATATTTCACAGTTTTTTGTCAACAAAGTGCGACATTGGTCGCGCTATATAGACGACATTTTTCTCATTTGGTCAGGTACATTGGAGGAATTCCAAGAATTTTTGGATTACCTCAATCATAATCCATTTCACATTTTTTTGACTCACCACTGCTCTTCTGTTACAGTCAACTTTCTGGATCTCGAGGTTAAATGTCAGGATGGCATTATATCTACCTGTCTGTATCGAAAGCCCACAGCCGTCAACAGCCTGTTGGAGTACCGCAGTTTTCACCCCAAACATACTAAAGATGGCATCCCGACGGGTCAATTTCTCAGGGCTAGACGTAACTGCACTCAAGATCTTGATTTCAAGAGGGAAGCCAGAGACCTCTGTCATGAATCCCAATGGCTAGGGATAGCAAGGGACAAGCAAAGTAATACAAAATATCGGACGAGCTCTAGGGTGATGGAACCTGGGCTGACCGCTGCCCTACGCCTGACAAACGCAACTAGAGATAGCCAGGGAGCGTGCCTACGTTGGTTCTAGACGCCACGCACCAGCCTAAGAGCTAACTAGTACTGCAGAGAAAATAAGACCTCACTTGCCTCCAGAGGAATGAACCCCAAAAGGTATAGTTGCCCCCCACATGTATTGACGGTGAAATGAGAGGAAGGCACACACATAGAGATGATATATATAGGTTCAGCAAATTGAGGCCCGCTGTAAACTAGAAAGCAGAACGATACAAAAGGGGTCTGAGCGGTCAGCAAAAAACCCTAATCAAAAAACCATCCTGAGATTACAAGAACCCATGTGCCAACTCATGGCACATGGGGAGAACCTCAGTCCACTAGAGCTACCAGCTAGCATAGAGACATAATAAGCAAGCTGGACAAAAAACCAAACAACTGAAAATCAGCACTTAGCTTATCCTGAAAGATCTGGGAGCAGGTAGGCAGGAACCAAACAGAGCACATCTGAATACATTGATAGCCGGCAAGGGAATGACAGAAAGGCCAGGTAAAATAGGAAACACCCAGCCTCTGATGGACAGGTGGAAACCAAAGGCCGCAACCCACCAAAGTCACCCAGTACCAGCAGTAACCACCAGAGGGAGCCCACAAACAGAATCCACAACAGTACCCCCCCCTTGAGGAGGGGTCACCGAACCCTCACGAGAACCCCCAGGGCGATCAGGGTGAGCTCTATGGAAGGCGCGGACCAAATCAGTCGCATGAACATCGGAGGCGACCACCCAGGAATTATCCTCCTGACCATAACCCTTCCACTTAACCAAATACTGGAGTTTGCGTCTGGAAACACGAGAATCCAAGATCTTCTCAACAACATACTCCAATTCTCCCTCCACCAGCACCGGAGCAGGAGGCTCAACCGAAGGAACAACGGGCACCTCATACCTCCGCAACAACGACCGATGGAACACATTATGAATAGCAAACGATGCTGGGAGATCCAAACGAAAAGATACAGGGTTAAGAATCTCCGAGATCCTATAAGGACCGATGAACCGAGGCTTGAACTTAGGAGAAGAGACCTTCATAGGGACAAAACGAGAAGACAACCACACCAAATCCCCAACAAGAAGTCGGGGACCCACGCGGCGACGGCGATTAGCAAACTGCTGAGTCTTCTCCTGAGATAACTTCAAATTGTCCACCACCTGATTCCAAATCTGATGTAGCCTGTCCACCACCACGTCCACTCCAGGACAATCCGAAGACTCCACCTGACCAGAGGAAAAACGAGGATGAAACCCCGAATTACAAAAAAAAGGAGAGACCAACGTGGCAGAACTAGCCCGATTATTAAGAGCAAATTCGGCCAGCGGCAAAAAAGCAACCCAGTCATCTTGATCAGCAGAAACAAAACACCTCAAATAAGTTTCCAAGGTCTGATTAGTTCGCTCCGTCTGGCCATTCGTCTGAGGATGGAATGCAGACGAGAAAGACAAATCAATGCCCATCTTGGCACAAAACGTCTGCCAAAATCTAGACACAAACTGGGATCCCCTGTCAGAAACGATATTCTCCGGAATCCCATGCAAACGAACCACGTTCTGAAAAAATAAAGGGACCAACTCAGAGGAGGAAGGCAACTTAGGCAAGGGCACCAAATGAACCATCTTAGAAAAGCGGTCACACACCACCCAGATAACGGACATTTTCTGTGAAACTGGGAGAACAGAAATAAAATCCATGGAAATGTGTGTCCAAGGCCTCTTCGGGATGGGCAAGGATAACAACAACCCACTGGCCCGAGAACAGCAAGGCTTAGCTCGAGCACACACTTCACAAGACTGCACAAAGGTACGCACATCCCTAGACAAGGAAGGCCACCAAAAAGACCTGGCCACCAAGTCTCTAGTACCAAATATTCCAGGATGACCAGCCAACACAGAAGAATGGACCTCGGAGATGACTCTACTGGTCCAATCATCCGGAACAAACAGTCTTTCTGGTGGACAACGATCTGGTTTATCCACCTGAAACTCCTGCAATGCACGTCGCAAGTCTGGGGATACGGCGGACAATATTACCCCATCCCTAAGGATACCAGTAGGCCCAGAGTCTCCAGGAGAGTCAGGCACAAAACTCCTGGAAAGAGCATCTGCCTTCACATTCTTTGAACCTGGCAGGTATGAAACCACGAAATTGAAACGAGAAAAAAACAACGACCAACGAGCCTGTCTAGGATTCAAACGCCTGGCAGACTCAAGGTAAATGAGATTCTTGTGATCAGTCAAGACCACCACACGATGTTTAGCACCCTCAAGCCAATGACGCCACTCCTCAAATGCCCACTTCATGGCCAAAAGCTCCCGATTACCCACATCATAATTGCGCTCGGCGGGCGAGAATTTTCTAGAGAAGAATGCACATGGCTTCATCACCGAGCCATTAGAACTTCTCTGTGACAAAACCGCCCCCGCTCCAATCTCGGAAGCATCAACCTCAACCTGAAAAGGAAGTGAAACATCTGGTTGACACAACACAGGAGCAGAAGAAAACCGGCGCTTAAGTTCCTGAAAGGCCTCCACGGCCGCAGGAGACCAATCAGCAACATCAGCACCCTTTTTAGTCAAATCAGTCAAAGGTTTAACAATACTGGAAAAATTAGCAATGAACCGACGATAAAAATTAGCAAACCCCAAGAACTTCTGAAGGCTCTTAACAGATGTAGGTTGTGTCCAGTCACAAATCGCCTGAACCTTGACGGGATCCATCTCAATAGTAGAAGGAGAAAAAATGTACCCCAAAAAAGAAATCTTCTGGACTCCGAAGAGACACTTTGAGCCCTTCACAAACAGAGAATTGGCCCGCAGAACCTGAAACACCTTCCTGACCTGTAAAACATGAGACTCCCAGTCATCAGAAAACACCAAAATATCATCCAAATACACAATCATAAACTTATCCAGATATTCACGGAAAATATTGTGCATAAAGGACTGAAAGACTGACGGAGCATTGGAGAGTCCAAAAGGCATTACCAAATACTCAAAATGGCCCTCAGGCGTATTAAATGCGGTTTTCCACTCGTCACCCTGTTTTATCCGCACCAGATTATACGCACCGCGAAGATCTATCTTAGTGAACCACCTAGCCCCCTTAATGCGAGCAAACAAATCAGTCAATAATGGCAGTGGATACTGATATTTGACTGTAATCTTATTCAGAAGGCGATAATCTATACAAGGCCTCAGGGAACCATCTTTTTTTGCCACGAAAAAAAAACCTGCTCCCAGAGGGGACGAAGATGGACGAATATGTCCCTTTTCCAAGGACTCCTTAATATAATTCCGCATAGCAGTATGCTCTGGCAGTGACAGATTAAATAGACGACCCTTAGGGAACTTACTGCCAGGAATCAATTCTATAGCACAGTCACAATCTCTATGAGGAGGGAGCGAATTGAGCTTAGGCTCCTCAAAAACATCCCTATAGTCAGACAAAAACGCAGGGATCTCAGAAGGAGTAGATGAAGCGATTGAAATCGGAGGTGCATAATCATGAACCCCCTGACATCCCCAGCTTAACACAGACATTGTTTTCCAGTCCAGGACAGGATTATGAGTTTGTAACCATGGCAGACCAAGCACTAGTACATCATGTAAATTATACAGTACAAGGAAGCGAATCACCTCCTGATGAACGGGAGTCATGCGCATGGTCACTTGTGTCCAATACTGCGGCTTATTCATAGCCAATGGTGTAGAGTCAATTCCCTTCAGAGGGATAGGAACTTCCAGAGGCTCCAGACTAAAACCGCAGCGTTTAGCAAATGACCAATCCATAAGACTCAGGGCAGCGCCTGAATCCACATAGGCATCGACGGAAATGGAAGACAGTGAAAAAATCAGAGTCACAGACAAAATGAACTTAGGCTGCAGAGTACCAATGGCAAAAGATTTATCAACCCTTTTAGTGCGTTTAGAGCATGCTGATATAACATGAGCTGAATCACCACAATAAAAACACAATCCATTTTTCCGCCTATAATTTTGCCGTTCACTTCTGGACTGAATTCTATCACATTGCATAGTCTCAGGTGCCTGTTCAGAAGACACCGCCAACTGGTGCACGGGTTTGCGCTCCCGTAAACGCCGATCAATCTGAATGGCCATAGCCATCGACTCATTCAGACCTGTAGGCGTAGGGAACCCCACCATAATATCCTTAATGGCCTCGGAAAGACCATTTCTGAAGTTAGCAGCCAGGGCGCACTCATTCCACTGAGTAAGCACCGACCATTTCCGAAATTTTTGACAATATATTTCCGCTTCATCATGCCCCTGAGAGAGGGCTAATAAAGCCTTTTCAGCCTGAATCTCCAGGTTGGGTTCCTCATAGAGCAATCCCAATGCCAGAAAAAACGCATCCACATTGAGCAATGCAGGATCCCCTGGTGCCAATGCAAATGCCCAATTCTGAGGGTCGCCCCGCAGGAAAGATATTACAATCTTGACCTGTTGAGCAGGGTCTCCAGAGGAGCGAGATTTTAAAGAAAGAAACAATTTACAATTGTTCCTGAAATTCAGGAAGGTAGATCTATCTCCAGAAAAGAACTCTGGAATAGGAATTCTAGGTTCAGACATGGGAGTGTGAACAACAAAATCCTGTATGTTTTGAACTTTTGCCGCGAGATTACTCAGGCTGGAAGCCAAACTCTGGACATCCATGTTAAACAGCTAATATCAGAGCCATTCAAGGGTTTAGAGGAGGTAAGAAGCAGCTAGACAGCAATTAAGGGCTAGGCAGCAAAACTCTGAAGGAAAAAAAAAAAAAATTTCCCTTAAACACTTCTTTTTCTCCTGCTTCAGCCCAAACAATTAACACTTTGTGGGCCGGCTATACTGTCATGAATCCCAATGGCTAGGGATAGCAAGGGACAAGCAAAGTAATACAAAATATCGGACGAGCTCTAGGGTGATGGAACCTGGGCTGACCGCTGCCCTACGCCTGACAAACGCAACTAGAGATAGCCAGGGAGCGTGCCTACGTTGGTTCTAGACGCCACGCACCAGCCTAAGAGCTAACTAGTACTGCAGAGAAAATAAGACCTCACTTGCCTCCAGAGGAATGAACCCCAAAAGGTATAGTTGCCCCCCACATGTATTGACGGTGAAATGAGAGGAAGGCACACACATAGAGATGATATATATAGGTTCAGCAAATTGAGGCCCGCTGTAAACTAGAAAGCAGAACGATACAAAAGGGGTCTGAGCGGTCAGCAAAAAACCCTAATCAAAAAACCATCCTGAGATTACAAGAACCCATGTGCCAACTCATGGCACATGGGGAGAACCTCAGTCCACTAGAGCTACCAGCTAGCATAGAGACATAATAAGCAAGCTGGACAAAAAACCAAACAACTGAAAATCAGCACTTAGCTTATCCTGAAAGATCTGGGAGCAGGTAGGCAGGAACCAAACAGAGCACATCTGAATACATTGATAGCCGGCAAGGGAATGACAGAAAGGCCAGGTAAAATAGGAAACACCCAGCCTCTGATGGACAGGTGGAAACCAAAGGCCGCAACCCACCAAAGTCACCCAGTACCAGCAGTAACCACCAGAGGGAGCCCACAAACAGAATCCACAACAGTACCCCCCCCTTGAGGAGGGGTCACCGAACCCTCACGAGAACCCCCAGGGCGATCAGGGTGAGCTCTATGGAAGGCGCGGACCAAATCAGTCGCATGAACATCGGAGGCGACCACCCAGGAATTATCCTCCTGACCATAACCCTTCCACTTAACCAAATACTGGAGTTTGCGTCTGGAAACACGAGAATCCAAGATCTTCTCAACAACATACTCCAATTCTCCCTCCACCAGCACCGGAGCAGGAGGCTCAACCGAAGGAACAACGGGCACCTCATACCTCCGCAACAACGACCGATGGAACACATTATGAATAGCAAACGATGCTGGGAGATCCAAACGAAAAGATACAGGGTTAAGAATCTCCGAGATCCTATAAGGACCGATGAACCGAGGCTTGAACTTAGGAGAAGAGACCTTCATAGGGACAAAACGAGAAGACAACCACACCAAATCCCCAACAAGAAGTCGGGGACCCACGCGGCGACGGCGATTAGCAAACTGCTGAGTCTTCTCCTGAGATAACTTCAAATTGTCCACCACCTGATTCCAAATCTGATGTAGCCTGTCCACCACCACGTCCACTCCAGGACAATCCGAAGACTCCACCTGACCAGAGGAAAAACGAGGATGAAACCCCGAATTACAAAAAAAAGGAGAGACCAACGTGGCAGAACTAGCCCGATTATTAAGAGCAAATTCGGCCAGCGGCAAAAAAGCAACCCAGTCATCTTGATCAGCAGAAACAAAACACCTCAAATAAGTTTCCAAGGTCTGATTAGTTCGCTCCGTCTGGCCATTCGTCTGAGGATGGAATGCAGACGAGAAAGACAAATCAATGCCCATCTTGGCACAAAACGTCTGCCAAAATCTAGACACAAACTGGGATCCCCTGTCAGAAACGATATTCTCCGGAATCCCATGCAAACGAACCACGTTCTGAAAAAATAAAGGGACCAACTCAGAGGAGGAAGGCAACTTAGGCAAGGGCACCAAATGAACCATCTTAGAAAAGCGGTCACACACCACCCAGATAACGGACATTTTCTGTGAAACTGGGAGAACAGAAATAAAATCCATGGAAATGTGTGTCCAAGGCCTCTTCGGGATGGGCAAGGATAACAACAACCCACTGGCCCGAGAACAGCAAGGCTTAGCTCGAGCACACACTTCACAAGACTGCACAAAGGTACGCACATCCCTAGACAAGGAAGGCCACCAAAAAGACCTGGCCACCAAGTCTCTAGTACCAAATATTCCAGGATGACCAGCCAACACAGAAGAATGGACCTCGGAGATGACTCTACTGGTCCAATCATCCGGAACAAACAGTCTTTCTGGTGGACAACGATCTGGTTTATCCACCTGAAACTCCTGCAATGCACGTCGCAAGTCTGGGGATACGGCGGACAATATTACCCCATCCCTAAGGATACCAGTAGGCCCAGAGTCTCCAGGAGAGTCAGGCACAAAACTCCTGGAAAGAGCATCTGCCTTCACATTCTTTGAACCTGGCAGGTATGAAACCACGAAATTGAAACGAGAAAAAAACAACGACCAACGAGCCTGTCTAGGATTCAAACGCCTGGCAGACTCAAGGTAAATGAGATTCTTGTGATCAGTCAAGACCACCACACGATGTTTAGCACCCTCAAGCCAATGACGCCACTCCTCAAATGCCCACTTCATGGCCAAAAGCTCCCGATTACCCACATCATAATTGCGCTCGGCGGGCGAGAATTTTCTAGAGAAGAATGCACATGGCTTCATCCCCGAGCCATTAGAACTTCTCTGTGACAAAACCGCCCCCGCTCCAATCTCGGAAGCATCAACCTCAACCTGAAAAGGAAGTGAAACATCTGGTTGACACAACACAGGAGCAGAAGAAAACCGGCGCTTAAGTTCCTGAAAGGCCTCCACGGCCGCAGGAGACCAATCAGCAACATCAGCACCCTTTTTAGTCAAATCAGTCAAAGGTTTAACAATACTGGAAAAATTAGCAATGAACCGACGATAAAAATTAGCAAACCCCAAGAACTTCTGAAGGCTCTTAACAGATGTAGGTTGTGTCCAGTCACAAATCGCCTGAACCTTGACGGGATCCATCTCAATAGTAGAAGGAGAAAAAATGTACCCCAAAAAAGAAATCTTCTGGACTCCGAAGAGACACTTTGAGCCCTTCACAAACAGAGAATTGGCCCGCAGAACCTGAAACACCTTCCTGACCTGTAAAACATGAGACTCCCAGTCATCAGAAAACACCAAAATATCATCCAAATACACAATCATAAACTTATCCAGATATTCACGGAAAATATTGTGCATAAAGGACTGAAAGACTGACGGAGCATTGGAGAGTCCAAAAGGCATTACCAAATACTCAAAATGGCCCTCAGGCGTATTAAATGCGGTTTTCCACTCGTCACCCTGTTTTATCCGCACCAGATTATACGCACCGCGAAGATCTATCTTAGTGAACCACCTAGCCCCCTTAATGCGAGCAAACAAATCAGTCAATAATGGCAGTGGATACTGATATTTGACTGTAATCTTATTCAGAAGGCGATAATCTATACAAGGCCTCAGGGAACCATCTTTTTTTGCCACGAAAAAAAAACCTGCTCCCAGAGGGGACGAAGATGGACGAATATGTCCCTTTTCCAAGGACTCCTTAATATAATTCCGCATAGCAGTATGCTCTGGCAGTGACAGATTAAATAGACGACCCTTAGGGAACTTACTGCCAGGAATCAATTCTATAGCACAGTCACAATCTCTATGAGGAGGGAGCGAATTGAGCTTAGGCTCCTCAAAAACATCCCTATAGTCAGACAAAAACGCAGGGATCTCAGAAGGAGTAGATGAAGCGATTGAAATCGGAGGTGCATAATCATGAACCCCCTGACATCCCCAGCTTAACACAGACATTGTTTTCCAGTCCAGGACAGGATTATGAGTTTGTAACCATGGCAGACCAAGCACTAGTACATCATGTAAATTATACAGTACAAGGAAGCGAATCACCTCCTGATGAACGGGAGTCATGCGCATGGTCACTTGTGTCCAATACTGCGGCTTATTCATAGCCAATGGTGTAGAGTCAATTCCCTTCAGAGGGATAGGAACTTCCAGAGGCTCCAGACTAAAACCGCAGCGTTTAGCAAATGACCAATCCATAAGACTCAGGGCAGCGCCTGAATCCACATAGGCATCGACGGAAATGGAAGACAGTGAAAAAATCAGAGTCACAGACAAAATGAACTTAGGCTGCAGAGTACCAATGGCAAAAGATTTATCAACCCTTTTAGTGCGTTTAGAGCATGCTGATATAACATGAGCTGAATCACCACAATAAAAACACAATCCATTTTTCCGCCTATAATTTTGCCGTTCACTTCTGGACTGAATTCTATCACATTGCATAGTCTCAGGTGCCTGTTCAGAAGACACCGCCAACTGGTGCACGGGTTTGCGCTCCCGTAAACGCCGATCAATCTGAATGGCCATAGCCATCGACTCATTCAGACCTGTAGGCGTAGGGAACCCCACCATAATATCCTTAATGGCCTCGGAAAGACCATTTCTGAAGTTAGCAGCCAGAGCGCACTCATTCCACTGAGTAAGCACCGACCATTTCCGAAATTTTTGACAATATATTTCCGCTTCATCATGCCCCTGAGAGAGGGCTAATAAAGCCTTTTCAGCCTGAATCTCCAGGTTGGGTTCCTCATAGAGCAATCCCAATGCCAGAAAAAACGCATCCACATTGAGCAATGCAGGATCCCCTGGTGCCAATGCAAATGCCCAATTCTGAGGGTCGCCCCGCAGGAAAGATATTACAATCTTGACCTGTTGAGCAGGGTCTCCAGAGGAGCGAGATTTTAAAGAAAGAAACAATTTACAATTGTTCCTGAAATTCAGGAAGGTAGATCTATCTCCAGAAAAGAACTCTGGAATAGGAATTCTAGGTTCAGACATGGGAGTGTGAACAACAAAATCCTGTATGTTTTGAACTTTTGCCGCGAGATTACTCAGGCTGGAAGCCAAACTCTGGACATCCATGTTAAACAGCTAATATCAGAGCCATTCAAGGGTTTAGAGGAGGTAAGAAGCAGCTAGACAGCAATTAAGGGCTAGGCAGCAAAACTCTGAAGGAAAAAAAAAAAAAAATTTCCCTTAAACACTTCTTTTTCTCCTGCTTCAGCCCAAACAATTAACACTTTGTGGGCCGGCTATACTGTCATGAATCCCAATGGCTAGGGATAGCAAGGGACAAGCAAAGTAATACAAAATATCGGACGAGCTCTAGGGTGATGGAACCTGGGCTGACCGCTGCCCTACGCCTGACAAACGCAACTAGAGATAGCCAGGGAGCGTGCCTACGTTGGTTCTAGACGCCACGCACCAGCCTAAGAGCTAACTAGTACTGCAGAGAAAATAAGACCTCACTTGCCTCCAGAGGAATGAATCCCAAAAGGTATAGTTGCCCCCCACATGTATTGACGGTGAAATGAGAGGAAGGCACACACATAGAGATGATATATATAGGTTCAGCAAATTGAGGCCCGCTGTAAACTAGAAAGCAGAACGATACAAAAGGGGTCTGAGCGGTCAGCAAAAAACCCTAATCAAAAAACCATCCTGAGATTACAAGAACCCATGTGCCAACTCATGGCACATGGGGAGAACCTCAGTCCACTAGAGCTACCAGCTAGCATAGAGACATAATAAGCAAGCTGGACAAAAAACCAAACAACTGAAAATCAGCACTTAGCTTATCCTGAAAGATCTGGGAGCAGGTAGGCAGGAACCAAACAGAGCACATCTGAATACATTGATAGCCGACAAGGGAATGACAGAAAGGCCAGGTAAAATAGGAAACACCCAGCCTCTGATGGACAGGTGGAAACCAAAGGCCGCAACCCACCAAAGTCACCCAGTACCAGCAGTAACCACCAGAGGGAGCCCACAAACAGAATCCACAACAGACCTCACAATGAGATTCAAGAATAGGAACTACCCCAGGAAATGCATTTCATCTGCTTTTCAGAGGGCCAGTGCACAGGCACAGGATACCTTGTTGGTTTCCACCAAAAGGAGACAAGATAATCATGCACGGTTCATCACGGGCTATCATACCCAATGGAACCAGGTAAGACAGATTATAAATGATCATTGGAGGATTTTACTTACAGATGCACAGACTTCCCAGGTGGTTAGTGCCCGACCACTAATGACAGCCAGGAGGGCACCTAATTTTAGAGACATTTTGACTAAAAGTCATTATATAAGACCTACTCAGAGATTGAATCGTGGATTTTGCCTACGTGGCTCTTTCCCGTGTGGAGACTGCAGTGTCTGTCCATATATGTGTCCCACCCGTGATGTGTTTTTTAACCCGACGGATCAATCACAACATAAGTTGATGGCCTATATCAATTGCAAAACCACTCATGTGATATATGCATTGATCAGCCCTTGCCCTTGTATCTACGTAGGTCAGACCACACAAGAACTACGTCGAAGAATACAGGGTCATTTTTCAACAATTAACACCGCCACAGCGGACAGTCGCAAGGGCAAGGTCCTGACTACAGTTGCCGCACACTTCCTGTCACATCACGCGGGTAACTATGCAGGGACAAAAATAGTGGGGCTAGAACGTATTAGAAATTCCGTTAGGGGGGCCCCCTACACAAAAGGCTACTGCAGGCCGAATCACGGTGGATCTATTTACTCCACTCTATTGCACCCCATGGAATCAACGAGGATCTTCTCTTTACCGGTTTCTTGGGTTGATTTTGTGTCTCATAACTTCCATTTCTTGCCCTAAATAGATATTCGTGAGGCTTGTCTGAAGAGCATGAATTCCTATCGTTATGGACCATCGTCAATGGAAGCACACGTTGGAGGATTCCGGGCGTGCTTTCCCTTTGGGATCCTTTCTTGAAGGATCAACTTTGGAACAACTGTCTGCGCTGGTCCCTCTATTTTTGTGGAGTCTACGCCCTCCCTGGATACATTTCTCCGGAACTATGTGATTCCTGTCCTGGTGACCCCTTCCCTGCATCCATGGACTTTTTAGGATCACTTTCAGTGACCCTTTATTTTTTGAATCTGGTGTTAATAATCTATTTATTTTTCAAGATATATGTCCATACATAGTGTTGTACTCTTTGCATGATGTGTTTCACATATGTATTTCTCCATAGGTACTTTGTACTATAACAGGTTGCTTTCATAAATCTGACCTTTTTATCCTTAGCCTTCCTTCATAGCCCCTTTGGGGTGTTATTTATGCCCGCACGTTTCATTGTGTGATTGTTTCATCACTATCCTTTAGCGTGATGCATATTGCTCACGCCGTCCCTCCTTTTTCTTGGCTCCCCTCCCTTTCTGACCCGGGCTCCTCCCTGTATTGTGTCATGTATTGGCTCCTCTGCGCACCACTGTCTATTCAGACGGCGCATGCGCATTGCTGCACTATGGGCAGAGACGTCTGCCCATCTGTATTTCGTTCCCTGCTATCTGCGCCGGCGCCGCTGTTTACATCACTTCCGGCTCCGGTCCCGCATGGCGCCACCGCCTCGCTGCACATGTGTGCACACTTGATACCGGCCACACTCTGATAAAAGGAGTAAGCCAGCATTGGTAAGTTACTTCCCCTGACGAAGCGGCCTTGGGTGCCGCGATACGCGTTGGGTCTGTCCACCCTGCTGCTCTGCTCCTGCCACCGGCTATTCAGGCCCCTGTCATTTACCCACAGGTGCTATTGGTGAGACTTCTTATTGCCATTCTGGTTCTTTTTTTGGCCCCGGTCCTGGGACTGTGCCGGCATTAGATGTTTGGCTTAGATTGCATATCAGTCTGTGGCCTTATTGTTTTGGCCTGGCCCATCATTTATATGGGCCTTATTTAGGACTTTATACACTTTGTCCTATGATATAGGATCAGGGGGTGACTTTTATACATAGTACTGCATGGCATACCTGTGTACCAGTCTTGCAATTTTCTTCTCCCCCATGCCAGGTGGTAGCATGGTATTTTGGACATTAATATTATATTGTTTTGTATATTCTCATATGTGTTCAGGCATTTTGAGCAGGCAAATGGGTGGATATGGATATTCTTCATGTTTTTAATCTGTTTTTAATTATTTACCAATAAAAGTTGTTCCTTTTTTCTACTATTTATTGGTGGTGTGCGAATTTTTTAGGTGGCTACTTTCTCTTGCATTTAATAGGTCAGTAACCCCACATGCACTGGCTATGTCCCGAACATGTTCTCGGGTCCGTATTCTGAGTTGTCTGGACGTCATACCCACATAAATCAGGTGGCACGGACATGTGGCATAGTAGATCACACAGTCCGTGCCACATGTGATGTTGTGGGTAATGTGAAAACTCTTACCATATATGTCCTTGAATTCCTGGGCCCTGTCCATATTACGACAAGCCAGACACTTTTTGCAGGGGAAAAAACCCCATTTGGGTCCCTTGGTGCCAAAGACATTGCGATTAGTGATCCCCTTATATTGGCTATGAACCAGTATATCTTTGAGGTTCCGAGATCTCCTATATGTGATTGTAGGAGTCGCAGATATATTTTGTGCCAAAAGGGAGTCATTCGTGATAATAGGCCAGAACTTAGATAGAGCTTTTCTCATTGGTTTCCATTTTTCATTATAGTCTGATATAAATCTCACCGTGGCTGGCATAGTCGATGTACTTTTTGGTTTTAATTTCAACAAATCCTGCCTAGATTTTTTATCCGCTCTAGACCAACCCTGTTTAATCACCCGATTTGAGTATCCCCTTTCTCGGAACCGTTGCGCCAGTTCAGATGATTGGTTTTGAAATGAAGATTCAGTAGAGCAGATTCTCCTGGTTCTTAGGAACTGCCCATACGGAATGCTATCCTTGAGTGGTCTAGGGTGTGAAGAAGTGGCATGCAATACCGAATTAACAGAAGTTTCCTTCCTGTATACCTCCGTATGTAGGAAGCCATCCTCGCCTTTGAGGATTTTGGTGTCCAAGAACTCGATAGATGACTGGCTATACTTATGGGTCAACTTTATATTTAATGAATTATCATTCAAAAGTTGAATGAAAGAAATTAGATCCTCCTCAGAACCCTGCCAGATAACAAAAATGTCATCTATAAATCGTACCCAGGTACAGACTTTCTCAATCAAAGGAATTGTGTTGGTTAAGAAGATGTCATGCTCCCATGACCCCATAAACAAATTTGCATGAGGGCGCAAATGCAGCCCCCATAGCAGTCCCCTGTAATTGGAGATACAGAACATCCTTAAACATGAAGAAGTTATGGGTAAGTGCATATTCCAGTAGTGTAATAAGAAACTCAATTAGATCATTATCACTACTGGACATATGCAAGAAACTTCTGACTGCCTCAATTCCATCATTGTGGCGGATAGACGTATACAATGACTCAACGTCAAGGGTTACCAGCCACATATCAGTTTCAAGGGGGATGTCCATCAATTTGCGGAGTACATCACCCGTATCTTGAATATAAGATGGAAGGCATTCAACCATAGGTTTTAGATGGAAGTCAAGAAATTTATTAACCTGTTCACAAAGTCCACCCCCCCCTGAAACGATAGGACGTCCAGGGGGGTTAGTGGTGGACTTATGTACTTTAGGGAGTAGATATAGACAAGGTGTCCGTGGTGTCTCTGGAACCAAGCCATCCATAATCTCTTTTGATATGGTGCCATTGTAGAAGGCTTGTTCCACTAAATCTCTCAGTTGATTCTGATAGTTGGTCGTGGGATTGAAGGTAAGACGCTTGTAGCAATTTGAATCCCTCAATTGCCTATATGCTTCTCTTTCGTACATCAGGGAAGGCCATAAGACAATATTTCCCCCTTTATCAGAGGGTTTGATTACAATGTTGTCAAGGGATCTCAATTCCTTAAGGGCCTTCCTCTGTTTTCTCATCAGGTTGTCATGCTGTATCCCAGTAGGGATACGACGAAATTCATCAGCAACCAATCGGACAAATAAGTCAATATCGGGATAAAGACTAAGTGATGGGAACTTTTTAGGTTTAAATGCCATAAATTTACTCACAGGAGTAGATGTTGGAGTCTCATCACTTAGTTCTTCCAGTATGGCTATAGTTTCTTGTTCCTGGGTAGACCATTCGCTTGTAGCAGATGGTTTGTCGTGCAGTTTTTTAAGAACCAATTTTCTGGCAAAAAGGTGTAAGTCCTTTAAGGCTGTAAAGTAATCAAAGGACGCCACAGGAGAGAATGTTAAACCCATACTGAGTACATCAATTTGATCCACAGTTAACTCAATGCCTGAGAGATTTATTACCTGGAGTTTTGAGGACTTATTGGAGGATCTCAAATTCCTATGTTGGTAGGGGCTAAATCTATGGCCACCGCCACGTTTGTTCTTGTTGCCAGAACCTCCTTTAAAGGGATAAAGTCCAGATATACTTTCAACCGATGATAATGAGGAATTGGACGAAGCCCTCTGAGGTGGGCGTGGTTGCTGCCACCTATATACATTATTACTCTGAAAGTCATTTAAGTCACGTTGAAATTTTTTGACTTTAGTATCCTGGATCTCCTTAACCCATGTCGTCAATAATTTATCAATCTCACTTTTGAACAACTCCATTTCAGTAGAGGATAGGGTGCCAGTTAATTTCACTTGGAGGGCCTCAATTTCTCCTTCCAGACTATCTAGTGTTTTTTTATTCATACCAATGAGAATCTCCATCAGAGATCTAGAGCAGGTGGTACAGGTCTCCTCCCATCTATTACGAAAAAATGCATCCTCTACAGGGAATGAGGGTAGAATTCTAACCCTCAAACCCCGGGGTATCAAACTCTTCATCAAATAATTCTCAAGGGAAGCTTTGTTCCACCAGACCCGGGCTCTTTTCTTAATAAGGAATTTAAGTGAGTTTTTCAATTCAATAGTGCTCCCATTCTCATTACCCACACTCTGCACAGGTTCGCCCTTAAAAATCGTGTCAATGTTGGAGAGCCATAACTGGTCTCTAGCTTTGATATCCATGGTCAGAGGACTGTGAAAACACAGAAAATTAATCAGTGGTTTCCTAGCAGCTATTTTACCATGAAGGCCTGCTGCACAGTCTCCTCTTAACAGTTGCGGTAGAGATGTGTCTGCTGCTAGAACTCTGTGTGGCATTGACCTGGTCTCTAATCTGAGCTGCTGTTAACCTGCGATTTCTAAGGCTGGTGACTCAGATAAGGTTATCCTCAGAAGCAGAGGTGACTCTTGGTCTTCCTTTCCTGGGTTGGTCCTCATGTGAGCCAGTTTCTTTGTACCGCTTGATAGTTTTTGAAAATGCACTTGGGGACACTTTCAAAGTTTTAACAATTTTTCAGACTGACTGACCTTCATTTCTTAAAGTAATGATGGCCACTCGCTTTTCTTTTCTTAGAATTTGTATTATGGCAAGAAAAAAGCAGCTAACAGTCTATTCAGTAGGACTATCAGCTGTGTATCCACCAGACTTCTGCTCAACACAACTGATGGTCCCAACCCCATTTATAAGGCAATAAATCCCACTTATTAAACCTGACAGGGCACACCTGTGAAGTGAACACCATTCCCGGTGACTACCTCTTGAAGCTCATCAAGAGTGTGCAAAGCAGTCATCAAAGCAAAAGGTGGCTACTTTGAAGAACCTAGAATATAAGACATATTTTCAGTTTCACACTTTTTTGTTAAGTATATAATTCCACGTGTTAATTCATAGTTTTGATGCCTTCAGTGTGAATGTACAATTTTCATAGTCTTGAAAATACAGAAAAATCTTTAAATGAGAAGGTGTGTCCAAACTTTTGGTCTGTACTGTATATATATATATATATATATATATATATATATATTTATTTATATTATACAGTGGGTACGGAAAGTATTCAGACCCCTTTAAATGTTTAACTTTGTTTCTTTGCAGCCATTTGGTAAATTCAAAAAAGTTCATTTTTTTCTTATTAATGTACACTCTGCACCCCATCTTGACTGAAAATAACAAATGTAGTAATTTTTGCAAAGTTATTAAAAAAGAAAAACTGAAATATCACATGCACATAAGTATTCAGACGCTTTGCTCAGTATTGGGTAGAAGCCCCCTTTTGAGTTAGTACACCCATGAGTCTTCTTGGGAATGATGCAACAAGTTTTTCACACCTGGATTTGGGGATCCTCTGCTAATTCTTCCTTGCAGATCCTCTCCAGTTCCGTCAGGTTGGATGGTGAATGTTGATGGACAGCCATTTTCAGGTCTCTCCAGAGATGCTCAATTGGGTTTAGGTCAGGGCTCTGGCTGGACCAGTCAAGAATGGTCACAGTTGTTCTGAAGCCACTTTTTTGTTATTTTAGCTGTGTGCTTAGGGTCATTGTCTTGTTGGAAGGTGAACCTTCGGCCAACTCTGAGGTCCAGAGCACTCTGGAAGAGGTTTTCATCCAGGATATCTCTGTACTTGGCCGCATTCATGTTTCCTTCAATGGCAACCAGTCGTCCTGTCCCTGCAGCTGAAAAACACCCCCATAGCATGATGCTGCCACCACCGTGTTTCACTGTTGGGATTGTATTGGGCAGGTGATGAGCAGTGCCTGGTTTTCTCCACACATACTGCTTAGAATTATCACCAGAAAGGTCTATCTTCATCTCATCAGACCAGAGAATCTTATTTATTATAGTCTCGGAGTCCTTCATGTGTTTTTTTAGCAAACTCTATGGGGGCTTTCATATGTCTTGCACTGAGGAGAGGCTTCCGTCGGGCCACTCTGCCATAAAGGCCCGATTAGTGGAGGGCTGCAGTGATAGTTGACTGTGTGGAACTTTCTCCCCTCTCCCTACTGCATCTGTGGAGCTCAGCCACAGTGATCTTGGGGTTCTTCTTTATCTCTCTCACCAAGGCTATTTTTCCACGATTACTCAGTTTGACTGGACGGCCAAGTCTAGGAAGACTTCTGGTGGTCCCAAACTTCTTCCATTTTAGGATTATGGAGGCCACTGTGCTCTTAGGAACCTTGAGTAGTGCAGAAATTCAGTTGTAACCTTGGCCAGATCTGTGCCTTGCCACAATTCTGTCTCTGAGCTCCTTGGCCAATTCCAATGCCCTCATGATTCTCATTTGGTTTGACATGCACTGTGAGCTTTGAGGTCTTGTATAGACAGGTGTGTGCCTTTCCAAATCAAGTCCTATCAGTTTAATTAAACACAGCTGGACTCCAATGAAAGAGTAGAACCATCTCAAAGAGGATCACAAGGAAATGGACAGCATGCGACTTAAATATGAGTGAGCAACTGGGGCGTCTGACAGCTGATGTCTTTAGCCTGGGGGGAACAAGTATCCATGGCCCCTTCCTAGACTATTAATATCAGCCTGCAGCTGTCTGCATACCTTTGCTGGTTATTAATTATAGGGGGACCCTCTGTCATTTTTTTTTTTTGGGGGGGGTCCCCCATTTTAATAGCCAGTAAAGGCTAATTATACAGCTGTGAGCTGATATTAATAGCCTAGGAAGCTCCATGGTATTACCCCCATCCCAGGTTATAAACATATGCCCGCAGCTTTCCCTCTGCTGGTTACGAAAATTGCGTGGGAGCCCACGCCATTTTTTTCAGAAATTTTTTTTTATTAAATACATGTCAAGTAATTTGCACACACTGTACTAATTGTATTTGTCACTGACATCTATATATCCACCTATTCTATTTGTATTTACTGTATGTAATCCATTTCTTCTATCCTTTCGGCTCCTGCAGTGATTTTACAGAAGCCGGCAGATGAATTACTGGCTTTTCTTCTATCTGTGCAATATAAATACATATATATACACATAATATATATATATATATATATATATATATATATATATATAGTGCCTACAAGTAGTATTCAACCCCCTGCAGATTTAGCAGGTTTACACATTTGGAATTAACTTGGCATTGTGACATTTGGACTGTAGATCAGCCTGGAAGTGTGAAATGCACTGCAGCAAAAAAGAATGTTATTTCTTTACACAATTTAAAAAAAAAATAAACAAAGTTTTTTCAGAGGGTCATTTATTATTCAACCCCTCGACCCACCAGAATTCTGTTTGGTTCCCCTAAAGTATTAAGAAGTAGTTCAGGCACAAAGAACAATGAGCTTCACATGTTTGGATTAATTATCTCTTTTTCCAGCCTTTTCTGACTATTTAAGACCCTCCCCAAACTTGTGAACAGCACTCATACATGGTCAACATGGGAAAGACAAAGGAGCATTCCAAGGCCATCAGAGACAAGATCGTGGAGGGTCACAAGGCTGGCAAGGGGTACAAAACCCTTTCCAAGGAGTTAGGCCTACCTGTCTCCACTGTTGGGAGCATCATCCGGAAGTGGAAGGCTTATGGAACTACTGTTAGCCTTCCACGGCCTGGACAGCCTTTGAAAGTTTCCTCCCGTGCCGATGCCAGGCTTGTCCGAAGAGTCAAGGCTAATCCAAGGACAACAAGGAAGGAGCTCCGGGAAGATCTCATGGCAGTGGGGACATTGGTTTCAGTCAATACCATAAGTAACGTACTCCACCGCAATGGTCTCCGTTCCAGACGAGCCCGTAAGGTACCTTTACTTTCAAAGCGTCATGTCAGGCTCGTCTACAGTTTGCTCATGATCACTTGGAGGACTCTGAGACTGACTGGTTCAAGGTTCTCTGGTCTGATGAGACCAAGATCGAGATCTTTGGTGCCAACCACACACGTGACGTTTGGAGACTGGATGGCACTGCATACGACCCCAAGAATACCATCCCTACAGTCAAGCATGGTGGTGGCAGCATCATGCTGTGGGGCTGTTTCTCAGCCAAGGGGCCTGGCCATCTGGTCCGCATCCATGGGAAGATGGATAGCACAGCCTACCTGGAGATTTTGGCCAAGAACCTCCGCTCCTCCATCAAGGATCTTAAGATGGGTCGTCATTTCATCTTCCAACAAGACAACGACCCAAAGCACACAGCCAAGAAAACCAAGGCCTGGTTCAAGAGGCAAAAAATCAAGGTGTTGCAGTGGCCTAGTCAGTCTCCTGACCTTAACCCAATTGAAAACTTGTGGAAGGAGCTCAAGATTAAAGTCCACATGAGACACCCAAAGAACCTAGAGAACTTGGAGAAGATCTGCATGGAGGAGTGGGCCAAGATAACTCCAGAGACCTGTGCCGGCCTGATCAGGTCTTATAAAAGACGATTATTAGCTGTAATTGCAAACAAAGGTTATTCCACAAAATATTAAACCTAGGGGTTGAAGAATAATTGACCCACACTTTTATGTTTAAAATTTATAAAAATTTAACTGAGCAACAAAACTTTTTGGTTTGTAAGATTTATGCATCTGTTAATAAATCCTGCTCTTGTTTGAAGGCTCTAACTTATTTGCATCTTATTAAACCTGCTAAATCTGCAGGGGGTTGAATACTACTTTTAGGCACTGTATATATATATATACACACACACACACACACACACACACACACACACACACACACACACACACACACACACACTGCTCAAAAAAATGAAAGGAATATTTAAACAGAATATAACTCCAAGTAATTCAAACTTCTGTGAAATCAAACTGTCCACTTAGGAAGCTACACTGACAATCAATTTCACATCCTGTTGTGCAAATGGAATAGACAACAGATGGAAATTATTGACAATTATCAAGACACAATAAAGGAGTGGTTCTGCAGGTGGAGACCACATCTCAGTACCGATGCTTTCTGGCTGATGTTTTGGTCGCTTTTGAATGTTGGTTGTGCTTTCACCCTCGTGGTAGCATGAGACGGACTCTACAACCCACACATGTGGCTCAGGTAGTGCAGCTCATCCAGGATGGCACATCAATGCGAGCTGTGGAAAGGTTTGCTGTGTCTGTCAGCGTAGTGTCCAGACGAGGCTGGAGGCGCTACCAGGAGACAGGCCAGCACACCAGGAGACGTGGAGGGGGCCGTAGGAGGGCAACAACCTAGCAGCAGGACCGCTGCCTCAGCCTTTGTGCAAGGAGGAATAGGAGGAGCACTACCAGAGCCCTGCAAAATGACCTCCAGCAGGCCACAAATGTGCATGTGTCTGCACAAACGGTTAGAAACCGACTCCATGAGGATGGTCTGAGTGCCTGACGTCCACAGATGGGGGTTGTGCTCACAGCCCAACACCATGCAGGAAGCTTGGCATTTGCCACAGAACACCAGGATTGGCAAATTCGCCACTGGCGCCCTGTGCGGTTCACAGATGAAAGCAGGTTCACACTGTGCAGTGTGTTTTTACTGTACACTGCACATGAATGCTGTGCGATTTTTTTCTTTCACCCATAGGCTTGCATTGCTGAGTATCGGTGACAATCGCAACATGCTGTGATTTTACACGCACGTCGAATACACCTGAGAAAAAAATACGGTGACTTGAGCTGCCCCATAGATTAAGACTGATCCGAGTGCTATGCGATGTTTTCTCACATAGCACTTGTCCGTATTCTACGCTAGTGTGACTCCAGGCTTAAAAGTAAATCCTTGGAGATATGTTCCAGGCTTACAGAGTAACTCTGATCTCTGCACCACACACATGCGGATTATAGTATGGAACCAAAGCAGATTAAATAGTAAAATTAGTTAATTTCAAATTGAAATAAAAATGTCTAAATGCTACCAATTTTGCCTGCTGGTTGTGCACAGTACTACAATTTCCAGCAAGTCAAAACAGAATATGACTGTAGAACTGGTTACAGTGAAGTTTTAGTAATAATCATGGAGGTAGTATTGCATGTAGAACAGGTTTAAAGAGGTGTCCACGACTTTAACATTGATATCCTTAGGATTAATGTCTTAGGTGGTGAGGTGAAACCTGGAACCTCTGCAGATCAGCTGTTATGTGTTGGCGGTGGCCAGAATTGATCAGTTATAGAGCTGCTCTGTCTACTGTATAATGGCCGTGGCCAGGTATAACACGTCCAGCCAATATTCAAATCAAGGAGGCCGATATGCAATACCGTTATGCAACAGTTACAGTGAGTGCCAATACAGAACAGCCGATTGTTGCACCACCAGTAATCAGACATTGATCACCTATCCTAAGGCTATGCTATCAATATTAAATTTGTGGACAATCTCTTTAAAGTCCAAAAGTTACTTCCCCTTTTGAGAAAGCGGGCACGCGAAACGCACATCAGGGGTTGTGGGGAGATCCTTGCCAGGCCTGATTTACCATGGGTAAGCATAATACTTAATATAGCGCTTTACTTTGTGGTGGCCGTCCATGGGTGTTTACTATGGAATGATATGTGGTTGATGACTAACTATTATGCGGACGTGAGTCTGCACCTATGTACTGCTACCCCTGCTTGCCCATGCTATACTATTGATCGGGAGGGTCTCCTCTGGGTACTGGCATTGTTTCCTCCTTATCCTACTTGTGATCCTTTTTGTTTAAAGGTTACATCTGGTTAATTATTTAATAAAATAATTCTCTTTTATTTTGGTTGGTAATGTATTTGTTTACTCCTTCCTTTTGTGTTTAAATCTCTTTAACCCCTTCACCCCAAAGCCTGTTTTCACCTAAGTGACACGGCCAATTTTTAGAATTCTGACCACTGTCACTTTATGAGGTCATAACTCTAAAACGCTTCAACGGATCCTGGTGATTCTGACATTGTTTTCTCGTGACATATTGTACTTCATGATAGTGGTAAAACTTCTTCGATATGACTTGCATTTATTTGTGAAAAAAACAAAAATTTGTCGAAAATTATGAAAATGTAGCAATTTTCAAACTTTTAGTTTTTATGCCCTTAAATTAGAGAGTTATATCTCATAATATAGTTAATAAACAACATTTCCCACATGTCTGCTTTACATCAGCACAATTTTGGAAACAATTTTTTTTTGTTAGGGAGTTATAAGGGTTAAAAGTTGACCAGCGATTTCTCATTTTTGCAACAAAATTTGCAAAACCATTTTTTTTACGGACCACCTCACACTCGAAGTGACTTTGAGGGGTCTATATGAGAGAAAATGCCCAAAAGTGACACCATTCTAAAAACTGCACCCCTCAAGGTACTCAAAACCATATTCAAAAAGTTTATTAACCCTTCAGGTGCTTCACAGGAATTTTTGGAATGTTTAAAAAAAATTGAACATTCAACTTTTTTTTCACAAAATTTTTACTTCAGATCCAATTTGTTTTATTTTACCAAGGGTAACAGGAGAAATTGGACCAAAAAAGTCGTTGCACAATTTGTCCTGAGTACGCCAATACCCCACATGTTGGGGTAAACCATTGATTGGGCACATGGCAGAGCTCGGAAGGGAAGAAGCGCCATTTGACTTTTCAATGCAAAATTGGCTGGAATTGAGATCGGAACCCATGTCGTCTTTGGAGAGCCCCTGACGTGCCTAAACAGTGGAAACCCCCACAAGTGACACCATTTTGGAAAGAAGACCCCCTAAGGAACTTATCTAGATGTGTGGTGAGCACTTTTAACCCCCAATTGTTTCACTAAAGTTTAGCGATGTAGCGCTGTGAAAATTAAAAAATCATTTTTTCTTTCCACAAAATGATGTTTTAGCCCGCAATTTTTTTTCCCAAGGGTAACAGGAGAAATTGGACCACAAAAGTTATTGTCCAATTTGTCCTGAGTACGCTGATACCCCATACATTGGGGGGAACCACTGTTTGGGCGCACGGCAGAGCTCGGAAGGGAAGGAGCGCCGTTTGAAATGCAGACTTAGATGGATTGGTCTGCAGGTGTCATGTTGCATTTGCAGAGCCCCTGATGTACCTAAACAGTAGAAACCCCCCACAAGTGACCCCATATTAGAAACTAGACCCCCCAGGGAACTTATCTAGATGTGTTGTGAGAACTTTGAACCAACAAGTGTTTCACTACAGTTTATCACGCAGAGCCGCGAAAATAAAAAATATTTTTTTTTCCACGAAAATGATATTTTAGCCCCCCCCTTTTTTTTCCCCAAGGGTAACAGGACAAATTGGACCCCAAAAGTTGTTGTCCAACTTGTCCTGAGAACGCTGATACCCCATATGTTGGGGGGAACCACTGTTTGGGCGCACAGGAGAACTCGGAAGGGAAGGAGCATTGTTTTAGTTTTTCAAAGCAGAATTGGCTGGAATGGAGATCGGACGCCATGTCGCGTTTGGAGAGCCCCTGATGTGCCTAAACAGTGAAAACTCCCCAATTCTAACTGAAACCCTAACCCCAGCCCTAACCCTAGCCCTAACCCCAACCCTAGCCCTAACCCTAGTCCTAACCCTAGCGCTACTTTCACACTAGCGTTTTTTTGCATACGTCGCAATGCGTCGTTTTGGCGAAAAAACGCATTCTGCAAAGTAATCTGCAGGATGCGTTTTTTCCCCATAGACTAACATTAGCGACGCATTGCGACGTATTGACACACGTCGCAACCGTCGTGCGACGGTTGCGTCGTGTTGTAGCGGACCGCCGGCAGCAAAAAACGTTACATGTAATTTTTTTTGTGCCGACGGTCCACCATTTCCGACCGCGCATGTGCGGCTGGAACTCCGCCCCCACCTCACAATGGGGCAGCGGATGCGTGGAAAAACAGCATCCGCTGCCCCCGTTGTGCGGCACTTGCACAGCATGCGTCGGTACGTCGGGCCGACGCAGCGCAACGGCCCCGTACTGACGCTAGTGTGAAAGTAGCCTAACGGGAAAATGGAAATAAATATATTTTTTAACATTTTATTATTTTTCCCTAACTAAGGGGGTGATGAAGAGGGATTTGATTTACTTTTATAGCGTTTTTTAGCGGATTTTTATGGTTGGCAGCCATCACACACTAAAAGACGCTTTTTATTGCAAAAAATAGTTTTTGCATCACATTTTGAGAGCTATAATCTTTCCATATTTTGGTCCACAGAGTCATGTGAGGTCTTGTTTTTTGCGGGACGAGTTGGTACCATTTTCGGGCACATGACATTTTTTGATCGCTTTTTATTCCGATTTTTGGGAGGCGGAATGAACAAAAACCAGCAATTCCTGAAATTCTTTTAGGGGGGGGCGTTTATACCGTTCCGCGTTTGGTAAAAAGGATAAAGCAGTTTTATTCTTCGGGTCAGTACGATTACAGCGATACCTCATTTATGTAATTTTTTTATGTTTTGGCGCTTTTACACAAAAACTATTTTATATAAAAAAATAATTGTTTTTGCATCGCTTTATTCTGAGAGCTATAACGTTTTTATTTTTCTGCTGATGATGCTGTATGGCGGCTTTTTTTTTGCGGGACAAGATGACGTTTTCAGCGGTACCATGGTTATTTATATCCGTCTTTTTGATCGCGTGTTATTACACTTTTTGTTTGGTGGTATGAGAATAAAGCGTTTTTTGCCTCTTTTTTTTTTTTTTTTTTTACGGTGTTCACTGAAGGGGTTAACTAGTGATATAGTTTTATAGGTGGGGTCGTTACGGAATACCAAATGTGTACTTTTATTGTGTGATTTTTTTTTTATTTAGATAAAGAAATGTATTTATGGGAATATATATATATTTTTTTTTTTCTTTATTTAGGAATTTTTTTTTTCTTTTTTTTTTTTTACACATGTGGAAATTTTTTTTTTTACTTTTTTACTTTGTCCCAGGGGGGGACATCACAGATCGGTGATTTGACAGTGTGCACAGCACTCTGTCAGATCACCGATCTGACAGACAACGGCAAAGGCTTGCCGGCGCCTGCTATTAGGAACCCTCTGCAGGCGCCGGCAAGCTAGGGCATGTCATGACCCAGAAGGAGTCCCGCGGCCATCTTGGATCCGGGGACTCCTTCCAGGTCACCGGAGCAGCGCGATCTCATCGCGCTGCTCCGGCGGGAGAGCGCAGGGAGCCCCCGTCCCTGCGCGATCCCCCTCTATGCCGCTGTCACTATTGACAATGGCATCAGAGGGGTTAAATGCCCGCGATCGGCGATAGCGCCGATCGTGGGCATTGCTGCGGGGTGTCAGCTGTCATATACAGCTGACACCCGCACCCGATCACCGCGGCGCTCAGCGTGAGACCGCGGTGATCGGGGCGCCGTACTAGTACTGCAGCTGGCACTAATGCAGTGCCGGCAGCGCAGTACTAGTACGGCGCATGTCGGGAAGGGGTTAAAGTGACTGTCAGCACAGAATGTTCAAACCAAGTAGAGGAGCTCGGTGCTCCATGGTGGCCAATCATATACCTGCACCTTCCCTGCTTGGTTTCCATTTTATCTCCACCCTTCTCTGGCCATATGAAGCCAGAGCTGTCAAAGTGGGGGTGGTGATTAAGGGAAAACAAGCAGGTAGGAAAGTGTATATAAATGATTGGTCCCGCCCTGAAGCAGCGAGCAGCGGGACTTGGTTTGAACAGTCATTTTGTGCTGACTGAGTCCCTCCAAAAAAAAAAAAAAAAAAAAATAGCAATGTGTAAGAAAACAGAATAAAATTGTTTTATATAGTGCAACTAAAATAAAAGGTCACTGAAAAGGTGGCAGTGCCACTAACAAATTTAAAGGGGCTGTCCAATGAAAGATAGTCGATACTTGTTGATGACTGGGTGTTCACCCCATTACAATGGGGGGCAGTGTCACACATGTTTGCCCACTGCTTTATTCATTTTCTATTAAGCTGCTGAGCTCATTTTTTCAGCAGCCCCATAGAGAATGTTTGGGGCATCCAACCTGCAGCTCCATTTAGTAATAGAGTTAAAAGTTCTCCATTCTGCCAATAGGTGCAGGTCCCAATGCTTGAACACCCACTTATCACCAAACTATCAGCTACATGGCAGATAGGAGATACTTGTTTTAACCAAACAACACCTTTACATTTACCTTTACACTTTACGTCTTGTAACATGTAGGAAAACAGCATCAAATGAAAACAGTGCAATAAAGACTAAACAACCTTCAGATGGGCTAGATATAAAACATATAACCAATAACAATCTTAAGGCAAAAAAACAGCGCAATTGTATTAAACAAACTCAGGTGGTATTGCCAGCTTTAACAGGGTAACAATGTTCTTCCAAGCAGGAAGAATAGCAAGTATCTCTTTTAGTGCCTTATTGCGAGAGGGAGTAAAACCCCTACAGCAGTTTGTCTAACTGGTTGCTATGTGACAACTCATAGCAACCAACAAAAATATTTTTTGGACACCAGAGCAAATTAAATTACTCCAAGAGTATTACCAATACTCCATGCAGCAGTCGGTACACTGAGGAAGGTCAAAGTGACCCAAACGTTTGTATGGATAAACCTTACTACTTTACGTTGGCTGCACTGAAGTCTTCACTTCAGCCTCCGGTGTGTGCCAAGTTTACTATACCAGTCAGCACGGTTCGGGAACCTACTTGTGCACCATCTCACAATTGGGCTTACGTTGACTCACATTTACCTCAAGTGAACCTGTCACATTGAACACAATCCTATCTGATTCTGCAGGCAGCATGTTACATAGCAGTAGTAGTTGAGCAAATTAAAATACGTTTTTGAAAAGTAAGAATAACTGAATTTTATATTTCTAAATCCCTGCTCATTCTAGAAATTACTAGCATAAGGGTGGTCCTAATAAGTGATTGACGGCTGTAGCTGTACTCACAGAAACCCCATCTGTTACACCTGCCACCTCAGCATAGACAGATGAGCTTTACATTAATAAAATACCAGTTATTACAAATATTATGCTAAAAACCATGCTGCCCTGGTGTAATGACATGATTTCTACAGACTAGACGGCATTTTCAATGTGAGAAGATCACTTGAAGAACAGATTTAGGGCAGATTGGCATTGAGAAAGACTAGGTACTTCATTTTTTCTGAGCTGATAAGGTTTCTTCTTTCAGTTATTATCTGTCCTGTTTTTGAGAAGACTCTTTCAGAAGGTACAGATGTTGCTACGATGCACAATCTTTCTGCCATCACCTTGTCAAGTCTGGGGTATATTGAAGCCATGGCCTCCCACCAGGTCAGTGGATCTGCGGATCGTGGTATAATTGGCTCTTCTACATAGCCTCTTACTTCAGTTATGGCATCTGCAGAGGGATTCCTTCTTGCAGTTTCTCCTGCTGCTCTTTCATCAAAGAAGCTCCATACAGAAGATGTTTGTTGATCCATTTCTAACATTTCTTCGGCTTCCCCCACTTGGTCTCCTAGTCGGATACAGATGAAGCATCTGGCTGCTAATGTTATTCTTTTGAGTGCTTCATCAACAGCTCGAGCATCGTTAAAGGCCAACTTTTTAAACCTTGGGTCCAATATGGAGGTTTCAGAAAGGAGCGTATTGTACTCCATTCTATGGAACTCCCTGTCCATGGATGCACAGAGTGCAGTCACCAACTCTGTTGCCTTTAATGTGGTTACAGTTCCGTCTGTCTGATGGTGTGTAGTGACGGTCTGCAGATCCCTGCACAAAACTAGCATTTTAGAGGAGGATATATAGCTGAAAGAGAGAAAACAGTGAACATTTTATTAGAAGCAACTCCACTCAAAAATTTACCAACATAGGTCACAATACTAATGCAGCACCCCCAGGATAATGGCAGAGGCAGCACAAGTGCAAAATACTGATGAAAACCATTCACACAAACTACTCATGGAGGGGGTTAGCTAGTAATATAAATGATAGCGCCGTTTACAGACATCTGTGACTCACAAAGTCTTGCTATCAGCTTATTTGTCACAACTCATGACCATGCTATTGTTCAAACCTTCTCCATATGCATTTATAATACTACAGTACCAACACCTCCATGAATTGTAGATGTGCAACTAGTTGCTTCATCAGTATTTTGCAACTGTGCTACCTCAGCCTTTATGATGGGGGTGTTGTGACTTGGGGTTGACAAATACAACTATTTTCTTTGGTGTTTTGTAGAATTTATCAAGGCCTACAAACAAGAAGTCAAAAGATCAAACAATTGTTTTGTAAAATTGTTAACTTTTACACCTTTGTTTGTCACTCCAGCATTTGTAAAATGGGAGTGCAGTGGGAAGGACAAGGTATTGCCAGTCTAACACATAAAATGGTTTCTAAAAGCCATCTAGGTGGAATGAAATTAATGTCTATTTCACCAATATTATTAAGAGGTGTGTCTTCGTGTTGGTGAAAAATTTGCTACCAGAGTATTTTAAGACTTGTGAATCCTCACAACAGGCAGTGTGCGTGCTCTCAGGATTCTCTGGCGACTATGACAAAAGTGTGCAATTTACATACATGCAGTCACATACTGACTAAACGTGTGCTGCCTCACTCATACAAGTGGAGCAAGGCCAGACACCTCTAATTGGAATGTGGCGGGAAGTATTCAAATTGCACACTTGAGGTCACATGTCCACCCACTCCCAGCACTAGAGATTTGACAGCATGCACAATGCACGCTGTGAATATTCACAAGTCTACAGTCTCAGAATGACAGCAGATATAAGCCCCAAGCCTGGACAACCTCTTTAACCTATAATTTGCAATGAATATATTATTAAATAACTGTCTATTGTACCTTTCTGCACTGATCTCCACAGTGACCTGTTCAAATGGCTCCAACACAGTGCATGTCTCCCTTACTACTTCCCATTCTTCTTGGTTTAGAGCGTCAACAGTAGCAAAGATAATGGCCAGGGTTGAAATTACTGCATCTTTCGACTCCAGAACTTGTTTAAGCATGTAGTATGTTGAATTCCATCGCGTCACACAATCTTGTTTCAGCCTCAGCTCAGGCATACCCATCTGTTGTTGTGTAGATTTCAGTTTCTCTGTGGCTATTGTACTTTTATTGAAAAATTCCACTATGGACTTCACTTTGTCCAGAGTTGGCTTCACAATCTTCAGGGCATCTTTCACGATCAGGTTGATAGTGTGTGCAAGACATGGGTGGTGGACCCAATTTAGAAGTTTAATAGCTTTTGTTACATTAGCTGCATTGTCACTAACACAGCAAATCACTTTGCCTTCTATTTGCCACTCTTTTACAACTCTTAGTAGTTCTTCTGCCAAGTTCTCTGAAGTGTGTGTTTCACTAAACTCAAAACAGTCCAGAAGACAGGACACCAGTTTATAGTTTTCTATGAAATGGCACGTAACAGAAACGAATGTGGTGGTAGTCCTGGATGTCCAGCAGTCAGTTGTCAGGCAAACCGCTGTAGCTCTTGTAACCCTCTCTTGCAATCTGGCACGTTCTCTGTCATATATTCTTGGAAGGACTATCTGAGAGATTGTTTTCCTGCTTGGAATATTATACATGGGATTTAGAGAATAAGTGAATCTTCTAAATCCCTTGTCCTCGACAATTGAAAATGGTTGGAAATCTCTGGCAATCATTGCAACCAATTCCTCATCAACTGTAGCTTGCTTTAAATGCGTCATGGATTTGTGTACCATAAGCCGAGTTTTAGATCTTTGTCTTGGTGCTACAGATTTGGTATTAGTTGATGCATGAGGAGTGGCTGATGCTGTACCTGAGGTAGAGGCACAGTCTTCAGGTTTGGCAGCCGCCACACTAACATGACCACTAGCTTGCCTTTTTTCATCAATTTTCACTGTAGGATGCACAGTTCTCATATGCCTGTGAAGATTATTCGTAGACCCTGCTCGGTATGACAGTTTAATTTTACAAATGTTACATTCTGCATTTGTGTTGCCGATGTTATGAAAATGATTCCAAATACTGCTTCTTTTTCGACTTTCTGCCATTTCTCTATCTTATTGGTAGACTTTTTCTTTTCTCTCTGTCCCAGCAGCCTTTTGTGTGTTATACTGTAAGAATAAGAATTCCATAGTTATAGCACAGCATTTTGTTTGTGATTTAAAGAAGTTGGCCACGGCTTTAACTTTATGATCAGAGATGATCGAGTATACTCGTTGCTCGGGTTTTCCCGAGAATGCTCAGGTGGTCTCCGAGTATTTATGACTGCTCGGAGATTTAGTTTTCCTTGCGGCAGCTGCATGATTTACGACTGTTAGACAGCTTTATTACATGTGGGGATTCCCTAGCAACCAGGCAACCACCACATGTGCTCAGGCCGTCTAAGGGTATGCGCACACGTCAGGATTTTTTGCGTTTTGTTCGTGGTTTTTCCGCTATAAAACCGCGATAAAAACGTGAAAAAAACGCTAACATATGCCTCCTATTATTTACAGTGTATTCCGCATTTTTTGTGCAAATGTTGCGATTTTTTCCGCGAAAAAAATCGCATCGCGGAAAAAAAAGCAACATGTTCATTAAAAACGCGGAATTGCGGGGATTCCGCACACCTAGGAGTGCATTGATCTGCTTACTTCCCGCACAGGGCTGTGCACACCATGCGGGAAGTAAGCAGATTATGTGCGGTTGGTACCCAGGGTGGAGGAGAGGAGATTCTCCTCCACGCACTGGGCACCATATAATTGGTCAAAAATAAAAGAATTAAAATAAAAAATAGTCCTATACTCACCTTCGATGTCCCCCGCAGTGTTCCCACCTCACCGCTGCATGCTGCCGCTTAGGTTCCTATAGCTGCTGTGCGGTGAAGGACCTGTGATGACGTCACTGTCTTGTGATTGGTCGTGAGCGGTCATGTGACCGCTCACATGACCGCGATGTCATGGAAGGTCCTGCGCGCACACACCAGCTATAGGAAGAGGAACGGACGCCTCTGAGGAGATGTCTGGGTGAGTATAAGCATTTTTTTATTTTTTTTATTATTTTTAAACATTCTCTCTTTTACTATAGATGCTGCATAAGCTGCATCTATAGTAAAAAGTTGGTCACACTTGTCAAACAGTATGTTTGACAAGTGTGACCAGATCGCTTGGAAAACTTCAGCATTCTGCAAGCTAATTACGCTTGCAGAATGCTAAAAAAAAACGAAAAAAAAAAACCGAAAAAAAACACGCAAAAAAAAAAAATGCGGATTTCTTGCAGAAAATTTCCGGTTTTCTTCAGGAAATTTCTGCAAGAAATCCGGACGTGTGCACATAGCCTAACAGTCGTAACTCATGCAGCTGCTCCAACAAAAACTATATCTCTGAGCAGTCATAAATACTCGGAGACCACCTGAGCGTTCTCGGGAAAACCCGAGCAACGAGTATACTCACTCATCACTAGTTATGATAGGTCATTAATTTTTGATTGGTATGTGTGTGCAACACCCAGCACCCCGACTGATCAGCTGTTCTGTGTCAGCTGGAACTTCCAACTAGTTACTGAGCTGCTCAGTCTACTGTATATTGGCCGCGTACTGCACATCCGTCCCCAATACAAATACAGTAGATAGAGCAGCTCCATAACCAAAGCAGTTCTGACTTCGGCAGACACAGAACAGCTGTTCAGTAGGGGTATCGTGTGTCACAATCCAGCCACTGATTACCTATACTAAGGATAGACCAATGTTAAAAGTCTTGGACAACCATCTAAAGCCAGCAAATGATATGGAGTTGGGTCAGTAAGTGTAATATATACACATACACACATGGTCAAAATTGTTGGTACACCTCGTTTAATGACAGGAAAACTCACAATGGCAACAGAAATAACAAGAATCTGACAAAAGTAATAATAAATAAAAGATCTATGAAAATGGACAAATGAACGTCAGACATTGCTTTTCAACCATGCTTCCACAAAATTTAAAAAATAAATAAAACTCATGAAATAGGCCTCAACAGAAATGATGGTACCCCTGAAAATAATGTGACAAAAGGGACATGTTAAATCAACGTGTGTCCACTAACTAGCATCACAGGTGACTACAATCTTGGAATCAATGAGTGGGCCTGTATATAGGGCTACAGATACTTGCTGTTGCTGTTTGGTGACATGGTGTGCATCACATTCAACATAGACCAGAGGAAGCAAAGGAAAGAGTTATCTCAGGAGATTAGAAAGAAAATTATAGACAAACATGTTTAAGGTAAAAGTTATAAGACCATCTCAAAGCAGTTTGATGTTCCAGTGCCTACAGCTGCACATATTATTCAGAAATTTAAGATCCATGGGACTATAGCCATCCTCCCTGGACATGGCCGCAGTAGGAAAATTTATGACAAATCAAAGACTCGGGTCATACAAGTTGTAACAAAAGAGCCCAGAAAAACTTCTAAACAGATTAAAAGTAAACTTCAAGCTCAAGAAACATCAATGCCAGATCGCACCACCCTTCGTTGTAGGAGCCAAAGTGGATTTCATGGGAGACGACCAAGGAGGACACCATTGTTGAAAAAAAATAAATAAAAAAAGCCACATTGGAATTTGCCAAACTACATGTTGACAAGCCACAAAGCTTCTGGAAGAATGTTCTATGGACAGATGAGACAAAAATGGAACTTTTTGGCAAGGCACATCAGCTTTATAGCCACAGATGGAAAAATGAAGCATATCAAGAAAAGAACACTGTCCCTCCTGTGAAACATGGAGGAGGCTCTGTTATGTTCTGGAGCTGCTTTGCTGCATCTGGCACAGAGTGTCTAGAATCTGTGCAGGGTACAAAGAAATCTCAAGACTATCAAGGGATTCTAGAGAGAAATGTCAGAAAGCTTGGTCTCAGTCGCAGGTCATAGGTCTTGCAACAGAATAAAGACCCAAAACACACAGTTAAAAACAACCAAGAATGGCTAAGAGGAAAACACTGGACTATTATGAAGTCGCCTTCTATGAGCCCTGACCTAAATCCTATTGAGCATCTTTGGAAAGAACAAGAACTGAAAAGGCAACCTTCAAAAACGAGACAACTGGAGCAGTCTGCTCTTGAATGCAGAAGACTGATTGAGAGTTACAGAAATTGTTTGATTGCAGTGATTGCCTCAAAAGGTTGTGCAACAAAATATTAAGTTAACCCCTTCATGACCCAGCCTATTTTGACCTTAAAGGGAACCTGTCACCTGAATTTAGCGGGACCAGTTTTGGGTCATATGGGCGGGGTTTTCGGGTGTTTGATTCACCCTTTCCTTACCTGCTGGCTGCATGCTGGCCGCAATATTGGACTGATGTTCATTCTCTGTCCTCCGGAGTACACGCCTGCGCAAGGCAATATTGCCTTGCGCTGGCGTGTACTCCGGAGGACAGAGAATGAACTTTAATCCAATATTGCGGCCAGCATGCAGCCAGCGGGTAAGGAAAGGGTGAATCAAACACCCGAAAACCCCGCCCATATGACCCAAAACTGGTCCCGCCAAATTCAGGTGACAGGTTCCCTTTAATGACCTGGCCGTTTTTTGCAATTCTGACCAGTGTCCCTTTATGAGGTAATAACTCAGGAACGCGTCAACGGATCCTAGCGGTTCTGAGATTGTTTTTTCATGACATATTGGGCTTCATGTTAGTGGTATATTTAGGTCGATAATTTTTGGGTTTATTTGTGAAAAAAATGGAAATTTGGCTAAAATTTTGAAAATTTCGCCATTTTAAAATCTTGAATTGTTATTCTGTTAAACAAGAGAGTTATGTGACACAAAATAGTTAACTTAATAGTTGTCTAACTTACATCAGCACAATTTTGGAAACAAAATTTTTTTTTGCTAGGAAGTTATAAGGGTTAAAATGTGACCAGCGATTTCTCATTTTTACAACAAAATTTTTTTTTAGGGAACACCTCACATTTGAAGTCACTTTGAGGGGTCTATATGGCTGAAAATACCCAAAAGTGACACCATTCTAAAAACTGCACCCCTCAGGGTACTCAAAACCACATTCAAGAAGTTTATTAACCCTTTAGGTGCTTCACAGCAGCAGAAGCAACATGGAAGGAAAAAATGAACATTTAACTTTTTAGTCACAAAAATGATCTTTTAGCAACAATATTTTTATTTTCCCAAGGGTAAAGAGAGAAACTGGACCCCAAAAGTTATTGTACAATTAGTCCTGAGTACGCCGATACCCCATATGTGGGGAGGAACCACTGTTTGGGAGAACGACAGGGCTCGGAAGGGAAGGAGCGCCATTTGACTTTTTCAATGAAAAATTGGCTCCAATCTTTAGCGGACACCATGTCGCGTTTGGAGAGCCCCTGTGTGCCTAAACATTGGAGCTCCCCTACATGTGACCCCATTTTGGAAACTAGACCTCCCATGGAACTAATCTAGATGTGCGGTGACCACTTTAAACCCCCAAGTGCTTCACATAAGTTTATAACGCAGAGCTGTGAAAATAAAAAAATCATTTATCTTTCCTCAAAAATAATTTTTTAGCCCGAAATTTTTTATTTTCACAAGGGTAACAGGAGAATTGGATCCCAAAGGTTATTGTCCAGTTTGTCCTGAGTACGCTGATACCCCATATGTGGGGAGGAACCACTGTTTGGGCACATGTCGGGGATCGGAAGGGAAGTAGTGACGTTTTGGAATGCAGACTTTGATGGAATGGTCTGCGGGCGTTACGTTGCGTTTGCAGAGCCCCTGATGTGCCTAAACAGTAGAAACTCCCCACCAGTGACCTTATTTTGGAAACTAGACCCCCCAAGGAACTTATCTAGATATGTGGTGAGCACTTTGAACCCCAAGTGCTTCACAGAAGTTTACAACGCAGAGCCGTGAAAATAAAAAATCATTTTTCTTTCCCCAAAAGTTATGTTTTAGCAAGCAATTTTTTATTTTCACAAGGGTAACAGGAGAAATTGGACCCCAATAATTGTTGCCCAGTTTTTCCTGAGTATGCTGGTACCCCATATGTGGGGGTAAACCACTGTTTGGGCGCATGTCGTGGCTCGGAAGGGAGGGAGCACCATTTGACTTTTTGAACGCAAGATTGGCTGGAATCAATGGTGGCGCCATGTTGCCTAAAAAGTGGAAACCCCTCAATTCTAACTCCAACACTAACCCCAACACACCCCTAACCCTAACTCTAGCCATAACCCCAATCACAACCCTAACCCCAACACACCCCTAACCCTAACCCCAACACACCCCTAACCACAACCCTAACCCCAACACACCCCTAACCCTAATCCCAACCCTAACCCCAACCCTAACCCTAATCCCAACCCTAACCACAACCCTAACCCCAACACACCCCTAACCCTAACCACAAGCCTAATCTTAACCCTATTTCCAACCCTAGCCCTAATTCCAACCCTAACTCTAATTCCAACCCTAACCCTAAGGCTACAGTGCCTACAAGTAGTATTCAACCCCATGCAGATTTAGAAGGTTTACACATTTGGAATTAACTTGGCATTGTGACATTTGGACTGTAGATCAGCCTGGAAGTGTGAAATGCACTGCAGCAAAAAAGAATGTTATTTCTTTGTTTATTTATTTTTTTTAAATTGTGAAAAGTTTTTTCAGAGGGTCATTTATTATTCAACCCCTCAACCCACCATAATTCTGTTTGGTTCTCCTAAAGTATTAAGAAGTAGTTCAGGCACAAAGAACAATGAGCTTCACATGTTTGGATTAATTATCTCTTTTTCCAGCCTTTTCTGACTATTTAAGACCCTCCCCAAACTTGTGAACAGCACTCATACATGGTCAACATGGGAAAGACAAAGGAGCATTCCAAGGCCATCAGAGACAAGATCGTGGAGGGTCACAAGGCTGGCAAGAGGTACAAAACCCTTTCCAAGGAGTTGGGCCTACCTGTCTCCACTGTTGGGAGCATCATCCGGAAGTGGAAGGCTTATGGAACTACTGTTAGCCTTCCACGGCCTGGACAGCCTTTGAAAGTTTCCTCCCGTGTCGAGGCCAGGCTTGTCCGAAGAGTCAAGGCTAACCCAAGGACAACAAGGAAGGAGCTCCGGGAAGATCTCATGGCAGTGGGGACATTGGTTTCAGTCAATACCATAAGTAACGTACTCCACCGCAATGGTCTCCGTTCCAGACGAGCCCGTAAGGTACCTTTACTTTCAAAGCGTCATGTCAAGGCTCGTCTACAGTTTGCTCATGATCACTTGGAGGACTCAGACTGACTGGTTCAAGGTTCTCTGGTCTGATGAGACCAAGATCGAGATCTTTGGTGCCAACCACACACGTGACGTTTGGAGACTGGATGGCACTGCATACGACCCCAAGAATACCATCCCTACAGTCAAGCATGGTGGTGGCAGCATCATGCTGTGGGGCTGTTTCTCAGCCAAGGGGCCTGGCCATCTGGTCCGCAGCCATGGGAAGATGGATAGCACGGCCTACCTGGAGATTTTGGCCAAGAACCTCCGCTCCTCCATCAAGGATCTTAAGATGGGTCGTCATTTCATCTTCCAACAAGACAACGACCCAAAGCACACAGCCAAGAAAACCAAGGCCTGGTTCAAGAGGCAAAAAATCAAGGTGTTGCAGTGGCCTAGTCAGTCTCCTGACCTTAACCCAATTGAAAACTTGTGGAAGGAGCTCAAGATTAAAGTCCACATGAGACACCCAAAGAACCTAGAGAACTTGGAGAAGATCTGCATGGAGGAGTGGGCCAAGATAACTCCAGAGACCTGTGCCGGCCTGATCAGGTCTTATAAAACATGATTATTAGCTGTAATTGCAAACAAAGGTTATTCCACAAAATATTAAACCTAGGGGTTGAAGAATAATTGACCCACACTTTTATGTTTAAAATTTATAAAAATTTAACTGAGCAACAAAACTTTTTGGTTTGTAAGATTTATGCATCTGTTAATAAATCCTGCTCTTGTTTGAAGGCTCTAACTTATTTGCATCTTATTAAACCTGCTAAATCTGCAGGGGGTTGAATACTACTTTTAGGCACTGTATGTGCCCACGTTGCGGATTCGTGTGAGATTTTTCGGCACCATTTTTGAAAAATCCGCAGGTAAAAGGCAGTGCGTTTTACCTGTGGATTTACCGCGGATTTCCAGTGTTTTTTGTGCAGATTTCAGCTGCGGATTCCTATTGAAGAACAGGTGTAAAACGCTGCGGAATCCGCACAAAGAATTGACATGCTGCGGAAAATACAACACAGCGTTTCCGAGCGGTATTTTCCACACCATGGGCACTGCGGATTTGGTTTTCCATAGGTTTACATGGTACTGTAAACCTGATGGAAAACTGCTACGAATCCGCAGCGGCCAATCCGTTGCGGATGCGCAGCCAAATCCGTACCGTGTGCGCATAGCCTAATTCTAACCCTAACCCTAGTTCTAACGCTAATTCTAACCCTAGCCCTAACCCTAGTTCTAACCCTAGCCTTAACCCTAGTTCTAACCCTAGCCCTAACCCTAGTTCTAACCCTAGTCCTAACCCTAACCCTAGTTCTAACCCTAGCCCTAACCCTAGTGGAGAAAAAAAAAATATTTTCTTTATTTTATTATCGTCCCTACCTATGGGGGTGATAAAGGGGGGGTTCATTTACTATTTTTTTTATTTTGATCACTGTGATAGGTTTTATCACAGTGATCAAAATGTACCTGGAACGAATCTGCCGGCCGGATTTTGGAAGATGGCGGCGCCCATGGAGAAGACGGACGGACACCAGGAGGCTCGGTAAGTATGAGGGAGGTGGATCGGAGCACGGGGGAGCAGACAGGAGGACGGAGGGGAGTACGGGACAGAACGGAGGACTGGGGAGGAGATCAGTGGCGGTGGGCACATCAGGGTTTCCAGCCATGGCCGATGATATTGCAGCATCGGCCATGGCCGGATTGTAATATTTCACCACTTATCACAGGTGAAATATTACAAATTGCGCTGATTGGCTGTTGAAAGTGAAACAGCCAACCAGAGCGATCGTAGCCATGGGGGGTGGGGGGCTGAAGTACCACTCCCCCTGTCGGTCGGGTGAAATTGGAGTTAACCCTTTCACCCGACCTGCAGGGACGCGATCATTCTGTGACACAGCATATGCGTCACAGGTCGGATTGGCACCGACTTTCATGACGCATACGCTGTGTCACAGGTCGGGAAGGGGTTACAGGTACCATAATTTCTGTCCAAGCCTATTCATGAGTTTTATTTATTTTTTCAATTCTGTGGAAGCATGGTTGAAAAGCAAGGTCTGACCTTCATTTGTTCATTTTCATAGATCTGTTATTTATTACTTTTGACAGATTCAAGTTATTTCTGTGACCATTGTGTGTTTTTCTGTCATAAAAAGAGGGGTATCAACAATTTTGACCACGTGTGTTAACACACACACACTCTGAAAGGAACCTTCAGGCGAGGGTCCTCAACTGGAACAATTTCTCTTGACAGCCCTATTACTGCATTGTAATGAAGTCCCCCGTGCTTTAAAAAGTTTCTTGCTATATGCAGCAAAAAGTTTTATATTGGGTGTAATTAGACCCACCTAGAAAAAATACCTAAAAAATGAATGCAAGTCACTTAAAAGTATGTTATTATATACGAAACCCTTTAAAAAAGTTGACTATATTTATTAACGATCTGGTAGGTTTACACAGTAAAATATCGATATTTGCAGATGATACAAAACTATATAAAGCAGTCAATACAAGAAAACATAGCATCCTGCTACAGATGGATCTGGATAAGTTGGAAACTTGGTCCGAAAGGTGGCAAATGCGGTTTAGCATTGATAAATTTAAGGTTATACACATGGGAAGACGGAATCACTATTACACATTGAACGGGAAACCACTGGGTAAATCTGACACGGAGAAGGACTTGGGGATCCTACTTAATGATAAACTTACCCAGAGCAGCCAGTGCCAGGCAGCGGCTGCCAAGGCAAACAGGTGGTGCATTAAAAGAGGTCTGGATAAGCATGATGAGAGCATTATACTGCCTCTGTACAAATCCCTGGTTAGACCGCACATGTAGTACTGTGTACAGTTTTGGGCACTGATGCTCAGGAAGGATATAATGGAACTAGAACTAGTACAAAGGAGGGCAACAAAATTAATAAAGGGGATGGGGGAACTACAATACTCAGAGAGATTAGCAAAATTAGGATTATTTAGTCTAGAAAAAAGATGACTGAGGGGCGATCTAATAACCATGTATAAGTATATAAGGGGACAATACAAATATCTCTCCGAGGATCTATTTATACCAAGGAAGGTGACTGTCACAAGGGGGAATTCTCTGCGTCTGGAGGAGAGAAGGTTTTTCCACCAACATAGAAGAGGATTCTTTAGGGTATGTGCACACGTTGCGGTTTTTCCCGCGGATCCGTGGCGTTTTTGACGCTGCGGATCTGCAGCTGTTTTTCATGCGCTTACAGTAGCACGTAAACCTATGGAAAACCAAATCCACTGTGCACATGCTGTGGAAAAAACTGCGCAGGAACGCAGCGTTGTTTTTTCCTCAGCATGTCAATTATTTGTGCGGATCTGCAGTGTTTCTGCACCCATTGACTTGCATTGAGTCGGGCACATCTGCAGCAAAACCGCAGCTGTAAAAAAGATCTGCGGTTTAGCTGCGGGGGAAACGCTGCAGATCAGGAGGAGGGAGTGTGTGGGCGAAGTGTGGGTGGTGACTGTGTATGTGTGTGCGGGCGGGGTCTGTGCGAGGCTGTTGGGGGTCTGCCGTGGCTGTCTTTGGGGGGTGTGTGTGCGTGCAGGCATCATCCGATGGGACTACAAGTCCCATCGGGCTATGCCTGCTACAGTAACAGTGATTGACACATTAGCCAATGATGGGACAGTAGTAATCTCATCATCCAGCTAATGTGTTGAATGTAAAAAATAAAAAACACACACACATACAGTACATATAACATACAACATTCAACATACATACAACAGTACATACAACATACAACAGTACATACAATACATACATATAGACATACAGTACATACAGTACATACAACATAGAGTACATACTCACCATCACCTTGATCTCCGAAGCCCTTGCTCACCTGTAAAAAATATTAAAATAATAAACAAACAATATACTCCCTGATCCGCAGATATCCAATTAATACGAGTGTCCCACGACGATCTCCCGTGGAGAGCAGCCACATCAGCTGATGTGACTGCTCTTCAGGGCTCCGACAATACAATGACGGAAAGTATCCTTCCGCAATGTATTCCTCCGCCTCTGTGAAAAATATCGGATTACGTACCGGTAATGCTCTTTTATAGAGCCCACGACAGCACCCACTGAGAGAGGGGATCCGCCCCTGGGAACAGGAAACCTACAGAGAGATAAAAGGGGCGGCCCCCCCTCGCTCCTCAGTTGTTTTACAGAGAATAAGGAGGAACCGCCGCCAGGTTTTTTAGTTTAACAGGTTTAGTTATATATACATATTTACAACTTCATATCATCTTACTCTATTATATACATCTCCCTATAAGACACCACGTGTAACTAAATAAAGAAAAGGGAGGGAATCGAATGGGTGCTGTCGTGGGCTCTATAAAAGAGCATTACCGGTACGTAATCCGATATTTTCTATTCGCCACGACAGCACCCACTGAGAGATTTACAGAGATTATAGATTGGGTGGGTTAACTGAGCCGAGAACCGATACCCCAAAGGTTAGATCAGAAGCAGCAGATAGGTCTAGTCTATAGTGCTTATAGAAGGTATTAGGCGAAGACCAAGTTGCAGCCTTACATATAAGGTGTATTGGCACGTTCGCTCTTTCTGCCCAGGAAGTCGATAAGGCTCTAGTGGAGTGTGCTCCGATATGCAGAGGAGGATCTCTTCCCTTAGATCTGTACGCCAAGATTATAGCATCCCGGATCCAGCGCGACAGTGTGCACTTTGTGACTCTGGATCCCTTGTTTTTCCCCTGGAAAGACACAAAGAGAGCCCTACTCTCCCTCCAGTCCTTAGTTCTTTCTATATAGGTTAGAATAGCTCTTTTAACATCTAGGGTATGAAGCCTAGCTTCTTCTGGAGTCGAGTGGTTCTCATAAAAGGTAGGTAACAAGATCTCCTGAGACCTATGAAAACTAGTGGCTACCTTAGGGAGATAACATGGATCTGTCTTTAAAACTATTCTGTCAGAAGTCACTGACAGGAATGGAGGATCTACTGATAAGGCATGGAGATCACTCACCCTTCTGGCAGATACTAATGCCACTAGTAATATCGTCTTTAATGAGACATGCTTCAAAGAGGCTGTCTGAAGAGGCTCAAAAGGGCTTTGTGTCAATGCATCCAGGACTAACGTCAGATCCCACTGTGGAATCTGTGGTACCTTAATAGGTTTTGATCTCTCGCAAGCGGAAATAAACCTAGATATCCATCTATTGCCTGCAACATCAGAATTAAACAGAGCTCCTAGAGCCGAAATTTGGACCTTTAATGTGCTAACCGAGAGTCCCAAGTCCAGACCCTTCTGTAGAAATTCTAATATTGAGAATATAGGAACTTCCGAAGAGAGTTGTGCAGTATGGAATTCAAGAAATTTCTTCCAAATCCTAACATAAATACTGGTAGTGGAAGGCTTTCTACTCCTCATGAGGGTATTTATTAACCCCCTTGAGAACCCTCTAAGCTCTAGTAATTGCCTCTCAAATTCCAGACAGTCAAGTTCATTCCTTTTACTTGAGGATGTAGGAACGGCCCCTGAGATAGAAGGTCTTTGGTCTGAGGCAGAATCCAGGGGTCTGAAATTGACATCGCTCTGAGCCACGAAAACCATGGCCTCTTGGGCCAGAATGGGGCTATCAGTAGAACTCTTGCCCCTTCTTCCCTTATCTTTCTTATGACCACCGGCAGTAGATTCCATGGAGGGAATGCATAGGCTAGGTCGAATGCCCATGTTATATGGAGGGCATCGAATATGTCCGGATTGTCCTCTCTGCATAGAGAGGCGAACATCCTCACCTGACGGTTTGCTCGTGTGGAGAACAAGTCTATCTGGGGTACACCCCATTTGGCTGTTATCAACCTGAACACTTCCCTGTTGAGCATCCATTCCCCCTGATGCAGAGTGTGGCGGCTGAGGAAGTCTGCACGAAGGTTGTCTATGCCTCTGATATGTACTGCCGACAAGGATAGTAGGTGACCTTCGGCTAGCTCCATGATGTCCGAAGCAACTCCCATAAGATTTTCTGACCGAGTACCTCCTTGACGGTTCAGATAGGCCACTGCGGTTGTGTTGTCGGAGAAGACTCTTGTGTGAGAGCCTCTCAGCTGAGGGAGAAAGTGGAGTAGGGAATAAAATATAGCTTTCAGCTCTTTTACATTAGAGGAATTTTCAAGCTCTGCATAAGACCAGAGACCCTGGGCTACCTGATCCTGAAAGTGTGCCCCCCAGCCATCGGGACTAGCATCCGTGGTAACATTAGTGGATGAAGTGATAACCCATAAAACTCCTTTAGATAGATTGCCCCAATCTAACCACCATGCAAGGGAGTGTATTACATCTGACGTTAGAACGACTGTGTCATCCAGCTTTCCTTCCCTCCTAATGTCCTCTTGTAATACAAATTTTTGTAGCTGTCTAGTGTGGAATTGCGCCCATTGGACAGCGGGAAGACAGGAAGTCAGGGAACCTAATAAAGACATGGCATTCCTCAATGACATACTACGCTTACTGATGGCTATACTCACTTTATGTATTATGGTGGTCTTTTTCTCATCAGGAAGCCTACATATCTGGTCAACTGAGTCCAATAGGAGCCCCAGAAATTTCTGACATGTCACAGGCTGGAGCCTGGATTTTTCCCAGTTTATAATCCAGCCCAGTTTTTGCAAAGAAAAAACTACTTCCCCCAACCTTTTCTCACACTGTAGGGAATCTCTACCTACAATCAACAGGTCATCCAGATACGGAATTACTAGTGTGTCCCTTACTCGTAGGAAGGACATTACCTCTGATAGTAACTTGGTAAAAACCCTTGGAGCCATGGATAAACCAAATGGCATAGCCCGGTATTGTAGGTGACAGACCTGCCCATCTATAACCACTGCTACCCGGAGAAATTGTTGGTGTAACTGGTGAATGGGGAGATGGGAGTAAGCATCCTTAAGATCCAATACTACCATGTAACAATTTGGAAACAAATTTTTAATAGCTGAACGAATAGATTCCATTTTAAATGTTCTGGGTTTTATAAAGGAATTTAATTTTTTCAAATTGATTATGGTTCTAAAAGAGCCGTCGGGCTTAGAAATTAGAAATAGGGGGGAGTAGAAGCCCTTCCCTATCTGGGATGGTGGCACTTTTATTAATACGTGTTTGGATATGAGGGATTTAATTTCCGTTTCCAGGGCCTCCTGCTGAGGCCTAGATTTTAAGGATGTAAGAAGGAAGGAATCCGGAGGTGTTTGGATGAAGTCTAAAACGAGGCCTGAAGAAACTAAATTGATGGCCCACAGATTGACCGTTATTTCCTTCCATTGCTCTGCAAACTGTAGAAGTCTAGCTCCCACTGGCAGAACCGGGTCAACGGAATTTATCCGCTGGCTTAAAGGGACGTTTATTGAACAAATTCCCTTTTTGTTTAAATTCTTTATTATTATTCCACCGGTCTTTAAAGCCTCCCTTCTTGCCGAATGGTGGCTTCCTGAACGCCCTTCTGTAAGAAGGAATAAAGGGATTAGGGAACCCCTTCTTCCTTTCACCCGCCTTAGTGAGTATTTCATCTAATACGGTTCCGAAGAGGTACTCACCCTGACAGGGTATGGCACACAATTTGGACCTGGACTGGGCATCTCCTTTCCAGTTTTTTAGCCATAAGGCTCTACGAGCCGTGTTAGTAAGACTGGCCGTTCTGGCCGCTAGACGGAGTGAGTCAATAGAGGCATCAGAAATAAATGCCGCAGCCCCCTTAATTAAAGGAATAGCGGAGCGCAATTTTTCCCTGGATACTCCGGCCTTAATGTTTTGGTCCAGCTGGTCAAGCCAAACTAGCATAGACCTGCTAGTAGATGTGGCTGCAATTGCAGGTTTAAAGGCAGTTACACAGGCCTCCCATGACTTTTTAAGTATTGTGTCAGATTTCCTGTCCATAGGATCTGATAATGAACCTGCATCTTCGACTGGCAGGGAGGAACGGCGGGAGGTGGATGCCACAGCCGCATCCACTTTAGGTACTTTGGACCAAGTGGTCAAGTCCTCATCATCGAAGGGGTACCGCCTTTTACATGAGACTGGCACAAACCCTTTTTGTCCTTTATTCCATTCCCGTTTAACCAGGTCCTTGATGGCCTGATTCACTGGAAATACATGGCCCTTCTTTTGCGAAAGACCAGCAAACATAGCGTCCTGAGGTGTCTGAGGTTCTTTAGACTCTGATACCCCCATAGTACCCCTCACTGACTTAATCAGATTATTTACACCGTCTGTAGGGAAACAGACGTAATCCTCCTCATCCGAGGAGCCCGATCTTTGAGAAACGTCTGAGCTGACCTCCCCACTTTCTGCTGACGTGTCTGCTGCAGGAGAAGGCGCCTTCCTGGTTCTTTTTCCCACATTCACCGCTGGACTACTTCCCAAGGACTGAAGTTCTTCCCTTATCATGAGACGAATCTCCTTCATCCTGACCGAACTCTCCTGCTGCAAGGTGTAATCTATGCAACTCTGACATAATCTTTTAATATAGGAGTCCGGCAGGGGCTCATTACACATCGCACACTGCTTGTGCCTAGATTTCTCCGTCCGCTTACCCTATAAGATAGAAGTAGGAGAAACTACCATTAGCCCCCATAAAGCCAGCTACACATTTACCCAGGAGTAAGGTTAAATACCGTCTGCCGGGTTGTACGATCAGCTTTTGGTGCAGAGCGGCCTGACTTTTTCACCGATTTCTCAGTGGAGTCACTCCTCTTTGAGTGTCCACTGCCTTTCTCTTTGGCATCACCACTAGGCAGGATTAAATCCTCCAGTGGGCGCTCGATATCCTCCTGGGACGACATGTTGCGCAACCAGGAGAGCTCTAAACTGCCTTATATAGCACCGCCTGTGCCTCACAGCTGAGAAAGCACTCCCCCCCTTTTTTTTTTTTTTTTTTTTTTATACCTGATCAACAGAGGAGATCAGCGATTATCCCAGGTGTGTGGCCCGCAGTCTCCTTCTCCAGCCGCAGATGCTTGCAGTAATTACCGGCAACCGCAATGGCGCCTATAGACGAGCCCAGGCTGCCCCCGCGACCCCGGAAGTTGAACCAAGCATTTCCGGGACGCCGCTGCTACTGCGCATGCGCCGGCGTCTCTGCTACACGCTGGAAGACGCCCTAGTAAGCGCTGTACCTGCAGCCATGTTAGCTTCACTCTGGAGGGACCAGGAGGGGAACAAAACCCCCGGGGAGAGGCCAGCACACCGCAGCTCCACCAGGAGCATATCTTCCTACCTGCCCCCGGACCCCGGGCTGGACGAGGTAGGTGCCGCTCCGCATCATCGGTGGCCTCATACAACAGTGTCCCAGCAGGGAGACTGTTGATAACCTCAGCAGATGAGGGGTCCACAGGATCATCCCCCCGTCTCTGTTTACCCGCTCTGGAGCCCCTGCCGCTCAGCAGAGTCGTACAGGCGGCAGTCCAGGCGGGTCTTCCTCTTGATAGCAACTCCATAGAGTCTTCTCTGTGGGTTCCCGTCTAGGAACAGGAAACCAACTGAGGAGCGAGGGGGGGCCGCCCCTTTTATCTCTCTGTAGGTTTCCTGTTCCCAGGGGCGGATCCCCTCTCTCAGTGGGTGCTGTCGTGGCGAATAGAAAATAGTCCCTATTCTCACTTGTGGCACTGCTGTGTGGGAAAATTCCCACGCAGCTTTGCCATAAAGTGAGACCCTGAACTCAGGTAACCTCTTCAGTGATGCACTGCAGGAGCCATTGTCCTCTGTTAGCGTGTCACTGGAGGCCCTATAGAGCAGTGACATCACCCGATGTCACTGTTCTATAGGGGAGATCATCGTGGGAGACTCGTTATTAATTAGACTACGGCGGAAAGCTAGTATACGGTTGGTTTATTATTTTTAATTTTTTGCAGGCGTCCGAGTATGGTAAGTATGGTGAAATTAAGAATATTAAAATACTTTTTTCTGGCTGTGTCTTATTGACTCCTCTCCATTATTAACCGGGCTTAATGTCACCTTACATTAGCAAGGTTACATTAACCGCTTATTACCCCACATCCCACTGCTACAGGGGAGTGGGAAGAGAGGGGCTAAGCGCCATTTGTGGGGCGGCAGGGGGCTGGTACTTGTAGCCGGGGGGGGGACGGGCAAATATCCGTGGCCCCTCTCTAGCCTAAGAATATCAGCTTGCAGCCGTCTGCGTAGCCTTTCTGGCTATAAAATATAGGGGGACCCCACATCATTTTTTTGGGGGGGTCCCCCTATTTTAATAGCCAGTAAAGGCTACGCAGTCAGCTGCGGGCTGATATTCATAGCCTGGGAAGGGGCCATGGGTATTACCCCCTTCCCAGGCTACAAATATTGGCCCTCGGCTTTCCCCCTCTGGCACAGAAAACGGCGCGGGAGCCCACGCCATTTTTTTTTCCTTTTTTTTTAAATTAAACGTTCATTAGCCCCTTAATCCCATATGACGTACTATCCTGTCAAGGTGACCTGGGACTTAATTCCCAGTGACGGGATAGTACGTCATATGCGATCGGCCGCGCTCTCGGGGGGGAGCGCGGCCGAGTGTCAGCTGACTATCGCAGCTAACATCCGGCACTATGTGCCAGGAGCGGTCACGGACCGCCCCCGGCACATTAACCCCCGGCACACTGCGATCAAATATGATCGCAGTGTTCCGGCGGTACAGGGAAGTATCGCACAGGGAGGGGGCTCCCTGCATGCTTCCATGAGACGATCGGTACAAGGCGATGTGCTCACCTTGTACCGAGCGTCTCCTCCCTGCAGACCCCAGATCCAAAATGGCTGCGGGGGGGGGGGGGGGGAAGTAGCCCCGCAGACATTTTACTTCCAGGTCCTGCAGGGAGCTCAGAGCAGGCGCTGGCAAGCCAGGAGCAGGGCACGTCAGATCGCTGATCTGACACAGTGCTCTGCAAAGTGTCAGATCAGCGATCTGTCACTATACAGTGATGTCCCCCCTGGGACAAAGTAAGAAAGTTAAAAAAAAAAAAAATTCCTAAATAAAGAAAAAAATAAATATATATATATATATATATATATATATATATATATATATATATATATAGTTCCCATAAATACATTTCTTTATCTAAATAATAAAAAAAATAATAAAAGTACACATATTTAGTATCGCCACGTCCGCAACAACCCCTTCAGTGAACACCGTAAAAAAAAAAAAAAAAACGAGGCAAAAAACAACGCTTTATTATCATACCGCCGAACAAAAAATGGAATAACACGCGATCAAGAAGACGGATATAAATATCCATGGTACCGCTGAAAACGTCATCTTGTCCCGCAAAACAGCATCATCAGCAAAAAAAAATAAAAGTTATAGCCCTCAGAATAAAACGATGCAAAAATAATTATTTTTTCTATAAAAGTTTTTATCGTATAAAAGCGCCAAAACATAAACAAATTATGTAAATGAGGTATCGCTGTAATCGTACTGACCCGAAGAATAAAACTGCTTTATCCATTTTACCAAACGTGGAACGGTATAAACTCCCCCCAAAAGAAATTCATGAATAGCTTGGTTTTTGGTCATTCTGCCTCACAAAAATCGGAATAAAAAGCGATAAAAAAAAAAAAAGTCACATGCCCAAAAATGGTACCAATAAAAACGTCAACTCGTCCCGCAAAAAACAAGACCTCACATGACTCTGTGAACCAAAATATGGAAAAATTATAGGTCTCAAAAAAATATTTTTTGCAATAAAAAGGGTCTTTTAGTGTGTGACAGCTGCCAATCATAAAAATCTACTAAAAAACCCGCTATAAAAGTAAATCAAACCCCCCTTAAATCACCCCCTTAGTTAGGGAAACATAAAAAAAAAAATTAAAAAATGTATTTATTTCCAATTTCCCATTAGGGCTACGGTTGAGGCTAGGGTTGGGGTTAGGGGTGGGGCTAGCGTTGGGGCTAGGGTTAGGGCTACAGTTAGGGTTGGGGCTAAAGTTAAGGTTAGGGCTACAGTTAGGGTTGGGGCTAAAGTTAGGATTACATTTACGGTTGGGATTAGGGTTAGGGTTATAGTTGGGATTATGGTTAGGGGTGTGTTTGGGATAGGGTTTCAGTTAGAATTGGGGGTTTCCACTGTTTAGGCACATCAGGGCTCTCGAAACGCGACATGGCGTCCGATCTCAATTCCAGCCAATTCTGCGTTGAAAAAGTAAAATAGTGCTCCTTCCCTTCCGAGCTCTCCCGTGCGCCAAAACAGGGGTTTACCCCAACATATGGGGTATCAGCATACTCAAGACAAATTGGACAACAACAATTGGGGTCCAATTTCTCTTGTTACCCTTGGAAAAATAAAAATTTTGGGGGGGTAAAAAAATATTTTTGTGGGAAAAAAAATAAATTTTTATTTTCACGACCTGAGTTATAAACTGTAGTGAAACACTTGGGGGTTCAAAGTTCTCACAACACATCTAGATAAGTTCCTTGGGAGGTCTAGTTTCCAAAATGGTGTCACTTGTGGGGGGTTTCTACTGTTTAGGTGCATCAGGGGCTCTGCAAATGCAACGTGACGCCTGCAGACCAATCCATCTAAGTCTGCATTCCAAATGGCACTCCTTCCCTTCCGAGCTCTGCCATGCGCCCAAACGGTGGTTCCCCCCACATATGGGGTATCAGCGTACTCAGGACAAATTGGATAACAACTTTTGGGGTCGAATTTCTCCTTTTACCCTTGGGAAAATACAAAACTGGGGGCTAAAAAATAATTTTTGTGGAAAAAAAAAGAATTTTTATTTTCACGGCTCTGCGTTATAAACTGTAGTGAAACACTTGGGGGTTCAAAGCTGTCAAACACATCTAGATAAGTTCCTTAGGGGGTCTACTTTCTAAAATGGTGTCACTTGTGGGGGGTTTCAATGTTTAGGCACATCAGGGGCTCTCCAAACGCAAAATGGTGTCCCATCTCAATTCTAGTCAATTTTGCATTGAAAAGTCAAACGGCGCTCCTTCCCTTCCGAGCTCTGCCATGCACCCAAACAGTGGTTTACCCCCACATATGGGGTATCAGCGTACTCAGAACAAATTATACAACTTTTGGGGTCCATTTTCTCCTGTTACCCTTGGTAAAATAAAACAAATTGGAGCTGAAGTTAATTTTTTGTGAAAAAAAGTTAAATGTTCATTTTTTTTTTAAACATTCCAAAAATTCCTGTAAACCCCTGAAGGGTTAATAAACTTCTTGAATGTGGTTTTGAGCACCTTGAGGGGTGCAGTTTTTAGAATGGTGTCACACTTGGTTATTTTCTATCATATAGACCCCACTAAATGACTTCAAATGTGATGTGGTCCCAAAAAAATATTGGTGTTGTAAAAATGAGAAATTGCTGGTCAACTTTTAACCCTTATAACTCTCTAACAAAATGTTGGTTCCAAAATTGTGCTGACGTAAAGTAGACATGTGGGAAATGTTGCTTATTATTTTGTGTGACATATCTCTGTGATTTAAGGGCATAAAAATTCAAAGTTGGAAAATAGCAAAATTTTCAACATTTTCGCCAAATTTCCGTTTTTTTTCACAAATAAACGCAAGTTATATCAAAGAAACGTACAGAGGATCGTTTTTTCTGTCCGGCGACAGAACCTACCTTGCCGTGATATGGCAACCTCCACGCAATGTCAGCTTGCCCTCACTGACCCTGCAAAAATAAAGAAAGCACCACTGTGAAAAAAAACACATGACCGTAAAGAGCCATAATGATGGAGACATTAAATGGATGTAAATCTTATCTACTGTAGTAAGGTAGTCAATACACAAATATTTTCATAGTGGGTATCAGGGGTATTGGTTGCTAAGAGCAAGCCATAATTGGGTCTAGTTTGTCAATTAGACATATCACATACAAGTACACCTGGGACACTGACCCTATTTTTTGGCCTGGTAGTATCTCTACCTTGTCGTGGAGTTTGGGGGGAAACTGCGATCAGCGCCAGCAGGGGACCATGATGAGAGTAGTGTCTGCTTCCGCAGTGTCCAACTGTAAAAATAAGAAAAAATTAAAAATAAAAAAAAAATCCATGTACTCACCTGTCCTAATCGTCATCCCCAGTAATGCTCTTGACCGCTCATGCAGAGGAGCCAGGGAGAATGACACCTGCAGCGAGTGGGCCCTTAGTGAGTGACAGGACACCGCTCGCTAAGCACAGCAGAGGTCGGGGCTCTCTCACTGCAGGCGTCATTCTCCCTGGCTCCTCTGCATGAGCGGTCGCATGGATTACAGTGGGGGGATATTTAGGACAGGTGAGCATAAGGATTTTTTTTTCTTCCTTATTTTTATAGGTGGAGACAGTGATGCAGAGAAGACTACTACTCTCATTATTATCCCGTTGGTGATGGGAACCATGATGAGGGCAGCGTTCAGCACTCAGCGCTTGGGCCCAGAGCAAACTGTGCACTGATTCCCAGGCTCAGATACGTGTTGCATGGATGGCATCCGTGTGGGATACGTGTCACTCAGACCACGACACGCGGTCCATGGAAACACACTGACGTGCGCAGACTCATTCATTTCAATGGGTCTGTATGTGTCAGTAATACAGAATAATAAAGAAGTGCAATTTTTTTATATACATGTATAAAATGTATCCACAAAAGTACAATCTATTTAAATCTAAAATTAACATGATCTGTAAAAACTATAAAAGAAAAAAAAAATGTAATGCCAGAATTGTGGGATTTGGGTCATAATGCCACAAAAATGCATTAAGAAGCAATCAAGGCATCAGATGTACCCCAACATTTAATATATATGTACCAGATGTTTTGGAAAATTGCAAATCAAGTAATTTTTTGGGTATGAATTTCTTGGGTTTTTTTTACCTCAGTAAAATAAAATTAAAAAAACACAAGCCCACACATCTTATTTTCCCACTGACAAAGTCAAAGTTACAGCTCTTAGAAGAAGGGGAGGGAAAAATGAAAGAGCAGAATTAAAAAAAAAAAAAGGTGGCATTCCATGATTGCACACTTAAGGGGTTAAAAGCTTGGCCATGTCAGTTAGAGGCCGTGAGTTTGCATCAGGGCTGCTGACCTATTGTACTCTTAGTTTGCATATACCTGCATCTGTCTGTAGTGTTTGTCTGCCTCAGACTATAGTATTATTTTCCCACTGTAGAGCAGCAGGAACTACAGAAATTAATGAGAGGTAGAAATCCTCCTTTTATTTACCTAAGATCGCTGCCAGTGCCCCCTCACCCCAGTGCCCCCTAACTTCAGTGCCCCCTCACCCCAGTGCCCCCTCACCCCAGTGCCCCCTCACCTCAGTGCCCCCTCACCCCAGTGCCCCCTCACCTCAGTGCCCCCTCACCCCAGTGCCCCCTCACCTCAGTGCCCCCTCACCCCAGTGCCCCCTCACCTCAGTGCCCCCTCACCTCAGTGCCCCTGCAGCAGCCGGACATCCACCACTGTCTGTGTGACTGTGTCTCTGTGACTGTAAGTTGTGATATCACAGATCATGTGTGCACTCTCTACACTAAGCAGCCAATCACAATAAAGGTATGTGTTCATTTGGGAGGAGCCCAGTCACGACAGAGCATTGCCAACCATTCCCCACTTGTAAGCATGGCTCTCAGTCTCCTCCTCGGCTCCTCCCAGCCCCCAGTAAGGCGGGAAGAAGCTAAGCAGCAAACAGCAGGGGGAAAACATGGTCTCAGCTCCCTGTGGTGGTGAAGCAGCCCCTTGTTCACATGAAAGAGCCATGTCTTGGTCTTGGATCATTCACGTCACTACCCGCTACCCTATTTTCAGGCAGCGACTCCCCTGTGTCATCTGCAGGAGCTCCTTGATGAAGCACACAATCACACACAATCTTAATGTTTCTGCTTTTTCCTTCTCCCCTCCAAGAACCCCTAACATTTTTAATGTCTATCAAATACCAGTATGAAGGCTTGTTTTCTCTGGCATGCTTCCTTTTACCATGTAGTGTACTGAAAAATGGGTGAAGAATCAAAATGCGGTGAAATGGGAAAACCTGCAGTTCTGTCAGCTCTTTGGGCATTGTTTTTACAGCGTACATTTTGTGGTGAAAGTACCCTGGCAGTGTGAGTCTCCAGGTCACTATCATTACAGCAATACTAATCTTGTATAGTTTTTTTGGCGACCTGTGTCTGGGTCGACCTCCACCGAGCTGGGGCATTATGGTGGCCACTGGCCAACGGTCAACAGTGGTCTGGCCAGCGGGCCGTCGTCAGCAGAATAAAAAGGGAGAAGTTGTGGAAGGGATATCAGCAGTTGATGGTGATGATTACAGCTCTCCACAGTTAAGGTACCTTCACACTAAACGACTTTGCAGCGATAACGATAGCGATCCGTGACGTTGCAGCGTCCTGGATAGCGATATCGTTTGTTTGACAGGCAGCAGCGATCTGGATCCCGCTGTGATATCGCTGGTCGGAGCTGAAAGTCCAGAACTTTATTTGGTCGTCAGGTCGGCGTGTATCGTCGTGTTTGACAGCAAAAGCAACGATGCCAGCAATGTTTTACAATGGTAACCAGGGTAAATATCGGGTTACTAAGCGCAGGGCCGCGCTTAGTAACCCGATATTTACCCTGGTTACCATTGTAAAAGTAAAAAAAAAAACACTACATACTCACCCTCTGATGTCTGTCACGTCCGCGCTGCTGCTCAGAGCTTCCTGCACTGAATGTGTCAGTGCCGGCCGTAAAGCAAAGCACAGCGGTGACGTCACCGCTCTGCTTTAGGGCCGGCGCTTACACAGTGCAGGGAAGCTGAAGGCAAGGGACGCGACAGACACGGCAATGTGAGTATGTAGTGTTTGGTTTTTTTTACATTTACACTGGTAACCAGGGTAAACATCGGGTTACTAAGCGTGGCCCTGCGCTTAGTAACCCGATGTTTACCCTGGTTACCCAGGGACTTTGGCATCGTTGGTCGCTGGAGAGCTGTCTGTGTGACAGCTCTCCAGTGACCACACAGCGACGCTGCAGCGATCGGCATCGTTGTCGATATTGCTGCAGCATCGCTTAATGTGACGGTACCTTTAATCGATACACTGAGCCAACAGCCCCTCATGGTGTCATGTCCGCAGCTCCTCTCCAGCAATGTGTAGGAGCTCTCCTTATTCCTGCTACATATACGTGCACTAAAACTTCTCCCCTCAGCCTGGATCTTGGCATCCACGGCACATCAGACTTACAAGAAAGTGCCTCAGCTCCCGTCCCACCGCTGACAACTAAGGCTCATGCAAGTTGGGCACTTCTTGTACCCCACTCCAAGTCCATTGCACCTGCACAGATTTCGCTGGAAAGCATTGGCTGGCCTCCTTGATCTCTAACACCACTCAGTCCCAATGGTGCAGAGTTGCTTCTCCAGGACTTTGTAGATCTCCTGTGGGGGCTGCTACCCACCAGATTTCACAATGAGCTTTACACTAATTACATTTGTGTGTATAAAAATGGCTGAAGAGCTGGCTTCTCACACCATGACAGTTCACAGACATTTGTGACACCTGACTTTGCAGAGCGCCACACTCCCTTATATGTAGTTTGTCCGTGAGTCTAAAGGTACCTTCACACATAACGATTTCGTTAACGATATCGTTGCAACATCACGCTTTTCGTGACGTAGCAACGATCCCGCTAACGATCTCGTTATAGTGTGACAGCGACCAACGATCAGGCCCCCGCTGGGAGATCGTTGGTCGTAGGGAATGATCAGGACCTTTATTTGGTCGCTGATCACCTGCTGTCATCGCTGGATCGGCGTGTGTGACACCGATCCAGCGATGTGTTCACTTGTAACCAGGGTAAACATCGGGTTACTAAGCACAGGGCCGCGCTTAGTAACCCGATATTTACCCTGGTTACCATTGTAAAAGTAGAAAAAAAAAAACACTACATGCTCACATTCCGATGTCTGTCACGTCCCCCGCCGTCAGCTTCCCACACTGACTGTGAGCGCCGGCCGCTGCCGTTTTTGTTTCTTCGCGTTTTGCCGCGTTTGACGACGCATGCATCGTCTCGTCGTTTGCGGCTTGGCGCTGAAATGCAACATGTAGTAATTTCTAGAGGCGTCAATTTGCCGCCTGGAAACGTATGCGGTCGATTGCGCAAGGATTGCGACAAAAAAATGCATTGCTGTCTATGTAAACGCATGCGTTTTTTAGCACATGCGTTTGGCTGCGTTTTTGAACGCATGCGTTTCAATTGAGAAAAACATGTCTAGACACTGATAAGCCACCCCCCACATACAAGGTGATAAAGGGAGGGAGTGGACATTTGCAGGTCACTAGTCAGCAGACTGCCTTGCAGACGAGACGCCCCACAGCCCCTTAGAGCAGCAAACAAGCCTCTGAACAATGTGAGTATATCCTATCCAAATGCCTTTCTTTTCAATTTTCTGTCTCTACATGCCCTAATTTCTGCCATTTCTTTCTTTCTGCACGCATCAGAATGTCTTCTTCTGATGATGAGCAAACGCCTGGGCCTGCACAAGGGGAACATGTCAGCGAAGTGAGTATTCACCTGCTCAGACTGGAAAGTATTCACTGCCACATCTACACATATGACAATGTATATTTTCCTTTTTTCAGAGCACTTCTTCTACAGCGGAAGAGACTGGGCAGGAGACTGGGCAGGAGCAGCGGAGTCACGGTCGGGTGGCACAGCGGCAGCGTGTAAGTATACCTGGCCTACTGTTTATTGTATCCTCACTTTACAATTCTTGAATCTTCATTTCTTTTTACTTCTCTCTTTCTTTCCCTTTTGCTTCAGCACTATTTTTTTTTTTACTTTCAATATTCATGCCATTCCTCTGCTTCTGTTTTCTGTCTTCCTTATGTTAATGTCTCCAATATTAATGTCCTTTTTGTTTTTTAGGTTCCAGAACGGGATGAGGACCTCATAGAGAATGAGCACCTCATCTCCCTGGTCCATGAGCGAGTCCCGTTGTGGTACACCCGGGATCCACTGCACGCCAACAACGTGACGATCCGGCGGCTTTGGAATGAGGTGGCCACAGCGTTGTGGGATGGCTGGGCCAATGCCCCGATTTGGTAAGTATCGCAATGCAGTGTGATGTAGCCAAGACCTTGGCCATGCTCACACAACTGTGTATGATGATAGAAAGTCATTACTTTTTCTCAATACACACAGTTGTGTGACCACGGTCAAAAGACCATTGTCCTAACTATTATGTTTTGTTTTGTCAACAGTGTCAAAAGTCAAAACACGTTGGCGATCGATGAAGGACCACTTCAACAAGGACCTGCGCCAAGAGAGACGGCTTCCAAGTGGTTCTGGAGCAAGGATCCGAAAATACAAGTACCACCGCATCCTTGCGTTTTTGAGACCAGTCCTTGCCCGGAGAACGTAGGTATATTGGTTAAAAAAAAAGAAATGTTTTGTAATGCTAGCATTTTTTGGTCACTATATTGAATCAGTATTTGGAATACAAAACCAGGAGTGTTGATACATGCAGAAGTGGGGCCCGTGTTTTTTGAATACTTTTCCTCACATAGTTCCACTCCAGGTTTTGGCTTACAAATAGTGATGTAAAATACTGAGCAAATACTGACAGTGTGACGGCAGCCTACACAACAGATCTATAGTCATCAAGTCAGGTGTCAGAAATTATGAATTCATGATGCCCAAATAAATGGCTCCTGAATTCATTTTTCCTGACACTTGTCCTGGTAAGTATAGATATGGCTTGTATATAGATATGGCTTGTATCGCCTCCATCGTCCCTTCATATTTTACATCAGTATTTTGAATCCAAAACAAGGAGTGGTTGATGCATGCAGAAGTGGAGCATATGGTTTTATTATACTTTTCTGTGTACTGTTGTACTCCTGATTTAGGCTTGCAAACTCTGATGTAAAACTCAGTCCAAATAGTGCTAGTGTGACCTCAGCCTTAATCTCAATGTTTATATTCCACAGGAGTTATCGTTTTGTAAATGTTTGGTATTAATTTTTTTTTTTTATCTTTCTTCACAGCACTTGGAGCTCCACTGTTGGCCCAGGTTCTGGAGCGGTCCTTCATCAGTCAGCCACGGACCCATCCCAGCCATCCTCCAGCGCTGCAGCAAGTGGGCCTGCCACACTAACTGGAGACCAGGAAGCTGGTCTATCAGGTGATCCCCTTCCCCAGTCCTCTGCCTCTGCCCAATTTTTTTTGGGCTCCTCCCGGCAGCGGCAGAGGGCCGCGGACAGGTCACTCATGCCCGAGTTTTTGCACTTGAGCTCGGTCTTCCACGAGGGACTCAAGGCGATGGGTGACCGAAAGGATACTGCCATTAGTCATATGAGTACACGTATCCAGGAGGTTACCACAGCCCTTGCCCAAGTGAAAGCCGACCTCCAGAGGCCAGCACATCATTTTTTTAATGAAATAGAACAGGGCATGTCGGAACACCTTAGTCCCGATCTCCAGATTGGTGTTATGCAGGCCTGCAATGCTGCTTACGTGCAGGCTATGCAGCAGAGTCGGTATTTTCAGCAGACAGTGGGGGCATTTCCACCTGTGCCCACACTGTCACGCTTTACCTCAATGCCGACCTCTGCTGCATACCACTGCACGGCCACCTCCATTCCAAGCACTGCCGGACACCACTATAGCACCACCACCATGCCGAGTGCAGTAGGACAGCCCACCACCACCACCATGACAACCGCTGCTCCTGCTTGGACCTCCTCCACTGCCACCACCATGCTGCAGCCGCAGGACCCTGGCCTGGCGTTCCCCGCCACCACAACAACGCCGCTGCCGGACCCTGGCATTCCCCGCCACCACACTACAACAATGCCACTGCCGGACCCTGCCCTGGCTTTCCCTGCCACAACAACGCCGCTGCCGGACCCTGGCTTTCCCCGCCACCACAGTACAATAATGCCGCTGACGGACCTTGCCCTGGCGTTACCCGCCACCACAACAACAATGCCGCTGCAAAGGCACACAGACCTTGACAGGTCGGCCACCACGGCCAGGCCGATACCAATGAGCCCAACGAGGCTCCCAGGACATCTGCGCCGACCCAAGAAAGGGAAAGGCAAAACAAAAAAGAAAACAATAGCTATCCCTCCCCCATCACCTCCCAATGTGTCTGTAATGTCTGGTTTGTCTCACCCTTCCAGTGTGTCTCGGCCCTCTCATGTGTCTAGCCCAATCCCCGAATTTCCTGACCCCAGTTGTTTTATAGCGCCTTCTCCTGCCACCCCTATGTCGGCGACAGTAAGCCAGACCTCACAGCTCGACACCCCACAATTTCGTCACTCAACCCCAAGCAGGCGCAGTTAATTTTTTTTTTGTGTGTGTTTCAAAAAATAAACCTGTATTTTGCCCCTATAAGGTTTGGTTAATTGTGTATTTCGCCGCCGGCAACACACACCGTGTGCCAATTACAAAAAATGCGTCGAACGCTTTTTTGGGGGGCACCTCCAACCTCCAGTACTTAGTTAGCAGAACACTGAAGCTTTGTGTGTGTTTGGTTTAGAGATATGAGGTTGACCCAAAAAATAACACTTGTATTTTCTCCAAAACCCCTTCTTTCTGTTTACTCTGTGACTTTTTGTCGCACACAGAAGACAAAATGGTGGTAATACACAGCACAACTATACTCAACAGGTCGTGTCTTCACAAAATCATTATTTATGACACCTGACCTGCTGATTTAAGAAATGCCTTGTATTACCTCCATTTTATCTTCTTTGTACATTAAATATATTTCACACAAAGTGAAGGGACGATGTAGGTCATGCAAGGCATATCTGTTGTGAATTCCGCTCTTGGGCTCCCTCCGGTGGTTGTAAGTAGCACTTTTGTGAATTCTGCTCTTGGGCTCCCTCCTGTGGTTTTGAGTGGTAAAGCTGCTTCTTGGATTTAGCATCAGCAGCTGCTTCCACTGTTTGTCTTTCTGGCTCGGCTATTTTAGTCTGGCCTTATCTCTCAATCAATGCCAGTTGCCAATTGTTCCTGCTTGGAGTCACAGCTCTTTTGGATTTCCCTGACACTCTGACCCGTTCAGCAAAGATAAGTCCTTGCTTGTCCTTTTGCAGTCCACTTGTTGTGGACTTATTGTTCAGCACATTCTATGTTTTGTTCATTTGTCCAGCTTATCAGTATGGATCTATTCAGCTAAGCTGGAAGTTCTGGGCTGCAGATTTTGCCCTCCACACCTTTAGTCAGGTGTGGAGATTTTTGCATATCTCTGCGGTGGACTTTTTCTAGTTTTTATTACTGACCGCACAGTGTTCTTTCCTGTACTATCTATCTAGCTAGAAGTGGCCTCCTTTGCTAAATCTTGTTTCATACTACGTATGTCATTTCCTTCTCCTCACACAGTCATTATTTGTGGGGGGTTGTCCTATCCTTTGGGGATTTTCTCTGAGGCAAGATAGCTTTCCTGTTTCTACCTTTAGGGGTAGCTAGTTCTCCGGCTGTGACGAGGTGTCCAGGGAGTGACAGGAACATCCCACGGCTACTTCTAGTGTTGTGTTAACATCAGGAACTGCGGTCTGTATAGTTACCACCTGCTCAGAGCTAGTCGCATGTCGCTCCTAAATTACCAGTCCATAACACATATCTATACTCAGCAGGACAAGTGTCAGAAAAAATGAATTCAGGAGCCATTTATTTGTGCATCATGAATTCATTATTTCTGACACTTGACTTGATGACTATAGATCTGTTGTGTAGGCTGCCGTCACACTGTCAGTATTTGCTCAGTATTTTACATCACTATTTGTAAGCCAAAACCTGGAGTGGAACTATGTGAGGAAAAGTTCAATAAACACATATGCACCACTTCAGCATTTAACAACCACTCCTGGTTTTGGCTTACAAATACTGATGTTAAGTACTGAACAAATACTGCGAATGCGACGACACCAAACAGCCATCGTCTCTACAGTCTGCGGTAAATAGCTACTGGTGAACCGAGACAGGACGCAATGACGTCAACAACCTAAGCCCAAAAACCCAAAGTGGTTGGTAAAGGAAATAGGAGACATGGTGAAGAAAATAAAACACAATTATTTTATTAGAAAAAACATTATTAACATTTAAAACATAACTTTACAGAGCCGAAGCCAACAGGACATTTTACACCATATTGTCCTGCCATGACACACGTCCAATGTCAAAATCAAAAAAGGCAGCAAATTGGTCCCGCATGTGGCCTACTTCAACTGTTGACCGCAGCAGGTGATGACGGTAATCAGGCAAAGGGTTTGCAACAGGTTCATCAAGTTCGATAGTGGGTCGCTCCTTAGCCAGAATGAAATTGTGGAGAACCACACAGGCTTTTACCACCTCATCCACTGTCTCCATTTTTAGATTTATGGTAGTTGCTAGAATGCGCCATTTGGACACCATAATCCCAAAGGCACACTCTACTGTTCTGCGGGCCCTGGTTAGTCTGTAGTTATAGATCCGTTTTGTGCGGTTCAAGTCCCGACTTGAATAGGGCTTCAGGAGATTTTCACTCATCTGAAAGGCCTCATCCCCAACCATTACAAATGGCATCGGTGGGCCTTGAGTGTTGGGGAGAGGTCGTGGCTGTGGAAAATAAAAATTTTTGGCCATAAACACGTCGGCCCATATCCGAGTTTTTAAAAGTCTGTGAATCGTTGCCATGGCCAAAAGCACCAATGTCCACAGCAATGAAGCGACAGTCCGCATCGGCTATTGCCATGAGAACTACTGAAAAATATTTCTTGTAGTTGAAGAACTGTGATCCCGTTCTGGCTGGTTTGATAATCCGGATGTGCTTCCCATCCACTGCACCCAAACAGTTGGGGAAATCACACACAGTCCAAAATTTATCAGCAATTTCCATCCACATGTCCTCGGTGGGTATGGGTAAAAATTCTTCACGGAGAACGTTCCACAAAGCCCGGCAGGTGCCAAAAACTATTCCGGACAGGGTGGAAATTCCAAGGCGGTACTGGAAATGGAGGGATGACAAGCTCTCTCCAGTTGCAAGAAATCTGTAATAAATTAAAAATAATTTACAAAAATGCAAAGAATACATGTCAGACCAGCTATAATTATGAATAGCATTTGTTTAGAATTATTACGTACCTTAAGGTAACCAGGAAATGTTCCTCTGGTGGAATCGCTCTACGGAGCTGTGTGTCCTGTCTCCGGATGGCTCCTTGGACACGAGCAAGCAAATCCCGGAAAGAGTCTTGTGACATCCTGGTATATTCCACGAATTTTTCCGGGTTCTCATTGAGCTCGACATACAGGGTGTGATATGCACCACGGCTCTCCCGCAGTTCTATAATTGGGTGTTGCCAAAAACGCCTACGCCGTGTCCTTCTCTGTCTTTCACGGATTCGGTGTTGCTCCCAAGCAAACGCACATGCAAGAAAAATCTTGATGTTTAGATCCAGGTTGAAGTAAAAGCTATCCATGTGAAGATCCATCATGTCACAGGATACAGGAGCAAAATCTGAAGATTTCAGCAGTCCTAGGGTCTAAATATAGATATCCTACACGCCCTCTGTAGTCCCATTGGCTGTTTCTGGTAATCTAGATTTTTCTCCTGTAAATTTTTTCAACATGCGCACAATAAACGCAAACGCATGAAAAACGCATAAAAAAGCATGTAAACGCAGCGTTTTAAAGCCGCATGCGTTAACCGCATGCGCTTTAGAACCGCTGCGTTTACACGCGTTTTCCTGCGTTTTTCTTGTCCTTGCATTTGCGCAAAGTAGCCTTAGAGTCTATGGCTCCTGAGTGTAGCTGAAAGGCAAATCCATAGATGCAGGGATGTATGGGTACAGTTCATGCTCACCCCTTATAAACCTCTTTAAAGGGAGCAGGAAGGTCCTAACTAAGTTGTGAACAGTAAAATATTTACACTTCAAATAACAGTTTGGTGTCGAAGGCTACTTTCACACTAGCGTTGGTACGGGGCCGTCGCCATGCTTCGGACCGACGCATGCTGTGACATAAAAGCACAACGGGGGCAGCGGATGCAGTTTTTCAACGCATCCGTTGCCCCATTGTAATGTCCGGGGAGGAGGGGGCGGAGTTTAGGCCGCGCATGCGCGGTCGAAAATGGCGGACACGACGCACAAAAAAGTTACATGGAACTTTTTTTGTGCCGACGGTCCGCCAAAACACGACGCATCTGTCGCACGACGGATGCGACGTGTGGCAGTGCGTCGCTAATGAAAGTATATGGAGAAAAAACACATCCTGTTTTTTCTCCAAAATGACGCATTGCGACGTCCATCACACAACGCTAGTGTGAAAGTAGCCTTTCTGACATACAGGACAGGTAGACTGTTTTCTAGCTACTGTCTGTATCTAACAGGTAACTGACCTCGGGTTCTGAGTGCCAATCAAGGGTAATACCGGGTGTACTGGGCAATTGTCTTCTTACTGAAGCGGTAACTGAATGACACCACTAGGCAAGACTCAAATACGGTACAGTAGACAAGGAGGCAGAAACAAAGCACTGGCTTTATTGAAAAACAGAGGATTATATGCAAGGCAATAAGTTTAACAATTATTGTAATAGGAACAGTAATAATAGATACAAAGGGAGATAGCTGAAGCATGTCACACAAGCTGCACTCCAGCTATGGTAACGCAAAGTTACAAACAGTATAAACAAGTTTCACAAACTACTCTCTTTTAACTTATTACCTGGCTTCCAATAATTGGGCCACGTTGCTACAGCATCCTATATAAAGAATCCCACTCTACACCCCTACACAATTAACACCGATGTAACTCACAGTTCTGTAGATTTAGAAGAAAATATGATAGCTGTTACTTGGTTCTGCAGCTAAGGCAAGTTGGTTGTATTGAGCTCTTCCTTCAGATAAACAAATCTCCTTCCTGGGACTGAGCAAGTCTCGTTCCCTCTTTCAATGAGTAGGGATGTCTGATACCACAGTCTTATTTTCCTCTCAGGTTACAAGCATTTCAGGAAAACTGCCCTGGATGTACAATGTGTCTCTTTCCCTCTTAGGACACGGTCCTGGTGATGAGTAATGCAGTGGACGGGCACTATCTTTGTAACGGGGTTACTGCAACAGAGAGGAGCAGAAGACCGCATCATCTTTTTGCTCCTACTCCTGCGCTGAATAGAAGCACTTCATCTGGGTCCTGATTGAAACCCAGAGTCAGAGCTAGCTTATGCTGCATGGCTGGGAGGATAGTGGTTTGGTGATTATTTGAGGAGTTTTGTGGATTTATCTGTGGCTGTTGCTTGGGTTTGTAAGTTTGATAATTCCTTTTCTTTCTCCTGCTTTGGTTTTTCCCCATCCTCCACTCCCCGGTGCATTCCTCTGTTATATGTGAGTGAATATTTGTATGCCTGGTATTTTCAGTTGTCCTGGTTCTTGCCTCTGGCTATCCGGGTTGATCGCTGTCTTCACCAGAGACATAGGGAGACATCCCAATGTGCAGGAGGCCCTGGGCCAAGGGAGATCGGGTCTGAGTCATCTAAGGAACCCATGCGGGTGGGTGCGGCATCTCATCCATAAAACAGTCTGTTGTTCAGCGCAAAGGGGAGTGTGTTTTTACTGTGGTAAAAAGAGCCATTTCATGGGCACGTGTCCTTCCCGACCTCACAGTAAAACTGCTGAAAACTAAGATGCCCGGGTTGCGGGGAGGTTAGCAACCCGGCTGTACTTATCACCTCCGTGGGTAGGAAACAATTTTTTTATGCCAGCTCAGATTCACCTGGGTGAAATTAAGGTGGTTGTGTCTGCATTTCTGGACAATGAGTTGGGGTTTAACGCTAGGTTTGTCCCAGTCCGGGGCCTCGATCCATATACACTGTCCAGACTCATACCCATAATTGCCAACGACTTCGCCCCCTTGAGACATGAGTATTTTACTCAAGTCATCCAAAGGTTTACATCTTCAGGTAGGGGCCACGCACTCTGAAATATTAGACTGTTATGTGCTATAGGGTCTGCCCTCTCCTGTGGTTCTTGGACTTCCTTGGCTCTCACTGCACAAGCCTGTGATTGATTGGTAGACTCAGGAAGTGCTAAAGTGGAGTGAGTATTGTCAAGGACACTGCTTGGGTACCCAGCTTGCTAGGGTGGATTACCAGTCTGTGCCTAAATACCTGTCTGACATTAGGGATGTGTTCTGTGCCAAAAACTTCTTCCTCCCCATCATCAAGGCAAGTCATGAAGGACTAGATCTCAGAAAGTTTGGCAAAAGGTCATATCAGACCATCCTCATCCCCCATTGGGGCGGGGTTTTTCTTTGTTAAGAAGAAAGATGGGGGGATACAACCATGCCTAGATTTCCGCAAACTCAATCTGATCACGGTCTGGGATCCATATCCGCTCCCTCTCTTCCCGGACTTTTTTAATCAGATTGTAGGAACAAAATAGCTTTCAAAACTGGACTTCAGGGAGGTCTATAGTCTCATTAGCATTAAAGAGGGGAATGAGTAGAAAACGGCATTCAATACGCCTGAGGGACACTATGAAAACCTACTGATGCCATTTGGGTTGACAAACGTGCCCGCTGTCTTTCAGCACTTTGTCAATGACATCTGTAATCACCTCTCAGGCAAATTTGTGGTAATCTATCTTCATGACATATTAATTTATTCACCTGACCTTTAGTCACATCAGGTACACATCAGGCAGGTCTTACAAATACTCAGAGACAAACTATTTCATAAACCGGAGAAATGTACAGTATGTTCTCAGTTGAGGAGATACCTTTTCTAGGATATGGATCCCGCAAAACTCTGGGCGGTACTGGATTATGATCGTACCGAGGATTTGAAAGCGTTACAAAGGTTTTTAGGTTTGGCCAACAACTACCGTAGTTTCATCAAAAACTTTTCGGTAGTAACCAAACCTCTGACGGCTATGACTAGGAAGGATAGATTTTTCCAAGTGGTCCAGTCCGGCCAGGGAGGCATTCGATACCTTGAAGAGGTGTTTTGCATCTGTGCCGATCCTCATACAACCTGCTGTCACTCAACCTTTTATCGTCAAGGCTGACGCGTCTGAGGTGGGAGTGGGGCTGTATTGTTGCATAGTGCGCCTCTTGGTAAATGGCGTCCATGTGCATATTTTTTCAAGAAACTGGTCTGCAAAGAAAAATTGACATAGGGAACAGGGAACTCTTGGTAATAAACAGGGCTTTTGAAGAGTGGCGTCATTTTTGGAGGGAGCAGTTATGGTGACCACTGATCATAAGAATCTTGCATATTTAGAATCTGCGAAACATCTAACGCCCAGACAGGCAAGATGGGTATTGTTCTTTACCAGATTTAACTTTATTGTCACTTATAGGCCGTTGAACATAAACATTAAGGATGCCTTATCTTGTTGTTTTCCTGGAGGAGAAAATAATTGTGAACCGGCACCTATTCTACAAAAAGGTGTGGTTATAGAGTCCAGATGCTCTGTGAGGGGTTGACACACTCAGCGCTTCCCAAGGTAGACACAGGAACGTTTCTTGTAGTAAGTCACGACAAAGTCCACTTGTCTGAGGGATTCACCTTTCAGACCACCAGGTGTATTCAGCTTTGCCTGGAGCCACTGTTTGGAGACTTGCTCTCTCCAAATCCACAACACCCACTGACTCTCAAGTCGAGCTATTTGAGCCAGAACGTTTGGTGATCACATGACCATGACATTATCCCAGGTTCTGTCAGTACACCTGCCGTTGTCGGTTCGACCATCCTCTTTTTGACTCCTCTATCACCCCGAGGTCCAGCATTCTCTTCACCTCCTTTGATATTATCTTCAGGCGTGCTTCAGGGATTCTATATGGCTTGAGGTTCACCCTTACATTCAGCTATGTTAACATGTCGTGTTCAATGACCTGTGTGCGCCATGGCAACTCCAAGAACAAGTCACGGTTCTGCTGCAGTAGTTCTTGACACTGTTGCTTCTGGGCCAGCGTTAGGGTCTCAGCAGTAGTGACCTCCTCCATCTTGGCTTCAAAACGGGCCCCCAGGCAAGGAGCCTGCAGCGATTCCCGATCTTGCCATGGTTTGAGCAGGTTCACATGGTACACATGGTGTGGCTTCCTGCGACCGGGTTGGTGTACCTTGTAATTCACATCACTGAGTTTTTCCATGACCTCGTATGGTCCCTGCCACTTGGCCAGGAATTTTCTCTCCACCGTGGGGATATGCACTAGCACGCGGTTCCCAGGCTGGAATAGCCTTAGCCTCGCTGATTGGTTGTGTACCCTTGCATGTGCCTCCTGTGCCTGGAGAAGATGTTCCTTTACGATAGGCAGTAAGTGCGCCATCCTCTCCTGCAACTGGATGACATGCCCAATGACACTCCAGTGTGGCGTGACCTCGGCTTCTCAGATTTCCTTGGCAATGTCCAGGAACCCTGGTGGATGTTGACCGTACAGGTGCTCGAACGGTGAGAAGCCAGAGGAGGCTTGTGGGACGTCTCTACTGGAAAATAGCAGAAATGGAAGCAGATAGTCGCAGTCTTGACTGTTCTTCTTAACGACCCTCTTGAGCATGGCCTTCAGGGTCTTATTGAAGCTCTCCACCCAAAACATGAGAATGGGCCAGGTCTAACACCCTATGCCTATAGGGAGCCGGGACTAACATCTGCTTCACCACTTCCTCTCTCCGCTTAGTGACCCGATATAACAGTTCCCCATTTAAAGCAAAATGTGGAAACCTGGTGTCAGCCTCTGGCTTTTGGGCAACCCCATTTATCACAGTCAAATTTTCCAATGCCCCTTTTAGGGTAAGATCCCGCATTTGATCAGTCCCAAAATTTCCACCAGAAACCCCCAGTTCAGGAATCTCGGCCTCACTAGTCACTGTCTCATCCTTGTCACCTGCCAGGACATACAAGGGGAAACTCCTCCGTTTTTACTTTTGACAGCACCTCTTCCAGAGGGACCTGGCTTTTGTCCAGGACACTCTGCACAGCCCACTTTTGCCACAACATCCAAAATAGTGAAAATTCCCACCCCAGTATGACAGGATGAATTATGTCTTTTACTATTTCACCACATGGGACTTATTACCACAGTCTGTTCCCAAGAATACTCTGGCTACAGGGTAGTCTTTAGATTCTATGTGTATGCAGAGGACACCCACAAACTTGTCAGAGATTAAATGGTGGGGCAGTGTAGCACTGATTAGGGTTACTAGACTTCCAGAGTCCAAAAGTCCAAGAACCATTACCACATTGATGGATACAGTACATGACTGCAGACCGTTGCCAGGTTGACAGTCCACACTGCAGACCAGATAGGCATAATAGGAGCAGCGCCTCCATTGGTTCAGGGGAACACTTGGCGGCTACGTGTCCAGGATTGTGACATCACCAACAGACTACATACTTGCTAACAGCCTTAAAGGACCCCTCAGCAGGATTGGGACACCCCCTATTTGTGGGTCTAGCCACCGTCTGTGGTGATCCTGCCCCATTTTGGCTATCCCAGTACGATGAAGTAGCGATGTCTGGTTTCCCAAGGGTTTTCTCAACAACCTGGTATCTCTCAATCAGGCTAACCAGGTTGTCCGCATTCCGAGGATCACCCTGGGTAACCCAGGTCTGTATTGGCCTGGGAAGGGAGTGGATGAACCTGTCCATCACCACACGTTTGACCACCTTTGCCAGAGTGGAAGTCTCTTGCTGCAGCGACTTTTGGACCAGGTTCAACAACATTTGTGAGTGAGTGAGGGGGTTTGTCACCAGCATACGTCCTTTTGGTGCACTCGCTGAGTTCTCACGGACATCGTTACCCCCAGGCGTGCCAGGATTTCAGTTTTTAATTTGGTGTATTCTTTGGCATCCTGGAGTGCTAAGACATAATACGTGTTTGAGGTTCCCCCGACAGATATGGTGCCAACACCTCCGCCCACTGCTCTGGCGGAAGTTTCTCCCATTCAACCACCCTCTCGAAAACAGTCAGAAAGGCTTCCACATTATTCCCCGGGTCATTTTCTGCATGGCTCATCTTACTGTTTTCCGAACTTACGAATCACCACCTGGAGATGGGGAAGAGACCACCGGCCTCGCACAAACCGCCTCTGCGAGGAGTTCCATTTGCCGTGTTAGCGCCTCCTGCTGCTGTTGCTGTTGATGCTGCTTTGCTAACAGCTTATTTGTCTCCTGTTGTGCCAATTGCTGCTGTTCACTGGTGAGCTGGTGCTGCAGTTGTACCGGGATGAGATGCTTCACAAGCTCCTCCATGCTGCCGGATGTCTTCTGCTGGATGGCGGATTTTACCCAGGAAATGCAGTTATCCACAGTCTCTATGCGTGTTCCTGGAACGCTGCCCGCATTCAAAACATCACCTGTGAGAGGTTGACACACTCAGCTGCTTCCCAAGATAGACACAGGAATGTTTCTTGTGTTAAGTACAAAGTCAACTTGTCTGAGGGATTCACCTGCTCAGACCACCAGGTGTATTCAGCTCCTGGAGCCGCCTTTTGCAGACTTGCTCTCTCCAAATCCACAACACCCACTGACTTTCAAGTCAAGCTATTTAAGATAGACCATGTGATGATCACATGACCGTGATATCATCCCAGGTCATGTCAGTACACGTGCCGATGTCGGCTCTGCATGTAGAGATATGGTGGGCCCCCTCCCACCCACTCTATGGAAGCCCAAATAAAACCAGCCCATGTCTGCAATTTTAATTTAACCCTCTCAACATGTATTGTTCGTGTCGCCCGTGTTCGTGTTGCCTTGTTCATCTGGCTGGTGTACTGCGGTGCACAGCTGCTCCCCTCTTCCCTGAGTGGGGGAAGGGTACAGACGAGCGTATGCAGGAGATAAGGTAACGTACATGGCCCCGGCATCTTCACCTTCAGAATCCGGAGAACAGGACGAGCTAGGGTGCCCCCTAGCATTAGTGACAGGGAAGGAGCCCCTGCTCCCGGGTCACCCGACAACTGAGTCGTGACAATCTTCTACCTTGAGTAATGTTTAATCACCGCACACTCTTGATACATGCTTGTGAGAATTTTATTTTACAGATGTAGCCATAACACAATTCAGGTGTAGGGATAGAGAAAATGGTGAGGCGATAAGAAGATAACGTTTTGACATTGCAATGTCTGCAATGTCATTGCAGCCTATAATCCAAGGAGCAGGTGCGCTGGACTCTACTACGGGGATTGCCATACCACTTCACCAGCACCTCGGATCTCTCCAGGCATGAGTGCTCGCTACACTACCCATCTAATTTTTTACCTTGAAGCAGTTGCCATATATACTCATGTTGTGCTGAAAACGCCCCCTCTGCTGATACACAAGTCATTGTCCAGAAAGCCAGTGGTGGAGCGGGGAGCCGACGGCTGTAGCACAGTGTCAGCTGCAGCCGCCGGCTTCCAGAAGACATCAATACTCACCATCCGTTGCTGCATCTCAGTCCAAGTGCCGGCAGCTCTTTTTGATCCTCATGTTCTTGGGGACAGTGTACAGCTTTGCTTTCCATTGATCATCCAATTTATGGGTCCTGGCTTTGCGCTTTAGAACGCGGTCTCCAGCTTGCTGTGGCCTTGCTGGCGCATGTTTGTTATATTCTTGCACTTGCTTCTGTCTTGCTTTGTTCAGATATTCCACAACACACTGTTGTACATTCTGATACTGTTCCTGTCATTCTTGGAGTCCATGTGCATTGGAAGGGTTAAAAGATACCTTCAGGTCTGATGGTTCCCATTTGGTGATCTACTGGCAAATTGCCTGGTCTCACTCGCATCAAGTTTTCAAGTGAATAACAGGTGGAACTTGATGGGGACTTGATTGTAAAGGTCCACTAAGTCAGGCAACTTGTCTGGCAATTGATTACACTGTTCCAGAGGTAGTGACTTCAATAGTTCCAGGACAGCACCATTTGTTCTTTCACATAATCCATTCCCTTGCGGGTGGTAAGCTATCGTCCTTATTTTCCGACTTCCGTATAACGCACAGAATTCTTGAAAAAGTTCTGCTTCAAAGGCTGGACCTTTGTCAGTCAATAATTGGTCTGGGTAACCATGATTGCATCAAAAATGTTCTTTGAAGGCCTTAGCCGCCATCTTAGAAGTGAGATCAACTGGTACAACCACTAGGAACTGGGAATAATGGTCCACAATATTCATTGCATACTGATGTCCTGATTGACTGGCTATTAGCTTCACGTGATCCAGGGCTACCATCTCCAATGGTTGTCTGGTGATGATTGGCTGTAGAGGAGCCCTCTTGCTTTTCAGATCTTTGCTTTTAAGTGCACACAGACCACATTCTCTGTACCACTTCTCAACGAAGCTTCACATGTTGGGCCAGGAGAAATAGTCGTGAAGCCGCATCTCAAGTTTCTTCAAGCCGAAGTGGCCACTCTGATCGTGGTAGGCGGTTAGGACCATGGGGACATCTGCTTTCGGTACCATCACTTGCCACATGACTTCATGGGTCCATGGGTTGATATGGCATCGAATCAATTTGACTTCATGTCAGAAGAATCTTTTCCTCTCTTTCTAGTGCTGGTAGACCTCTGGGAGTTTTTAGAAGATGACCTCTTGTCCATCAGAAGCTGCTTCACCTGCACAGCACTGGATCTTTGTCTCGGGTTTCCTTCCACCCAAAATGAGGCAGAGGTTCGGCAGGCAGTCTTCTGGACCCTGGAGGCTTCTCAGTCATTTAAGAGAAGTAAGCTGGTATTTCTACCTCTTCCAGCAAGTTCAGGTCTTCTTAAGACATAGAAGGATTGGGCATCTGAGACAGCACATCGGCATTACTGTTCTTCTTGCCAACCTAATACTTTATCACAAATTGATAATTAGATAATCTTGCCACCCATTTCTATTCTAGAGCACCTAGTCGAGCTGTATTCAAATGGGTAAGTGGATTATTGTGAATGTATATGTGAGTTTGGAGCTACCTGGGTAATGCTTGAATTGTTCACTTATAGCCCAAACCACAGCTTCAACAAGCTGTAGTTTGAGGGGATTCTGTAATGCGCAGAAATAACTACTGAGTAGCGACTCACATCGGACCAAAAGCACAGTTACAGATGCACTTTGCGCAAGCTACCACTGCTAGGCAAGTCCTTAAGAGACAGGATATTCTTCATCCACTCCCGAAGAGGAGACTGCTGTTACAAGATTGCTGGTGTAACACCAGTGTCCCTGCATGCCTTCTCTACCCAGCAGGGACACCGACATGCTCACTGTTAGGTGAGCACTCCTAGGTGGCGCACTTGGTTTGTGGACCCATTGTGCCACAGACCGGACTTACCCTGGAGAGGCATGACTAAGCAGCTACATTGGTGTTCCCAAGGACTAATTATGGCTGACTAATGGGAATACAAAGTACAGGCTACAAGACACTAACAGACTAGGGAAGATGGACGTGGCAACATACAGTTGCATACCAAACCACCTAACATAACTATAGGGGTTGCTCAGGCACCTCGCAATAGGGGAGGGTGCCATAAATACACCCTTGCAGGTGAACACCCATTAAACTAAATGCCTCCCAGCAGTTGCTGGTAGCTTCTACCATGTGTACGCTGCCCCTTTAAGAACAGGGGAGTGAATGCTGTCACGCCCTAGGCACACTGCCGAGACACAGTGCTTCATGAACAGGGGAGGCAGGAGCACGCCAGGATCGTGCCTTGGGCCGGGCGGTGAGTAAGCCGGTGTCCCTGCATGGAGTGATAATGGGACAGGACACCATGCAGGTACGCCGGGCATAGTGCTACAGTACCCCCCTTTACGCCCCCTCTCCTTCAGGCTCCCAATGACTCTTTGCAGAGAAGATGGAGCCATATTCTTCCTCCTGGACTCCCACGACCTCTCATCAGGACTGCGTTCTCTTCAAGCCCCTGGAAGAAAGGTAATATCTCCCAGGTTAACCCTAAAACCACCTAATTCCAGAAAGTCAGCAGACCATGACAGTTCAATAACTGTATGCAAGGATGGTGGGTGTGTTATTCGAATACACTGGCTTGAGTAGGGCATCATAATCTCTAATTCCCACACCTACAGATGTCCTGCATCACAGGATTGTCTGGCTCCTAGGGGCAGAAAAACAGGGTTTGTGTCTGTAAGTCTCACACCTCCTATCTCTCCGCCAGATTGTTCTATCTGCTGACGCTTTACTGGGACCTTGAGGTCCTACTGCTGAACTTGTCTCTTCCCCTGTGGGACTGTATGCAAAAAGCGTTCCTGATCATATCTACAATATCCAAGCAGTGTTCCATCACATTGGTGCGCAGGCTCACTGCAGGAGCACCGTCACTCCTTTCAATGTCTATGATTGCTAATCCTTGGGAAGGCAGTTTAACTCGACCCACCTGGATGAAAACATCCTTATAGCTCCCTGCATCACTGGTAAGCCTTTACTACTTGTCAATAAGTGGATCTCATCTTCAGAACCTGTGGTAAAGTCCTCGGTGGCCCAGAGTCTTTCATACAAGGTTAAAGGCATAGTGTAATAATTATAAGGGATAACTCAGGAGACTCTTTGCATGGAACAAGACAACTACAGGACACAGTTTTATAAGTGGTAAAGTCCATATTATCACACGGTGATTCAAACAGGTGCAGGAGAAACTCAAGTCCACAACACTTGGTGTAAATATTAAATGCAGCTTAGCAGTCTATAGGAAACTTCAGAGGAAAATGCAATCACGCAGAAAGTCTATGAAGCACAATTATTCTTGAGGATACTTGACACGAATAAGTCCTTGTTTAGTCCAAAACGCAGATAGATATGCCTTTAAGGCAGTTCAAATAATATCTTAGCTCAACCAGGGAGGCCTGGGTAATAGTCTCAGGTTCTTGCAGAGCAGCGACAGCTTACGTGTCCAGCAAATGCAGATAATAATAATAATAATAATAATTTTTATTTATATAGCGCCAACATATTCCGCAGCGCTTTACAACTTATAGAGGGGACTTGTACAGACAATAGACATTACAGCATAACAGAAATCACAGTTCAAAACAGATACCAGGAGGAATGAGGGCCCTGCTCGCAAGCTTACAAACTATGAGGAAAAGGGGAGACACGAGAGGTGGATGGTAACAATTGCTTTAGTTATTTGGACCAGCCATAGTGTAAGGCTCGGGTGTTCATGTAAAGCTGCATGAACCAGTTAACTGCCTAAGTATGTAGCAGTACAGACACAGAGTGCTATTAACTGCATAAAGTGTATGAGAACACGATGCAAGGAACCTGATTATGTGTTTGTTTTTTTTTTCTATTTTTAATAGGCCACACAGGGATAGTTAGGTTAATGCGTTGAGGCGGTAGGCCAGTCTGAACAAATGCGTTTTTAGGGCACGCTTAAAACTGTGGGGATTGGGGATTAATCGTATTAACCTAGGTAGTGCATTCCAAAGAATCGGCGCAGCACGTGTAAAGTCTTGGAGACGGGAGTGGGAGGTTCTGATTGTTGAGGATGCTAACCGGAGGTCATTAGTGGAGCGGAGGGCACGGGTAGGGTGGTAGACTGAGACCAGAGAGGAGATGTAGGGTGGTGCTGAGCCATGGAGTGCTTTGTGGATGAGGGTAGTAGTTTTGTACTGGATTCTGGAGTGGATGGGTAGCCAGTGTAATGACTGGCACAAGGTAGAGGCATCGGTGTAACGGTTGGTGAGGAATATGATCCTGGCAGCAGCATTCAGGACAGATTGGAGTGGGGAGAGTTTGGTAAGAGGGAGGCCGATTAGTAGAGAGTTACAATAGTCCAGACGGGAATGAATAAGAGAAACAGTAAGAGTTTTTGCAGAGTCGAAAGTAAGAAAAGGGCGAATTCTAGAAATGTTTTTGAGATGCAAATAAGAAGAGCGAGCCAGTGATCGAATGTGGGGGGTGAATGAAAGCTCGGAATCAAGGATAACCCCAAGGCAGCGGGCATGTTGCTTTGGAGTAATGGTGGAACCACACACGGAGATGGCAATGTCAGGCAAAGGTAGGTTAGTAGAGGGAGAGAACACGAGGAGTTCAGTTTTTGACAGGTTCAGTTTCAGATAGAGGGAGGACATGATGTTAGAGACAGCGGTAAGACAATCACTGGTGTTTTCTAAGAAGGTCGGAGTGAAAGCAGGAGAAGAGGTGTATAATTGGGTGTCGTCAGCATAGAGATGGTACTGGAAACCAAATCTACTGATTGTTTGTCCAATAGGGGCAGTATACAAAGAGAAGAGGAGGGGGCCTAGGACTGATCCTTGAGGAACCCCAACAGTAAGGGGAAGGTGAGAGGAGGAGGAACCAGCAAAACATACAGTGAAGGATCGGTCAGAGAGATAGGAGGAGAACCAAGAGAGAACGGTGTCCTTGATGCCGATGGAGCGGAGCATAGTGAGGAGGAGCTGATGATCCACAGTGTCGAATGCTGCGGAAAGATCCAATAGAATTAGCATGGAGTAGTGACCATTAGATTTAGCTGTTAGTAGGTCATTAGAGACTTTAGTGAGGGCAGTTTCAGTAGAGTGTAAAGAGCGGAAGCCAGATTGAAGAGGGTCGAGAAGAGAGTTATCTGAGAGATAGCGGGTAAGACGGGAGTGGACCAGGCGTTCCAGGAGTTTAGAGATGAAGGGAAGATTAGAGACAGGTCTATAATTAGCGGCACAGTTTTGGTCGAGGGAGGGTTTTTTAAGTAATGGATGTATGATGGCATGCTTAAATGAGGAGGGAAAAATACCGGAAGTGAGGGAAAGGTTGAATATTTTTGTTATGTGAGAGGTGACAGCCGGGGAAAGGGACTGAAGGAGATGTGATGGAATGGGGTCACTGGTGCAAGTGGTCGGGCGAGAAGATGCAAGGAGCCTGCTTACTTCTTCTTCAGTAACTGGTTCAAAGTCAGAGAGTGAACTAGATGCAGTGGGGGAGGGGGGACAGTGCCTGGTATGAAGAGATTGGGAGATGATTTCCTGGCGAATGTGGTCAATTTTTTCTTTGAAGTAATTGGCCAGATCTTCAGCGCGGAGATCTGTGGTTGGGGCCTGCTCTCTTGGGTTGAGTAGGGACTGGAAAGTGTCGAAGAGACGTTTAGGGTTATTGGACAGTGAGGTGATGAGGGTGTTGAAATAGGTTTGTTTGGAGAGGTGAAGGGCAGAGTTGTATGTTTTTAGCATGAACTTATAATGGATGAAATCTTCGGGTAGATAAGATTTTCTCCACAGACGTTCGGCGCACCTGGAGCATCGCTGCAGGAAGCGTGTTTGCAGCGTGTGCCACTGTTGTCGCCGTCTGTGTCGAGTTGCTCTATGTATAGGAGGAGCAGCTTCATCCAGGGCACTTTGCAGGGTTTCATTGTAATGGTTCAGAGCAGAATCAGGACATGAGATGGAGGAGATTGGGGCCAATGAGGACTGCAAGTTCTTCATAAGTTTCTGGGTGTTAATGGCCTGTATGTTTCTATAAGTGTGGAAAGTGGGGGTGACCTGAGCGGGATGGCAGTTCTTGATAGAGAATGAAAGAAGGTTGTGGTCAGATGGAAGTAAACACGAGCAGCAGATGAAGGAGGATTACTGGAACTGGTGTATGCAGCAGGAACTCAGAGCAGAGTAGCAGGATAACCCCACAGGTTCACAGGAGCAGGTATATAGCCAGGGAGTCACCAGAGGTCAGGAGCTGGATGCAAGGCAGAATACTCTAGCACAGACTGAAGGCTCGGGTGGAGTTTTATAGCAGGAAGACACAGTGCACATGAAACCAAAGACACCATCTTGGAAAAGGGTAGTAATGCACAAAAAGGTAATAAGAAATGTTCATAGTCCTGACACATAGTTACCTGAGGCCCAGTGTCCACCAGGGCCATAAAAGGAATGCCCGTCAATCAGGAATGAAACCACTGGACGGCCACCAACATGCTTTAAGTGCCAGTCTTGGGGACCACCTAGCCTTACTCCTGGTGGTTGGTCTGCTGCCCCAAGACTTTATCATTTAAGGACACCTCTCAATATGACCGGCTTTGTCACCGTTTGCAGACAGGTTGGCTGGACGGATCAAACTTGTCAGTGGCCCTTCAGTCCCTATGGGATGGTGGTCCTTCTTTGGGACAGTGGCAGGTGCTTTCGTCGATACCACAGGCAGGTTTTCTGGGCTGGAAGCGAACTGAATAGTCTGTACCGCTTGGCACAGCACATCACCACTTTTTGTTAAGTCATTAACTTGCTGTTGTAGCATCAAGGTAATACTGTCCAATGGTGCTGGTGCAGATGAAATTGCAGGCTTCTCGTCCATGGAACTGTAAACAACTTCTTGGCGGTAACTGGTGGTCTTGTGCTGGGTAGGAGCAATGTAATTGCCCATTACCAAGTTGACCACATCGGCAGACTCTTGAAGGATACGGATAGACCACCAGTCCTTGAATTGTGCAAATCCATATCATCCGCAGCTGATTCAGACAGGAGGTCTGCTATGAACTGCTCATTTATTATTTTATTTTTTTTATCAGCCTCTCTGATGCTTCCAGAATCAGTACGCTGAATGACCCTCAAGGCCTCCTGCAGATTTAGTGCATAGTCCCCTGAGGTCTATGTTTGCAGCTGAAAAACATCATTTTAATTTCTGCTGTAGTGTGGGGCTCAAAGGTGTCCCTTAACTTAGTGAGCACTGCTTCTACAATTTGTTCGGTAGCATCCGCCCAGGACTTGACCTCTCACTGTGCGGCACCAGTGAGTTGACTGTTAAGAATAGTAACATTTTGTGCCTCTGTCATAGAGTCTATACTCTGCAGCTTGTCCATAATTTCTTGCAGAGCATACTGCGGTAGCTAGGGGGCACCAGGGATATATGTCATGGTGAGCGGCAAGATGGAAGCTCGGGAATCTGCTTTTTATTCCCCTGTACATTGTTAGCATGTGACATGGCTATCACCTCATTTTACAGCTAACTCTGCATTAATACTTCTCACTCTCCTGTTATTGCAGTCTCTCACTACCCTCTACGTCACAATTCTGAGGTAGGTCTTCAGATAGATGTCACAACAGGCTGCGATCGTGCTCCTGACACAAGTTTTCTGTATGGGTCTGCCTCCACAAAGCTGTGGAATAATGGTTCACAACGGTCATGTTGGCCTTGCCGGCCGGCAGGTCATCCTCAGCAGAATAAAAAGGGAGAATTTGTGGAAGGGATGCAGGATCAGCCCCTCTCAATAAGCAATGTCCAGATCTCAGGTACAATAGGAAAAAACTCGCTTTTAGTGGACCAGTTGATGATGCATACCTCCCAACCGTCCCGATTTCAGCGTGACAGTCCCGCTTTGGCACCGGGGTCCCGCTGTCCCGCTTCGGGCATTTAAAATCCCGAATTTGCGGCCGCCGGTGAAGCCCCGCCCACTTCCGGGATGTAGAGAGAGCCCGATTAGGTTTGTGGCTGTTTTTTTTTTCTTATACATGCTGGGTCTCCTCCCGACCGATCCCTCCCCCGCCCCCGCCCCCGCCCCCGCCCCCTGTGTGTGCGGCGCTGCCACGCTGAGGAAGAGAGCCAGCAGCGATCAAGATGAGAGGTCAGCGACTCACTACCTGAGGTGTGTGCACAGAGCTCTGGCGTCTCCTGCTCTTAGCTGCTATCCCGGCAGAGAAGGAGAGACGGGGGAGGTGCCGGGACAGTGCAGAGCTGTGAGCAGCCGGAGAAACTGAAGAGCTGCACATGGACAGATCAGCCGCCCCTGCACCACAGAGGAGATTGTGTGTGTGTGTGTGTGATGTGTGATGCTGCATTTGTGTGTGTGTCATGTGTGTATGAGGTATCTGGTGTGTGTGATGGCTGGGTGTGTGTGATGGCTGGGTGTGTGTGTGTGTGATGGCTGGGTGTGTGTGATGGCTGGGTGTGTGTGTGTGTGATGGCTGGGTGTGTGTGTGTGATGGCTGGGTGTGTGTGTGTGATGGCTGAGTGTGTGTGTGTGATGGCTGAGTGTGTGTGTGTGATGGCTGAGTGTGTGTGTGTGATGGCTGGGTGTGTGTGTGTGATGGCTGAGTGTGTGTGTGATGGCTGTGTGTGTGTGTGATGGCTGCATGTGTGATGCATTTGTGTCAAAGCTGCATGTGTTTGTGAGCTGCGTTTGTGATGCTGCGTGTGTATGTGTGATACTGTGTGTGTGTGATGCTGCATGTGTGTGAGCTGCGTGCCTGTATGTCATTATACAGTATGGAGAACTGTGGCCATAATACAGTATGGAGCATCATGTGGGGTCATTATACAGTATGGAGCATCATGTGCAGTCATTATACAGTATGGAGCATCATGTGCGGTCATTATACAATATGGAGCATCATGTGCAGCCAGTATACAGTATGGAGCATCATGTGTGGTCATTATACAATATGGAGCATCATGTGCAGTCATTATACAGTAAGGAGCATCATGTGCAGCCAGTATACAGTATGGAGCATCATGTGCGGTCATTATACAATATGGAGCATCATGTGTGGTCATTATACAGTATGGAGCATCATGTGCGGTCATTATACAGTATGGAGCATCATGTGCGGCCATTATACAGTATGGAGCATCATGTGCAGTCATTATACAGTATGGAGCATCATGTGCGGTCATTATACAGTATGGAGCATCATGTGCAGCCAGTATACAGTATGGAGCATCATGTGCGGTCATTATACAATATGGAGCATCATGTGTGGCCATTATACAGTATGGAGCATCATGTGTGTTCATTATACAGTATGGAGCATCATGTGCAGCCAGTATACAGTATGGAGCATCATGTGTGGTCATTATACAATATGGAGCATCATGTGCAGTCATTATACAGTATGGAGCATCATGTGCAGCCAGTATACAGTATGGAGCATCATGTGCGGTCATTATACAGTATGGAGCATCATGTGCGGTCATTATACAGTATGGAGCATCATGTGCGGCCAGTATACAGTATGGAGCATCATGTGCGGTCATTATACAGTATGGAGCATCATGTGCGGTCATTATACAATATGGAGCATCATGTGTGGCCATTATACAGTATGGAGCATCATGTGTGTTCATTATACAGTATGGAGCATCATATGCAGCCAGTATACAGTATGGAGCATCATGTGCGGTCATTATACAATATGGAGCATCATGTGCAGCCAGTATACAGTATGGAGCATCATGTGCGGTCATTATACAATATGGGGCATCATGTGCGGTCATTATACAGTATGGAGCATCATGTGCGGTCATTATACAGTATGGAGCATCATGTGCGTTTATTATACAGTATGGAGCATCATGTGCGGCCATTATACAGTATGCATGCGGTCATTATACAGTATGGAGCATCATGTGCGGCCATTATACAGTATGGAGCATCATGTGCGGTCATTATACAGTATGGAGCATCATGTGCGGTCATTATACAGTATGGAGCATCATGTGCGGCCATTATACAGTATGCATGCGGTCATTATACAGTATGGAGCGTCATGTGTGTTCATTATACAGTATGGAGCGTCATGTGTGGCCATTATACAGTATGGGGCATCATGTGTGGTCATTATACAGTATGGAGCACTGTGTGTTTATAACTATTGTATATGAAACAGTGTGATCAGCAGTGCTAAATGGGTGTGCTTGGGACGTGGATATGGGTGTGACTAATTATGAATGGGTGTGGTCAGAGGCGTGGCCTAAAATTTGCTGCGGCGCGCTTCGCACGCCGCAAACTTTGTCCCTCTTTCCCATCTTCAAAAGTTGGGAGGTATGGATGATGATGATGGTGATGATGATGATTACAGCTCTCCAGCTATTCAGTACACTGAGACAACAAACCGCTCATGGTTTGATGAACCCAGTTGTTTTCCGGCAATGTGTATTAGCGTTCCTCACTTCAGCTGCACATAGCACTATACTTGCACTCATATTTCTCTTCCCAGCCTGGATCTTGGCATTCACGGCACCTCAGGTTTACAAGAAATTACCTCAGTTCCCAACACTGACCACTAAGGATCACATCAAGACATTGCTCTTCTGATACCTAACTGGCATCATCTGGCAGTTGGGCACTTCTTGAATCACCCAGGAGACTATTTTCCATGCAGCTACATGGATTTTGCTGGAGTCCTAACAGCGGTCCAAAGCAAAGGCACTTTCTGGCCTCCTTGATCTCAGGCACCTCTCAATCCCAGGGGCGCAGGGTTGCTTTTGCTGGGCTTGGTAATTCTCCTGTGGGGGCTGCTACTCACCACACTTCACAACAACCTTTAGGCTGTGTGCACACGTTCAGGATTTTTCGCTTTTTTTGTGGTTTTTCGATATAAAAATGCAAAAAATACATACATTAAGCATCCTATTATTAGAATGCATTCTGCATTTTTTGTGCACATGCTGCGTTTTTTTCCGCGGCAGAATCACATTCTGGTAAAAAACACAGCATGTTCATTCTTTGTGCGGAATCGCGGGGATTCCACACACATAGGAATGCATTGATCCGCTTACTTTCCGCATGTGATTATGCCCATCATGCGGGAAGTAATTGGATCATGTGCGGTTGGTACCCAGGGTGGAGGAGAGGAGACTCTCCTCCAGGCCCTAGGAACCATATACCGGTAAAATAAAAAAAAATCGTGATATTCTCACCTTCCAGCATTCCCCGCAGGCTTCCTGCTTCTCGTGATGCTCCCGTTCCCAGGGATGCTTTGCGGCAATGACCTGTGATGACGTAGCGGTCTCGCAAGACCGCTACGTCATTTGGGGTCATTGCCACGAGGCACTATTGGGAACGGGAGCATCGCGAGAAGACTGCCGGGGACGCCGGAAGGTGAGAATATCATGATTTTTTCTTTTTTTTATTATTATTTTTAACATTAGGTCTTTTTACAGCATGCTGCGATTGTCAGCGTATCTCGGCCGAGAATCGCCAATGCAAGTCTATGGGTGCGAGAAAAAATCGGATTACACACGGACCATGCGTGTGCATTGCGAGAAATACGGAAGACTTCTCCAGGTGACAGGAAATTGAATCATCCATTATCAGGAAGCTTTGGCATGAAAATTTCTGGGCCACGCTGGATTGAAAACCAGGAAGCACGCCTCCACGGAGTGTACTGTGTAGCAGCATGGCCAGGCATATAAATGTGGAGATGCTGATTGCTCTGGTCCATGATAGACCAGAATTATGGGACCAACGCGAGGCACATTATGCGGACCGTGCACGTAAAGACGCAGCATGGAGGGCAATCTGTCGCCACATGTTCCCCGATTTTGATGAGCGACCTCATGAGGTTCAGCAAGAAATTTGTAAGTACCATCCTTTTCCAAAATTTTTATTTAAAATTGTGTTCCTCATAAAACTAACCATGAACACATCATATGTGGTGTGTTTATTAGTGAGGTAAATGTTAAAATCTCTTGCTTGCGGATGCAAAATCATCAACATGACACCCAAATATGGTTTCAATTTACTAGCAATAGTCCTTTTATATAGGACAAAGGGACTTTTAGGTCCCTCTAGGCTCCAGGACCCGTGTGCGATTGCAAACTCTGTATCTGTATGAGTTAAGTGCTTGAGTTTCTTTGCAGTTAATGATGTCAATAGACGCTGGCGGAGTTGCAGGGACCAATACCGGCGTGAACGTCAACTTTTTGAGCGTAGTGGTGATGAGCCCCCAAAAAAAGAAAATATCTTTATTTTGAGCGTCTAAATTTTCTTGCACCGGTGATGGAACGTAGGTGCATGCATGTCACAAAATTTTTAACACATGTTATAACGTTAATATGTTTTTTAAAATTTGTTTTTGAAACAAATGCCACACAGGAGGCTAATCCAGAGGTGGAGGAAGGTGCTCACAGCAGCAGTCCAACCTTGGCTCTGGATACATCACCACAGCCTATTACAAGACCACACCGTGGTCGTCGCAGAAGGGTGCCTTCTACCACTGCCACCAGGGGGCAAGTGGATACAGGGGTGTTGGACTATTTGTCCAGGGCTGCCCATGACGATGGGGAGGAAGCGTACTTCCGCAGTCTGGCCCGCTACTTACGTCCCATTCTGCGCTCGCTCAGGCTGCGAACCAGAAGTTGTCTACAAATAGTGATAGATGCGGCAACACCCCCAAACAACCCTACTCCTGTGTTTAACTACCTTGAAAGTTGGCAAATGTCATCTACAAACCTTCTGGCGGTGCAAAACCTTCCACAGGAACAAACACAACCAGTCGCAGCAGCACCCCCGCCATGTATAGCACAACAACAGCCTGCCCAAAGCAACCAACAAACACAACTTAGGCTGATTTATGAGTATCCAGCAACTGCCCAATCTGACCACTTGAACAGACACACGTTTGGAGGCTGGTCCCAACATGTGTCTGCTCGACATGGCCATATTGGGGGGTATGACCAAATGGGACAATCCAGTACACAGGAGTTAATGCATTTCTACCCTCAACAACAATTTTTACCTCAGACACAGGATAGATCCTTGCAACACCACCCTCCATATATATCTGGCATACCACAGGTTGACAGTCAGGTTGGTCATCCGCCTAGGCCAAGTTCCGCACATGCTGGACACCCGCCATCACCACCCCCAACCTACCAGAACTTGTAATTTTGAAAAAACACTTTTTGGCCTGTCATTTACGCTGTTTTTGGTGTAATGTTATTTGTGCCCTTGGCATGTTACACTTTCTTGTTTACTCAGGTTAATATGCCTACAATTACATAAGATGTGAATATGTTGTTGGCTACTAGATATATGCTTTGAGCAGTAAAAATGGTTTTACAAATATGAGTGTTATGTATTGTTATGACTACATACATGATGTGACTACTTAACAAAATAATTATTTTGTAAGGACAAACATACTACACAATTCAAACAAGAACATTATGCTATTTATTATGTTAGAAGATAACTAAAGATTAAAGCAAAACATCATTGTCTTGCCAGACAGTCGATCCCTCTGGTGACACAAAATAATTTGTTAAGACATCACGAACTTTTAGGCCAGAGGGCTGACGACGTGAAGGAAGAACACGTGTAGTAGACAAGACAGTATTTGCATAATCAACTTCATCATCAGCAGATGATGGGCAATCATGGTATCTTGTAAAGTTGTGAAGAACAACACATGCTTTTATCACGCCATTGACATTGCCTTCATTCAGTTGAATTGCGGACTGAAGTACCCGCCATTTTGCAGTGAGAATGCCAAAGGAACACTCTACCAGACGGCGGGCGCAGGAAAGACGCACATTAAAAATTCGCCGCCGGTAGTCCAGGCCTCTCCGTGGATAGGGCCTCATGACGTTCCTTGATAATTGAAACGCCTCATCTGCTACCATCATGTAAGGCACCGCATCCAAATTTGCCCCTGGTATGTGACTTGGGGGTGGGAGATCCAAATCATTGTTGCGCAGCCGCCAACCCATAATGGAAGAACTGAAGACTCTAGAGTCTCTCCCAGTTCTCCCATAGGCCCCAATATCTACAATTATAAACCTGTAGTTGCTGTCGACCAGGGCCAACAGCACTACAGAGAAAAACTGTTTATAATTATAGAATTGGGTCCCTGAGTTTGGGGGCTTACGCACACGGATGTGCTTTCCGTCCAGAGCACCAATAAAATGCGGAAACTGGCATGTGTCCTGAAATCCTTAGGCAATTCGTAACCAGTCTGACATTTTCGGCTCAGGCATCACCTCTTGATTGAGTCTTCTCCAGATTTCCAAACAATTCCAGAAATTGTGGATTTGCCCAGTAAAAACTCTAAATGCAGTGCCGCATATGAAAGGCCAGTGGCAAGGAATCTAAAAGAGAACAGTATGTTTTAAAAAATACATAATGGAACACATTACAATGTTATACGGGCAAAAACTAAGCAAAGATAACTAAGAAACCATGTTTAATCAAACATTAAGGACATGCGATGGCTTTGATGTTCTATAAGCTAAAATATTATAAAAGCACAAATGATGTTGAAGCTACATAACAATTTAATTATATAATTATAAAAAGGGGTAAGACCATGAAAGGAAAAAGATTAATTCTAAAAAGAGGATTTATACATACCGTAACGTAAGGATAAGGCGCTCCTCTGCAGAAACAGATTTGCGCATCCTGGTGTCCTTGGTGATCCCTGGTCGCAAAATCTCCAACAAAATATCAAACATTTGTATCCTCATCCGACAATAGTTGAAGAACTTGTCCGGATTTGTCCTCAGAGCAGCATACAGATGGTTGAAATGGCCTTTATTGATCCGTTGCTTCAAAAGTGGATGTACCCACATCCGTCTCCGCCTCCTCAGATCTACAATAACTGGGTATGGCTCCCCAAAACGTTGGGAAAGTACCCAGTTCTAAAGCACACGCTCTGTGGTGTTAAAAGTCAGTAGATCAGACATGTTGCTCAGCAAAAAGAAATACACCAACGCAAGCAGGGACTCTACTGCATTGATTGTTGGCTGCCACCTGTTTTAGGGCCATTAAATAGTGTTCTTGATGATGATTTAAATTATTTTCAGGTAATAAAAAGTTATATGTCCATTTTGCAAGCCTGCGAGAAAATCTTGCCATACGGATGCCATACGGATGTCACACGGATGTCACACAGATAATTTGATGCGAGGAAATTGCATCCTCGCACTGCACACGGATCACTGTTTTGGAAACATTTGTGCGATTCTCGTCTGTGTAAAACGGACCGTATTTTTATATGTTGTGTGTGTCCCCGGCCAAAAGGAGAATGTTGGTCGTGGGGGATTCCCTGCTGAGAGGAACAGAAGCCGCTATCAGCCAATGGGACATCACCTCACAAGAAGAGTGCTGTCTTCCAGGTGCCCAAATCAAAGATGAGTCTGATAGGGTATCAAGACTCTTCAGTGCCACAGAAAACTACTCATGTCAACTAAAGCACATAGGAACAAATGACACAGCAAAAAAGGACCTGGAAACTATAATCAGAGACTTGAAGACGTAGGCCGGAAAGTGAAGGAACTGGGAGCGCAGGTCGTCTTCTCATCCATCCTCCCAATAGATAGACATGGAACAAGGTTATTGACCAGGATTCTACAGGTGAACAACTGGCTACGTCGATAGTGCTGTCAGCAACATTTTGGGTTTCTTTACCATGGAGTGAATTACCTGTATAATGGACTCCTTCCAAGAGATGGGTTGCATCTTACAAAAACAGGTAAACACATATTTGGTAGACGCCTTGCTATACTCATCAGGAGAGCTTTAACCCCTTTCCGACATTGGGTGTAATAGTACTGCCTTGTTGGACTCCCCTCAGCGCCAGAGCCCGCACCTTTCTGGGCTTATGGCAGCTGATCTATATAGCTGACATGCTCACAACAGCCACGGGTGGAATCAGAATCCACCCATGGCGGTTAACTAGCTAAATGCCGCTGTCAATCTTTGTTCGGCACTCATAGCAAGTGAACATTTCTGCTACAGACAGGCGATCTGATCATCGCCTGTGTGTAGCAGAGGCGAGCAAAGTATTGCAGCTTCTAGTCTCCCATGGAGACTATTGAAGCAAGCAAAGAGTAAAAATAAATGTTTTTAAAAATATTTAAAAAAAATAAAAAAATGTATAAATTTCAAATCACCCCCCTTTTGCCCCATTGAAAATAAATCAATAAAAAAATCAAATGTACACATATTTGGTATCGCTGCATTCACAATTGCCCGATTTATCAATATAGAAAAAAATTAACCCTATCAATAAATGGCGTAACGAGAAAAAAATTCAAACTACAAGAATTAAGGTTTTTGGTTGCCGCTACATTGTAATAATGGGAAATCAGAAGATCGTATCTACACCAAAATGGTATCAATAAAAACGTCAGCTGGGCATGCAAAAAATAAGCCCTTACTCAGCCCCAGATCATGAAAAATGGGACGGCTACAGGTCTCGGAAAATGACGCTTGTTTATTGTTTGGTTTTTTTTACAAATTTTGGAATTTTTTTCATCACATAAATAAAAAAGAACCTAGACATGTTTTGTGTCTGTGAACTCGTAATGACCTAGAGAATCATAATGGAAGGTCAGTTTTATCATTTGGCGAACATTTTTTTTTGCAATTTCACCGTTTCAAATTTCCAGTACATGACATGTTAAAACCAAAGGTGTTGTTCAGAAGTACAACTTGTCCCACAAAAAAACAAACCCTCACATGGCCATATTAGCATAAAAATAAAAAAGTTATGGCCCTGGGAAGAAGGAGAGCAAAAATCGGAAATTCAAAAACTGAAATACCCTTGGTTGGTAAGGGCTTAAACCAGAGCAATATAGGATGGAAAATATACAGCCAGGAAAAAGTATGCAGCTAATGACTTCTTTTGCGAATCCTGCTATTAGCAGTGGAAGTAAAGGACAAATACAACAAATTCTGAATGAAAATAGATGAGCAAGAGAAATCGGCTATAAACTAAAATGTGTCGATACAAATGCACAAAGCATGAGAATCAACCAAGGAGAATTGGAGCTGCTAACACAGGAAGAGAGATATGATGTCATAGGCATCATTAAAACTTGGAGGGATGATACAAATAATTGGAATACAAACCTTTGAAGGCTTACAAACCTTGGAGTACAAAGCTCCTGCGGTGAGCCCACCTCAAAGCCACGACATGTCAGCTGTTTTCAACAGCTGACATGTTGACATGTGCCCACAATAGGCGAGGGCGGAATGGCGATCCACTCGCAGCTATTAACTAGCTAAATGCCGCTGTCACACTCTGTCAGCAGCATTTAAAAGGCGCTTCTGGCCATCGGGCCGGAAATACGAGCTCCGCTGCCCCCAGTCACGTGATCGGGGGTTAGCGGTGCGTCAGCATGACAACCAGACGTCTCCTTGAGACCTCTATGGTTGTTGATGCTGGATTGCTATGAGCACCACCCTGTGATCGGCGCTCATAGCAATGCTGTAAATCTACTACATAGAGAGGATCTTATCAGAGGTGTAGCTAGGGTTTTGGATCAGGGGGGCGAAACTTCTGAGTGGGCCCCTAACAGGTAACCTTGATTACAACTCGGTGACGTGCCCTAATAGTGGAGGAGAACCTCAGCAGATGACCGCGCTGTTACTGAAGATAATCTCTATATAAAGACCAATATGGATATTACCGCCATATGGTCAGTGGTAGATACCAGCCCTTCAGAACATATAAGTGATCACTGCACAGTTACAGATAATGTCTTACCGCTGACGTCCTTTATGATGGAGTCATTCATTTTTCCCGTCTTTTCCATCTGGCCCAGACTGACATGACAACTTCTTCCAGCTACAACTCGTCTGCAGAGAATACAACAAAGACATGTTTCACTTCTCATATTCCAGCCCCATCACCATCTATTCCCAACCTGCACAAACTCCTCATCCTGCTGATCTCAATACTGAGCTACTACTGCCGTATGTGTTCCTTTTACTGCCCCTGATACCCCAATACTGAGCCGCTGCTGCCGTATGTGACCCTATTACTGCATCTGATACCCCAATACTGAGCCGCTGCTGCCGTATGTGTCCCTATTACTGCACCTGATACCCCGATTCTGAGCCGCTGCTGCCGTATGTGTCCCTATTGCTGCACCTGATACCCTAATACTGAGCCGCTGCTGCCGTATGTGACCCTGTTACTGCACCTGATACCCCAATACTGAGCCACTGCTGCCGTATGTGACCCTATTACTGCACCTGCTGTGTGGTTCTCTGTGCCCTCTAAATTCTAAAGCAACTCTCTACAATATAGTAATGCCAGGTGCAAGTGCCGTAGAAAACAGTGCCCATATTTTGCCCCTAGAAAGTAATAATGCCCTGTGTGCCCCTTTGATAGCCACAGTAACCTGAGTTCCCCTATAACAATAAGTGCCCACTTTACATTTAATAAGGTCCCGAGTCTCCCCCCCTGTACAGCTCCCCTATAAACAGCATGATGCTCTCTTATACACAGTATAATGCCCCCTCACTGTATAGTACCACCCACACAGTATACTGACTCCTTAATAGCCCCCAAACTGTTTGATGGCTCCAACAATGTATAATGACCCCCACACTGTAATCTCCATACTGTATGATGGCCCCCTAGATAGGCAGACTCTATAGCATACGGCAGCCCCCATAGGCAGACACTGTAATTAGGCAGTACCCCCATAGTCAGACCCTGTAATAAGGCAGCACCCCTATTGGCAGACCCTGTAATAAGGCAGCACCCCTATAGGCAGACCCTGTAATAAGGCAGCACCCCCATAGTCAGACCCTGTAATGAGGCAGCACCCCTATAGTCAGACCCTGTAATAGGGCAGCCCTCTTACTCAGACCCTGTAATAAGGCAGCACCCCCATAGGCAGACCCTGTAATAAGGCAGCACCCCCATAGTCAGACCCTGTAATAAGGCAGCACCACTATAGGCAGACCCTGTCATAAGGCAGCACCCCCATAGTCAGACCCTGTAATTAAGCAGCCCCCACAGTCAGACCTTGTAATAAGGCAGCCCCCCATAGGCAGACCCTGTAATAAGGCAGCACCCCCATAGTCAGACCCTGTAATAAGGCAGCACCCCTATAGTCAGACCCTGTAATAAGGCAGCACCCCCATATTCAGACCCTGAATAAGGCAGCACCCCCATAGACAGACCCTGTAGTAAGGCAGCCCCCCATAGTCAGACCCTGTAATAAGGCAGCCCCCCATAGTCAGACCTGTAATAAGGCAGCCCCCCATAGGCAGACCCTATAATAAGGCAGCCCCCATAGTCAGACCCTGTAATAAGGCAGTCCCCTATAGGCAGACCCTGTAATAAGGCAGCACCCTAGGTCAGACCCTGTAATAAGGCAGACCCTGTAATAAGGCAGCACCCCTATAGTCAGACCCTGTAATAAGGCAGCACCACCATAGGCAGACCCTGTAATAAGGCAGCCCCCCATAGTCAGACCCTGTAATAAGACAGCCCCCCATAGTCAGACTCTGTAAAAAGGCAGCACCCCTATATTCAGACCCTGTAATAAGGCAGCACCCCCATAGGCAGACCCTGTAATAATGGAGCCCCCTTAGTCAGACCCTGTAATAAGGCAGCCCCCATAGTCAGACCCTGTAGTAAGGCAGCCCCCATAGTCAGACCCTGTAATAAGGCAGCCCCCCATAGTCAGACCCGGTAATAAGGCAGCCCCCCATAGGCAGACCCTGTAATAAGGCAGCCCCCATAGTCAGACCCTGTAATAAGGCAGCCCCCCTATAGGCAGACCCTGTAATAAGGCAGCACCCCCATAGGCAGACCCTGTAATAATGGAGCCCCCTTAGTCAGACCCTGTAATAAGGCAGCCCCCATAGTCAGACCCTGTAGTAAGGCAGCCCCCATAGTCAGACCCTGTAATAAGGCAGCCCCCCATAGTCAGACCCTGTAATAAGGCAGCACCCATAGTCAGACCCTGTAATAAGGCAGACCCTGTAATAAGGCAGCACCCCTATAGTCAGACCCTGTAATGAGGCAGCACCCCCATAGGCAGACCCTGCAATAAGGCAGCCCCCCATAGTCAGACCCTGTAATAAGGCAGCCCCCCATAGTCAGACCCTGTAATAAGGCAGCACCCCTATATTCAGACCCTGTAATAAAGCAGCACCCCCATAGGCAGACCCTGTAATAAGGGAGCCGCCATAGTCAGACCCTGTAATAAGGCAGTCCCCCTATAGGCAGACCCTGTAATAAGGCAGCCCCCTATAGTCAGACCCTGTAATAAGGCAGCCCCCATAGTCAGACCCTGTAATAAGGCAGCCCCCATAGTCAGACCTTGTAATAAGGCAGCCCCCCATAGGCAGACCCTGTAATAAGGCAGTCCCCCTATAGGCAGACCCTGTAATAAGGCAGCGCCCCCATAGTCAGACCCTGTAATAAGGCAGCCCCCATAGTCAGACCCTGTAATAAGGCAGCCCCCATAGTCAGACCCTGTAATAAGGCAGCCCCCCATAGGCAGACCCTGTAATAGGTCGGCAGATCCCATAAAAAAAACTACTCACCTCTCTTCTTCCTGGTTTCTGCGCTGTTCCCGCTGATCTCCTGACAGCGGGCGCCGGGCAGTGACGTCATCGCGCCCGCTGTCAGTGTCGGCGACGTCAGACGCCGACACTGACAGGGGGATGATGGGAGAAGGAGCGCAGCACCCCCCTTTAGCCCCATTCAAAATAAAACAATAAAAATAAAATCAAACATACACATATTTGGTATCGCCGCATTCAGAATTGCCAAATCTATAAATAAAAAAAGGATTAACCTGATTGCTAAACGATGTAGCGAGAAAAAAAATCAAAACGCCTTTTGTTGGTTGCCGCGACATTGCATTAAAATGCAATAACGGGTGATCAAAAGATCGTATCCACACAAAAATGGTATCAATAAAAACGTCAGCTTGGAACACCAAAAAATAAGCCCTCACCCGACCCCAGATCACGAAAAATGGAGACGCTACGTGTCTCGGAATATTACGCAATTTTTTTTTTTTTAAGCAAATTTTTGAATTTTTTTTCACCACTTAGATAAAAAAGAACCTAAACGTGTTTGATGTCTATGAACTCGTAATGACCTGGAGAATCATAATGGAAGGTCAGTTTTAGCATGTAGTGGTCCTAGCAAAAAAAAGCCAAACAAAAAAACAAGTGTGGGATTGCACTTTTTTTGCAATTTCATCGCACTTGGAATTTTTTTCCCATTTTCGAGTACCCAAAATGTTAAAAACAATGGTGTCGTTCAAAAGTACAGCTTGTCCCGCAAAAAATAAGCCCTCACATGGCCATATTAATGGAAAAATAAAAAGTTATGGCTCTGGGAAGGAGGGGAGCAAAAAACGAAAACACAAAAACGAAAAAAGCTCTGGTCATGAAGGGGTTAATCAGCCAGATGAGTACATGATTACTATATCATATATATGGTGCTCACAGTTCTTGGTCTTTTTCCTTTCTATCCTTTTTCCTTTTGTTATATTGTATTTTATGTAGTCATACTATGGATGATGCCTAATTGAGGCTGATATGGAATAAGGATCCCATGTTTTGGATTTATGAATTCTAGTAGGACAATGAGACGAGTATATGATGATGAGTACATGATTGTTGCATCCTGTTTACCTGCATATAGTACGCTCATTTTTTCAACTTATTAACATGTTGCTCATTTAGGGTTATTAATATGAAAGGGATGTTTGATGTTCCTATTCATTTTTACATACACGTTACAACAGGCTTAAAATTTATTTATTAGGCCGGCGTCACACTGGCATATTGCATCGGATGCGAGCTCATCGGATGCGATATGCTAATGACACTCGGCTCCTGCTCGCAGCAAAGCAGGAGCCGAATGTCATGCGTCTGTGCTCCGATTCTCTCGCACAGGGAGGATCGGAGCACAGCTGCAGAGGAGGCGGAGAAATGAATTTCTCCATCTCCTCCATTGCTGGGGTCCGCTTATAACGCACAGCACTCGGATGATATCCAAGTGATGTGCGTTGTCTTATAGGCTTATATGGGTGCGAGTGAGCCGAGAGTTTTCCTCGGTCCGAGACATTCACAGCATGCTGCGATTGTCTCGGACCGAGAAATACGGCCGACAAAAAGTCGGCTGCTGGGAGCTGCCCCATAGCTTAACATTGGTCCGAGTGCAATGCGATTTTTTATTGCATTGCACTCGGCCGTTTAAAACGCCAGTGTGACGCCGGCCTTAACCCTTTCGTGACCGGGCCAATTTTTACAATTCTGACCACTTTCACTTTTTGAGGTCATAACTCTGGAACTCTTCAACGAATCCTGGTGATTTTGTACATATCGTACTTTATGAGAGTGGTAAAATTTATTCGATAAACTTGCGTTTATTTGTGAAAAAAACATAAATTTAGTGAAAACCTTGAAATTTTCTAAATTTTCAAACTTTTAATTTTTATGCAATTAAATCAGAGAGTCATATCGCACAAACTAGTTATTAAATAACATTTCCCACATGTCTACTTTACATCAGTACAATTTTGGAACCATTTTTTTAGGACGTTCTAAGGGTTAAAATTTGACCAGCGATTTTAAATTTTTTTTTACAAATTTTACAAAGCCATTTTTTTAGGGACCACCTCACATTTGAAGTCACTTTAAGGGGTCTATATGAAAGAAAATACCCAAGGATGATACCATTCTAAACACTACACCGCTCATGGTGCGCAAAACCACATTCAAGAAGTTTATTAACCCTTCAGGTGCTTCACAGGAATGAATGGAATGTGGAAGGAAAAAATAAACATTTACTTTTCTTTCACAAAAATTTTCTTTTAGACTTATTTTTTTACTTTTGCAAGGGTAAGGCCGCCGTCGTGTTTTATTCTACTTTTTGTTTGGTGGCATGATGAAAGGTTTTTGCCCCGTTTTTTTTTTTCTTTTACAGTATGCACCAAAGAAGTGAACAAGTGTGACTGTTTTATAGCTTGGCTCATTCCGGATGTGGCGATACCAGATATGTGTACTTGTTTTTTTTCTACATATATACTGTATATATATGTATTTATTGGTTTAATATTTTTTCTTTTTTTCATTTATTTTGTGATTTTTTTTAATAGTTTTAAACACTTTTTTTTTTTTTTTTTTTTACTTTTTTTTTTTCTTTTTTGCTTAGTCCCTGTATGGGACATCAATTTTTATTTGTTTGATCACAGGTCTCTTACAAAGCATTACACATATATTGCACTGCAACAGACCTGTGAATTTTACACAGGCAGATCTAACAGACTCTAACAGGCCACCATAGCTGGCCGACCAAGAAGTCATCACGTGACCTCCGGCTGCCATGTCAATGCGGGATCCCCCGTGATGAGATTAGTGTCAGTGCAAACTATCTGTAAATATTTGAATAATGAAACATTATGGCAGCAGACCCAGGAGGACCCACTGCTGACACAGACATATAAAAATAGATAGACTGCAGTTTAATTTAAATTAAAGCCACAAAAAGAGGAATAAAAAAATACTCGTAAAATTGAAGAATTAACACAGCAACAAAGAGTAGCAGTATTTACCTGCCCAGGTCTCAGAGCTAATGCACTATCAGGATGCAGCAAACCCATATAGTAAAGATGGCGGCAATATAGGTGCAAAATGCTGATGATGGTACTGCACTACCTGTGTGTGACCAGCACCCTATACAAGCCTCTTTTTTGCAATTTAATACTAAGCAAACACCCCCATCCATGTATTTGTAGGTTGTGAGTAATTGTATCATCAATATTTAACACCTTTATAGCATTACACACTGCTCAAAAAATAAAGGGAACACTAAAATCCCACATCCTAGATATCACTGAATGAAATATTCCAGTTGTAAATCTTTATTCATTATATAGTGGAATGTGTTGAGAACAATAAAACCTAAAAATTATCAACGTAAATCACAACTAATATCCCACGGACGTCTGGAGTTGGAATGATGCTCAAAATCAAAGTGGAAAATGAAGTTACAGGATGATCCAACTTCAGTTCAAATGCCTCAAGACAAGGAAAGGTGGCTACTTTGAAGAGCCTAGAATATAAGACATATTTTCAGTTGTTTCACACTTTTTTGTTAAGTATATAATTCCACATGTGTTAATTCATAGTTTTGATGCCTTCAGTGTGAATTTACAATTTTCATAGTCATGAAAATACAGAAAAATCTTTAAATGAGAAGGTGTGTCCAAACTTTTGGTCTGTACTGTAATTGCTTCAATTTGTATTTTTGCATTATAAATATTTTTGCACTATTTATGCACTTTAAACCTGTGACTTCTTTATAATAATATACAATATGTTGTTATTGATATACTATACAATTATAGGGGATAACTCAGGAGACTCTTTGCGTGGAACAAGACAACTACAGGACACAGTTTTATAAGAGGTAAAGTCTATATTATCACACGGTGATTCAAACAGGTGCAGAGAGAAACTCAAGTCCACAACACTTGATGCAAATAATAAATGCAGCTTAGCAGTCTATAGGAAACTTCAGAGGAAAATGCAATCAAGCAGAAAGTCTATGAAGCACAGTTATTCTTGAGGATACTTGACACGAATAAATCCTTGACTTAGTCCAGACACAGATATATATGCTTATAAGGCAGTTCAAATCATATCTTAGCTCAACCAGGGAGGCCTGGTTAATAGTCTCAGGTTATTGCAGCAGCAGCAGCAGCTTACATGTCCAGCAAATGCAGATGAAGTAAACACGAGCAGCAGATGAAGGAGGATTACTGGAAACTTGTGTATGCAGCAGGAACTCAGAGCAGAGTAGCAGGATCACCACACAGGTTCACAGGAGCAGGTGTATAGCCAGGGAGTAATCAGAGGTCAGGAGCTGGATGCAAGGCAGAATAATCTAGCACAGACTGAAGGCTGGGGTTGAGTTTTATAGCAGGAAGACAAGTGCACATGAGACCAAAGACGCCATGTTTGAAAAGGGCAGTGATGCACAAAAGTTAAAAAAATGTTCAGAGTCCTGACAGCCCCCAGCCCCTGTATATACATACATCAGCCCAGCCACAGCCAGCCCCCAGCATGTGACCTGTGTATACATCAGCCCAGCCACAGCCAGCCTCCAGCGCCTGTATATACATCAGCCCAGCCCCAGGCCCCAGCTCAGCAACTGTAGTGATTGCCTCAGGAGGGCGAGGGTACTAGGAGCTCCTCTGGATGCCTGAGACCTGATCCTGATACGTTCAGCGGTGCGCTACAGCCAGGGGCGGGAGACAGGGAGAGCAGAGCGCTCTCTCTCCGCCCATAAAGAACGTCCTGACGTTAAACGTCAGGCGTTCTTAACCCCTCTGTGCAGGGCACTTGGGCCATTGACTCACTGATGCGCGCACCTGTAAAGCCGCCGTGCCCGAAGACTTAAAGGGCCGGCGGCAGGAAAAACAGGTGGCCAGGCCTCATCATGATAGGTGTGCTGCCCCCCCCCCCCCGCCCCACGGTGCGTACGCCCATGCTCATCACTAATGGGGATTCAAAATGGCCTGGTCTTAAACTGCTAAAAAAAAATTTTTAAGAACTGTTCATGGTGTTTTTGACCGGTGATCTACCACGAACGGCTGACAGTTCCTGTTGTGCATAGGTCAAAACTATGCTTGTACATTGACAAATGAAGTAAATCACTCTAATAGCATATACAATGCAAAGATGAATGAAAGGAAATGTGTTTAGTATAATGTCACTACTTTATTTAAATTTCCTAAACTGGCAGTCACACATTACATAATGCCCCAGGCTGTCATGTGCTCAGACTTTCTGTGCCTCTGTAATGCTGTGCTCTGCAGAACACTTAAGCTTCTGCCGTTCATGTAACTCGGGCTCAAGTGTATTTTAATCCAGACACCTGTTTTTGTCAATAATAATGGACCAAAAAAGCAGTCTATTCAGAAGAACAAGACAAGTGGTCACTACAACTTCATAGCTGCAGCCTCAGTCCTTCTTTGCTGTCTCTTTCTTGACAGTAAAGAATTATATGTGTCTTACTAGTGAAAATCTGAGATTGTAGCCACGGTCATAAGGTCATTTGTACCAAACCACAAGTGTTGTATGCTATGAGACAATTAGACTTCTCCCAATGGCATAGACAGCCTAAGTAACCCAGTAATGTTTCGGCACACTGGCTACCTGACGTCTGGGATTTGTAGAGCATCATGTAAAGATTTTTTAAGGATTATCTGCAAAAAGACACTAAATTGGATTTATGTGATGCTGTAAATGCCAATACCACATGATGTGCTCTGAGATTGCAAAATTTTCTCTTTAGTATTTTGGCGAGGGATTAAGGTGACATTCTATTGGTTTCTTTGCACACAACTACTGCTAATGTCCAAAAATCTGCTCTTGTTCAAGTGAATGAAGGAAAAATATTATAAAACCTCCAAAAAGTTTACTTTAGGAGTAGAGATGAACTGGCACTAAAATGCTTGGATGCTCGTTACTCGAACCGAGCAATTCCTAATACTCGGATGCTCGTTTCGAGTAATGAGTATAATCCGAGTCAATGGGAACCCTTATTCTGAGAGACTTCAACATCCCCATAAACAGCCCCACTTCCACATCTGCATCCCAGCTTCTATCACTAACCACTTCTCTCAGCCTCTCACAGCTCTCAACCTCTGAAACACACAAAGACAGTAGCACCCTTGACCTGGTCTTCGCCTCAATCTCCTACCTAGATAACTCACCGCTTTCCCTCTTTGACCATACCATTCTCTCCTTCGCGCTCACAATCCCTTGCCTACCCCAGCACACTCATACCTATCACGCATTCAGAAATCTACCTGCGGAGGACCCCACAGTGACTTATGATTTATTCACATTGCGGGGCTGGGAATCACAGGCAGGGCGGCCGCGCAGGCGCAGTCAGCTGGGCTGCATATGAGGAAAGACGGGCAGCGCTCACTGCGCCTGCACCAGGCAGGGTAAAAGAGCGCAGGCACCGGCTACTTATGAAAACAGCGGTGAGGAGGAGGCGGCGCCCGGCGCCAAGAAGATGTGAGTGACAGCAGTGTGCTGTCTGAAGCAGGGGGGAAACGCCGGCCTCCTTGACTGAGGACCAGGTACTTCAGACAAATTATAAAACTAATTATTTCTCAAGTTACAGCACCCAGAACTAAAAGAGCCACTTTTAGTTTGAAACGACTGGGGGGGGGGGGGGGTGACAGGTTCCCTTTAACTACGTAAATAGTAAGAAACTAAAAAATGATAGTGTTGACCCCCTTAAAAATAGTCTGGGTGAAATGGTGGATGAGGATGAGGAAAAGGCCAATCTACTAAATGACTTTTTTTACCAGTATTTACACAAGAAAATTCCACGGCAGACAATATGATCAGTGATAACAAAAATTCCCCATTAAGTGTCACCTGCTTAACCCAGCAGGAAGTACGGCAGCGTCTAAAAATCACTAAAATTGACAAATATCCAGGCCCAGATGGGATACACCCCCAAGTACTGCAGGAATTAAGTACAGTCATTGATAGACCATTATTTTTAATCTTCAAAGACTCCATAAGAACAGGGTCTGTACCACAGGACTGGCGTATAGCAAATGTGGTGCCAATATTCAAAAAGGGGACAAAAACTGAACTCGGAAATTATAGGCCAGTAAGCTTAACCTCTACTGTGGGTAAAATCCTGGAGGGCATTCTAAGGGATGCTATGCTGGAGTATCTGAAGAGGAATAACCTCGTGACCCAATATCAGCATGGGTTTACTAGAGACCGTTCCTGTCAAACTAATTTGATCAATTTCTATGAAGAGGTAAGTTCCGGACTGGACCAAGGGAACCAAGTGGACGTAGTGTATACACACTTTTCAAAAGCTTTTGATATGGTGCCACACAAAAAGTTGATACATAAAATGAGAATAATGGTGTCATGTCGGACACTGTTCAGACCAGGTCGTTCAACAGACAGCGGTAATTCCGCTTTTGACCACTATTTGCTCATTGGCGTCGGCTAGGTTTTGTCCAGCTGTTCCAGGGTTAATTTACCTGATCCTCGGATTGGAAGCTGTGCCATGCCCATGGCCTTTAAATAGTTCTCCGGATCATTGGGCGTCGCCGATTATAGCTTCTGTCTTGTGCGTTGTTATCTCGGTCCGGAGTGGAGAGCTGGTTGTTGGAGATTCATTGCTGGTGGTGTATTTTCCTTAGTCTTATTTACTCCTTCCTATATTTGTATTTATTTTGCTCTGCACATTTATAGTGTATTCCTGAGTGACTACGGCGTGGTGTATATTTTCCTTTATCCTTGTCTGTGCTAACTGTGGGTATTGGTGTATTACCTCTTCACTGGGTGGTGGGCGGTTGGTGTCAGCCTAGGGTTGAAACAGGAGACAGGGCGAGGGTCGAGGCCTAGACATGCACACCATCAGTGTAAACTCTAGGTAGAGGGTCAGTCAGGATTTCCCTAGTCTGAGGGAAATTGCAGGGGCCCGGGTTATTAGCTCTTGCTCACCTAGTCTCCCCGTGACATTATAATCGGCCCAACAACAACAACAAAAAAAAGGGGTTTCTCTTTTTTTTTTCTCTTGTCATGGATCCCATGACTTCCATAACCCGCCAGTTGGAGGCGCTGTCCCTACAGGTCACTGAGTTGAGGGGGGGAAGTTCAGCAACAGGGACTAGCAGTATCTAATGTGCAAGCTGGAGCGACAGGAAGAGTTGCTGAGCCTAAATTCCCTTTGCCTGAAAAATGTGCTGGGGAACGCAGTAAATTTGTTTCTTTTCGTGAAGCTTGCAAACTATATTTCCGTATGCGCCCGATCTCCTTGGGTAATGAGGCTCAGCGTGTGGGCCTGGTGTTGTCATTGTTAAGCGGGGATCCCCAAGCATGGGCGTTTTCTTTGCCATCTGATTCTGCTGCATTTGACTCTGTGGAGTGTTTTTTTTCTTCTCTTGGGAAAATCTACGATGAACCTGACAGAATGGCTCTAGCAGAATCTAAGATACGCACTATTCGCCAGGGGGAGCGAGTCGCAGAGGATTACTGTTCTGAATTTCGTCGCTGGGCAATCGATACACAATGGAATGATCCAGCATTGCGGAGTCAGTTTATTCATGGGGTTTCTGGAAGGGTTAAAAAAGCCCTTCTGATGTACGAGACTCCTGCTTCTAAAGATTCCGCTATGAGTCTAGTTGTCCGCATTGATTGCCGTTTGCATCAGGGGGAGCATGAGACACCGCCTATGGGAGAGGGTTTGGGTTCACGTGAGGTTGCTGCAGGTGAGCCCACGGAACCTATGCAAATCGCAGGGGTATCACATGTTAAGAATCAAGCCCCTGAGCTCAGGAAGCAGGGAGCCTGTTTTTACTGTGGTAAAATTGGTCATTTTATTAACATCTGTCCTCTGCTGTCTAAGAAAAACGCAACGGCGGAAAACTTCTAAGCTCAGATGGTGTGGAGGAGACCAATCTGAGCTTATGTATATCCTCCATGGTGGTTTCTCAATGCATACTCCCTGCTAAGGTATTTATCGCTGGCAGTGAGCTGCCAATTACTGTTTTTGTGGATAGTGGTTCAGCCACAAATCTCATTGATGAGGATTTTGCGCGCACAGCAGGTTTTAGGATTGAAAAACTGTCTCATCCTATCCGTGTGGTCACCATCAATGCTGCTCCTCTCTCTTAGGGGGAGATTACTGAATTTGTGGCTGAGGTGAAACTCCACATTGGGGTTCTACATTCCGAGCGGGTTACATGTAAGGTTTTCAGGAATCTTCCTGCTCAGGTGGTTTTGCGTTTTCCTTGGTTGTCCATGCACAACCCGGTAATTGACTGGAAAACTCAGGACATAATTCAGTGGAGCGAGTTCTGCCAGGAGAATTACCTGGCTACATGTGTGGCTGCGGTGACTTCAAGCGTTCCGGAGTCACTTCTGGATTTTGTGGATGTGTTCTCTGAAAAGGGTTGCTCAGAGTTGCCACCACATCGTCCCTATGACTGTTCTATCAGGTTTAAACCAGGGGCCAAGTTGCCTAAAGCAAGGATGTTTAACATCTCCGGTCCGGAGAGACAAACGTTAAAAGATTATATTGCTGAAAGCTTGAGCAAAGGGCACATCCGGCCGTCATCCTCGCCAATGGCAGCAGGGTTCTTCTTCGTGAAGAAGAAAGATGGCGGATTACGCCCGTGTTTGGATTTCAGGGAGTTGAACCAGATTACGGTTCGTGATCCATACCCTATGCCACTGATACCAGATTTGTTCAACCAGGTGGCGGGTGCTAAGTGGTTTACCAAGCTTGACCTCAGGGGGGCGTACAACCTCATAAGAGTCCGTCAAGGTGATGAGTGGAAGACGGCTTTTAATACCCCTGAGGGTCATTTTGAAAATTTGGTGATGCCTTTTGCGTTGACTAACGCACCTGCAGTGTTCCAACATTTCATCAATGATGTGTTCTTGCATGTTTTGGGGAAATTCGTTATCGTGTACCTAGATGACATCCCCATATATTCTTGCGACCGTGATGCTCATTTAGATCATGTCAGGCAGGTGTTACAGCTTCTCTGAGAGAATAAGCTGTATGCTAAACTTGAGAAATGTGTATTTTCTGTTCAAGAGTTGCCTTTCTTGGGTTATATTGTGTCTGCTTCTGGTTTTAAAATGGACGCCGCTAAGGTGCAAGCGGTGCTGCATTGGGAACGTCCTGATAACCTGAAAGCACTTCAGCGGTTCCTTGGGTTTTCTAACTACTATAGGAAATTTATCAAGGATTTTTCCATCATTGCTAAACCGCTAACTGACATGACTAAAAAGGGTACCAATTTCTCCGTTTGGCCTGAGGCTGCTGTGCGCGCATTTGAATTTCTTAAGAACAGTTTTGTTTCAGCCCCCATTCTTGTGCAGCCAGATGTATCAAAACCTTTTGTTGTGGAAGTCGATGCGTCTGAGGTTGGTGTGGGGGCGGTACTATCTCAAGGCTCATCTTTGAGTGGTTTGCGTCCGTGCGCCTATTTCTCCAAGAAACTATTGCGATAAAGAAAGGCAAGGCGCACAACTGTGAACCAGATAACAGGGAGGTGCCAAGAGGCCGGTAGTAAAACTACATGAACAAGAAAGAATGAACAGACACTACCGTAAAGCCTGCACACTACACCAAATTTAAACAATATATGAAATGTTATTAGGTACACCAAAACAGCAGAAGAAACACATAAAACATAAGTAAAAACAGAGCAATCGCACCCCACTCATAGGACCACCTCAAGGCACTGTATCTATATTTACTATGGTTAGTAACATGATGACAATAAATATATAATAGCAAAAATACCAATATAAATATACAATAGTCACCACCAACATATGAAGCAATGCAAATGTACCTAAAATAACAAATGGGAAGGACCTCCTATAGAAATCATGAAATTTTCATAAACCTATGCCACTACTGGTTTAGTGGCTAATATGAGTCCTGGTTGGACTAATATGCAACCATAACAAAATTAAATTGAAATGGCCACGGTCTCAAATAGACCCTTAAGCAGACCACCATGGCCCATAAGAGACAGGTAGTGAGGCCAGCGCAAGTAAATGGCTGTGGATCACAAACCTGTCATGTGTGCAAATGAAGTAGCACAGAGCTAGATATATAAGCCATAATGAGAATCAAAACCCGACCGGGCTAGAGGAGGATACCAACCAAAAAGGGGCCCCAGATGAAAATGAGAGCGGGGTACAACCCAACGTGTATCGCCGTAACCCGTACGGCTTCGTCAGGGGAAGATGGACTCGAATGAGCGCAACAATCATAAATACCTGCTAGCTGATAGGTGCATCGGGCGCTGGTGTGGGACACAGGTGTACAGGAGAGGTACGGATGCAGGAGCTGGAAATAGGCTGCATGAAGCGGCATGAAACCACGCATGGGCACAGAGGTGCAGCAGAACAGCGCCTGCCTGAGACGATCAAAGGCTTAAGCGGCCAGAGTGCACTATAGACAGCAGCGCTGGTCCGTGCATAAGCACAAGGGCCTGGAACCACAGCGCCTGCGTGGAGGCTCAAAGGCATGAAATTACGCCCGGCCAATAAAGCCAGAGTGCAATGGGTGCATACACAAGGGGCACACCTAGCCAGCCTGCATAGTATAGAACGGCGCCTGATCAAATAGAACTGTAGTGCAGTGGGCACAAACAGAGAAAGCACACATGAGCCGATCCGCATAGGTTCAGCCAGAAAGCCTAGAATCACCGGTATAAAAGGGCAGAAAGAGAAGAAAGTGTCGTACAACGGGCCCATTGAGAATAGCAGCAAATGTGATGTGTATAAATGGAGAGAGCTTCATATGTTGGTGGTGACTATTGTATATTTATATTGGTATTTTTGCTATTATATATTTATTGTCATCATGTTACTAACCATAGTAAATATAGATACAGTGCCTTGAGGTGGTCCTATGAGTGGGGTGCGATTGCTCTGTTTTTACTTATGTTTTATGTGTTTCTTCAGCTGTTTTGGTGTACCTAATAAAATTTCATATATTGTTTAAATTTGGTGTAGTGTGCAGGCTTTACGGTAGTGTCTGTTCATTCTTTCTTATTTCTCCAAGAAACTGTCGTCCGCCGAACGTAACTACGATATCGGCAACAGGGAGTTGTTGGCAATCAAGTTGGCCTTTGAGGAATGGCGACACTTCTTGGAGGGGTCGGTACATCAGGTTACTGTTATTACTGATCATAAGAATCTGCTGTATTTGGAGTCAGCCAAGCGTCCGTCCCCCAGGCAGGCTCGCTAGGCATTGTTTTTCACGCGGTTCAATTTTGTTGTCACTTACAGACCGGGGTCTAAAAACACTAAGGCGGATGCTCTGTCCAGGTGTTTTCTGGGGGTGGAACCTCGGGAGGATCCAGTACCCATCCTCCAAAAGGGTGTTGTGGTTTCGGCTCTCACTACCGAGGTTGAGGCTGAGATTGCCGAGGCTCAGGAGGAGGTACCATCTGAGCTTCCCATCAACAAATCTTTTGTACCGCTTCATCTCCGCCTAAAGGTTTTGGCGGAGCATCATGATGCTGTCCTGGCTGGCCACCCAGGGGTTAGAGGTACCTTGGAGTTGGTGTCACGTCGGTTTTGGTGGCCCAAGATCCGACAGGATGTGGTGGTCTCATACGTGTCAGCTTGTACCACGTGCGCTAGGGCTAAGACACCCCGCTCCCGTCCTGTTGGCACACTACTTCCTCTTGAAGTACCTAGTAAGCCATGGACGGAAATCTCCATGGATTTCATCACTGATTTGCCCTCATCAGCTGGGAACACGGTCATCTTGGTGATTGTTGATCGGTTTTGAAAAATGTCGCACTTTGTGCCTTTGCCTTCGTTGCCTAACGCTAAGACTCTGGCTCAGGTATTTGTGCAGGAGGTGGTCAGACTTCATGGGGTTCCGTCTGACATCGTGTCTGATAGGGGGTCTCAGTTTGTGGCAAAATTTTGGAGAGCATTTTGCTCACGGCTGGAGATCAAGTTGTCTCATTCTTCGGCGTTCTATCCTCAGTCAAATGGTCAGACTGAGCGTATGAACCAAAATTTGGAACAGTACTTACGCTGCTTTGTCTCTGATAACCAGGAGGAGTGGTCTACCTTTCTTCCTTTGGCTGAGTTTGCCATCAATAATCACCGCCAGGAGTCGTCTGGGGAGTCTCCGTTTTATTGTGTTTACGGGCTACATCCTCAATTTTGTACCTTGAGTCAGAGGGGCTCTTCCGGCGTTCCGGAGGAGGATCAGTTAGGAGCACAATTATCATCAGTCTGGAGGAGAGTTAAACAGCGCCTGTTGAGTGTGGGTGCTAGGTACAAACGTGTGGCTGACAGTAGGCATGTGCCAGGTCTGGACCTGAGTGTGGATGACTGGGTGTGGTTATCCACAAAAAACATAAGACTCAAAATACCATCCCTTAAATTGGGTCCACGGTTTATTGGTCCATTTAGGGTCACCGCCGTCATTAACCCAGTAGCGTACCGATTGGAGCTCCCTACAGTGTATAAGATACACAACGTGTTCAACAGGTCTCTTCTAAAGAAGGTGGTGGGTTCTGTGGACGCGGCGCCTATGCCACCTCCAGTCTTGGTTGATGGTAATTTGGAGTTTGAAGTCTCCAAGGTGGTTGACTCTCGTGTAGTGCGTCGTACTTTACAGTACTTGGTACACTGGCGTGGTTATGGGCCTGAGGAGAGGTCCTGGGTACCAGCCTCGGATATTCATGCGGATCGGCTGGTCAGGTTTTTTCATTGTCGCCATCCAGACAAGCCGGGTCCTATAAGCCGTGAGGGCCCTGGGGTCCCTCGTAGAAGGCGGGGTACTGTCATGTCGGACGCTGTTCAGACCAGGTCGTTCGACAGACAGCGGTAATTCCGCTTTTGACCACTATTTGCTCATTGGCGTCGACTAGGTTTTGTCCAGCTGTTCCAGGGTTAATTTACCTGATCCTCGGATTGGAAGCTGGGCCATGCCCATGGCCTTTAAATAGTTCTCCGGATCATTGGGCGTCGCCGATTATAGCTTCTGTCTTGTGCGTTGTTATCTCGGTCCGGAGTGAAGAGCTGGTTGTTGGAGATTCGTTGCTGGTGGTGTATTTTCCTTAGTCTTATTTACTCCTTCCTATATTTGTATTTATTTTGCCCTGCACATTTATAGTGTATTCCTGAGTGACTACGGCGTGGTGTATATTTTCCTTTATCCTTGTCTGTGCTAACTGTGGGTATTGGTGTATTACCTCTTCACTGGGTGGTGGGCGGTTGGTGTCAGCCTAGGGTTGAAACAGGAGACAGGGCGAGGGTCGAGGCCTAGACATGCACACCATCAGTGTAAACTCTAGGTAGAGGGTCAGTCAGGATTTCCCTAGTCTGAGGGAAATTTCAGGGGCCCGGGTTATTAGCTCTTGCTCACCTAGTCTCCCCGTGACAAATGGGGATAGGGGAAAATATGTGTAAGTGGGTTAAGAGCTGGCTCAGGGATAGGAAACAATGGGTGGTTATTAATGGAGCACACTTGGACTGGTTCACGGTTAGCAGTGGGGTACCACAGGGGTCAGTATTGGGCCCTCTTCTTTTTAACATATTTATTAATGATCTTGTAGGGGGCATACAGAGTAGAATTTCAATATTTGCAGATGACACTAAGCTCTGCAGGGTAATCACTACAGAGAAGGACAATTTTATATTACAGGATGATTTATGTAAACTAGAAGCTTGGGCTGATAAATGGCAAATGAGCTTTAATGGGGATAAATGTAAGGTCATGCACTTGGGTAGAAGTAATAAGATGTATAAATATGTGCTTAATTCTAAAACTCTGGGCAAAACCGCCAATGAAAAAGACCTGGGAGTATGGATGAGTGACAAACTCACATTTAGTGGCCAGTGTCAGGCAGCTGCTACAAAGGCAAATAAAATAATGGGATGCATTAAAAGAGGCATAGATGCTCATGAGGAGAACATAATTTTACCTCTATACAAGTCACTAGTTCGACCACACTTAGAATACTGTGTACAGTTCTGGTCTCCGGTGTATTAGAAAGACATAGCTGAACTAGTGCGGGTGCAGAGAAGAGCGACCAAGGTTATTAGAGGACTGGGGAGTCTGCAATACCAAGATAGATTATTACACTTGGGGCTATTTAGTTTGGAAAAAGGAAGGCTAAGGGGTGATCTTATTTTAATGTATAAATATATGAGGGGACAGTACAAAGACCTTTCTGATGATCTTTTTAATCATAGACCTGAGACAGGGACAAGGAGGCATCCTCTACGACTGGAGGAAAGAAGGTTTAAGCATAATAACAGACATGGATTCTTTACTGTACGAGCAGTGAGACTATGGAACTCTCTGCCGTATGATGTTGTAATGAGTGATTCATTACTTAAATTTAAGAGGGGACTGGATGCCTTTTTTGAAAAGTATAATGTTACAGGTTATATATACTAGATTCCTTGATAGAGTGTTGATCCAGGGAACCAGTCTGATTGCCGTATGTGGCGTCGGGAAGGAATTTTTTCCCCAATGTGGAGCTTACTCTTTGCCACATGTTTTTTTTTTGCCTTCCTCTGGATCAACATGTTAGGGCATGTTAGGTTATTCTATGGGTTGAATTAGATGGACTTAAAGTCTTCCTTCAACCTTAATAACTATGTTACACTCATAAAGGCTTTGCATATAGTGCAAAGCCAGAGAAAAATTATAAGGATGGTCATCAATACACCCTTGAAGGCACCTAGTGGAGTGCCTCATAAAAAAACGAACAAAGTGCAGTTGATATACTACACTGGAGGGCCTCATTCAAATATTGAACATTAAAAACACTTTATGTGCTGCTGTCATCTGGTGGTGTGGAAAAGTGGGGGCTAATCCAGGCTTTGTCCATTTTTTATCAGAGTGAGTCTGTCAGCATTCTCTGTTGACAGGTGAAAGCTCCTGTCTATTTTGATTCCCCAACAGCACTAAAAGCTCACTCAGACAAGACGTTTGTGGCAGGGCAGCACAACCCCTCTAAGGCATAGAGGGACAGCTCATACCAGGTTGTCCAGCTTTGAGACCCAATAGTTCAAAATCGCAGAGGAATTAGGGAGCACACTGGTTTGGTCGGCCAAATATTGCTTGACCATCTTTAAAATCTTTTCTCTCTTTGTCAAAAACACCCGGTTGTCAGGCCCTGGACACTGAGATGGTGTTATGAATTTGGCCCACACTTTTGACAGTGTACACCTGCTTCTGCTGTGTGTCTCCCTGGTCTCTCCTCCTTAGTTGGGCAGGGAACCAGGTGCAAGCGTTGTCTGGTGTGAATTTTTTCAACATATTTTCCACAATGGCCTTCTGTTATATTACCATTTTAGAAGACCATTGCGCCTTATGAAGGAGAGATGTAAAGTTCTCCTTGTGGCCTGGGTCATCGCCGCTCACCATCTTTGCAGAGTCCTGAAAGTCTTGGAGAACCACACAAATGTCAGACATCCATGCCCTCTTCAGTTGTTTTGTGTGGAGACTGACCAGAATACCGACAGGCAGGTTGTAGCTGGCATACCCCAACTGGCCTCTGATGCTCACAATGCCTTGCTAGCATGTGCAGTGTGGAGTTTCATCATATGGTGACATTGCACACCATTCGGTTAGATGGCACTTGCATGCACTGCTGCAGCACTGCCCGAGCGACAGTAGCTGTTGCCGACTTGCGGAAATTTGCACTGATGCGGTGTTTTTTGACCAGAAGCTCTGGCAAATCAGGGTTGTTTTCTTGGTCAACTACCAACTTGAGCACCTGTGCCAAGCATGGTATCTGCGTGACTTTGCTAAGCTTCACAGCAGCCACCATGTTACGTCCATTATCACACACGACCATGCCTGGTTGGACGTTCAGCGGCAAAGCCACAGATCTGTCTGGTCTGTTATTCCTGCAGTGCTGTGGTGTGCAGTTTGTCTCCTAGACAAACTAGCTTCAGCAGAGCCTGTTGACACTTTACTGAGGCAGTACTGCAGAGCTTCTAGCTGATGTCTGAGTTAACACTTTGGAGATGGAGGATGAGGAGGATCAGAATTTGGCACAGGAACTAATGTAGGATGTGGATGAAGCCCTAATGGAAGTAGGGCCAGCAATCCTCGGTGTTGGGAGCACATGTGCCGTGTCTTAGTGGGACTTGACCCCGGCCTCCACAAAGTTCACCCAGTATGCCAGGGAAATGTAGCATCACTGGCCACAAGTGCTTGTTCACATGTCGGTCGTTAAGTGGACAATCCCAGTAAGTGCATTGGTAAGGGCACAGGTGATGTTCCTGGACACGTGCTGGTACAAAATGGGGACCCCACACTGGGAGAAAAAGTTGCATCTGAGACTGAACTGTACTGAGGTACAGCTGCCACCATGAGTCAGTGGAAATCCTCCTTGTCAACAATCATAAATGACAACATTTTCATGACATCAGCCAGGAAATATGTCCATTTAGCATGTGGTCCTGTGGGTGGCTTTCTCTTTCATTACAAGACCTGAGCTGAATGTTGTTTTTGGTCGTGCCTGATGATAATGCTTCAGAATGCACAAGGACAGGTGCAGGGTGGAAGGCAATGTCTTGAACAAGGGAATGAGAAGTACCTACCACAGGGGAAGAGGCAGTGTTATCACCCATGGGCACCAATCGTGGACCCAGGCATTCGGCCCACCAAGACAGGTGCTTAGATGACATGTGCCTGATCATGCTGGTGGTGGTTAGGCTCTTAGTGGTCAGGCCCCTGCCGATCTTGGCATAGCACAGGTTGCAGATGACCATTGTTTTTGTCTCAGAACACTCTTTAAAAAAGTCCCACCTAACTATTTGAAGTTCATGAATTTTGATGTTCTGCGGAACAGTTGATCGCCTTCTCCCTCTGGTCATCTCACTGCCTCTTTCTGTCTGTTTTGGTGCTACCAATCCCTCCCCCTCAGCACTACTCGCCTCGTTCTGCATACCTGATTCCCAGATTGGGTCGGTGATTTCGTCATCCATCACCTTATTTTCCACCGCCACACACTGGTCCTCCTGACTTGGTGACCTAACAACAACCTGACTTATTGGAAAGTCTCACTGTATCTCATCATCATCTTACTCCTCAGACAAAATTTGCGATTCCCCACTGTCACCTTCTTGTGCTCATGGCTGCTCTGAGTGTTGTGCACTAAACATCATCTCCTCCTGTCCCTCTTGGACCATGCAGGGTGAGAGGTCATAATCAGGAAATTATGTTGTCAAAAGCTCCATGAAGTGTCCTAGTGTGGGATCACTAGTCTCCTGGGACACAACATGCTGGGAGGAAGGAGGATCAGGGTGAAGATTAAGTGATCAGGACTCATGGCTGGTGATACAGGACAGTGTGGAAGACTCGGTGTTGCTTGCAAACATGCTGGAAGCATTTTCTGCTATCCAACCGACCACCTGTTTGCACTGATCTGGCTTAAGAAGTGGTGTATTGTGCCTCCCTTCAAAGTGGGACAGGAACCTATATGTCATGGATGGGCAGGTTTCTTGTGCTCCAGCAACAGACATAGTCGCACCTGCCGCACGTCCTCGGCATCTGTGTGCACCAAAATCATCACTTCTACTTCCTCCCCCTTACTGCACGCCTTATGCATCTTCTAATTTATAGGTCTCTTGAAACGAAGTCTATTTTTAATTTTAAAAAAATTGTCACCTGCAGCAGTCAAAGTGTTTTTTTTGTTTGTTAAATACCACCGTATTGTAACACAAAGCACGTAAAAGTGTATGGATGACAAGTTCAATCTATGGATGTCAAATTCAATCCAGGACAGTTTTTTACCGCTTTTTTTAGAGTGTTATATACAACCAAAATGTATCAGAAAGCACGCAATACTCTATGTTAGGGCTAGCGGAACGCACCAAAGGTGCGTTCGCAGCCCAGGGTCCACGTGCAGAGATGGAACCTGCTGCTAAGCAATGACTCACTATATGGCAGTACAATGAGGATACACACATGGGTTAGCTTCACCCTGTGTGAAAGAAGCGAACCCTGTTGCGTCACAGAACCGCAGTACCGCACGTAACAGAAATAATAATTAAATAGCACGAGAGTGCATGCGATGCCACACTGGCGGACGCCACTAACCACCCAGACTTGGGTTTGTAAAGCGCGGTGATAGCGCAAGGCGCCGCACTGGCGGTCACAGCAATAGACGTTGCTTGTGCACCAGTGTTGGTTACAAGTCGGGCGCTAGATTACAATCATCCTCCTTACGCGAGCATTCAAACACAATGGAGGGTGTTATGATCCGGTGACCGTGGAGCTGCATTAGACTATCTCTGGAGTAGGTGGTACCTGTACTGACCGCAATCCTAATACTGACACCGCAACTAGAAGTAGCTGTGGGATGTACCTAACCAGGCCTAGACACCTCGACACAGCCGGAGGACTAAATACCCCTAAAGATGGAAATGGGAAATCCTATCTTGCCTCAGAGCAGAGCCCCAAAGGATAGGCAGCCCCCCACAAATATTGACTGTGAGTTTAAGAGGAAATACGTGCACAGGCAGAAAAGACAGAGTTTAGCAAAAGAGGCACTTCTAGCTAAATAGAAAAGGATAGGACAGAGTTCTAAGCGGTCAGTATTAAAACACTAGAAAAATCCACAGCAGAATATACTATATACTACATCTAACTAAAGACATAGGATGTATATCTGCATCTCCAGAGAAACCAGCATGACAGAAAAATCCAAACAAAGTCTAAGCTGGACAAAAACACAATAGATTGCACTGCACATAAAAGCACATTGCATGCGAGCTAAAGAGAACCAAAACCAGAAACTTATCTTAGCTGAAATGACAGCAGGGCAAGTGGAGCCAGACAGAGATGCAATCCCTCCAAGATACAATGGACAACTGGCAGGGATTGATGGATCCCACAAACCTAAATACTTACTAGAGCTGCAATAAGCAGAAACACCTGCCCTGGCCTATAATCCAGAGACCACTGCACTACCACTAACAACCACCAGAGGGAGCCCAAGAGCAGAATTCACAACAGTACCCCCCCCCTTGAAGAGGGGTCACCGAACCCTCACCAGAGCCCCCAGGCCGATCAGGACGAGCCAGATGAAAGGCCCGAACCAAATCAGCAGCATGGACATCAGAGGCAAAAACCCAAGAATTGTCCTCCTGGCCGTAACCCCTCCATTTGACAAGGTACTGAAGCTTCCGTCTCGAAAAACGAGAATCCAAAATCTTCTCAACCACATACTCCAACTCCCCATCAACCAACACAGGAGCCGGAGGATCAACAGAGGGAAGAACGGGCACCACATATTTCCGCAATAAAGATCTATGGAAAACATTATGGATAGCAAAAGATGCCGGAAGGGCCAAACGAAAAGACACCGGATTGATAATCTCCGAAATCCTATAAGGACCAATAAACCGAGGCTTAAACTTAGGGGAAGAAACCTTCATAGGAACATGACGGGAAGACAACCAGACCAAATCCCCAACCCGAAGCCGGGAACCAACACACCGACGACGATTAGCAAAACGTTGCGCCTCCTCCTGAGACAACACCAAATTGTCCACCACATGAGCCCAGATTTGCTGCAACCTGTCAACCACAGAATCCACACCAGGACAATCAGAAGGCTCAACCTGCCCTGAAGAAAAACAAGGATGAAAACCAAAATTACAAAAGAAGGGCGAAACCAAGGTAGCCGAACTAGCCCGATTATTAAGGGCAAACTCGGCCAATGGCAAGAAAGCCACCCAATCATCCTGATCAGCAGACACGAAGCATTTCAAAAAAGTTTCCAAAGTCTGATTAGTTCGCTCGGTTTGGCCATTTGTCTGAGGATGAAATGCGGAAGAAAAAGACAAATGAATGCCCAGCCTAGCACAAAAGGCTCGCCAAAACCTAGAAACAAACTGGGAACCTCTGTCGGACACAATATTCTCCGGAATACCATGCAAACGAACCACATGCTGAAAAAAGAATGGAACCAAATCAGAAGAGGAAGGCAACTTAGGCAAAGGCACCAAATTAACCATCTTAGAAAACCGGTCACAAACGACCCAGATAACCGACATCCTCTGGGAAACCGGAAGGTCTGAAATAAAATCCATAGAAATATGCGTCCAAGGCCTCTCAGGGACCGGCAAGGGCAAAAGCAACCCACTAGCGCGGGAACAACAAGGCTTAGCCCGCGCACAAGTCCCACAGGACTGCACAAAAGAACGCACATCCCGCGACAAAGAAGGCCACCAAAAAGACCTACCAACCAAATCTCTGGTACCAAAAATACCAGGATGACCAGCCAACACAGAACAATGAACCTCCGAAATCACCCTACTAGTCCATTTATCAGGAACGAACAGTTTCCCCACTGGACAGCGGTCAGGTTTGTCAGCTTGAAATTCCTGAAGAACCCGTCGCAGATCAGGGGAGATGGCAGAAAGGACCACCCCTTCCTTTAGAATGCCGACCGGTTCAAGGACCTCCGGAGAATCAGGCAAAAAGCTCCTAGAAAGGGCATCAGCCTTAATATTCTTAGAACCCGGAAGATACGAGACCACGAAATCAAAACGGGAGAAAAACAAAGACCATCAAGCCTGTCTAGGATTCAACAATACATATTTTCATATCATATAATATCTTTCTGACATATTCAATATCTTCCTCCTCAGTCACTTTCTTGGATCTGGAGGTTGTGATGGAAAATGACATCATTATTACGAAATTGTATCGCAAACCAACAGCCACAAACAGCCTCCTGGACTTCAGAAGTTTCCATCCCCAACACACGAAATGCGGAGTCCCTATCGGACAGTTCCTAAGAACAAGAAGAAATTGTACACGAGATGATGACTTCAGATCGGAGGCCCGGACGTTGACCACACGTTTTAAAGAGAGAAACTACCCTCAGAGATACATATCATTGGCATTCCAGAGGGCAAGAACCCAGACACAGGAGTCTCTATTGAATACCGAACGTAAGGTACGGGACAATGCCCCCAGGTTTATAACGAGCTATAACACACACTGGTCACAATTGAGAGACATCTTATGTAGACATTGGGGTATTCTTGCTACAGATTTGAGTACTTCCAATATTGTTGGTGAACGACCTCTTCTTGTAGCTAGGAGGGCACCCAACTTTAGGGACCTCCTGGTGAATAGTCACTATAGGAGACAGACTACCCGACTGAATCGTGGGGTTAGGCTCAGGGGGTCCTTTCCCTGTGGGGACTGTAACATCTGTCCCCACATGGGCCCAACTAGGGAATCTTTTCAGAACCCCATTGATGGTGTAACATATAAGCTTAGGGGGTATATCAACTGTAGGACCAGATGTGTAATTTATGCTCTGATCTGTCCATGCAAGATGGTCTATGTGGGCCAGACCTCGCAGGAACTGCGACGGAGGGTCCAAAAGCATTTTTCCACAATCAACCTGGCAAGGAGTGATATTGATAAAGGGAGGACCCTGACCCCGGTGGCGGCTCACTTCCTTACACACCACTCTGGGAACATAATGAATACACGGGTAGTTGGCCTAGAAAGGATTTTAATGTCGGAGAGGGGGGGTTCCCCCAAGAAACGGTTACTTCAAGTAGAGTCACGGTGGATTTTTAATTTGGGATCTGTTGCTCCCACAGGTTTGAATGAGGAGTTGTTATTCACCGGATTCCTTGGTTAATCTATATTTATCTGGACCGTCGGACCATGTTTTCCTCGCTTGTGGAATTGGAGCAATGATGTCTACATATGGGGGATCCAGGATGTGTATGAAGCAAGCATTCTGGACGATTCCTCATAGGGACTTTATTCCTTGGATCCCAGACTATGATTGGACTAAATACATTGGTCTCATGCTCTACATTGGCCTTGGTCTCTTTTGGCCTTCATGTGGGTTTTGTTATTGGTCTATAAGGGTCAGTACTAGCGGCTCAGGTTGGCTCATGGGGGTTGGCTCATAGTATATGTATACATTTGGGGTTGTATGTTTTTCATATGTGGTAGGGTTACTTATGCAGTTGGTTTATTTGGGTGGACCCTTGTGTGTTCTCTTATGGGCCTGGATACCCCCAAAAAAAGGGTGGGCTGGTCCCATACCATACACTACATTTTGGATATTTTAAATGGACCTATTTTGGTCTCTCCAAATTGGATCCTTGGCGACAGATAGGACACTTATATACTATAGTTCTATGATAGATTTATTTATATTTATATAGGATATATGTGTGAGTATGTATAATAAATATTTATTTGCAACATTGGTTGTTTATAATCATTATTTGTTTTCCTTTTTTGGATGATGAGTGTCAGGTTTTTTTTTTTTTTTTTTTCCCATGTGTGCATGTTGACATATGTGGTTGGGGTGGACATGTGTGGTTCATATGTAGACTGTATGTTATTGTATGTATATGAATGGCACTCCTCGTTTTGTATATGTGGCCCCATCCTTGTTAGGGGGCATGTGTGTCTATACATGTATGTATTTATCTGGATTGGTTGAGCTTATTTGTTCCCCCCCCTTGATTAGTCTGGTCTATACAGGTTCCATCCCCCCAGGTATTAATGCATTAATACAGTCATGTTTACCCTAAGTGAGTATAATACTCTTTTCCTCTATAATATCTAGGTAGCCCCTCTGCCAATCATTATAAGGTCTTACATACAGTAACCGTGTACCCTTTCTTTTCTGGCCCCCAGCTTGTGGTTGCCTGGGGCACACAGGCAGGTGCATTTCTCTCTGTGGCCGCCGGTGTCAGTATAGAGCTCACTGGCAGGTGCAGTTCTCCCTGTGGCCACCTTGTCAATATAGAGCACACAGGCAGGTGCAGTTCTCCCTGTGGCCGCCGGTGTCAGTATAGAGCACACAGGCAGGCGCAGTTCTCCCTGTGGCCACCGGTGTCAGTACAGAGCACACAGGCAGGCGCAGTTCTCCCTGTGGCCGCCGGTGTCAGTATAGAGCACACAGTCATGTGCAGTTCTCACTGTGGCCGCTGGTGTCAGTACAGAGTACACTAGCGCGCTCCCAGGGATTTCTTTGCATGTCCGTTGGCGTTCCACATGCTTCACTCTCTGGCTTCCCGCTTATGTCATTTCCCGGGGCGGGTCATAGCCCCGCTCTCATTGCAGGACGCAGACACACACACACCGGTAAGAGCTTTAAGATAATAATTGTGGACCTATATATACACTTGTGCATTGGCTGGCCATATACTTCCCCTGACGAAGCCTCATTTGGGAGGCGATACGCGTGGGGCTATGATCCACTCAGTCCCCTGGATATTTCGGCTTGCCAGTTCTTAGGTGGGTTTTTATTCCACCGCAGGTATTATGCCTTTTTGATCTGTATTCACCTATAGGACTTTTTTCCACCACTATATAGTGGGGCAAAAAAGTATTTAGTCATTCAGCAATAGTGCAAGTTCCACCACTTAAAAAGATGAGAGGCGTCTGTAATTTACATCATAGGTAGACCTTAACTATGGGAGACAAACTGAGAAATAAAAATCCAGAAAATCACATTGTCTGTTTTTTTATCATTTTATTTGCATATTATGGTGGAAAATAAGTATTTGGTCAGAAACAAACAATCAAGATTTCTGGCTCTCACAGACCTGTAACTTCTTCTTTAAGAGTCTCCTCTTTCCTCCACTCATTACCTGTAGTAATGGCACCTGTTTAAACTTGTTATCAGTATAAAAAGACACCTGTGCACACCCTCAAACAGTCTGACTCCAAACTCCACTATGGTGAAGACCAAAGAGCTGTCAAAGGACACCAGAAACAAAATTGTAGCCCTGCACCAGGCTGGGAAGACTGAATCTGCAATAGCCAACCAGCTTGGAGTGAAGAAATTAACAGTGGGAGCAATAATTAGAAAATGGAAGACATTCAAGACCACTGATAATCTCCCTCGATCTGGGGCTCCACGCAAAATCCCACCCCGTGGGGTCAGAATGATCACAAGAACGGTGAGCAAAAATCCCAGAACCACGCGGGGGGACCTAGTGAATGAACTGCAGAGAGCTGGGACCAATGTAACAAGGCCTACCATACGTAACACACTATGCCACCATGAACTCAGATCCTGCAGTGCCAGACGTGTCCCACTGCTTAAGCCAGTACATGGCCGGCCCCCAGGGCCAGTTTTAGGCAAAGTGGGGCCCTAGGCAAAAGTTTAAAATGGGGCCCCAAATGCTAACATATTGCACCAACAGAAACATTTTGGTTGTAGCTACATGCTCTGATTTCAGGCCACTAAACGAGCGTGATCAACAATATTGAAGTCATTCGCCACTTGTTTCCAGCCTCTTTACACTGGCTGGGGACAGAATGATCACTAGTAAATCAATCTGTCCCCATACAGTATCATCTTAGCAGAATATCTGCAGTTTTAACTGGGTGATGTGCTGATGAGAACAATGATTTTTGTTCCGGCATATACTGTACATACATACACCGTACATACACACAGATACACATACCGTACATACACAGACATACACCTTACATGCATACACACATACAGTTATATATACAGATAGTATACACATACCGTACATACATATACCATACATACACACAAATACACATACATACACCGTACGTACACACAGATACACATACAAATACAGTATATGCAAACACATACATATACCATCATACACACAGATACACATACATATACCATCATACATACACATACTGTACATGCACACATGCATATACCGTACATTCACACAAATGCCGTACACACATATACCGTACATACACACAGATACACACACATATACCGTACATACACAGATACAGTTATATACATATAGTACACACATACCGTACATACATATAAAATACACCCAAATGCACATACCGTACATACATACATATACCATACATGCATACACACACATATACCGAACATACAGATACACATACACGTACCGTACATACACACATACAGTATATACACATACCGTACACACATATACATACACTGTATGTACATGCACATAAACATACATATATACCATATATCCATACAAATTTATTTCACATACACAGATACACACATACTGTACATGCATACACACACAGCCATACAACTATACCATACATACACACATATACTGTACATACACAGATACACACACACACAGATAGAAACATACACATAGATACACACAGATGCACACATACATATACAAGCATATACATACATACATACTAATCTTGTATAGGTGATCAGATGAGCCCTGCAGGTCAGTTCAGCTGGAGAAGGCTGCAGACCCCACTGTGGGGGATGGGGCACAGAGCAGACAGCACCTGATGATAAATTCCCAGTAAGGGAGGAAAAGACTCAAATTCAAAAAGTTCCATGACTAAAATTATAAAGAGATACGTTATAAAGAGCACTATAACTGCACATTACTTTTCAGGTCACTTCACAGCATACATTTTGCTGCCGTGCTGCCCCTGCAGTGAGCTCCTCCCCCATCTCTTCTCTGTGAGGAGATGCTGCAGCCTGCTCTGAACAGAACAGTGGAGGGAGCAGAAGACCCCCTGTAAGTCCTGCTCTTCCTCCACTGATGTCTCTATTTGCTGTGCAGCGGGGGCCCCTGACTGTAGGCGAGTACTCACAATTGGGACGCTCCATGCAGGGGGACAGACGGCAGCCAGTGAACGCTCTCCTCAGTCTGGTCACTGTGAGGTAAGGAAAGCGTTCATTGGCCAGCGTCTCTCCCTGCATGACACGCCCCCTTTTTGATCTCCTGCACTTCGCGCCCCGCTCTCTCCCCGACACTCGGTGTTCCATGATTACAGGAGGGAGTGAGAGGGGCCCGACCCTGCATGATACCGGGCCTGCCTGCAGGGGCCCCCCTCCACCTCTGGGCCCTGGAGCAGTGCCATCAACAGTATGTCTGCCCCTGGCTGGGGGCCCCTAGGGCAGCGGGGGCCCCAGGCAGCTGCCTAGTCTGCCTGCCCCTAACGCCGGCCCTGCCGGGCCCGTCTGAAGTTTGCTAGAGAGCATTTGGATGATCCAGAGGAGTTTTGGGAGAATGTCCTATGGTCTGATGAAACCAAACTGGAACTGTTTGGTAGAAACACAACTTGTCGTGTTTGGAGGAAAAAGAATACTGAGTTGCATCCATCAAACACCATACCTACTGTAAAGCATGGTGGTGGAAACATCATGCTTTGGGGCTGTTTCTCTGCAAAGGGGCCAGGACGACTGATCCGGGTACATGAAAGAATGAATGGGGCCATGTATCGTGAGATTTTGAGTGCAAACCTCCTTCCATCAGCAAGGGCATTGAAGATGAAACGTGGCTGGGTCTTTCAACATGACAATGACAAAGCACACCGCCAGGGCAACGAAGGAGTGGCTTCGTAAGAAGCATTTCAAGGTCCTGGAGTGGCCTAGCCAGTCTCCAGATCTCAACCCTATAGAAAACCTTTGGAGGGAGTTGAAAGTCCGTGTTGCCAAGCGAAAAGCCAAAAACATCACTGCTCTAGAGGAGATCTGCATGGAGGAATGGGCCAACATACCAACAACAGTGTGTGGCAACCTTGTGAAGACTTACAGAAAACATTTGACCTCTGTCATTGCCAACAAAGGATATATTACAAAGTATTGAGATGAAATTTTGTTTCTGACCAAATACTTATTTTCCACCATAATATGCAAATAAAATGATAAAAAAACAGACAATGTGATTTTCTGGATTTTTATTTCTCAGTTTGTCTCCCATAGTTGAGGTCTACCTATGATGTAAATTACAGACGCCTCTCATCTTTTTAAGTGGTGGAACTTGCACTATTGCTGAATGACTAAATACTTTTTTGCCCCACTGTACATGGGTGGTTTTTTGACTATCTTGTCTATACCTTTTTTGGGTTTTTTATCAGCTACTATTATATAGGGTTATCTGTAGATCCCCCATGAGCCGCTAGACAGGAAGGTATTACCATATACGTGTTTATATCCTATAGGTATATTGACAAGCTGTACTTATTTTCACATATATGTGTATATATTATATATGTACGTTATATATCTAGGTGGTCTGTAGTGGCGTAGTGATTTTAAGTGGTTTTATGGTTTTTTTTTTGCCAATAAAGTGTGTTTTGCTATTTTGCTATATATTGGGTGGTGTGCATTTTTTGTAGCAGTGTCTTTTCTTCCTCCCCTTCTTCATGTCTAGGATTCAACCGCTTGGCAGACTCGAGGTAAATCAGATTTTTATGATCGGTCAAGACCACAATACGATGCTTTGCTCCCTCAAGCCAATGTCGCCATTCCTCGAACGCCCACTTCATAGCCAACAATTCCCGATTGCCGACATCATAATTACGTTCAGCAGGCGAAAACTTTCGGGAAAAGAAGGCACATGGCTTCATCAAGGAACCATCAGAATTCCTCTGAGATAAAACGGCCCCTGCCCCAATCTCAGAAGCGTCAACCTCAACCTGAAATGGAAGAGAAACATCTGGCTGACGCAACAGCAGGGCAGAAGTAAATCGGCGTTTAAGCTCCTGAAAGGCAGAGACAGCCGCAGAGGAGCAATTCTTCACATCAGCACCCTTTTTCGTCAAATCGGTCAGGGGTTTAACCACACTGGAGAAGTTAGCAATGAAACGGCGATAAAAATTAGCAAAGCCCAAAAATTTCTGAAGACTCTTCACGGACGTGGGCTGAATCCAATCATGAATGGCCTGAACCTTAACCGAATCCATCTCTATAGATGAGGGAGAAAAAATAAAGAAAAAAAAGACACTTAGACCCCTTCACAAATAAAGCATTGTCGCGAAGGATCTGAAAAACCATCCTGACCTGTTTCACATGAGACTCCCAATCATCGGAAAAAATCAAAATGTCATCCAAATATACAATCATGAATTTATCAAGATAATTCCGGAAGATATCATGCATGAAGGACTGAAAAACAGATGGAGCATTAGAGAGCCCGAAGGGCATCACAAGGTATTCAAAATGGCCCTCGGGCGTATTAAACGCAGTTTTCCATTCGTCACCCTGCTTAATACGAATAAGATTATATGCCCCTCGAAGGTCAATCTTAGTAAACCAACTAGCCCCCTTAATCCTAGCAAACAAATCGGAAAGCAAAGGCAAAGGGTATTGAAATTTGACCGTGATCTTATTCAAGAGGCGATAATCAATACAAGGTCTCAAAAAGCCATCCTTCTTGGCAACAAAAAAAAATCCCGCTCCCAATGGTGAAGAAGATGGCCGAATATGCCCTTTCTCCAAAGACTCCTTAATATAACTCCGCATGGCGGTATGTTCAGGTACAGACAGGTTGAAAAGTCGACCCTTGGGAAACTTACAACCTGGAATCAAGTCAATAGCACAATCACAGTCCCTATGCGGTGGAAGGGAACTGGACTTGGGCTCATTGAACACATCCTGAAAATCAGACAAGAACTCTGGAATTTCAGAAGGGGGGGGAAGAGGAGATTGACATCAAAGGAACGTCACCATGAATTCCCTGACAACCCCAACTAGTCACAGACAGATTTCCAATCCAACACCGGATTATGTACCTGCAACCATGGAAAGCCCAGCACAATAGCATCATGCAAATTATGCAACACCAAAAAACGACAATCCTCCCGATGGGCTGGCTCCATGCACATGGTCACCAGTGTCCAAAACTGTGGTTTATTTTTAGCCAAAGGTGTAGCATCAATGCCCCTTAAAGGAATAGGGTTCTCCAAAGACTGCAAGGGGAAACCACAACGTCTAGCGACCATTAAAAAATCCATTAAAAAACACATCATATGCAATAATATGCGAATAATGATTGTGACTATATACAAGGTGCATCAAAATATTCCAGGAATCATGGACGAAACATTAGGTAATGTATTATTGCGGTGCTATATAATTCATATACATGTGCAAACTAGCATTTAGTTGCGATGTGCAGAAGGTATAAAGAGCATAAGGGCATGAATATATCAATAGTACACCCTCGCTGTATCAGCCGCACCTCATATCCCAACTATCCGCAGTAATAAATGTACATATAATATATATAGAAGGTTATTTACCCATGAATATCTGTAACCGTCCGTCCAGGTCCTGGGAAAAACCCCGACGCGCGTTTCGCGTTTGAATGTATGACCGCTTCCTCAGGGGGCGTGGCTAATAAGGGATCAGCGTCCATCTAATATAGTGACTCTATCCGGTCATGTGACTCTTAAATGAGTAACCGGTGCGCATGTGTGGACCGCAGAGAGACGCCAGCGCTGAGCCCCAAGCCTCCCTCCCAGCAAGAGGTCCCCGTCACGTGAGCGGGCCGGCGCCACGCCCACATCACGCAGCGGGGAACCGTTACCAAGAGACAGGCAAGGAACCGCGCGCGGCGTATATCTGCGCATAAAGTGATAAGTGCTTTGTGCCAATGAAAAGATAAAATAAATGCTGCGTATAACAAGATACATTAATCTGGTACACTACTGCCCGATGCCAAACATCGTTCAGATAGCCAGATCATAAAAAATTAAACCGCGCAGTAAATATCCTAAGATTATTAAGTGCAGTGAATAAATAATTTAAACACAATATCATACATATGATGAGTTACACAATATGAATTATATAACAACTATGAACAAAACACTAAAATATGCTAGAGATCTGCACATACAAATTCAACATGAGGGAAGCATATAGGGGCAAATGACTACAATAGAACACATCACATAATGATAATAAATAATACTCAATGTCCATTGATAAAAGTCTTCTGAAAAGGTGACCCATCTTCATCCTTTGATATTCATCCAGAGACTTCATTGAAATACTTCCATGTTGCATCCTCCCCAATGCCTCCTCCCAGCATCGAAAATAATATGGGCATGATCAGAAACACAAACACACTAAAATTGGAACAAAGATACCAAATTAAACAACTGACAAGTATGCAACAGAGACAAAATAGAGCATATTGTTCCGGGACAATGATCTATAGGAAAGAGGAAAATCCATGTGCCTCATTTAAACCTTTTGGTGTGAGGGTTCCAAGAGTAGTAATCCAGCGACACTCCCGTTGCGCCAGAATGCGCTTCACATCCCCCCCTCTAATGCCACATTGAATGTGGTCAATTCCACGTGCTTTGAAAGATTTAGGGTTGCAATCATGGAATTGCCAATAATGGCGGGGTATGGTTTTCAATTTTGACGGATCCAACTCCTGCCTGGCTGCCACTATGTCGCGTATATGTTCCCGTATCCGTGTACCTAGTCTGCGAGATGTTAGTCCAATGTATATTTTAGGACATCCACATACGGCATAATATACAACTTGTGTAGTATTGCACGTAATATGGTAATTGATGGTGAAAGTTCTTCCACCATCTGCAGACTCAAATGTGGTTTCACGGCTGATATTTGAGCATGAAATACATCCGCCACATGGGAAGCAGCCCCTAGGTGGTCCTCCAGATCCGAAATTGAATCCCACATTTTTGGGGACATAATGGCTAGAGACTAACAGATCTCTGAGGTTTTTACTCCTCCTAGCCGTCATTGAGGGATATTCTTGAAGGCACTTTGACAATGAGGGATCACTTCTGAGGATGCCCCAATGTTTCTGTAGGCAATTCCTCATTGTGCTCCACTCACCATTAAAGGTGGAGATAAAGCGTACTGTGTCCTGTTGTTTCGACATTTTTTTATTGTAGTTATTCCCTGAACGCAATAATTCAGCACGTGGTGTAGCCTTAGCTCTCCGATACCCTTTTCTAATGCTTCTATTGCTATATCCCCTATCCTGGAATCTGGCCTTTAAATCCATCGCCTGGATCTCAAATTTGGTTTCAGAGGAACAGATCCGCTTCATCCTAAGATGCTGTCCAATTGGGATGGCTGAGATGGTACCACTAGGGTGACCCGAATCAGCATGAAGAAGGGAGCCAGCATGACAGAAAAATCCAAACAAAGTCTAAGCTGGACAAAAACACAATAGACTGCACTGCACATAAAAGCACATTGCATGCGAGCTAAAGAGAACCAAAACCAGAAACTTATCTTAGCTGAAATGACAGCAGGGCAAATGGAGCCAGACAGAGATGCAATCCCTCCAAGATACAATGGACAACTGGCAGGGATTGATGGATCCCACAAACCTAAATACTTACTAGAGCTGCAATAAGCAGAAACACCTGCCCTGGCCTATAATCCAGAGACCACTGCACTACCACTAACAACCACCGGAGGGAGCCCAAGAGCAGAATTCACAACAGGAGGGGATGATTAAAGAGCGACTTTCACTCACAACACACACACATAAACAAGTGTATACTAGCGCATGGCCGTGCGGCCATGTGAACCTTTTATAGCTGCAGCAAGTTCAAGACCTTCCTAGAGGACCAATGAGAACCGCTACAGTAACTGAGCAGCTTCAGGACCTTCCTAGAGGACCAATAGGAGCTACTGCAGTACCTGAGCATGTGACCCCAGACCTCCACTCAGAGGTCTTTCTTTGGGCATGCTCAGAAGGGGAAAAGCAGGACTTAGTCCCAGAGACGTCTGCTCGCCGCTGATCAGTACAGGCTACAATGGCAGAGCCTGATCCATAAACACAAATGACAGTGAAGCATGGTATAATATAAATATATCAACCATTGACTACCATGCAAACAACAGGACTATAATAGCCTATCATCAACTACTACATAGATTATCATAAAAAGGATGATCATAAGGCAATTTTTCATATCAAACAAAGAATTTTATTGAAACTAGAAGATTTAAAAACATATTGCCAGATTTGGTGAGTAGAACAGCATCCCCCACTGTTTACCAATGTTGACGCGCAGCGCCAAGTGAAAAACGGATACATTCCACATCACACAATCATGGTTGGAAACCCAAATGGTTATACCAGTTGTTCCATATATATATATATAATCTCAACAGTATGGACCCATATACTTAGGTGTACCCCACCAATAACAGCCTAACACACCACCATAGTATTGAAATATACCGCACCAAATGTTATTATACAGGTGGTCAATGGACTGATATAATTACCTTGAGGAGGCTGGGATGTGGACTACCCGCTATCACCTAGGCCCGCACGTCCGCCCCGACGCGCGTTTCGGACTCCTTTCTCAATTCTCATTGACCGCCTATATAATAACATTTGGTGCGGTATATTTCAATACTATGGTGGTGTGTTAGGCTGTTATTGGTGGGGTACACCTAAGTATATGGGTCCATACTGTTGAGATTTTCTATCTTGGGACTATATGTTTGTCATGATATGTACTTTTGCCCTGTCCTGCATTTGAATAATATGCCATTTGAGGTATGTAACTGTTCTCTGGTTTCTATTAGCTGTAATTTATGTATTTTCTTGTGCTGGGAGTTTACCTGTAACAACAATGTCTCCTTCCCCCAATACTTGCAGCCCTAAGCTTTAATGTAATTAAGCTTTGTCAACTAGTGAAGGAATAGCCATTCTTCCTCACAGCAGGTGGCTAGTCAAATGTACATACTACGTAGACTAAGCGGAGCCGACCAGAATAGAATCTTCTGATGGACCCAACCATTGAATAGAAGGTGTGACCCCTACCCCCTTCATGGGCGGATCCCAGGAGCTCAGACAAGCCATTCTTATTTTTGAGATCAGATGTGAGTTGATCCTTGAAGGAGGAGTGGGGATTCTTAGCTGAGGCAAGACCCCATGTCCATCTGTGACTGCGGAAGCGAACGGGGCGAGACTTGAGCTGAGGACATATCTCATCGTTCGTGGGATTGTTTTGGGATCCCTTGGACTCGTATGGACTATTGTTTTGTTAGCTGGCACAAGGATTATCGGGAAGTGCCCCCGAACCGGTTCCGGTGGACTAATTGTGGACTACTGTAGATCTACCTGCATGTGTTGTTCCAGCGTTCTGGATAATAAATCTGTGGAATCATCCCTTGGCCTGTTGTCCCTTCTTGCTCTGCCGTACACCCCATCACAATGTTATTACCCATATATGGAACAACTGGTATAACCATTTGGGTTTCGAACCATGATTGTGTGATGTGGAATGTATCCGTTTTTCACTTGGCGCTGCGCGTCAACATTGGTAAACAGTGGGGGATGCTGTTCTACTCCCCAAATCTGGCAATATGTTTTTAAATCTTGTAGTTTCAATAAAATTCTTTGTTTGATATGAAAAATTGCCTTATGATCATCCTTTTTATGATAATCTAAATGGCAGAGCCTGGAAAGGCAGCAGTAACCCTTTGCACAGAATCAGACTGAGCGAGACGCTGGGACCGAGGTATCCGCTGAGCAGGCTCCACTGCGGCTGATGCAGAATGAGAGACCGCAGCAGACATGGTTCGAGATTCCCCCTGTGCAGCGGTGGGAACTCGACTCCTAACATTACCCCCCTCCTTGGGCCTCGCTACGCTCAAAGGCTGCAAAGAGCAGCGAAGCCCGAATGTGCTCTACAGGTTCCCAGGTTCTGTCCTCAGGGCCGTGGCCCTTCCAGTCCACCAGATAGTATTTTTTGCCACGTACTACCTTGAACCCCACCATATCATTCACCTCGTACTCATCTGTGGACGAACCCGATGTCCCGGCAGATGACTCAGAAAACCGGGACATATAGACGAGCTTTAAGAGGGAAACGTGGAAGGTGTCGGTGATACCAAGGCGCAGAGGAATAGCCAAACGGTAGACCACAGGGTTAACCTGTTCCAGAACCTCGAAAGGACCAATGTAGCGAGGCGCAAACTTAGTGGACTCAACTCGCAGCCTGATGTTACGGTCGGAGAGCCACACTAAGTCGACAGGAGCGAAGGTCGGAGCGGGGCACCGGTGAGCATCGGCAGAAACCCTCATTCTCTCCTTGGAAGCCCGAATGGCATCCTGTGTGCGGTCCCAAATGTCACGTGCCTCCACTGCCCAGTCTGCCACCCTGGAATCAGTGGATGACACGGGCATGGGCACAGGGACACGCGGATGCTGGCCGTAATTAAGGGGTAAAGGAGTCTGCCCAGTGGAATCGACTACGGCGTTGTTCAGAGCAAATTCTGCCCAAGGTAGCAAAGATGCCCAGTCATCCTGCCTAGCAGAGACAAAATGTCGCAAATATGTCACTAGGGGCACGTGGGTATCCCTATGGACAAAGATATGGGTAAGATCTGCGGGTGGTCTCATGTCTCTTTCACTGGTTAGATTATGCTAGCCATACGGCTGTTTGATACAATGGGATTTTACCATTTTGAGACTTATGTGACCATTTAGGCTATGGATGAAATTATATGCACTAGGCACTTTATTTGAATCAGACCCCTGTTCGGGCCTCATGAGATAGCTAAAATTTCCATGCCTTTGTCCTGGGGGTGCCATTACTTAAGGTGCACCTTTAACCTAATCTTTTGCTCTGTTCTAATTACCTGTTTTGTGATACTTACCTTTATATGATACATTTAAAATAAAATTTATTATTTTATGATATATATATTTTGTGTTTTTTTGCTCCAATTTCTGGTGTTTGGATAATTTGAGGGAGCTCCATAGGATACCATTCAGTGAGGTCCTGGTATATAACATATTTTTTCTGGGACTAATTTTTGGTATCGTACTATGATATCTGTATTTGAGATATTGTGTCTGAAATATGTCACCATAGTCTGGTTGGCCCTCTCTACCAACCCATTCGTCTCGGGATGATATGCAGAGGAGAGATTTAGTTCTATGCTGAGTAAACGACAGAGCTCTCTCCAAAACCGAGACGTGAACTGGGGACCCCGGTCACTGACAATTTTATCAGGCATGCCATGTAAACGGAAAATATGTTTAATGAACAACGCCGCCAATGCCCGTGCCGAAGGTAACCGTGGAAGCGGCACCAAGTGCACCATCTTAGAGAAATGATCGGTGACAACCCAGATAACGGTGCAGTTACGAGACTTGGGTAAGCCCACCACGAAGTCCATCCCGACCATCTCCCAGGGCCTAAATATACAAAAAAGGTTGCACTCTATCGTGCCAAAGCATGTCTAATATGGAATACATGAAATTTGAATAGCAAAATGGCTTTTGAACATTAGAAAAATACTTAAGAGACGCTTTGCACAGAATTTGATATAAATCAAATAGTGTGAGCCCATCAACTTCGTCAAAGTGGTCTCAGACTGATGGGTCCCTGACCTCCCTGTCCAAATGTGAACACTTACCAAAGGCCAATATCTGTATGCCTGGGTGAATGTGGACACCTCTATTCAGCAAAGCCTACATATGAGTTAGCCGGGACCAAGTGTAATGAGATGCAATTAAAAACCACATGGTGATGGGAGGAGTGCACAGCCAGTAAGCTAACATGGAATTAACAGAAAAACGGCTCGCACATCCTAACCAGTGTGAATAGGTGCATACCAGGAGCAGCTACCTCCATACATAAATATACAAAAAAGGTTGCACTCTATCGTGCCAAAGCATGTCTAATATGGAATACATGAAATTTGAATAGCAAAATGGCTTTTGAACATTAGAAAAATATTTAAGAGACGCTTTGCACAGAATTTGATATAAATCAAATAGTGTGAGCCCATCAACTTCGTCAAAGTGGTCTCAGACTGATGGGTCCCTGACCTCCCTGTCCAAATGTGAACACTTACCAAAGGCCAATATCTGTATGCCTGGGTGAATGTGGACACCTCTATTCAGCAAAGCCTACATATGAGTTAGCCGGGACCAAGTGTAATGAGATGCAATTAAAAACCACATGGTGATGGGAGGAGTGCACAGCCAGTAAGCTAACATGGAATTAACAGAAAAACGGCTCGCACATCCTAACCAGTGTGAATAGGTGCATACCAGGAGCAGCTACCTCCATACATAAATATACAAAAAAGGTTGCACTCTATCGTGCCAAAGCATGTCTAATATGGAATACATGAAATTTGAATAGCAAAATGGCTTTTGAACATTAGAAAAATATTTAAGAGACGCTTTGCACAGAATTTGATATAAATCAAATAGTGTGAGCCCATCAACTTCGTCAAAGTGGTCTCAGACTGATGGGTCCCTGACCTCCCTGTCCAAATGTGAACACTTACCAAAGGCCAATATCTGTATGCCTGGGTGAATGTGGACACCTCTATTCAGCAAAGCCTACATATGAGTTAGCCGGGACCAAGTGTAATGAGATGCAATTAAAAACCACATGGTGATGGGAGGAGTGCACAGCCAGTAAGCTAACATGGAATTAACAGAAAAACGGCTCGCACATCCTAACCAGTGTGAATAGGTGCATACCAGGAGCAGCTACCTCCATACATAAATATACAAAAAAGGTTGCACTCTATCGTGCCAAAGCATATCTAATATGGAATACATGAAATTTGAATAGCAAAATGGCTTTTGAACATTAGAAAAATATTTAAGAGACGCTTTGCACAGAATTTGATATAAATCAAATAGTGTGAGCCCATCAACTTCGTCAAAGTGGTCTCAGACTGATGGGTTATTGATGGGAGGAGTGCACAGCCAGTAAGCTAACATGGAATTAACAGAAAAACGGCTCGCACATCCTAACCAGTGTGAATAGGTGCATACCAGGAGCAGCTACCTCCATACATAAATATACAAAAAAGGTTGCACTCTATCGTGCCAAAGCATGTCTAATATGGAATACATGAAATTTGAATAGCAAAATGGCTTTTGAACATTAGAAAAATATTTAAGAGACGCTTTGCACAGAATTTGATATAAATCAAATAGTGTGAGCCCATCAACTTCGTCAAAGTGGTCTCAGACTGATGGGGTTCATCTCCCAGGGCCTGTCTGCCACCGGCAGGGGGTAAAGTTGCCCAGCAGGCCGTTGCCGAGGAGACCGATTCTTGGCGCAGGAGACACACGCCCGAATATAGTCCCCGACGTCACGGGCCATATGCGGCCACCAGTACGTCCTCGCCAAAAGCTCAGATGTCCTCTTGGTCCCAAAATGTCCACCCACCCTGGACGAGTGAGCCCAAGAGAGAACCTCAGGTCGCAAATTAGATGAAACGAAAGTCTTGCCTGGGGGCACAGACTCTAGCGAAACCGGAGCCACAGTTCTCAGGCTCTTAGAAGGGACAATAAGCCGAGGCTTCTCCTCCTTCTCCTCAGATGACACTATGGAGAGAGAGAGAGAGCATCGGCACAAATGTTCTTCTCCCCAGAGAGAAAATGGAGAGTAAAATGGAACCGGGAGAAGAACAGGGACCATCTAGCCTGGCGAGAATTCAGCCGCTGGGCCGTCTGTAAGTACACCAAGTTCTTGTGGTCTGTGAACACTTGGAAGGGAAAGTGAGCTCCCTCCAAGAGGTGTCTCCACTCTGAGAAAGCCAACTTCATGGCTAGCAACTCCCTGTCCCTGATGGAATAATTCCTCTCTGCTGGTGAAAAGGTCTTGGAGAAAAAGAAGCAAGGATGCTTCCGACCTTGAGTATCCTTTTGAAAGAGGACTGCTCCAGCACCAACAGATGAGGCATCCACCTCCTTAATAAATGGCTTATCTACATCGGGGCGATGTAGTATGGGAGTGCTAGCGAAGTGTGACTTAATCAAGAGAAAGGCCTTGGAGACCTCCTCTGACCACAACTTGGGATTTGCTCCCTTCTTGGTGAGGGCAACCAAGGGCACTACCAAAGTTGAGAATTGTGGGATGAACTGGAGATAGTAATTAATGAACCCCATAAAGCGCTGCACCGCTTTAAGAGAATGGGGTTCTTGCCAGTCCATCACAGCCTGTAGCTTGGCAGGTTCCATAGCCAATCCCTGGGCAGAGATGATATAGTCAAGGAAAGGCAAGGACTCCTGCTCAAACACACACTTCTCCAACTTGGCGTAGAAGGAGTTTGCCTGTAAGAGGTCGAAAACTTTGCGAACATCTCTCCGATGGGAGTCAATATCTGAAGAGTAGATGAGAATATCATCCAGATAGACTACGACTGAGGTGGTGAGCATCTCTCAGAAGATTTCGTTCACAAAGTCTTGGAAAACGGCTGGGGCATTAGAGAGCCTGGAGGGCATCACCAGATATTCATAGTGCCCATCCCTGGTGTTAAAAGCCGTCTTCCATTCGTCCCCCTCAAGGATGCGAATCAGGTTGTAAGCACCACGCAGATCTAACTTAGTAAATACCCTTGCTCCCCGAAGCCTGCATACCAAGCGATATATGAATAAGACTCGGGAGAGTTGAAATGTCATGTCACTACCTTGATCACTTGTATACTTGTTCTTTGCTCCTATGTTTAATAAAATGTACCCTGATTTTTGCATACTTAACCATTAGAGTGTGCGGTGTCTTCAAATTTAATTGATTGATTGGACTTCCATAGTCTGTGGCACCAGCACCTCATTCTAAATTGACTGAGTGCACACCATTGTACCCTCTTTACTATTCCGTGGTGTAAGTATTTCTTGGAAATCACTACAGTGAGACTGTTCATATGTACTTGAGATAATTTTTTGCGGGTAGCCCCTTGCGATAAACCTCTTGGTGAGATCTCCAGATTGGACATGAAATTCCTCAAATGACCTACAATTTCTCCACAGCCTTAGGAATTGTCCTTTTGCTATGCCATTGCATAAATGGACAGGGTGGAAACTAGAGTAATAGAGTAAACTGTTGGTTGCTGTCTTCTTGCAATATACAGTGGTTGATCGAGATCGTGAGGTCCAGGAAGTTTACCATATCAGCTGAAAGAAATTATGTGAGTTTAATATTCCTTGAGTTATTGTTCAGTTGATTAATGAATGATCTGCATTCGTCAATCGAGACCGTCCACAAGAGGAAGATATCAATAAAGTGAAACCAAAGCAGGACATATGATTTAATTGTCCTGGAGTGCCATACATAAGTCTACTCCCACCAACCCATAAAAGGTTTGGCGTATGATGGTGCACACCTTGCCCTCATAGCTGTACCAGAGATTTAACTGTAAAAGGTCTGGTCAAAAGTGAAATATTTATTTTCAAGAACCAATTTGAGAAGATCCTGTAAGAATGAGTCATGGGTTCTATCCCTGGTTGTTTACTGATCTAGAAAATACATCAAAGCATTGATGCCCAAATCCTAGTTAATCTAATATATAAAGCTGAATGTGTGTATGTGTGTATGTATGTATGTATGTGTGTGTGTATGTCCGGGATTGGCATCTGAACCGTCGCAGCTACAGCCACAAAATTTTGCACAGTCACACGTCTGGACCCCGAGAGCGTCATAGGCTATGTTGTGAGGCGAAATTTTAACCCCACGCATTCCAATTCACCAAACAATTTTGCCCCTATCTACATAATGGGGAAAAAATGAAAGGAAAAGTGTTGGAGGCAAATTAACAGCTGCCAGATGTGAACAAGGGGGACTTAAAGAATGAGAGCGATGGCGCCAAAGAGTATATACTGTACAGTTGCTAAGGTGGGGCCCCGACATGGGATAATCACCACACCACCACGGGGATATGAACACACACACAAAATGCGCCACACACTACCACGTGCTCGAACACATATATCACCCTCAGCACACATTTCACCACACATACACCAACCTCGCCACATAAAAGTCGAAACACAAAAGTCGCCGCTCAAAACTCGCCACGCGCAAAACTCTCCACATGCAAAACTCGCCACACGTGCAAAACTCACCTCATGGAAAACTCGCCACACGCAAAACTTGCACACGCAGAAATATTGCCACATACACAAAAGTTGCAACACATGCAAAAGTTGCCTCACACAAAACTTGCACATACTCAAAAGGCACCACACATAAAACTCGCCATGCGCAAAACTCGCCATGCGCAAAACTTGCTGCACACAACTTGCTACACTAACCTGTCACATGCAACTCGACACACAAAAAGTTGCTACACGCATGTCGCCACACAAAACTCATCTCACAAAAGTCGCTACATGCATGTCGCCACACGCAACTCAACACACACAACTTGACACACGAAACTCGCCCTAAAACACACACAAGTCTGGTATTATCCTTCAAAAATAAAAATCTGATTAATAAGCAGACAAACTACAAGAGCAACAAATGTACCATATAGGAATCCGGCAGCTGTCAGTCACATGACCAGTCTATTATGTGTATGTGTGAGCTAATATATACTGCCAGGGGGTGGGCTTACTGTTGGCTGGGGATTTATCAGGCTGCCAATTTAGCTTAAAAATACTGTGGTAAAAATACTGACCAAATAACGTGTGAACGAGGGCTAATACAGGAGGAGATGACATACAGATATATACTATATACAGGAGGAGATGACACACAGGTATATACTATTTACAGGGGAGATGACACACAGGTATATACTATATACAGGAGGAGATGACACACATATATATACTATATACAGGAGAGATGACACACAGGTTTATACTATATAGAGGAGGAGATGACATACAGGTACATACTACATACAGGAGGAGATGACATACAGGTATATACTATATACAGGAGGAGATGACACACAGGTATATACTATATATAGGTGAGATGTCACACAGGTATATACTATATACAGGAGATTACATACAGGTATATCTAATATATAAAGCTGAATGTGTGTATGTGTGTGTGTATGTATGTATGTATGTATGTCCGGGATTGGCATCTGAACCGTCGCAGCTACAGCCACAAAATTTTGCACAGTCACACGTCTGGACCCCGAGAGCGTCATAGGCTATGTTGTGAGGTGAAATTTTAACCCCGCGCTTTCCAATTCACCAAACAATTTTGCCCCTATCTACATAATGGGGAAAAAGTGAAAGGAAAAGTGTTGGAGGCGTCGCAGCTACAGGCACAAAATTTTGTACAGTCACACGTCTGGACCCTGAGAGCGTCAAAGCTATGTTGTGAGGTGAAAATTTAACCCCGCGCTTTCCAATTCACCAAACAATTTTGCCCCTATCTACATAATGGGGAAAAAATGAAAGGAAAAGTGTTGGAGGCAAATTAACAGCTGCCAAATGTGAACAAGGGGGACTTAAAGAATGACAGCGATGGCGCCAAAGAGTATATACTGTACAGTTGCTAAGGTGGGGCCCCAACATGGGATAATCACCACACCACCACGGGGATATGAACACACACACAAAATGCGCCACACACTACCACGTGCTCGAACACATATACCACGCTCAGCGCACATTTCACCACACATACACCAACCTCGCCACATAAAAGTAGAAACACAAAAGTCGCTGCTCAAAACTCGCCACGCTCAAAACTCTCCACATGCAAAACTCGCCACACGTGCAAAACTCACCTCATGGAAAACTCGCCACACGCAAAACTTGCACACGCAGAAAAATTGCCACACGCAGAAAAATTGCCACATGCACAAAAGTTGCAACACATGCAAAAGTTGCCTCACACAAAACTTGCACATACTCAAAAGGCACCACACATAAAACTCGCCACGCGCAAAACTCGCCATGCGCAAAACTTGCTGCACACAACTTGCTACACTAACCTGTCACATGCAACTCGACACACAAAAAGTTGCTACACGCATGTCGCCACACAAAACTCATCTCACAAAAGTCCCTACATGCATGTCGCCACACGCAACTCAACACACACAACTTGACACACGAAACTCGCCCTAAAACACACACAAGTCTGGTATTATCCTTCAAAAATAAAAATCTGATTAACAAGCAGACAAACTACAAGAGCAACAAATGTACCATATAGGAATCCGGCAGCTGTCAGTCACATGACCAGTCTATTATGTGTATCTGTGAGCTAATATATACTGCCAGGGGGTGGACTTACTGTTGGCTGGGGATTTATCAGGCTGCCATTTTAGCTTACAAATACTGAGGTAAAAATACTGACCAAATAACGTGTGAACGAGGGCTAATACAGGAGGAGATGACATACAGCTATATACTATATACAGGAGGAGATGACACACAGGTATATACTATTTACAGGGGAGATGACACACAGGTATATACTATATACAGGAGGAGATGACACACAGATATATACTATATATAGGAGAGATGACACACAGGTACATACTACATACAGGAGGAGATGACATACAGGTATGTACTATATACAGGAGAAGATGACACACAGGTATATACTATATACAGGAGCAGATTACCTACAGGTATACAGTATATACAGGAGGAGATGACATACAGGTATATGCTATGTATAGGAGGAGATGACATACAGGTATATACTATATACAGGAGGAGATGACACACAGATATATACTATATATAGGTGAGATGACACACAGGTATATACTATATAGAGGAGATTACATACAGGTATATCTAATATATAAAGCTGAATGTGTGTATGTATGTATGTATGTGTGTATGTCCGGGATTGGCATCTGCACCGTCGCAGCTACAGCCACAAAATTTTGCACAGTCACACGTCTGGACCCCGAGAGCGTCATAGGCTATGTTGTGAGGTGAAATTTTAACCCCGCGCGTTCCAATTCACCAAACAATTTTGCCCCTATCTACATAATGGGGAAAAAGTGAAGGGAAAAGTGTTGGAGGAAAATTGACAGCTGCCAGATGTGAACAATGGGGACTTAAAGAATGAGAGCGATGGCGCCAAAGAGTATATACCGTACAGTTGCTAAGGTGGGGCCCCGACATGGGATACTCACCACACACGGGGATATGAACACAAACACAAAATGCGCCACACACTACCACATGCTTGAACACATATACGACCCTCAGCACACATTTCACCACACACACACCAACCTCGCCACATAAAAGTCGAAACACAAAAGTCACCACTCAAAACTCGCTACATGCAAAACTCGCCATATGCAAAACTAGGCTCACGCAAAACTCGCCACACGTGCAAAACTCACCTCATGGAAAACTCACCTCATGCAAAACTTGCACACACAGAAAAATTGCCACATGTACAAAAGTTGCAACACATGCTAAAGTTGCCTCACACAAAACTTGCAAATACTCAAAACGCACCACACATAAAACTCGCCACGCGCAAAACTCGCCATGCACAAATCTTGCTGCACACAACTTGCTACACTAACCTGTCACATGCAACTCGACACACAAAATGTTGCTACACGCATGTCACCACACAAAACTCATCTCACAAAAGTCGCTACATGCATGTCGCCACACGCAACTCAACACACACAACTTGACACATGAAACTCGCCCTAAAACACACACAAGTCTGGTATTATCCTTCAAAAATAAAAATCTGATTTAATAAGCTGACAAACTACAAGAGCAACAAATGTACCATATAGGAAATACGGCAGCTGTCAGTCACATGACCTGTCTATTATGTGTATGTGTGAGCTAATATATACTGCCAGGGGGTGGGCTTCCTGTTGGCTGGGGATTTATCAGGCTGCCAATAGCAACCAATCACAGCTCAGCTTCTATTTTGCTACAGTTAATTAATCTGAGCTCTGATTGGTTAATATAGGCAACAAAGACATTCTCAGTATAACAAAGCTAATATATGTTGTGAAATGCTTCTATTAGCTTAGTTTTTGCCTTTTAATAATTACATTTCTATCTATTTGTTTTGTGGTTTTTGCCTGCAGAATAAATTTTTGTTAACACATTCTATTTTGCTAACAGCAGTCATTAACCCGGGCGAAGCCGGGTAGTACAGCTAGTACTAGTATATAAGGCTTCGACGTCAAGGTTGACAAGGTGTTCTCAGGTATCCTTAAGTTATCCAACTTTTGAATAAGATGTGAAGAATCTCTCAGATAAGATCCCAAGGAATGAACAATAGGCTGTAGAAAGTAGTTAAGGTACATACAGGTGCGTTCATATAGGCTACCAATTCCTGAGATGATGGGCCTACCTGGGAGGGACTCCAAGGACTTATACATTTTTGGCATCAGATATAGCGTAGGCACCACAGGGTAAGCAGTGCAGAGAAAATCACGTTCTTTCTTGTCCAGAATGCACTGTTGAAATGCAGTAGCAAGGAGTCTATCTATCTGAGCCTTGAACACCGAAGTTGGATCAAAGGGAAGTGGAGCGCCCCCACTGCCGCAGGGCCGAGGGATACCCGGTACCGGGCCTCTGAGTCTCTGCTCCGGGGTTGTCACGGTGGCTAGGCCCGGTCCGTGACCCTGCCGAGGGGCGCACAGTTAAAGAAGTGACGGATGATGCTGTAGTGGTGCGGTGCAGTAAATAACGAGGACACCAGGTTGCAGTCTCTTTACCTCTTTACTGAAGATTTCTGGGTCCTCAGTCCGGAATCCGGATAACCAGGCTGCGCAAGTCCGGCCGGCCCAATGGCACCTCCAGAGTTCTCTTAGCAGGTGGAAATCTGTGCCTTCCTGCTAGCGCTAGGTGTTGCGGTCCTTCCCTGCTGTGCTTACAGAAAGTCCCCACAACTGTTGTGTCTGTTTCTTAAGTTCCCTCACAACTCGATTAGATGATGTTCTGCTAATCCTCCGTCCCTCCCTGGTGTTCTGGTTGGGACGGCACCCGTATGACGGGTAGGCTCGGAGCTCTTCCGGGACCCTAGAGTCGCCCCTCTCCACAGGTTGCCCCCCAAGACTGCATAGGTGATTAAAGTTAGACAGCCCGCCTTAAACTGACTGTCCTGCCGCTGTTTGGAGTATTGCTTGAAGCTGAATGTTATGATACTCCCTCGGCGTTCCGGCCACCGGTAGTGCGCCTCAGTAGGATGTTGCTTCGGTCTTACAGCACGACTCCTACTGGTATTTCTCCTTTTGCTTGATCTCGTTTCTCACTCAGCACAATCTATCTCGCTTCTAATCCTTCCTTGGGCACCGCCGCTATCCTGAGCAGGCACGGTCCCTTTACGTTCGTTCAAGTTGCCAAGCCTCTGTCAGGATCCCACCCCTGACAGAGACCCTACTGTATCTTCCCCCACAACACCCTCTGCCACAAGGTGTTGCCTGGTTCCAACCCAGTCAGCTTTCTCATCTAACTTCCTGCCTGACCCCCAGTTTACCCACTATGGTGGGGAGTGGCCTAGTGAATAGAACCCTTAGCTCCCCCCGGAGGCCCGGCTGTGAAATGTATTGGTGTCTGTGATACCTGATCAGATGAACCCCTTCAGTGCCATCAGACGCACCATAGCTCCCCATAGTGGCGGAGCCACAGTACTGCAACGACCAGGACTCTGGGGCGCTGCAGAAGGACCTGATAATAAGAGGTAATAAGTAGTTGTCGTTTCACTTCGGCAATATGCATTTCCTTATGCCAAAAGACAATGTTGCCCCCCCTTATCAGCCTCTTTTATAATAAAAATCTCATTATGTTTTAATTTATAGAGAGCATCCCTTTCTTCTTTTGATGAGTTGTTAAATCTATTATTGTCAAGCTTGCATCTCTGAATGTCGCTGTTCACTGTTTCAAAAAATATTTGTACCACGGAATTACAGTGACTGGTAGGCAATTCCCGCATGCTTATTGGCTGTGTAACCAGCTCCAAACATGGGGGTAGGGTTTCGAGCTTCAAATACGGGCATCAGCTGTTGCTCGCCGAGTGCCGAGCATATCCGAGCACCCTGATACTAGTGTGATATCTGAGTATCACCAAGCATGTTCGCTCATCCCTATTTAGATGTTCTCTGGGACTATACAAATTGATGGCCAGTCCCTAGGCTAGGTCATCAATACTAGATTGATGAGGGTTCCACTGTCTAGTGCTGTGTCTGTCTAAACTGTGTGCATAATTATTAGGCAATTTGTCTTTTTCATGATTCATTTATTATTAAACCACTACAGTGATGTTGTTTAATCCAAAAATAAACCTGAAATCTGAATGTCATAGAGAAAAATTAAAATCCATTAAGACATTTCCAGAGAGGGGACATATCACCCTCACATTGAACATGTGGGATTAATTATAACTGGGGAAGTAAGAAACTAATTATAACTGAGGAAGTGAAAGAGCTGACACGTCACCTTCCATTGAATTAGGGACCTCCTGTGGTGACCAGGTAATTACCACAGGAGCAGAAGAAAAAAACCCCATTGCATATTTAATATGCCAAAAGTGGGGATACTAAGTAGTATCAACCCACATTCACAATATTTTATTGACTCCGTAATGTAACTATATAAATAGGAGAAAAACTGGAGTAACCAATAAATAAGTAAGAAAGTACAAAATTTATTTCAAAAAATCAAAGAAAAACAAATGTCCTGCGCTGCTCTTCTTTTCAATCTTCAGATGGGTCACAACAATTTCAGATAAGACAACGAATATCCTGCGGTAGCAGTAATGTTATATACTACGCTACTTGCGGATGTTCTAAAATATATATAGGTTTGACCTCCAGAGAATTACGCATCCGCGTACGTGAGCACGTGCGGGACATTTGCGCGGCCAAGACAGTGGTCGACCCCCTCCAATTAAAAACTATCCCCCGCCACTTTAGGGCATATCACAATTGTGATGCCAAAACGTTGAAAATTAGGGGGATAGACATTATTCATCTAGGTATTAGAGGGGGTAATTACAAGAAAATCCTGGCCCAAAGAGAGGCAAAGTGGATTGTTAAGCTGGATACTGTGGCCCCCAAGGGCCTTAATGAGTCTTTGAGCTTTGCTTCATTTCTATGAATAATTAGTCTCTCTTCTTTTCCTGATTTATGCTCATATATTCACCCATTGATGGTTCTTTTGTGTGTGGTTTTATTATTATTGTTTTAACTCTTTCTATGTATTCTCTTTATTTTTAGTTATATTTTTATGTGGTTATTCGTTTCTGTTTTGGACCCTGTTATGAACATTCTGCCGTGCAACCCATCACTGAAAAACAAGCGGAGAAATATATTGTGCCATCATTTTATTATATTTATATAGTATACTGTCCTCTCTTTATATCAGAATTTGTATGCCACCTTATTATATTGATAATATGTATGGATTTTATGTGTACCAACATGATTTGATATTCTGGCACATCTTGTAAGTTCAGATACCTCCCCTTTGTTTATATGCAGCCGTGTGCGTGCGCGCTGTTGTCCCCCGCTTCCAGCATTCAGTCGGGTGTCTTTATCAGCCTCCTGTGTGTGACCTAGGTGAATTTTTCACCGGCGCATGCGCAGTGATGCCTGACGCTCTGTCTGGATGCTGGGACCTGCGGGGACGCACTGCACACGCGCCGACAGCGCCGATACTCATAGGGTGATCACAACCATGTGATACACCCTGTGACCCATTGTCATGGCAATATAAGGTCCTTCTAGTCACGCTTACATCACACCCCCTGAGGAAGTGTCTGGTATAGACACGAAACGTACGTCAGGGTCACCCGCCATCATTTGGGGCTCATTACCATCTGAGTAGTGTTGTGCACTGGGCCTGGTAAGTTTTGCCCTTAATTTATGATACGGTCCCTTTACTCTGCAGATCTCCAGCTGGGCTTGATCTATGTTGATTTACCCTGACTTTTTTTTTGCCTTACTTTTGGCTTTAAACTTTGCTATAGAGCTCCCGCTGCTTCTGTGGATCTCCGCATTGTTATACAATACTTGGGCTTTATTTATTGTGCCTTATTTTTGGCTCTACTTACCTAGCACATGGACAAGCATTCAAATGTAAATCAGATAGATGTACTACCTCTGAACTCCCATGTGCACCTCACTACTGTATGTACTTCCGTGTCCTTGTCCTGATTGACAATTTTATTATATGTGCTTTTCTTTGATTTTTTGAAATAAATTTTGTACTTTCTTACTTAATTACCACAGGAGATAGGCTCTTAGAATCAGCCATCCTGAATGGGGATTCGTTTATTCAGAGGTGGAGAAGTATACTTCCAAGACATGAGCTTCCTCTGATCAAAGTACAGGTCACAGACTTTTTGGAGCCAGTGGTCAGTATGGATATCTGATACGATATTATACGATATGATACGATACACTTTATTGATCCCGGGGGAAATTACGGTATTACAGCAGCAATACAAAGAGCAGTACATAAGATATTAGGACACAAATCTTGCACAAATATACCAACATTACATAACAAATAAATGTGGGTAGTACAGGTATATAAGTCACTGTTAATTGACATTAGTACACCAGCAATCAGTCATTGTTGTCTAGCACCCTTGGGAAATTATTATACATCCCCATAGCAGTAGGTACAAACAATTTCCTGAATTTTTCCTTCTTACACCTTAGTAGGATTAGACGGCTGCTGAATGTGCTCTTCTGCTTCAAGAACAGCTCTATAGTGGGTGTGTATTATTGTTCATTATAGCCCTACACTTCTTCTGAATCCTATCCTCCAATACCTCCTCAAAAGAGTCCAGATGGAGGCCAACAGCCGTGCTTGCCTTCTTGATAAGTTTGTTGAGCTTATTAGCATCAGATACTTGCACACTCCTGCCCCTGCATATGATAGCAAAAAAATGGCGCTTCCCACAATGGACTGGTAGAACATTTCCAGCATTTTACTGCACACATTGAATGACCTGAGCTTCCAAAAAAAGTCTGCTCATTCCCTTCTTGTAAACCTTTTCTGCATGACACCTCCAATCGAGTTTACTGTCAAGGTAAACCCCCAAATATTTGTAACTCTCAACAATCTCAACCTCCTGGCCAGCAATATTGATCGGTAAGTAATCCTCCTTTTTCCTTCTATAACTCACCACCAACTCCTTGGTTTTCCTTACATTTAGTTCTAGACAGTTAAGGTACCTTCACACTAAGCGACGCTGCAACGATACAGACAGTATCGTTTAGCTGTTTAGTCGCTGTGTGGTCGCTGGAGAGCTGTCACACAGACGGCTCTCCAGCGACCAACGGTGCCGAAGTCCCCTGGTAACCAGGGTAAACATCGGGTTACTAAGCGCAGGGCCGCGCTTAGTAACCCGATGTTTACCCTGGTTACCATTGTAAAAGTAAAAAAAAAAACACATACTCACATTCCGGTGCCCGGCGTCCGCTTCCCTGCACTCCTCCTGCATCCTGTGTCAGCGCCGAACATCTCCGGCATCTCCCACAGAGCAGAGCGGTGACGTCACCGCTCTGCTTTACGGCCGGCACTTACACAGGAAGCAGGAAGAGTGCAGGGAAGCGGACGCCGGGCACCGGAATGTGAGTATGTGGTTTTTTTTTTTACTTTTACAATGGTAACCAGGGTAAACATCGGGTTACTAAGCGCGGCCCTGCGCTTAGTAACCCGATGTTTACCCTGGTTACCAGTGAAGACATCGCTGGATCGGTGTCACACACACCGATTCAGCGATGTCAGCGGGAGATCCAGCGACGAAATAAAGTTCTGGACTTTCAGCAATGACCAGCGATCTCACAGTGGGATCCTGATCGCTGCTGCCTGTCAAACACAACGATATCGCTTTCCAGGACGCTGCAACGTCACGGATCGCTATCGTTATCGTTGTAAAGTCGCTTAGTGTGAAGGTACCTTTAGTCCTGCACCAATCCACAAAGTCAGAAACCACCCTTCTATATTCCTCCTCCCCCCCCCCGGCTCCCACAATGCCCCCTACAATCACTGAGTCATCTGAGAATTTTTGGAAGTGACAAAAATCTGATTTATACTGAAAGTCAGCTGTATACAATGTGAAGAGGAAGGGCGACAGCACTGTACCCTGAGGGGCTCCAACACTGCTTCGTACACTGCCAGATACCACCTCCCCCATCCTTACAAACTGCGGCCTGTCCGTCAGGTAGTCATTTATCCAGTTCACCATCCCCTCATCTACCGCCATATCAGTCAGCTTATTATGTAGTAAGAGCGGTTGTAAGGTATTGAAAGCACTTGAGAAGTCAAAAAACATGACGCGCACTGCAGTTCCATCAATGTCCAAGAATGAATGTACTGTATGTAGCAGAGACACTAACGCATCATCCACCCCATCCACCAGCAGCAATCTCTGCTGGTATGCAAACTGCAGGGGGTCAGTAAAAGCCCTCACCCTCGGACACAAGTAGGCGAGTATTATTCTCTCCAAGGACTTCATAGCATGTGATGTTAAGGCCACTGGACGATAGTCTTGTAGGGAAGTTGGAAAAGTGGTCTTAAGAACCGGCACCAGGCAGGTGGTCTTCCACAGTTCTGGTACCCCCTGTGATTGAAGGCTCCAGTTAAACAGGTGCTGGAAGACAGGGCAGTTGGTTTGCACACGCTCTGAGGACACGTAGACTGAGGCCATCAGGCCCAGCTGCTTTGCCAATAACAAGTCTACTAAACTGTCTTCTCACGTCGCTTTGGGAGACAATGAAAGCAGGCAGCTTACCCCCCAATGTCAATGCTGCTGATGTTTTCCCAGCTCCATCCCCCATTCCTGATGATGCTGTGCTTGTGTTTTTTTCTTGTTTAGTAAGTGTTTCAATTATTTTGTAATCCAAGGCTTGTTATTTGCATAGCATCGAATCTTTTTAGCTAGTACAACAGTGTCAGTACAAAAATTTATATAATCCATTACTCGCCCGACAATATCATTTACATCATCATGCTCTCCCCTGTCGCATATCACCTCCCACTCTGTGAGGTCAAAGCAGTCTCGTAGAGCCTCCTCTGCCGCTGGAGTCCACTTCCTAATTAGTTTTATTGTCACTGGTTGTTTACTGACAACAGGTTGGTATGATGGAGACAATAGTATGAGGTTGTGGTCTGATTTCCCCAGAGGGGGCAGTGCAGGTGATGAATAGGTGTCTTTAACATTGGCATAGAGGAGATCCAATATACTGTTGTCCCTTGTGGCACATTTTACATATTGATAGAACTTTACAATAGCCTTTGAGATCATGGCTCTGTTAAAGTCCCCAGAGATTACAGTTAACGAGTTTGGGTGCTTTGTCTGAATGCCGTCTAACACCCCAGACAATACTTCCCCAGCCGCCTCTTGGTTTGCGGATGGAGGTATATACAGTACACGGCTACTGTAATGCAAATGGGGAATTCCCTAGGTAGATAACAGGGCCTGAGGCCAACTGCTAAGAGTTCATTGTTTTGACTGCAGTGACTTTCCTTCACAGTTACGTGCCGCTGATTGCACCATCTGTTATTAATGTATAATATCACACCACCCTTTTTATTACTACACTTAGCTTTGTCTCTATCAGCCCGGGCCATGTGAAATCCTGGAATCAAGACACTTTAAGGCCGGAGACACACTGGTGCGAGATACAGCCGAGTGTCGCTGGTTAAAAGCAAGCTGTGGCACCTGCTCTCCGGAGCGGAGCGTGCAGCTGCAAAGCAATACATGGAGCTGCATGCTCCGCTCCGGAGTGCCGGTGCCACAGCTTGCTTTTAACCAGCGAGACTCGGCCGCATCTCGCACCAGTGTGTCTCCGGCCTAATCAGGGACCTCCCCATGTGACCAGGTTTCTGTAAAGCACATGAGACTGCATTCCTTGAACTCCAACTGGGTTTTACACAGAGATAGCCGTTCATCCGTCTTATTTCCCAGCGAGCGTACATTACCCATGATAATGGATGGGACTGCTGGTTTAAACCTACTTCTCCTGGACTTCACCTTTTTTCCTGCTGTGCAGCCTCTGAAAGGTCTCCACACTTCACAGGGAACAAGTGGCTATGGCCACAGCTGGAGTAGCCTTCATCCTGCTCAGCTCCAGAAGTCGATCCTTTGAATACACAACACGTTTAGTGACAGACTTAGGGGCAACCAGCAAATCATTTTCCCTGTCATTTGCTCCAGTCTGCGCCGTATCTGACTGTTTCCAGTGTTCTCCTATGTACACGGATGGCTGCATCAGTAACCAACAAGGTAGAAGCTGTGTGTATTATGGAACTGTAGCTGGTAGTGGTTGCATTAGATACATTTCCATGGGTGCGTTGCATTACTGGTATCCATTTAGGAGTTGCATGTACAGTACCTGTAGGGGGATGAACGTAGTAGTGGCAGATCCGGGTGCTGATCCAGCGCTGCATGTCCAGTGGTTCTATAGGTGAATGGTTTCCGCCTTCCCACAATGGTCCGTCATACAGGAAGAGTGCAATCCACAGAGTATAAACCATCCTTCAATCCACGGTTACAAATTAGGAGTCCATAAAGGTACCAAAGCCAGTAGAAAGTCCAAAAGAATGTCCAAAAGAACAGACAACATGCAGGGACAAAAGAAACAAAAGAGTAGCTGCTGCTGCAATGGGCTGCCAGTAGCACGGCGCCGTGTTATCTCCTCTGACTTGCAGAGACCAGATAGGCACGTCTGCTCACTCTGAAGTCTAGAATGATCTGAAATACTAAAATACTGATCATTAATAAAAAACAAAATACTAATATCACTGTCACAGGTTCCTTCTCCGGTACCACACAATCAACAGAGCCAGCGAAGAGTGAACAATCCCAAGACCTTTATTTAGGCAAAAGTACGAAAGGTCCATATACGATCCACCCCACAAAGGATACAAATATTCCAGAACACAAATTGCGTTCAGTTACAGGATAAAAGTCCAACAATCCAGCACAGAGGATAACAGTCCATATTCCCTTCTTTCTCTCTCTGATGTGCTGTGTTCACTTCATAGTTCCAAACAAGACTGATCTGTGTCTCACCTCCCCATTCACAGGTTAAGGGGGTGGGTCACAGGGGCTCATTGTTTCAACAAGCTAGGTCAACATGTCATTAGCATATTAGCAAACAACATTATTCACTGACCCTGTGGAGAGATAACAATACAGAACTGTGGGGAGAATATCAGATGGCAAATGACAACTCAACACCATGAAAATAAGTAAAATAGAAATATACACAAAATGATACCCACATAGAATATCACACCATCACAATCACCATAAGTGCCATTATACAAATGAGCTCTGTACATAATATACAGTGTACAGTGTTGGTGTACAGGTAATAGTAATAACCAGTGATATTATGCACAGGAGCTCTGTAAATAGTGTCAGTGTACAGGCAATACAGTGATCACTAGAGCCATTATACACAGTAGCTCTGTTTATAGTGTCAGTGTACAGGAATTAAAGTGATCACCGGTGACATTATACACAAGAGCTCTGTGTATAGTGCCAGTGTACAGGTAATACAGTGATCACCAGATACATTATATACAGGAGCTCTGTTTATAGTGTCAGTGTACAGGTAATTATGCGATCATCAATGGCATTATACACGGGATCTCTGTATATAATGTATAAAATGTAATACAGTGATTCACCAGTGATATTATACACATTATACAGTGGGAATACAAAAACAAAGGACAAAAACCGAACTAATGCCCAAATAAATTGAATTTATTTTGAAAAGATAACACTACATAAATTGGTAGGGGGGGAAAAAAGAAACCAAAAAATGGGGCACAAACGGAGATACAGCAGCATATAACACACAGTCCCAGAATATTACAGTACTGACATAATATGAGTAAATAAATAAATAAATGCATATATATCATTAAAAATAGGACTGGTAAGTCTTAATGTTACTCTATTTATAACAGCATAAAGTGCAAAAAGAAGTGTATACAAAAGTGCAAAGATAAGTGCAAATACAAAGTGCACAGGTGCAAACATAAGCTGCTAGAGTAACTAATTAGTGCAGGTAACTGCTATCTGGTATATGGTATATTGGGCACTAATACAAGTATCATTCCAGGTACCACCCATAAATGGTTAAATATTTTACGTATATAACAATCAGTAGTAAGGGGTAAAGGAAAGTGCCCAGAGCAGGATTTACCTGAAATGCTGCTGTCTCCTGGATGTGCCGATCCCCGACGCGCATTTCAGCGCAAGCCTTCGTCAGGGGAAAACGCGCGTCGGGGACCGGCACATCCAGGAGACAGCAGCATTTCAGGTAAATCCTGCTCTGGGCACTTTCCTTTACCCCTTACTACTGATTGTTATATACGTAAAATATTTAACCATTTATGGGTGGTACCTGGAATGATACTTGTATTAGTGCCCAATATACCATATACCAGATAGCAGTTACCTGCACTAATTAGTTACTCTAGCAGCTTATGTTTGCACCTGTGCACTTTGTATTTGCACTTATCTTTGCACTTTTGTATACACTTCTTTTTGCACTTTATGCTGTTATAAATAGAGTAACATTAAGACTTACCAGTCCTATTTTTAATGATATATATGCATTTATTTATTTATTTATTTACTCATATTATGTCAGTACTGTAATATTCTGGGACTGTGTGTTATATGCTGCTGTATCTCCGTTTGTGCCCCATTTTTTGGTTTCTTTTTCCCCCCCCTACCAATTTATGTAGTGTTATCTTTTCAAAATAAATTCAATTTATTTGGGCATTAGTTCGGTTTTTGTCCTTTGTTTTTATATATTAATTTTCCGAGTTGCCCGGTATCATGTCCATAGTTTAGGGTACATGCGTACGTACAAATATATACCAACTATTCGAGTACACGTGCAGTTCTGTGTATCCTTTGCCTTGAGTTGTTTGTTAATTATACAGTGGGAAAAAAGTATTTAGTCAGTCACCAATAGTGCAAGTTCTCTCACTTAAAAAGATGAGAGAGGCCTGTAATTGACATCACAGGTAGACGACAACTGTTGTGATTCGGTTATTTGGCTCCCCCAGTGGTCGCTTGTGGTACTGGTGTCTTGTGAGCTTTTCACCTGTTTCTATCAGGATGTGGGAGTTTCCTATTTAGCCTTGTTCCTCAGTCATTCCAATGCCGCCCATCAATGTAACCAGAGTCTTTCTGTTGCATGTACCTGCTCCCAGTCTGCTGACCAGCTAAGTTGGACATTTCTGTCCTTAGTCTATTTTTGTATGTTTAGTCCAGTTTGCAGTTATGTGATTCTCTGCAGCTGGAAGCTCTTGTGGGCTGAAATTGCCACTCCGGTGCCATGAGTTGGCACATGAGTTTAAGGTAATTTCAGGATGGTTTTTGATAGGGTTCTGTAGCTGACTGCGAAGTCCACTATTGTATCCTTCTGCTATCTAGTTAGTGGGCCTCTGTTATGGTTCTCAATGGCAAGAGAACATAGCCCAGCAAACATAAAAACTAGCTCTTGGAAGGATGGAAACTAAACTGACCATGAACTAAACCTGCCGCACAACTAACAGTAGCCGGGTAGCGTAGCCTGCGTTTTATCCCTAGACGCCCAGCGCCGGCCGGAGGACTAACTAATCCTGGCAGAGAAAAATATAGTCCTGGCTCACCTCTAGAGAAATTTCCCCGAAAGGCAGACAGAGGCCCCCACAAATATTGGCGGTGATTTTAGATGAAATGACAAACGTAGTATGAAAATAGGTTTAGCAAAATTGAGGTCCGCTTACTAGATAGCAGGAAGACAGAAAGGGCACTTTCATGGTCAGCTGAAAACCCTATCAAAATACCATCCTGAAATTACTTTAAGACTCTAGTATTAACTCATAACATCAGAGTGGCAATTTCAGATCACAAGAGCTTTCCAGACACAGAAACGAAACTACAGCTGTGAACTGGAACAAAATGCAAAAACAAACAAGGACTAAGTCCAACTTAGCTGGGAGTTGTCTAGCAGCAGGAACATGCACAGAAAGGCTTCTGATTACAATGTTGACCGGCATGGAAGTGACAGAGGAGCAAGGCTAAATAGCGACTCCCACATCCTGATGGAAACAGGTGAACAGAGAGGATGATGCACACCAGTTCAATTCCACCAGTGGCCACCGGGGGAGCCCAAAATCCAATTTCACAACAGTACCCCCCCCTCAAGGAGGGGGCACCGAACCCTCACCAGAACCACCAGGGCGATCAGGATGAGCCCTATGAAAGGCACGGACCAAATCGGAGGCATGAACATCAGAGGCAGTCACCCAAGAATTATCCTCCTGACCGTTTCCCTTCCATTTGACCAGATACTGGAGTTTCCGTCTGGAAACACGGGAGTCCAAGATTTTTTCCACAACATACTCCAACTCGCCCTCAACCAACACCGGAGCAGGAGGCTCAACGGAAGGCACAACCGGTACCTCATACCTGCGCAACAATGACCGATGAAAAACATTATGAATAGAAAAAGATGCAGGGAGGTCCAAACGGAAGGACACAGGGTTAAGAATCTCCAATATCTTGTACGGGCCGATGAACCGAGGCTTAAACTTGGGAGAAGAAACCCTCATAGGGACAAAACGAGAAGACAACCACACCAAGTCCCCAACACAAAGCCGAGGACCAACCCGACACCGGCGGTTGGCAAAAAGCTGAGTCTTCTCCTGGGACAACTTCAAATTGTCCACTACCTGCCCCCAAATCTGATGCAACCTCTCCACCACAGCATCCACTCCAGGACAATCCGAAGATTCCACCTGACCAGAAGAAAATCGAGGATGAAACCCCGAATTACAGAAAAAGGGAGACACCAAGGTGGCAGAACTGGCCCGATTATTGAGGGCAAACTCCGCTAAAGGCAAAAAAGCAACCCAATCATCCTGATCTGCAGACACAAAACACCTCAAATATGTCTCCAAGGTCTGATTCGTCCGCTCGGTCTGGCCATTAGTCTGAGGATGGAAAGCAGACGAGAAAGACAAATCTATGCCCATCCTAGCACAGAATGCTCGCCAAAATCTAGACACGAATTGGGTACCTCTGTCAGAAACGATATTCTCCGGAATACCATGCAAACGGACCACATTTTGAAAAAACAGAGGAACCAACTCGGAAGAAGAAGGCAACTTAGGCAGGGGAACCAAATGGACCATCTTAGAGAAACGATCACACACCACCCAGATGACAGACATCTTCTGAGAAACAGGAAGATCCGAAATAAAATCCATCGAGATGTGCGTCCAGGGCCTCTTTGGGATAGGCAAGGGCAACAACAATCCACTAGCCCGAGAACAACAAGGCTTGGCCCGAGCACAAACGTCACAAGACTGCACGAAGCCTCGCACATCTCGAGACAGGGAAGGCCACCAGAAGGACCTTGCCACCAAATCCCTGGTACCAAAGATTCCAGGATGACCTGCCAACGCAGAAGAATGAACCTCAGAAATGACTTTACTGGTCCAATCATCAGGAACAAACAGTCTACCAGGTGGGCAACGATCAGGTCTATCCGCCTGAAACTCCTGCAAGGCCCGCCGCAGGTCTGGAGAAACGGCAGACAATATCACTCCATCCTTAAGGATACCTGTAGGTTCAGAATTACCAGGGGAGTCAGGCTCAAAACTCCTAGAAAGGGCATCCGCCTTAACATTCTTAGAACCCGGCAGGTAGGACACCACAAAATTAAACCGAGAGAAAAACAACGACCAGCGCGCCTGTCTAGGATTCAGGCGTCTGGCGGACTCAAGATAAATTAGATTTTTGTGGTCCGTCAATACCACCACCTGATGTCTAGCCCCCTCAAGCCAATGATGCCACTCCTCAAAAGCCCACTTCATGGCCAAAAGCTCCCGATTTCCAACATCATAATTCCGCTCGGCGGGCGAAAATTTACGCGAGAAAAAAGCACAAGGTCTCATCACGGAGCAATCGTAACTTCTCTGCGACAAAACCGCCCCAGCTCCGATTTCAGAAGCGTCGACCTCAACCTGAAAAGGAAGAGCAACATCAGGCTGACGCAACACAGGGGCGGAAGAAAAGCGGCGCTTAAGCTCCCGAAAGGCCTCCACAGCAGCAGGGGACCAATCAGCAACATCAGCACCCTTCTTAGTCAAATCAGTCAATGGTTTAACAACATCAGAAAAACCAGCAATAAATCGACGATAAAAGTTAGCAAAGCCCAAAAATTTCTGAAGACTCTTAAGAGAAGAGGGTTGCGTCCAATCACAAATAGCCTGAACCTTGACAGGATCCATCTCGATGGAAGAGGGGGAAAAAATATATCCCAAAAAGGAAATCTTTTGAACCCCAAAAACGCACTTAGAACCCTTCACACACAAGGAATTAGACCGCAAAACCTGAAAAACCCTCCTGACCTGCTGGACATGAGAGTCCCAGTCATCCGAAAAAATCAAAATATCATCCAGATACACAATCATAAATTTATCCAAATAATCACGGAAAATGTCATGCATAAAGGACTGAAAGACTGAAGGGGCATTTGAAAGACCAAAAGGCATCACCAAATACTCAAAGTGGCCCTCGGGCATATTAAATGCGGTTTTCCACTCATCCCCCTGCTTAATTCGCACCAAATTATACGCCCCACGAAGATCTATCTTAGAGAACCACTTGGCCCCCTTTATGCGAGCAAACAAATCAGTCAGCAGTGGCAACGGATATTGATATTTAACCGTGATTTTATTCAAAAGCCGATAATCAATGCACGGCCTCAAAGAGCCATCTTTCTTAGCCACAAAGAAAAAACCGGCTCCTAAGGGAGATGACGAAGGACGAATATGTCCCTTTTCCAAGGACTCCTTTATATATTCTCGCATAGCAGCATGTTCAGGCACAGACAGATTAAATAAACGACCCTTAGGGTATTTACTACCCGGAATCAAATCTATGGCACAATCGCACTCCCGGTGCGGAGGTAATGAACCAAGCTTAGGTTCTTCAAAAACGTCACGATATTCAGTCAAGAATTCAGGAATCTCAGAGGGAATAGATGATGAAATGGAAACCACAGGTACATCCCCATGCGTCCCCTTACATCCCCAGCTTAACACAGACATAGCTTTCTAGTCAAGGACTGGGTTATGAGATTGCAGCCATGGCAATCCAAGCACCAACACATCATGTAGGTTATACAGCACAAGAAAGCGAATAATCTCCTGGTGATCCGGATTAATCCGCATGGTTACTTGTGTCCAGTATTGTGGTTTATTGCTAGCCAATGGGGTGGAGTCAATCCCCTTCAGGGGTATAGGAGTTTCAAGAGGCTCCAAATCATACCCACAGCGTTTGGCAAAGGACCAATCCATAAGACTCAAAGCGGCGCCAGAGTCGACATAGGCATCCGCGGTAATAGATGATAAAGAACAAATCAGGGTCACAGATAGAATAAACTTAGACTGTAAAGTGCCAATTGAAACAGACTTATCAAGCTTCTTAGTACGCTTAGAGCATGCTGATATAACATGAGTTGAATCACCGCAATAGAAGCACAACCCATTTTTTCGTCTAAAATTCTGCCGTTCACTTCTGGACAGAATTCTATCACATTGCATATTCTCTGGCGTCTTCTCAGTAGACACCGCCAAATGGTGCACAGGTTTGCGCTCCCGCAGACGCCTATCGATCTGGATAGCCATTGTCATGGACTCATTCAGACCCGCAGGCACAGGGAACCCCACCATAACATCCTTAATGGCATCAGAGAGACCCTCTCTGAAATTCGCCGCCAGGGCGCACTCATTCCACTGAGTAAGCACAGCCCATTTACGGAATTTCTGGCAGTATATTTCAGCTTCGTCTTGCCCCTGAGATAGGGACATCAAGGCCTTTTCTGCCTGAAGTTCTAACTGAGGTTCCTCATAAAGCAACCCCAAGGCCAGAAAAAACGCATCCACATTGAGCAACGCAGGATCCCCTGGAGCCAATGCAAAAGCCCAATCCTGAGGGTCGCCCCGGAGCAAAGAAATCACAATCCTGACCTGCTGAGCAGGATCTCCAGCAGAGTGAGATTTCAGGGACAAAAACAACTTGCAATTATTTTTGAAATTTTGAAAGCAAGATCTATTCCCCGAGAAAAATTCAGGCAAAGGAATTCTAGGTTCAGATATAGGAACATGAACAACAAAATCTTGTAAGTTTTGAACTTTCGTGGTGAGATTATTCAAACCTGCAGCTAAACTCTGAATATCCATTTTAAACAGGTGAACACAGAGCCATTCCAGGATTAGAAGGAGAGAGAGAGAGAAAGGCTGCAATATAGGCAGACTTGCAAGAGATTCAATTACAAGCACACTCAGAACTGAAGGAAAAAAAAAAAAAAAAAAAAAAATCTTCAGCAGACTTCTCTTTTCTCTCCTTTCTCTGTCAATTAATTTAACCCTTTTTGGCCGGTCAAACTGTTATGGTTCTCAATGGCAAGAGAACATAGCCCAGCAAACATAAAAACTAGCTCTTGGAAGGATGGAAACTAAACTGACCATGAACTAAACCTGCCGCACAACTAACAGTAGCCGGGTAGCGTAGCCTGCGTTTTATCCCTAGACGCCCAGCGCCGGCCGGAGGACTAACTAATCCTGGCAGAGGAAAATATAGTCCTGGCTCACCTCTAGAGAAATTTCCCCGAAAGGCAGACAGAGGCCCCCACAAATATTGGCGGTGATTTTAGATGAAATGACAAACGTAGTATGAAAATAGGTTTAGCAAAATTGAGGTCCGCTTACTAGATAGCAGGAAGACAGAAAGGGCACTTTCATGGTCAGCTGAAAACCCTATCAAAATACCATCCTGAAATTACTTTAAGACTCTAGTATTAACTCATAACATCAGAGTGGCAATTTCAGATCACAAGAGCTTTCCAGACACAGAAACGAAACTACAGCTGTGAACTGGAACAAAATGCAAAAACAAACAAGGACTAAGTCCAACTTAGCTGGGAGTTGTCTAGCAGCAGGAACATGCACAGAAAGGCTTCTGATTACAATGTTGACCGGCATGGAAGTGACAGAGGAGCAAGGCTAAATAGCGACTCCCACATCCTGATGGAAACAGGTGAACAGAGAGGATGATGCACACCAGTTCAATTCCACCAGTGGCCACCGGGGGAGCCCAAAATCCAATTTCACAACAGGCCTCGCTGTGCTAAATCTGTTTTCATACTACGTTTGTCTTTTCACCTTAACTCACCGTTATTATATGTGGGGGGCTACTATCTCCTGTGGGGAATTTTCCTCTGGAGGCAAGCCAGGACTGTGTTTCATCTATTAGGGGTAGTTAGTCCTCCGGCTGGTGCGAGACGTCTAGCGATAACGTAGGCACGTTCCCTGGCTACTATTAGTTGTGTGTATAGGTTTAGCATCGCGGTCAGCTCTAGTTTCCATCACCCGAGAGCTTGTCCGTTTTTCTATGTTTCTGATGTTCCCCTGCCATTGGGAACCATAACAGACAACTATGACAAAATGAGAAAACAAATCCAAAAAAGCACCTTGTCTGATTTGGCAAGATTTATTTAGCAAATTATGGTGGAAAATAATTATTTGGTCACCTAAAACATGCCAGATTTCTGGCTATCACAGACCTGTAACTTTTTCTTTAAGAGGCTCCTCAGTCCTCCACTTATTAACTGTAGTAATGGCACCTGTTTGTTTGAGGTTGTGGACAGGTGTCTTTTATACTGATAACAAGTTCAGTCACACTCCAAACACCACTATGGTGAAGACCAAAGAACTGTCGAAGGACACCAGAAACAAAATTGTAGCCCTGCACCAGGCTGGGAAGACTGAATCTGTGTCACGGGAAGACTGGGTGAGCGAGAGCTAATAACCCGGGCCCCTGCAATTTCCCTCAGACTAGGGAAATCCTGACTGACCCTCTACCTGAAGTTTACACTGATGGTGTGCATGTCCAGGCCTCGAACCTCACCCTGTCTCCTGTTTCAACCCTAGGCTGAAACCTGCGCCCACCACCCAGTGAAGAGGTAATACACCAATACCCACAGTAAGCACAGACAAGGATAAAGGAAAATATACACCACGCCGCAGTCACTCAGGAATACACTATAAATGTGTAGGGCAAAATAAATACAAATATTGGAAGGAGTAAATAAGACAAAAGAAAATACACCACCAGCAACGAATCTCAAACAACCAGCTCTCCACTCCAGACCGAGATAACAACGCACAAGACAGAAGCTATAATCGGCGACGCCCAATGATCAGGATAACTATTTAAAGGCAATGGGCATTGCCCAGCTTCCAATCCGAGGATCAGGTAAATTAACCCCGGAACAGCTAGATAAAATCTAGCCGACGCCAATTAGCACATAGTGGTCAAAAGCGGAATTACCGCTGTCTGTCGAACGACCTGGTCTGAACAGCGTCCGACATGACAATCTGCAATAGGCAAGCAGCTTGGTGTGATGAAATCAACTGTGGGAGCAATAACAAGAAAATGGAAGACATACAAGACCACTGATAATCTCCCTCGATTTGGCGCTTCACACAAGATCTTACGCTGTGAGGTCAAAATGATCACAAAAATGGTGAGCAAAAGTTCCAGAACCACAAGTTTGGACCTAGTGAATGACCTGCATAGATCTGGGACCACCATAACAAAGGCTACCACCAGTAACACACTACGCCGCCAGGGACACAGATCCTGCAGTGCCAGACGTGTTCCCATGCTTATGGAGCGCCCCCACACCACCGCAGGGCCGAGGGGGTACCCGGAGCCGGGCCTCTAGTTCTCAGTCTCGGGGTTGTCACGGTGGCTAGACCCGGTCCGTGGCCCTGTCCGTCAGTGGGGGACGTCCGGTGAAATAGGTAGTAGTAATGGTAGCGATGTAGCGGTGCGGTTGTGGGGTGTAAGTCGCGGTAAATAACGAGGACACCAGGTTGCAGTCTCTTTACCTCTTTACTGGAGATCTCTGAGTCCTCAGTCCAGAACACGGTTCACCAGGCTACGCAAGTCCGGCCGGTCCAATGGCACCTCCAGAGTTCTCCTCTCAGGTGGAAATCTGTGCCTTCCTTCTAGCGCTATGTGTTGTAGTCCTTCCCTGCTGTGCCTACGGAAAGTAACCCCACAACGGTTGTGTCTGTTTCTTAAGTTCCCTCACAACTCGATTTGATGTTCCTCTGTAATCCACCCCTTCCCTGTATTCAGGTTGGAATGGCACCCGTTTGTCAGGTAGGCCTGGAGTTCTTCCGGGACCCTAGAGTCGCCCCTCTCCCGCAATTGCCCCCCAAGACTTCATAGGTGATATGTGGTAGACAGCCCGCCTGAGACCGACTGTCCTGCCGCTGTTTGGAGTATGGCTTGAAGCTGTATTCTAATCCACTCCCTCGGCGTTCCGGCCACCGGTATTGCGCCTCAGCAAGGTGCTGCCTCTTTCAGCACAACCCCTGCTGGTATTCTCCTTCTGCTTGATCTCGTTTCTCACTCAGCACAATCTGTCTCGCTTCTCGTCCTTTCTTGAGTCCCGCCGCTTCCAGGAGCCTGCGCGGACCCGTTACGTTCTTTCAATGCCAAGCCTCTGCCAGGATCCCACCCCTGGCAGAGACCCTACAGTCTCTCCCTTCACAACACCCCCTGCCACAGGGTGTTGCTCCGTTCAATCCCGTCAGCGTTCTCTCTAATTTCCTGCCTGACCCCCAGTTTACCCACTATGGTGGGGAGTGGCCTAATGAATAGCACCCTTAGCTCCCCCCGGAGGCCCAGCTGTGAAACATATTGGTGTCTGTGATACCTGATTGGAGGAACTCCTTCGGTGCCATCGAACGTACCATGGCTCCCCTTAGCGGCGAAGCCACAGCACTGCAACGACCAGGACTCTGGGGCGCTGCACTCCCCCCTGGTTAAACACAGTACTCCGGGACTGGGAAGAAAAACAACAATACAGATTAGCAAAAAGACATACAATTTCGTTGAGTGCAAAACAATAAGTATACTTGAACAGGCTTCCCTTTATGGGAGGTGAGGACACTTCTAACGTTACAAACATAGTCAACATTATAAATTACAGGCTATGCATAACTCCTGTTACCCAACCGGGTATTCTACTTAGTGCAAATTCTGGAACAATAAATTAACATTGCCTTTAAGAAACATACACTCTTAGTTTACCAAAGGCCTTCCTATAATCACATTACAGGGTAAGGTAACTTCACATTCTCCTACTTTGAACCTGCAGGACCGCCTGTCCCTATGGCACCAGACCTACTGCCTCTCCTTTCTTTTACAGGACCGCCCCGTTCAGCCAGGGCCTACTGCCTTTCGCTACTATACATAGTATAGACATAACATTCCTTTCGTTTAAAGAACTCTGAGCCCGCTCTACTCGGCTCCTTTAAGGACTCACTCTCTAACCCCTACGGGTTCGCTTTCTGTCCTTAGCAACAAAGTAACTTTCTATGGGGACGCAGGGTTTACCTTCTATCCTCACCTTCATCATTACTTCTTTACTTTCAACTATGCAGATCTCTACTTCTACCCCTACGGGCTCTCTGCATCTTTTCCTTTCACAAAACATTATTTTCAGATTTCACAATTCAAACAATTTAAACACATATAACTTTTCATGTAAAACAGTTACATTTCTTTTCAAAGCATCATCATGACATTACTGTTCTGCAACAGTATCTTTCTCAAGTTCAATTCTTCACATCCCCTTTAAGAGGGGACCAAATCTCTCTGAGGTAGCTCGTTCTCTCAGCCTACCAGTCCATGCAAAGGTTCCAGCATTGATATCTTCGCAAAGTGTCTTTGGCTAAAACCAGTAGGAAAAGTATCTTCGCAAAGTGTCTTTGGCTAAAACCAGTATGAAGCACCTTTAAGAAGGTGCAAACTATTTACAAAGGAAGTTCGAATCATGCACAGTCCATGATTACTGCAGTTTGTATAACTTTGTGCAAAAACTTCAGAAAAAGGAAAACAAACAAAGGGGATCCCGGGTCAACAGAGGGATCCATTAACCCTGGACAGGTTTAGCAGCAACTTAAAAGAACAAACAGTAACTATTTACATTTTCACAAAGCGAAATCTTACTCTTCTTTCAGAAGTTTCCATGAGGCGCCACCTGGCGGGCGGACCCCTGCAATTCAGGTTTCAGGTCCACTCCCGCTGCCAGATACACCCCATGGGTTCGGGTCTGTTGCACGACCAGGTCGTGCGCGGCGATCAAGGTCTGTGTCCCCACTTCTCTCTGTGCTGGTACATCCGGAACATCGGTCACTCGAAGGGGCACCTCCTTAGGCACGACGGTGGTGGCGGCGATCGGGTGGCAGATCGCAAGTTCTGTGGTCAGGCAGGTGGGGCCGACCAGGGTGGTTACAGATCGGTCACACGGCGGCACTTTGGCCACAGGGGCTGGTTTCTCTTTCTTGTAGACGTTCAGAGCGAACCACCCCTTTTCCCCAAGATGCCGGGTGTAGGTAACACTGTCTCCCGGATAGAGGTCTCGATCGGGGTGACCCTCTCTAAGGTGTGACTCGACATCCCGTCGGTTAACAAAGACCTCCGCGTATAGCCCCGGTTCTTTAATGAAGCCCCAGCCTCCTTGGAGTTTAAAGACGGTGATGATGCCCTGCCTGCGCGGGGCCTGGTGAGTGGTGGGGTCCTTACGGGCCCGGTCCTTGACCGCCAAATCTTTTTTATGGTAGGCCTCCCGTTTAGCCTGATGTGTTTCCTCTTCCTCTCGCCACCGCTGTTCTAGCTGGATCTGGTATTCTTCCCAGCTTAGGGCCTGTACCATCTCTCCCTTCTGGGTCTCCACTCCGGGGAACCCCATGAGATTGGATCCAGGGTTCACCCAGCGGCACACCGTGCGCTCCGCGCTGACCTCACACGGCAAGGGAGTAGGGGTGATTGGGGCTCGCATACGGTGTTCCATGCCCGTGGCTTCCTCCCATGGTAACAGGCGCTGAAGTCTATGGGTCCCCGGGAGAGGTGGTGCTGCTACGGGACCCACTAAGACACCCTCTGCTGGTGGGGCAGGATCGGCGGACTCACCCACTGGTGCGATTCCACTTTCCGCAACAGGTCCCGCTGGTTCTTCCGATGTCCGGGAATCCACTGCCGGTCCCACCTGATGCGGGGCCTGGACTCTTACATGCAGTTGGAGGAGCTGGTTATATAAATCCTCCATCTCGGCTCTCAGGAATTTGGTGTTATCCACGGAGGACAGGCTGCTAGGCTCACCCGGGTAGTCAGGGGAGACTTCCACTTCAACCCCGCTGTCGGGTTCGGAGCTGCTGGCCATAGCGTCCTCCACGTGGGTCGCTTCCTGGTCTTTTTCCCGCTCTCTCCTGCGTGAACAGTTTCGTTTTCTCTGCCTCCGCCCCCCATTAAGGATTAGGAGGCGGATCTCTGCTGCTGACGGACACGTCCTCACTGCACAGAAATATTTAGACTGGGCGGCCATTATTCTTCGCGCTCTCCAGCTCGTCTACGCCCACTCCACGCCCCTCTTCTCTTCCTGCGCTCTCCTCAGCGCTGCAATGGCGGCGGATTTTGGCGGCAACTGGCGCAGCACAGTCTTTGTAATAAAGTACAGTCCAAGCACAACAAATCACAGTCTCTAGGCACACATGACCTGATTCTTCAGGCTTAAGTAGATCCTGTTCGTGACGCCAAGTTTGGAGCGCCCCCACACCACCGCAGGGCCGAGGGGGTACCCGGAGCCGGGCCTCTAGTTCTCAGTCTCGGGGTTGTCACGGTGGCTAGACCCGGTCCGTGGCCCTGTCCGTCAGTGGGGGACGTCCGGTGAAATAGGTAGTAGTAATGGTAGCGATGTAGCGGTGCGGTTGTGGGGTGTAAGTCGCGGTAAATAACGAGGACACCAGGTTGCAGTCTCTTTACCTCTTTACTGGAGATCTCTGAGTCCTCAGTCCAGAACACGGTTCACCAGGCTACGCAAGTCCGGCCGGTCCAATGGCACCTCCAGAGTTCTCCTCTCAGGTGGAAATCTGTGCCTTCCTTCTAGCGCTATGTGTTGTAGTCCTTCCCTGCTGTGCTTACGGAAAGTAACCCCACAACGGTTGTGTCTGTTTCTTAAGTTCCCTCACAACTCGATTTGATGTTCCTCTGTAATCCACCCCTTCCCTGTATTCAGGTTGGAATGGCACCCGTTTGTCAGGTAGGCCTGGAGTTCTTCCGGGACCCTAGAGTCGCCCCTCTCCCGCAATTGCCCCCCAAGACTTCATAGGTGATATGTGGTAGACAGCCCGCCTGAGACCGACTGTCCTGCCGCTGTTTGGAGTATGGCTTGAAGCTGTATTCTAATCCACTCCCTCGGCGTTCCGGCCACCGGTATTGCGCCTCAGCAAGGTGCTGCCTCTTTCAGCACAACCCCTGCTGGTATTCTCCTTCTGCTTGATCTCGTTTCTCACTCAGCACAATCTGTCTCGCTTCTCGTCCTTTCTTGAGTCCCGCCGCTTCCAGGAGCCTGCGCGGACCCGTTACGTTCTTTCAATGCCAAGCCTCTGCCAGGATCCCACCCCTGGCAGAGACCCTACAGTCTCTCCCTTCACAACACCCCCTGCCACAGGGTGTTGCTCCGTTCAATCCCGTCAGCGTTCTCTCTAATTTCCTGCCTGACCCCCAGTTTACCCACTATGGTGGGGAGTGGCCTAATGAATAGCACCCTTAGCTCCCCCCGGAGGCCCAGCTGTGAAACATATTGGTGTCTGTGATACCTGATTGGAGGAACTCCTTCGGTGCCATCGAACGTACCATGGCTCCCCTTAGCGGCGAAGCCACAGCACTGCAACGACCAGGACTCTGGGGCGCTGCACTTAAGCCAGTACATGTCAGGGCCAGTCTCAAGTTTGCTAAAAAGCATTTGGATTATCCAGAAGAGTATTGGGAGAATGTCATATGGTCTGATGAAACCAAAGTAGATCTGTTCGGTAGAAACAAAACTATGGAGGAGACAGAATGCTGAGTTCCATCCAAACAACACCTTACCTACTGTGAAGCATGGGGATGGCAACATCGTGCTTTGGGGCTGTTTCTCTGCAAAGGGATCAGGACGACTGATCCATGTACATGAAAGAATGAATGGGGTCATGAGATTTCGAGTGCAAACCTCCATCCATCAGCAAGGGCATTGAAGATGAAAGGTGGATGTGTCTTTCAACATGCTAATGATTCCAAGCACATCGCCATGGCAATGAAGGAGTGGCTTCGTAAGAAGCATATGAAGGTCCTGGAGTGGCCTAGCCAGTATCCAGATCTCAACCCCATAGAAAACCTTTGGAGGTAGTTGAACGTCCATGTTGCCAGCAAAAGGCCCAAAACATCACTGCTCTAGAGGAGATCTGCATGAAGGAATGGGCCAACATACTACCAACAGTGTGTGCCAGCCTTGTGAAGACTTACAGAAAATCTTGCCAAATCAGACAAGGTGATTTTCTGGATTTGTTTTCTCATTTTGACTCTCATAGTTGTGGTCTACATATGATGTCAATTACAGGCCTCTCTCATCTTTTTAAGTGTGAGAACTTGCACAATTGGTAGCTGACTAAATACTTTTTTCCCCAGTGTATACTAGAGCTCTGTATATAGTGTCAGTGTACAGGCAATACAGTGATCATCAGTGACATTATACAGAGGTACTCTGTATATAGTGTGTAGTGTACATGTAATACCCTGACCACCAGTGACATTAAACACAGGCGCTCTGTGTATAGTGTACAGGTAAAACCACTGTTTGGGTGCACTGCGGAGCTTGGAAGGTAAGGCACACCATTTGACTTTTTGAATGTAAAATTTGCTGGAACAATTAGCGGATGCCATGGGGAGCCCCTGATATGCCTAAACAGTGAAAATCTCCCACAAGTGACACCACTTTGAAAACTATACAGCTCAAGGAACTGATTTAGATGTGCTATGAACACATTGAACCCTCAGGTGCTTCCCAGATGTTTATAATGCAAAAATAAAATAAATCACATTTTCACCACAAAAATTTTATTTTAGCTCCAAATTTAGCATTTTTATAAGGGTAACAGGAGAAATTGCACCATACAACTTGTTGTGCAGTTTCTCCTGAGTACGCAGATATCTCATATGTGGGAGAAAACTACTGTTTGGGCACACAGCATTGCTTGGAAAGGAAGGAGCGTCATTTAACTTTTTGAATATAAAATTTGGTGGAATTATTAGCGGACACCTGTTATTGTCTATAGATGATTTATGGGAGGTAATTACTACAGACAGACCCAATGATAATAATCAGACATGGGATAAGAAAAACAGACAAACAAGAGCTACTATCTGCTTATTAGTGGAGGATGATCAGTTAATCCAAAGAATGGGAATACAGCAAAGGGAATGTGGGAAGCATTGAGAAATTAACAGAAAAACGGCTCGCACATCCTAACCAGTGTGAATAGGTGCATACCAGGAGCAGCTACCTCCATACATAAATATACAAAAAGGTTGCACTCTATCGTGCCAAAGCATGTCTAATATGGAATACATGAAATTTGAATAGCAAAATGGCTTTTGAACATTAGAAAAATATTTAAGAGACGCTTGGCACAGAATTTGATATAAATCAAATAGTGTGAGCCCATCAACTTCGTCAAAGTGGTCTCAGACTGATGGGTCCCTGACCTCCCTGTCCAAATGTGAACACTTACCAAAGGCCAATATCTGTATGCCTGGGTGAATGTGGACACCTCTATTCAGCAAAGCCTACATATGAGTTAGCCGGGACCAAGTGTAATGAGATGCAATTAAAAACCACATGGTGATGGGAGGAGTGCACAGCCAGTAAGCTAACATGGAATTAACAGAAAAACGGCTCGCACATCCTAACCAGTGTGAATAGGTGCATACCAGGAGCAGCTACCTCCATACATAAATATACAAAAAGGTTGCACTCTATCGTGCCAAAGCATGTCTAATATGGAATACATGAAATTTGAATAGCAAAATGGCTTTTGAACATTAGAAAAATGTGGTTTTTAATTGCATCTCATTACACTTGGTCCCGGCTAACTCATATGTAGGCTTTGCTGAATAGAGGTGTCCACATTCACCCAGGCATACAGATATTGGCCTTTGGTAAGTGTTCACATTTGGACAGGGAGGTCAGGGACCCATCAGTCTGAGACCACTTTGACGAAGTTGATGGGCTCACACTATTTGATTTATATCAAATTCTGTGCCAAGCGTCTCTTAAATATTTTTCTAATGTTCAAAAGCCATTTTGCTATTCAAATTTCATGTATTCCATATTAGACATGCTTTGGCACGATAGAGTGCAACCTTTTTGTATATTTATGTATGGAGGTAGCTGCTCCTGGTATGCACCTATTCACACTGGTTAGGATGTGCGAGCCGTTTTTCTGTTAATTCCATGTTAGCTTACTGGCTGTGCACTCCTCCCATCACCATGTGGTTTTTAATTGCATCTCATTACACTTGGTCCCGGCTAACTCATATGTAGGCTTTGCTGAATAGAGGTGTCCACATTCACCCAGGCATACAGATATTGGCCTTTGGTAAGTGTTCACATTTGGACAGGGAGGTCAGGGACCCATCAGTCTGAGACCACTTTGACGAAGTTGATGGGCTCACACTATTTGATTTATATCAAATTCTGTGCCAAGCGTCTCTTAAATATTTTTCTAATGTTCAAAAGCCATTTTGCTATTCAAATTTCATGTATTCCATATTAGACATGCTTTGGCACGATAGAGTGCAACCTTTTTGTATATTTATGTATGGAGGTAGCTGCTCCTGGTATGCACCTATTCACACTGGTTAGGATGTGCGAGCCGTTTTTCTGTTAATTCCATGTTAGCTTACTGGCTGTGCACTCCTCCCATCACCATGTGGTTTTTAATTGCATCTCATTACACTTGGTCCCGGCTAACTCATATGTAGGCTTTGCTGAATAGAGGTTTCCACATTCACCCAGGCATACAGATATTGGCCTTTGGTAAGTGTTCACATTTGGACAGGGAGGTCAGGGACCCATCAGTCTGAGACCACTTTGACGAAGTTGATGGGCTCACACTATTTGATTTATATCAAATTCTGTGCCAAGCGTCTCTTAAATATTTTTCTAATGTTCAAAAGCCATTTTGCTATTCAAATTTCATGTATTCCATATTAGACATGCTTTGGCACGATAGAGTGCAACCTTTTTGTATATTTATGTATGGAGGTAGCTGCTCCTGGTATGCACCTATTCACACTGGTTAGGATGTGCGAGCCGTTTTTCTGTTAATTCCATGTTAGCTTACTGGCTGTGCACTCCTCCCATCACCATGTGGTTTTTAATTGCATCTCATTACACTTGGTCCCGGCTAACTCATATGTAGGCTTTGCTGAATAGAGGTGTCCACATTCACCCAGGCATACAGATATTGGCCTTTGGTAAGTGTTCACATTTGGACAGGGAGGTCAGGGACCCATCAGTCTGAGACCACTTTGACGAAGTTGATGGGCTCACACTATTTGATTTATATCAAATTCTGTGCCAAGCGTCTCTTAAATATTTTTCTAATGTTCAAAAGCCATTTTGCTATTCAAATTTCATGTATTCCATATTAGACATGCTTTGGCACGATAGAGTGCAACCTTTTTGTATATTTATGTATGGAGGTAGCTGCTCCTGGTATGCACCTATTCACACTGGTTAGGATGTGCGAGCCGTTTTTCTGTTAATTCCATGTTAGCTTACTGGCTGTGCACTCCTCCCATCACCATGTGGTTTTTAATTGCATCTCATTACACTTGGTCCCGGCTAACTCATATGTAGGCTTTGCTGAATAGACCACTTTGACGAAGTTGATGGGCTCACACTATTTGATTTATATCAAATTCTGTGCCAAGCATTGAGAAAGCTACATGAAAGATTCAGCTTAAATCACAAGCTATTCCTGCTAAGAAAACTTTACAAGCTGAGATTAAGTGCAAGGAAAGACATGCAGGAGCATATAAATGCCATGATGGAGGTGGTAACACAACTGAGATCAGTCGGTGAAGACATTAAGGAAAACGATAAAGCAGCAATATTATTGTACAGTTTACCAGATTCATACACTGCTCTGATAAATGCACTAGAGACAAGACCTGAAGCAGACATTACACTAGAGTTTGTAAAGACCAGACTTATAGATGAATATCATAGACGGAAAGAGCAAACAAACGATTCCACTGAAAGGGATAGTGAAAATGCTCTTAAAGCGACAGACAAGAAGCCCCATAATACAGAGACAAGAGAATGTTTCAGATGTAAGAAAAAGGGACATTTAAAGAGAGACTGTACTATATGGAATGCAGAACAACAGAAATTACACTGAAATGAGAATAAACAGAATGTATAAAGCACAATTTCTAACCTACAAGCAGATCACTGGAATGGTACATTTAAAGTAACTGATAAAGAGTCATCGTCAGGCTGGTTTCTTGACTCAGGAGCAACAAGTCACATGACTAGTGATAAAAACGTCTTTACTGAACTTGATGAAAATAAGAAGGAAGCAATTTATCTTGCAGATGGGAGTAAAATAACCGCAGAATGTATTGGACAAGGAATGCTAATCTGTCCTGATAGATTTGGGCATAATTCAAAGTTTCTAGTAAAGGATGTGTTTTACGTTCCAGGACTAGAAGAAGGATTTTATTGTTAAAGCATCTGACAGCCAAAGGACTTTCTGTAAAATTCAAAGATGATAATTGTACAATCCTAGCGGGAGATAAGGTAATAATTAATGTCAAAGCAGGTGAACAATTATATCATCTAGGCACAATAAAGGAACAGATGAAGTTATGTACACATGATCACAAGAATTGTATTCACATGTGGCATAGACGTCTAGGACACAGACATCCTGAGAGTATAATGGTGTTACAAAAGAAGAATTTGACAAAAGACCTATTGATATCTGATTGCTCAATTACTGTAAAATGTGAATGTTGTATAAAATCTAAAGCTACAAGAGTATCTATACCTAACGAGAGTGAGACAAAAAGCACAAAACCACTTGACTTGGTACACACTGATGTATGTGGACCCATGAAAGTGACCACATCAGGAGGCAATAGATAATGGTGACCTTCATAGATGACTGCTCAAGATACACAGTCACGTACTTGATAAAGAACAAAAGTGAAGTTTTTGAAAAATTAAAAGACTGTGACAAAGTCAAATAACAAGTTTCAGAGGAACCCCAATCATCATCAGAAGTGATTATGGAGGTAAATTTACTGGACACCAAATAGAAAACTACTTAAGACAGAATGGAATAGAGCATCAAAAGACTGTTCCATACACATCTGAACAGAACGTGTAGCAGAAAGAAAAAACAGAACTCTGACTGAAATGATAAAATGTATGCTAACAGACTCCAAACTACTAGATAAATACTGTGGTGAAGCAGCAATGACAGCTACTTATCTGCAAAACAGACTTTTTTCAAGAAAACTAGAGAAAAACCCATATGAATTGTGGCAAGGTAAGAAACCAAGTGTGAGTCATTTAAGACTTTTTCGTTGCAAAGTTTTTGTGTTTATTCCAGAAGAAAAATGCTCCAAACTTCAAAACAGAGCCATTGAAGGAATATTTGTCAGATATAGTGACAATTGCAAAGGCTACAGAATCATAGATCCCAAGACAGACAGAATCACAGTAACAGTGTTACATTCATTGAAGATTTAAATGATGACATAATGACATAGCTGGAAACGAAAAAATGAGAGAAACAACAGTGATATAACTGCAGGAACATCTGATGAGAAAGAAGTGAAAATCGATAAAAATCAGAAAACTGACAGTCAAGAGATACAGCTCCATACAGGCACAGAACCTAGAGACTCAATAAGAGAAAACAAGAGAATACCACCTCATTGTCTTTCATACAAGGGAAGTACAAATAAAATTTATGAACCTACATCTTGGGATGACATATCTCAACTTTAAGAAGAAGAGGCCAACAAATGGATAAAGGCTGCAGAAACAGAAATAAAATCCATGATTCTAAGACATGGACACTGACAGAACCACTAAAAAGGCTATAGGATGTAAATGGGTTTTTAAAGTAAAATACCAAGCAGACAGCACAGCTGATCGATACGGAGCAAGACTCGGAGCTAAAGGCTATTCTCAGAAATATGGAGAAGACTATGATGAGACATTTGCTCCAGTTGTCAAACACACCACAATCAGAACTTTGTTTGCAGTTGCAGCAATTAAACAAATGCAGTTGAAACATCTGGATGTAAAGTGTTATGACCCCAATGGCAGAGGGTCTCAAAAGTACATACCAAGTCTGCAAACATAAAAAACCAGCTCATAGGGCAGTGGTAACTGGGCTAACCGTATATCTAATCCTAGCACCACAAATAGCAGCAGCCGGGGAACATGCCTACGTTGGTTCTAGACGTCTCGCGCCAGCCGGAGAACTAACTAACCCTAAAAGGGAAAAGATAGACCTTTCTTGCCTCCAGAGAAAAGACCCCAAAAGTTGGATACAAGCCCCCCACAAATAATAACGGTGAGGTAAGGAGAAAAGACAAACGTAAGAATGAACTAGATATTTAGCAAAGAGAGGCCCACTGACTAATAGCAGAATATAGTAAGATGACTTATACGGTCAGCAAAAACCCTATCAAAATTTCCACGCTGGATATTCAAGAACCCCCGAACCGTCTAACGGCCCGGGGGGAGAATACCAGCCCCCTAGAGCTTCCAGCAAAATCAGGAATCACATATAGTACAAGCTGGACAGAAAATGAAAGCAATACAAATAACCAAAAAATAAGGAAGCAGGACTTAGCTTAGTTTTGCAAGAACAGGACCAGCAGACAGGAGCAAACAGAAAGGATCTGATTACAACGATGCCAGGCACTGGACTGAAAATCCAGGAAGCTTATATAGCAACACCCCTGGACTAACGACCCAGGTGGGTGCCAAACTGAGGAAAGACAATCCCAGAGTCATATCACCAGTGACCACAAGAGGGAGCCAAAAAAGTCTAATTCACAACAGTACCCCCCCTTTAAGGAGGGGTCACCGAACCCTCACCAAGACCACCTGGGCGATCAGGATGAGCAGCGTGAAAGGCACGAACTAAGTCGGCCGCATGCACATCAGAGGCAACCACCCAGGAATTATCCTCCTGACCATAGCTGTTGTGAATTTGGTTTCTGGGCTCCCCCGGTGGTTTCTGGTGGTACTGCACTTGTGTGCTTCATCTCCTCTGTTCACCTGTTTTCCATCAGTATGTGGGAGTTTTCTATTTAGCCTTGCTCCTCAGTCATTTCTATGCCGGCCAACAATGTTACCAGAAGCCTTTCTGTTGCATGTTCCTGCTCCTAGACTACTATCAGCTAAGTTGGACTTGTTGTCCTAAGTTTGTTTTGCATTTTTGTTCCAGTTCTCTGTGATTGAATATTTCTGAGGCTGGAAGCTCTTGTGAGCTGAAATTGCCACTCTGGTGTCATGAGTTGATGTTAGAGTCTTAAAGTAATTTCAGGATGGTATTTTGAAAGGGTTTTCAGCTGACCGTGAAGTTCCCTTTTCTGTCTTCCTACTATCTAGTAAGCGGACCTCAATTTGCTAAACCTATCTTCATACTTCGTATGTCATTTTCCTCTAAAATCACCGCCAATATATGTGGGGGCTACTGTCTGCCTTTTGGGGAAAATTTCTCTAGAGGTAAGCCAGGTCTGTATTTTCCTCTGCTAGGGTCAGTCAGTTCTCCGGCTGGCGCTGGGCGTCTAGGGATAAAACGTAGGCATGCTACCCGGCCACTGTTAGTTGTGCGGTAGGTTTAGCTCATGGTCAGCTCGAGTTCCCATCTTCCAAGAGCTAGTCCTTTTGTATGCTTAATTACGTTCTCTTGCCATTGAGAACCATGACAGTTTGGCCGGCCAAGGGTCAAAATAATTGGCAGAAGAAAGGAGAGAAAAGAAGTCTGCAGAGAATTTTTTTTTTTTTTTTTTTCCTGAGTTTGCTCATTAGTTGATTCACTAGCATCTCTGCTTACTGCAGCCTTCGTCTCTCTCTCCTTCTAATCCTTGAATGGTTCTGATTTCACCTGATTAATATGGATCCACAGAGTTTAGCTACAGGTTTGAATAATCTCGCTATGAAGGTTCAAAGCTTACAGGATTTCGTTATTCATGCTCCTACATCTGAACCTAGAATTCCTTTACCTGAATTTTTCTCTGGGGATAGATCTCGCTTCCAGAATTTCAAACATAATTGTAAATTATTTTTGTCTCTGAGATCTCGCTCCGCTGGAGATCCTGCACAGCAGGTCAGGATTGTAATTTCCTTGCTCCGGGGCGACCCTCAGGATTGGGCATTTGCTTTGGCACCAGGGGATCCTGCGTTGCTCAATGTGGATGCGTTTTTCCTGGATTTGGGGTTGCTTTATGAGGAACCTCATTTAGAGATTCAGGCTGAAAAAGCCTTAATGGCCCTGTCTCAAGGGCAAGATGAGGCTGAAATATACTGCCAAAAATTTCGTAAGTGGTCTGTGCTTACTCAGTGGAATGAGTGCGCCCTGGCGGCGAAATTCAGAGAGGGTCTCTCTGATGCCATTAAAGATGTTATGGTGGGGTTCCCTGTGCCTACAGGTCTGAATGAGTCCATGACAATGGCTATTCAGATTGATCGGCGTTTGCGGGAGCGCAAACCTGTGCACCATTTGGCGGTGTCTACTGAGAAGGCGCCAGAGATTATGCAATGTGATAGAATTCTGTCCAGAAGCGAACGACAGAATTTTAGGCGAAAAAATGGGTTATGCTTCTATTGTGGTGATTCAACTCATGTTATATCAGCATGCTCTAAACGTACTAAGAAAGTTGATAAGTCTGTTTCAATTGGCACTTTACAGTCTAAGTTTATTCTATCTGTGACCCTGATTTGCTCTTTATCGTCTATTACCGCGGACGCCTATGTCGACTCTGGCGCCGCTTTGAGTCTTATGGATTGGTCCTTTGCCAAACGCTGTGGGTTTGATTTAGAGCCTCTGGAAGTTCCTATACCTCTGAAGGGTATTGACTTCACGCCATTGGCTAGTAACAAACCACAATACTGGACACAAGTAACTATGCGTATTAATCCGGATCACCAGGAGATTATTCGCTTCCTTGTGTTGTATAATCTACATGATGTGTTGGTGCTTGGATTGCCATGGCTGCAATCTCATAACCCAGTCCTCGACTGGAAAGCAATGTCTGTGTTAAGCTGGGGATGTCAGGGGACTCATGGGGACGTACCTTTGGTTTCCATTTCGTCATCTATTCCCTCTGAGATTCCGGAATTTTTATCTGATTATCGTGACGTTTTTGAGGAACCTAAACTTGGTTCACTACCTCCGCACAGAGATTGCGATTGTACTATAGATCTGATTCCGGGCAGTAAGTTTCCAAAGGGTCGTTTATTTAATCTATCTGTGCCTGAACATGCTGCTATGCGGGAATATATTAAGGAGTCCTTGGAAAAGGGACATATTCGTCCTTCGTCATCTCCCTTAGGAGCCGGTTTTTTCTTTGTATCTAAAAAAGATGGCTCTTTGAGGCCGTGTATTGATTATCGGCTTTTGAATAAAATCACGGTTAAATATCAGTATCCTTTGCCACTGCTTACTGATTTGTTTGCTCGAATAAAGGGGGCCAAGTGGTTCTCTAAGATTGATCTTCGTGGGGCGTATAATTTGGTGCGAGTTAAGCAGGGGGATGAGTGGAAAACCGCATTTAATACGCCTGAGGGCCATTTTGAGTATTTAGTAATGCCTTTTGGTCTTTCTAATGCCCCTTCAGTCTTTCAGTCCTTTATGCATGACATTTTCCGTGATTATTTGGATAAATTTTTGATTGTGTATCTTGATGATATTTTGATTTTTTCGGATGACTGGGACTCTCATGTCCAACAGGTCAGGAGGGTTTTTCAGGTTTTGCGCTCTAATTCCTTGTGTGTAAAGGGTTCTAAGTGCGTTTTTGGGGTTCAAAAGATTTCGTTTTTGGGGTACATTTTTTCCCCCTCTTCCATTGAGATGGACCCTGTCAAGGTTCAGGCTATTTGTGATTGGACGCAACCCTCTTCTCTTAAGAGCCTTCAGAAGTTTTTGGGCTTTGCTAATTTTTATCGTCGATTTATAACTGGTTTTTCTGATGTTGCTAAACCGTTGACTGATTTGACTAAGAAGGGTGCTGATGTTGCTGATTGGTCCCCTGCTGCTGTGGAGGCCTTTCGGGAGCTTAAGCGCCGCTTTTCTTCCGCCCCTGTATTGCGTCAGTCTGATGTTACTCTTCCTTTTCAGGTTGAGGTTGACGCTTCAGAAATCGGAGCTGGGGCGGTTTTGTCGCAGAAAAGTTCCGACTGCTCCGTGATGAGACCTTGTGCGTTCTTTTCTCGTAAATTTTCGCCCGCTGAGCGAAATTATGATATTGGTAATCGGGAGCTCTTGGCTATGAAGTGGGCTTTTGAGGAGTGGCGTCATTGGCTTGAGGGGGCTAGACATCAGGTGGTGGTATTGACCGACCACAAGAATTTGATTTATCTTGAGTCTGCCAGGCGCCTGAATCCTAGACAGGCGCGCTGGTCGTTATTTTTCTCTCGGTTTAATTTTGTGGTTTCTTACCTACCAGGTTCTAAAAATGTGAAGGCGGATGCCCTTTCTAGGAGTTTTGAGCCTGATTCCCCTGGTAATTCTGAACCTACAGGTATCCTTAAGGATGGAGTGATATTATCTGCTGTTTCCCCAGACTTGCGACGGGTCTTGCAGGAGTTTCAGGCGAATAGACCTGATCGTTGCCCGCCTGGTAGAATGTTTGTTCCTGATGATTGGACCAGTAGAGTCATCTCGGAGGTCCATTCTTCTGCATTAGCAGGTCATCCTGGAATCTTTGGTACCAGGGATTTGGTGGCTAGGTCCTTCTGGTGGCCTTCCCTGTCGCGAGATGTGCGAGGTTTTGTGCAGTCTTGTGATGTTTGTGCTCGGGCCAAGCCTTGTTGTTCTCGGGCTAGTGGATTGTTGTTATCTTTGCCTATTCCGAAGAGGCCTTGGACTCACATCTCCATGGATTTTATTTCTGATCTCCCTGTTTCTCAGAAGATGTCTGTCATCTGGGTGGTGTGTGACCGTTTCTCTAAGATGGTCCATTTGGTTCCCTTGCCCAAATTGCCTTCCTCATCCGAGCTGGTTCCTCTGTTTTTTCAAGATGTGGTGCGCTTGCATGGTATTCCGGAGAATATCGTTTCTGACAGGGGAACCCAATTCGTGTCTAGATTTTGGCGAGCGTTCTGTGCTAGGATGGGCATTGATTTGTCTTTTTCGTCTGCTTTCCATCCTCAGACTAATGGCCAGACCGAGCGAACTAATCAGACCTTGGAGACTTATTTGAGGTGTTTTGTGTCTGTGGATGTTGTGAATTTGCTTTTTGCTCCCTCTAGTGGTTACTAGTTTTTTGACTCTGGTTTTTCTGTCATTCCTTTTATCCGCACCTGGGTCGTTAGTTAGGGGTGTTGCTATATAAGCTCCCTGGACCTTCAGTTCTATGCCTGGCAACGTAGTTATCAGAGCTAGTCTGCTGTGCTCAGTTTTGTCTACTGATCCTGGTTCCAGTTATATCAGCTAAGTCTGCCTTTTGCTTTTTGCTATTTGTTTTGGTTTTGTATTTTTGTCCAGCTTGTTCCAAATCTATATCCTGACCTTTGCTGGAAGCTCTAGGGGGCTGGTGTTCTCCCCCCGGACCGTTAGACGGTTCGGGGGTTCTTGAATTTCCAGTGTGGATTTTGATAGGGTTTTTGTTGACCATATAAGTTACCTTTCTTTATTCTGCTATCAGTAAGCGGGCCTCTCTGTGCTAAACCTGGTTCATTTCTGTGTTTGTCATTTCCTCTTACCTCACCGTCATTATTTGTGGGGGGCTTCTATCCAGCTTTGGGGTCCCCTTCTCTGGAGGCAAGAAAGGTCTTTGTTTTCCTCTACTAGGGGTAGCTAGATTCTCCGGCTGGCGCGTGTCATCTAGAATCAACGTAGGAATGATCCCCGGCTACTTCTAGTGTTGGCGTTAGGAGTAGATATATGGTCAACCCAGTTACCACTGCCCTATGAGCTGGATTTTTGTATTCTGCAGACTTCCACGTTCCTCTGAGACCCTCGCCATTGGGGTCATAACAGTTTGCCAGGCCAATATTAAATGTTTAATGCATTGCAGAAGAGGGATTATAAGAAAGAAGATTCTGAGTTTTTTTTTTTCTTCTTCCCCTTTACCTCAGAGTGGCTATGCTTGCTGCAGACATGAATGTCCAGACCTTGATTACAAGTGTGGACCAGCTGGCTACTCGTGTGCAGGGCATACAAGACTATGTTATCAGAAATCCTAGGTCAGAACCTAAAATACCGATTCCTGAACTGTTTTCCGGAGACAGGTTTAAGTTTAGGAATTTCGTGAATAATTGTAAATTGTTTTTGTCCCTGAGACCCTGTTCATCTGGAGATTCTGCTCAGCAAGTAAAAATTGTTATTTCGTTCTTACGGGGCGACCCTCAGGATTGGGCTTTTTCGCTGGCGCCAGGAGATCCGGCATTGGCTGATCTTGATGCGTTTTTTCTGGCGCTCGGTTTACTTTATGAGGAACCCAATCTTGAGATTCAGGCAGAAAAGGCCTTGCTGGCTATGTCTCAGGGGCAGGACGAGGCTGAAGTGTATTGCCAAAAATTTCGGAAATGGTCCGTGCTGACACATTGGAACGAGTGTGCACTGGCCGCTAATTTTTGAAATGGCCTTTCTGAAGCCATTAAGAATGTTATGGTGGGTTTTCCCATTCCCACAGGTCTGAATGATACTATGGCACTGGCTATTCAAATTGACCGGCGGTTGCGGGAGCGCAAAACCGCAAATTCCCTCATGGTGTTGTCTGAACAGACACCTGAATTAATGCAATGTGATAGAAAAACCGCAAATTCCCTCATGGTGTTGTCTGAACAGACACCTGAATTAATGCAATGTGATAGAATCCTGACTAGAAATGAGCGGAAAATTCATAGACGCCGGAATGGCTTGTGCTACTACTGTGGTGATTCTACACATGTTATCTCAGCATGCTCTAAACGTATAGCTAAGGTTGTTAGTCCTGTCACCGTTGGTAATTTGCAACCTAAATTTATTCTGTCTGTAACTTTGATTTGCTCACTGTCATCTTATCCTGTCATGGCGTTTGTAGATTCAGGTGCTGCCCTGAGTCTCATGGATCTCTCATTTGCTAAGCGCTGTGGTTTTACTCTTGAACCATTAGAAAATCCTATTCCTCTTAGGGGTATTGATGCTACACCATTGGCAGCAAATAAACCGCAGTATTGGACACAGGTTACCATGTGCATGACTCCTGAACACCGCGAGGTGATACGTTTCCTGGTTTTACATAAAATGCATGATTTGGTTGTTTTAGGGCTGCCATGGTTACAGACCCATAATCCAGTCCTGGACTGGAAGGCTATGTCAGTCTCAAGTTGGGGCTGTCGTGGTATTCATGGGGATTCCCTGCCTGTGTCTATTGCTTCTTCTATGCCTTCGGTAGTTCCGGAGTATTTGTCTGATTATCAGGATGTCTTCAGTGAGTCTGAGTCCAGTGCACTGCCTCCTCATAGGGACTGTGACTGTGCTATAGATTTGATCCCAGGCAGTAAATTTCCTAAGGGAAGACTGTTTAATCTGTCGGTACCTGAACATACCGCTATGCGTTCATATATCAAGGAGTCTCTGGAGAAAGGACATATTCGTCCGTCTTCTTCCCCTCTTGGTGCGGGATTCTTTTTTGTGGCTAAAAAGGACGGATCTTTGAGACCTTGTATTGATTATCGGCTTTTAAATAAGATCACTGTCAAATTTCAGTATCCTTTACCGCTGTTGTCTGACTTGTTTGCCCGGATTAAGGGTGCCAAGTGGTTCACCAAGATAGACCTTCGTGGTGCGTACAACCTTGTGCGCATTAAGCAAGGTGATGAATGGAAAACCGCATTCAATACGCCCGAAGGTCATTTTGAGTACTTGGTGATGCCTTTTGGGCTCTCCAATGCGCCTTCAGTTTTTCAGTCCTTTATGCATGACATTTTCCGGAAGTATCTGGATAAATTTTTGATTGTTTATCTGGATGATATTTTGTTTTTTTCTGATAATTGGGATTCGCATGTGGAGCAGGTCAGGTTGGTCTTTAAAATTTTGCGTGAAAATTCTTTGTTTGTCAAGGGCTCAAAGTGTCTCTTTGGTGTACAGAAGGTTCCCTTTTTGGGGTTCATTTTTTCCCCTTCTGCTGTGGAGATGGACCCAGTCAAGGTCCGAGCTATTCTTGATTGGACTCAGCCCTCGTCAGTTAAGAGTCTTCAGAAGTTCTTGGGCTTCGCTAACTTCTACCGTCGTTTTATCGCTAATTTTTCTAGCATTGTGAAACCTTTGACGGATATGACCAAGAAGGGCTCCGATGTAGCTAACTGGGCTCCTGCTGCCGTGGAGGCTTTCCAGGAGTTGAAACGCCGGTTTACTTCGGCGCCTGTTTTGTGCCAGCCTGACGTCTCACTTCCCTTTCAGGTTGAGGTGGATGCTTCGGAGATTGGGGCAGGGGCCGTTTTGTCGCAGAGAGGCCCTGGTTGCTCTGTTATGAAACCTTGTGCCTTTTTCTCTAGGAAGTTTTCGCCTGCCGAGCGAAATTATGATGTGGGCAATCGGGAGTTGTTGGCCATGAAATGGGCATTTGAGGAGTGGCGTCATTGGCTCGAGGGTGCTAAGCATCGTGTGGTGGTCTTGACTGATCACAAAAATCTGATGTATCTCGAGTCTGCTAAACGCCTTAATCCGAGACAGGCCCGCTGGTCATTGTTTTTCTCCCGCTTTGATTTTGTTGTCTCGTATTTACCAGGTTCAAAGAATGTGAAGGCCGATGCTCTTTCTAGGAGCTTTGTGCCTGATGCTCCTGGAGTCGCTGATCCTGTTGGTATTCTTAAAGATGGAGTTATCTTGTCAGCTATTTCTCCGGATCTGCGACGTGTGTTGCAGAGATTTCAGGCTGATAGGCCTGAGTCTTGTCCACCTGACAGACTGTTTGTCCCGGATAAGTGGACCAGCAGAGTCATTTCCGAGGTTCATTCCTCGGTGTTGGCAGGTCACCCGGGAATTTTTGGCACCAGAGATCTGGTGGCCAGGTCCTTTTGGTGGCCTTCCTTGTCAAGGGATGTGCGGTCATTTGTGCAGTCCTGTGGGACTTGTGCTCGAGCTAAGCCTTGCTGTTCTCGTGCCAGCGGTTTGCTCTTGCCCTTGCCTGTCCCGAAGAGACCTTGGACACATATCTCCATGGATTTCATTTCTGATCTTCCGCTATCTCAGGGCATGTCCGTTATCTGGGTGATATGTGATCGCTTCTCCAAGATGGTCCATTTGGTTCCTTTGCCTAAGCTGCCTTCCTCTTCCGATCTGGTTCCTGTGTTTTTCCAGAACGTGGTTCGTTTGCACGGCATCCCTGAGAATATTGTGTCAGACAGAGGATCCCAGTTCGTTTCCAGGTTCTGGCGATCCTTTTGTAGTAGGATGGGCATTGATTTGTCGTTTTCGTCTGCTTTCCATCCTCAGACTAATGGACAGACGGAGCGAACCAATCAGACTTTGGAGGCTTATTTGAGGTGTTTTGTCTCTGCTGATCAGGACGATTGGGTGACATTCTTGCCGTTGGCTGAGTTTGCCCTTAATAATCGGGCTAGTTCCGCCACCTTGGTTTCGCCTTTTTTCTGCAACTCTGGTTTCCATCCTCGCTTTTCTTCGGGTCATGTGGAGCCTTCTGACTGTCCTGGGGTGGATTCTGTGGTGGATAGGTTGCAGCAGATCTGGAATCATGTGGTGGACAACTTGAAGTTGTCACAGGAGAAGGCTCAGCGCTTTGCCAACCGCCGCCGCGGTGTGGGTCCCCGACTACGCGTTGGGGATTTGGTATGGCTTTCTTCCCGCTTTGTTCCTATGAAGGTCTCCTCTCCCAAATTTAAACCTCGTTTTATTGGGCCTTACAAGATATTGGAAATCCTTAATCCTGTATCTTTTCGTCTGGATCTTCCTGTGTCGTTTGCTATTCACAATGTATTTCATAGGTCCTTGTTGCGGCGGTACATTGTGCCTGTAGTTCCTTCTGCTGAGCCTCCTGCTCCGGTGTTGGTTGAGGGCGAGTTGGAGTACGTGGTGGAGAAGATCTTGGATTCTCGCCTCTCCAGGCGGAGGCTTCAGTACCTGGTCAAGTGGAAGGGCTATGGTCAGGAGGATAATTCCTGGGTGGTCGCCTCTGATGTTCATGCGGCCGATTTAGTTCGTGCCTTTCATGCCGCTCATCCTGATCGCCCTGGTGGTCGTGGTGAGGGTTCGGTGACCCCTCACTAAGGGGGGGGTACTGTTGTGAATTTGCTTTTTGCTCCCTCTAGTGGTTACTAGTTTTTTGACTCTGGTTTTTCTGTCATTCCTTTTATCCGCACCTGGGTCGTTAGTTAGGGGTGTTGCTATATAAGCTCCCTGGACCTTCAGTTCTATGCCTGGCAACGTAGTTATCAGAGCTAGTCTGCTGTGCTCAGTCTTGTCTACTGATCCTGGTTCCAGTTATATCAGCTAAGTCTGCCTTTTGCTTTTTGCTATTTGTTTTGGTTTTGTATTTTTGTCCAGCTTGTTCCAAATCTATATCCTGACCTTTGCTGGAAGCTCTAGGGGGCTGGTGTTCTCCCCCCGGACCGTTAGACGGTTCGGGGGTTCTTGAATTTCCAGTGTGGATTTTGATAGGGTTTTTGTTGACCATATAAGTTACCTTTCTTTATTCTGCTATCAGTAAGCGGGCCTCTCTGTGCTAAACCTGGTTCATTTCTGTGTTTGTCATTTCCTCTTACCTCACCGTCATTATTTGTGGGGGGCTTCTATCCAGCTTTGGGGTCCCCTTCTCTGGAGGCAAGAAAGGTCTTTGTTTTCCTCTACTAGGGGTAGCTAGATTCTCCGGCTGGCGCGTGTCATCTAGAATCAACGTAGGAATGATCCCCGGCTACTTCTAGTGTTGGCGTTAGGAGTAGATATATGGTCAACCCAGTTACCACTGCCCTATGAGCTGGATTTTTGTATTCTGCAGACTTCCACGTTCCTCTGAGACCCTCGCCATTGGGGTCATAACAGCGGATCAGGATGATTGGGTTGCCTTTTTGCCCTTGGCGGAGTTTGCCCTCAATAATCGGGCTAGTTCTGCCACCTTGGTTTCTCCTTTCTTCTGTAATTTGGGGTTTCATCCTCGTTTCTCTTCCGGTCAGGTGGAGTCTTCGGATTGTCCTGGAGTGGATGCTGTGGTGGAGAGGTTGCATCAGATTTGGGGGCATGTGGTGGACAATTTGAAGTTGTCCCAGGAGAAGACTCAGCATTTTGCCAACCGCCGTCGTCGTGTTGGTCCTCGTCTTTGTGTTGGGGACTTGGTGTGGTTATCTTCTCGTTTTGTCCCTATGAAGGTTTCTTCTCCTAAGTTTAAGCCTCGGTTCATCGGCTCGTACAAGATATTGGAGATTCTTAACCCTGTGTCCTTTCGTTTGGACCTCCCTGCATCTTTTTCTATTCATAATGTCTTCCATCGGTCATTGTTGCGCAGGTATGAGGTACCGGTTGTGCCTTCCGTTGAGCCTCCTGCTCCGGTGTTGGTTGAGGGTGAGTTGGAGTACGTTGTCGAGAAGATCTTGGACTCCCGTGTTTCCAGACGGAGACTTCAGTATCTGGTCAAGTGGAAGGGCTACGGTCAGGAGGATAACTCTTGGGTGACAGCCTCTGATGTTCATGCCTCCGATTTGGTCCGTGCCTTTCATAGGGCTCATCCTGATCGCCCTGGTGGTTCTGGTGAGGGTTCAGTGCCCCCTCCTTGAGGGGGGGTACTGTTGTGAATTTGGTTTCTGGGCTCCCCCGGTGGTTTCTGGTGGTACTGCACTTGTGTGCTTCATCTCCTCTGTTCACCTGTTTTCCATCAGTATGTGGGAGTTTTCTATTTAGCCTTGCTCCTCAGTCATTTCTATGCCGGCCAACAATGTTACCAGAAGCCTTTCTGTTGCATGTTCCTGCTCCTAGACTACTATCAGCTAAGTTGGACTTGTTGTCCTAAGTTTGTTTTGCATTTTTGTTCCAGTTCTCTGTGATTGAATATTTCTGAGGCTGGAAGCTCTTGTGAGCTGAAATTGCCACTCTGGTGTCATGAGTTGATGTTAGAGTCTTAAAGTAATTTCAGGATGGTATTTTGAAAGGGTTTTCAGCTGACCGTGAAGTTCCCTTTTCTGTCTTCCTACTATCTAGTAAGCGGACCTCAATTTGCTAAACCTATCTTCATACTTCGTATGTCATTTTCCTCTAAAATCACCGCCAATATATGTGGGGGCTACTGTCTGCCTTTTGGGGAAAATTTCTCTAGAGGTAAGCCAGGTCTGTATTTTCCTCTGCTAGGGTCAGTCAGTTCTCCGGCTGGCGCTGGGCGTCTAGGGATAAAACGTAGGCATGCTACCCGGCCACTGTTAGTTGTGCGGTAGGTTTAGCTCATGGTCAGCTCGAGTTCCCATCTTCCAAGAGCTAGTCCTTTTGTATGCTTAATTACGTTCTCTTGCCATTGAGAACCATGACACATAGCCCTTCCACTTGACCAGATACTGAAGCCTCCGCCTGGAGAGACGAGAATCCAAGATCTTCTCCACCACGTACTCCAACTCGCCCTCAACCAACACCGGAGCAGGAGGCTCAACAGAAGGAACCACAGGTACAACGTACCGCCGCAACAAAGACCTATGGAACACGTTGTGAATGGCAAACGACACCGGAAGATCCAAGCGAAAGGACACAGGATTAAGGATTTCCAATATCTTGTAAGGACCGATGAAGCGAGGCTTAAATTTAGGAGAGGAAACCTTCATAGGAACAAATCGAGAAGACAGTCATACCAAATCCCCAACACGAAGTCGGGGACCCACACCGCGGCGGCGGTTGGCAAAACGCTGAGCCTTCTCCTGTGACAACTTCAAAATGTCCACCACATGATTCCAGATCTGCTGCAACCTATCCACCACGGAATCTACCCCAGGACAGTCAGAAGGCTCCACATGTCCCGAGGAAAAACGGGGATGGAAACCAGAGTTGCAAAAAAAAGGCGAAACCAAAGTAGCGGAACTAGCCCGATTATTAAGGGCAAACTCAGCCAACGGCAAGAAGGTCACCCAATCATCCTGATCTGCAGAAACAAAACACCTCAAATAAGCCTCCAGAGTCTGATTAGTTCGCTCCGTCTGTCCATTAGTCTGAGGATGAAAGGCAGACGAAAACGACAAATCAATGCCCATCTTAGCACAAAAGGATCGCCAGAACCTGGAAACAAACTGGGATCCTCTGTCAGACACAATATTCTCAGGAATGCCGTGTAAACGAACCACATTCTGAAAGAACAAAGGAACCAGATCGGAAGAGGAAGGCAGCTTAGGCAAAGATACCAAATGGACCATCTTGGAAAAGCGATCACATACCACCCAGATGACAGACATGCCCTGAGACACCGGAAGATCTGAAATGAAATCCATGGAAATGTGTGTCCAAGGCCTCTTCGGGACAGGCAAGGGCAAGAGCAACCCGCTGGCACGAGAACAGCAAGGCTTAGCTCGAGCACAAGTCCCACAGGACTGCACAAATGACCGCACATCCCGTGACAAGGAAGGCCACCAAAAGGACCTAGCCACCAGATCTCTGGTGCCAAAAATTCCCAGATGCCCTGCCAACACCGAGGAATGAACCTCGTAAATGACTCTGCTGGTCCACTTATCAGGAACAAACAGTCTGTCAGGTGGACAAGAGTCAGGTCTACCAGCCTGAAATCTCTGCAACACACGTCGCAAATCCGGAGAAATGGCTGACAAGATAACTCCCTCTTTAAGAATACCAACTGGTTCTACGACTCCAGGAGAGTCAGGCACAAAGCTCCTTGAAAGAGCATCAGCCTTCACATTCTTTGAACCTGGTAAATACGAGACCACAAAGTCAAAACGGGAGAAAAACAATGACCAGCGGGCCTGTCTAGGATTCAGGTGCTTAGCAGACTCGAGATACATCAGATTTTTGTGATCAGTCAAGACCACCACACGATGCTTAGCACCCTCGAGCCAATGACGCCACTCCTCAAATGCCCACTTCATGGCCAACAACTCCCGATTGCCAACATCATAATTCCGCTCAGCAGGCGAAAACTTCCTAGAGAAAAAGGCACATGGTCTCATTACAGAGCAACCAGGGCCTCTCTGCGACAAAACGGCCCCTGCCCCAATCTCAGAAGCATCCACTTCAACCTGAAAGGGCAGTGAGACATCAGGCTGGCACAAAACAGGCGCCGAAGTAAACCGGCGCTTCAACTCTTGGAAAGCTTCCACGGCTGCAGGAGCCCAGTTAGCAACATCAGAACCTTTCTTGGTCATATCCGTCAAAGGCTTAACAACGCTAGAAAAATTAGCGATAAAACGACGGTAGAAGTTAGCAAAACCCAAGAACTTCTGAAGACTTTTAACTGACGTGGGCTGAGTCCAATCATGAATAGCTCGGACCTTGACTGGGTCCATCTTCACCGCAGAAGGGGAAAAAATAAACCCCAAAAAGGGAACCTTCTGTACTCCAAAGAGACACTTTGAGCCCTTAACAAACAAAGCATGCTCACGCAAAACCTGAAACACCATCCTGACCTGCTCTACATGCGAGTCCCAATCATCAGAAAAAAACAGAATATCATCCAGATAAACAATCATAAATTTATCCAGATACTTCCGGAAAATATCATGCATAAAGGACTGAAACACTGAAGGAGCATTAGAGAGCCCAAAAGGCATCACCAAGTACTCAAAATGACCTTCGGGCGTATTAAATGCAGTTTTCCATTCATCTCCCTGCTTAATGCGCACAAGGTTGTACGCACCACGAAGATCTATCTTGGTGAACCACTTGGCACCTTTAATCCGGGCAAACAAGTCCGACAACAGAGGCAAAGGATACTGAAATTTAACAGTGATTTTATTCAGAAGTCGATAGTCAATACAAGGTCTCAAAGATCCGTCCTTCTTGGCCACAAAAAAGAATCCCGCACCAAGAGGGGAAGAGGATGGACGGATATGCCCCTTCTCCAGAGACTCCTTGATATACGAACGCATTGCGGTATGCTCAGGTACAGACAGATTAAATAGTCTTCCCTTAGGAAATTTACTACCTGGAATCAAATCTATGGCGCAGTCACAGTCCCTATGAGGAGGCAGAGCACTGGACCTGGACTCGCTGAATACATCCTGATAATCAGACAAATACTCAGGAACTTCCGAAGGAGTAGAGGAAGCAATAGACACCGGCGGGGAATCACCATGAATTCCCTGACAGCCCCAACTTGACACAGACATTGCCTTCCAATCCAAGACTGGATTATGGGTCTGTAACCATGGCAGACCCAAAACGACCAAATCATGCATTTTATGCAGAACAAGAAAACGAATCACCTCCCGATGTTCAGGAGTCATGCACATGGTTACCTGTGTCCAAAACTGCGGTTTATTTTCCGCCAATGGCGTAGCATCAATACCTCTAAGAGGGATAGGATTTACCAAAGGCTCAAGAACAAAACCACAGCGCTTGGCAAATGACAGATCCATAAGACTCAGGGCAGCACCTGAATCCAGAAACGCCATAACAGGGTAGGAAGACAATGAGCAAATTAAAGTCACAGACAAAATAAATTTAGGTTGCAAATTACCAATGGCGACAGGGCTAACAACCCTTGTTAGGCGTTTAGAGCATGCTGATATAACATGTGTAGAATCACCACAGTAAAAACACAACCCATTCTGATGTCTATGATTTTTCCGTTCATTTCTAGCCTGAATTCTATCACATTGCATTAAATCAGGTGTTTGTTCAGACAACACCACCAGAGGATTAGCAGTTTTGCGCTCCCGCAAACGCCGGTCAATTTGAATAGCCAGCGCCATGGAATCATTCAGACTTGTAGGAATGGAGAAACCCACCATCACATTCTTAATGGCTTCAGAAAGGCCATTTCTGAAATTTGCGGCCAGAGCACACTCATTCCACTGAGTAAGCACGGACCATTTCCGAAATTTTTGGCAATACACTTCAGCTTCATCCTGGCCCTGAGAAATAGCCAGCAAGGCTTTTTCTGCCTGAATTTCAAGATTGGGTTCCTCGTAAAGCAATCCGAGCGCCAGAAAAAACGCATCAATATTCGCCAATGCCGGATCTCCTGGCGCTAGCGAGAAGGCCCAATCCTGAGGGTCGCCCCGTAAGAAAGAGATAACAATTTTAACTTGCTGAGCTGAGTCTCCAGATGAACGGGGTCTCAGAGATAGAAACAATTTACAATTATTCCTGAAATTCCTAAACTTGAATCGGTCTCCAGAGAACAGTTCAGGAATAGGTATTTTAGGTTCAGACATAGGACTACTGGTAACAAAATCTTGTATGCCCTGCACACGAGCAGCAAGCTGATCCACACTTGTAATCAAGGTCTGGATATTCATGTCTGCAGCAAGCACAAGCCACTCAGAGGTAAAGGGGAGGAACAAAGAGAGGAAAAAAAAACTCAGAATTTCCTTTCTTATTATCCCACTTCTGCAATGCATTAAACATTCAACCTTGGCCTGGCATACTGTTATGACCCCAATGGCAGAGGGTCTCAAAAGTACATACCAAGTCTGCAAACATAAAAAACCAGCTCATAGGGCAGTGGTAACTGGGCTAACCGTATATCTAATCCTAGCACCACAAATAGCAGCAGCCGGGGAACGTGCCTACGTTGGTTCTAGACGTCTCGCGCCAGCCGGAGAACTAACTAACCCTAAAAGGGAAAATATAGACCTTTCTTGCCTCCAGAGAAAAGACCCCAAAAGTTGGATACAAGCCCCCCACAAATAATAACGGTGAGGTAAGGAGAAAAGACAAACGTAAGAATGAACTAGATATTTAGCAAAGAGAGGCCCACTGACTAATAGCAGAATATAGTAAGATGACTTATACGGTCAGCAAAAACCCTATCAAAATTTCCACGCTGGATATTCAAGAACCCCCGAACCGTCTAACGGCCCGGGGGGAGAATACCAGCCCCCTAGAGCTTCCAGCAAAATCAGGAATCACATATAGTACAAGCTGGACAGAAAATGAAAGCAATACAAATAACCAAAAAATAAGGAAGCAGGACTTAGCTTAGTTTTGCAAGAACAGGACCAGCAGACAGGAGCAAACAGAAAGGATCTGATTACAACGATGCCAGGCACTGGACTGAAAATCCAGGAAGCTTATATAGCAACACCCCTGGACTAACGACCCAGGTGGGTGCCAAACTGAGGAAAGACAATCCCAGAGTCATATCACCAGTGACCACAAGAGGGAGCCAAAAAAGTCTAATTCACAACAGTAAAGGCAGCATTTCTGAATGGAGACTTAACAGAAGACATTTCAATAGAACAACACCTAGGATTCAAGGATAAAAGGAAACCAAACATGGTTTGTTAGCTACGGAAAAGTATATATGGTTTAAAACAAGCCGCTAAAGCATGGAATGATAAAATCACAGAAGTACTCATAAATTAAAATTTTCAAGAAGCAAAGCGGACCCTTGTCTATATACAAAGAGACTGACAGACAAATGGATCTATGTGCTGATATATGTGGACAATATTTTAGTTTGTTTTGAAAAAGAAAGGGATGAAGCGGAGATAGTCAAAACTTTGGATCAACACTTTGAGATCAAAGATCTGGGAAATGTGAAACAGTACCTGGGAATACAGATAGAAAGAGAAGATGAGAGTTTCCTTCTTAATCAAAGTCACAAGATTCAAGAAATAATCAAAATATTTGGATTGAAAGATGCAAAACCAGTAAAGTCTCCAATGGAAACCAACTATCTGAAGGAAATAAATAGTGAACAGAATATGTTACCGAATAATGAACATTACAGAAAGGCAATGGGAAAGTTATTATATCTTGCGACTGTTACAAGGCCAGACATTGCAGCAGCAGTGGGAATTTTGAGCAGGAAGGTGTCAAAACCAAACCAAATGGATTGAAATGCAGTGAAGAGAGTAATCTGTTTTTTGAAAGGGACTAGGAGTGTTAAACTAAAACTACCTGCAAGTGAGACATGCATTTTAACCGAATACGTTGAAGCAGACTGGGCTGGAGATCCAATTGACAGGAAATCTACCAGTGGCTATATTTTCTTGCTCTCAGGCGGAACAATTAATTGGACTAGTAAGAAACAATCTATAGTAACACTGTCGTCGACAGAAGCAGAATATGTCACTGCAGCACATGCCAGTCAAGAAGTTCTATGGTTAAGACAACTGCTAACAGACTTAGGACAGCAACAATTGGGACCATCAAAGATGTATGAGGACAATCAAGGATGTCTAGTTCTTGCTCAGATGGAAAGAGTTAATCCAAGAACTGAACACATTGATGTGAAGTTTCATTTCTCGAGAGATCACCAGGAACAAGGAATCCTAAATTTAGAGTACTGCCCAACTGAAGATAAGACAGCAGATATTTTCACAAAGGCATTGAATGCTAAAAGACATCAGAGACTGATGAAGAAATTAGGCTTAACTGAATAAGTCCTTATTGTTGAGTAAGGGTGTTGGCAGGTATGCAACATATACAGACTTATTTGTGTGCAGGAGGAGTTTACACTATTCTGACAGTAGATGTCGATGTCGTTACTGTTATATGCTTAGTTGAATGTAATGCATATACTTGTGGTACTTTGGTTTCACTTCCTCTCTGGTAAAAGGTCTTTTAGACTTCCTGTTATGCTGTATTAAGAAGCTGATGTGTGCACCTCATGTTCTGTGTAGATAAAAGTTGAATTACCCCATATAATCTACTATCACAAGTTTCTTCTGCGACCAAACTATGCAACAAATAATTCACAAGGGGAGGAGGGGGGAAGAGGAAGGGTTGAAGCTTGACACGCCGAGACAGGCATCTAAGAACCGTTGCAAATGAATATAACCGGTGGGTGCCGTACCTGCTGGTGATTAACAGCTGATGTAGACGAGAGGAGAAATGGGGATTTCCAGCACTTCCATCCAGTATAAGTAAAATAACCAAAATTTATTAGGACATTTTAAAAAACAATATTAAAAAAAGAGAGAAGAACTCTCTTTGCCTGACGCGTTTCTGGCGCACCACGGCGCCCTTAGTCATAGGAACTAATATGACATGAATACACAGGTTTATATATGACAGGGAACCAATCACAAACATAGCAATTAATTTCATTGGAAAAGGCTGCAGCTAAATTCACATAACAAAACTTTACCTTATTTTTCAAATGTCTTAGAAATACACAAATATCTGTTTTAAATTACCACAAAATCCATTTGTTGATTCAATATATATAAAAAAGATCGTTTTTGTAATTCATACCATGTGGATATTTGGTGTCTAAAGTTAGAATCCAAAAGGCTTCCCGCAGAGCTAATTGCTTCCTCCAATCTCCACCTCTGGGTGACTGACTAACCCTTTCAATGCCGAAAAAGGAAAAATCTGACAGATCACCCTGGTGCACAGAAATAAAATGTTTTGTGGCCCCAGAATAACCTGGATTACTATTCTTTATATTGGCTATATGTTCAGAAATTCTTTTTTTGATTTTCCTTGTGGTATAACCTATATAACAAATATTGCAGGCTTTGCATTTTATGCAGTATATAACATGATCAGAATCACAGTTGATAAATGATTTTATATTATAAGTAACATTGTGATTTGAAGAAAAAGAAGTTCTCTTATTGTCTGCAAATTGGCTCCCAGCATGGTGCGCCCGAGAAAAACTCCCACATCATGGTTATCAGTGAAGGGATTTTTTAAATGTTCTGGCAATAGATGTAATGTCTGCCAATTTGCAGACAATAAGAGAACTTCTTTTTCTTCAAATCACAATGTTACTTATAATATAAAATCATTTATCAACTGTGATTCTGATCATGTTATATACTGCATAAAATGCAAAGCCTGCAATATTTGTTATATAGGTTATACCACAAGGAAAATCAAAAAAAGAATTTCTGAACATATAGCCAATATAAAGAATAGTAATCCAGGTTATTCTGGGGCAACAAAACATTTTATTTCTGTGCACCAGGGTGATCTGTCAGATTTTTCCTTTTTCGGCATTGAAAGGGTTAGTCAGTCACCCAGAGGTGGAGATTGGAGGAAGCAATTAGCTCTGCGGGAAGCCTTTTGGATTCTAACTTTAGACACCAAATATCCACATGGTATGAATTACAAAAACGATCTTTTTTATATATATTGAATCAACAAATGGATTTTGTGGTAATTTAAAACAGATATTTGTGTATTTCTAAGACATTTGAAAAATAAGGTAAAGTTTTGTTATGTGAATTTAGCTGCAGCCTTTTCCAATGAAATTAATTGCTATGTTTGTGATTGGTTCCCTGTCATATATAAACCTGTGTATTCATGTCATATTAGTTCCTATGACTAAGGGCGCCGTGGTGCGCCAGAAACGCGTCAGGCAAAGAGAGTTCTTCTCTCTTTTTTTAATATTGTTTTTTAAAATGTCCTAATAAATTTTGGTTATTTTACTTATACTGGATGGAAGTGCTGGAAATCCCCATTTCTCCTCTCGTATGCAACAAATACTACTTTTGAGGCACAGTGCAAAGCTCAGAATGGAAGAGGTGCCATATTTTCTAGTGTAGATTTTGCTGAAATGGTTTGAGGGTGCCATGTCACATTGGCAGAGCACCTGAGGTGCCAGAATAACAGAAACCCCCATATATGAACTCGTTTTACAAAGTACACTCCCCAATGAATTAATCTAGGGGTGCAGTGATCATATTGACACCATATGTGCCTCACAGAATTTTACACGATTGCGCAGTGAAGAAAGAATAAATTACATTTTTACCACTAAAATGTTGTTTTAGCCCCAAGTTTTTAATTTTTCTAAGTGATAATCAAAATCTTTCTTTACAACAAACTGAGGTCTATTTTTCCCTGTGTGCGCAAGTACCCTGCGTGTATATCGTGAAATAGTTTTCAGGCACAGTGCAAAGCTCAGAATGGAAAGAGTGGCATACTATAATGCACATTTTACTGTTATAGTTTGCAGGTACCATAATCCACTGGGTGGGAAAGCCCCTGAGGTGCCAGAAAAGCAGAACCCCCCCATAAGTGGCCATATTTTATAAAGTACACCTCTCAATGAATTCATCTAGGGATGCTGTGATCATATTGACACCATTGGGCAGTGAAGAAAAAATAACTACATTTTTACCACCAAAATTTTGTTTTAGTCCCAGATTTTACATTGTCATACAAGAAGAGGGTAAAAATTGCACCATAATTTGTCCCTTGATTTCTACTGAACGTGGCAATACTCCATATGTGGCTGTACAGTACTACATAGCCATACGGAGAGACTCAGGAGAAACGGAGCGCAATTTGCCTCCTGGAGCACAGATTTTTCTAGAATAATTTGCGGGCTCCATATACAGAGCCCCTAATTGCTAGAAGAGCAGAATCCCCCCTCAAGTGACCCCATTTTGTAATTTATACCGTGCGGGAATGTATCTACAGGTGCAGTGACAGTTTTGACTCCATGGGTATTTTCCAGAAACAAACAGCAATGAATGTTCCCGAGTGAGAATTGCAAACTGCCATTGTAGTGACAGTACGTTGCATTCACCAGTATGTTATGCCCAGCTCATGCTTCTGGGGACATGCACCAGTAAGTTAGGTGGGCTCTCATTGCTTCAGAAATGCCAAACATATGGATGCTATATGTGGTTTACGAACACTGTGGGGTTCAGAAGGGAAGGGGGCATTTGGATTTGGGAGCACAGAATTTTCTGAATTTCTTTTGAGGGGCAATGAGCCATTTAGCTTTTCCAGAGCCTTTGTACTACCAGTAACATGAAGTCCCTTATATTTCCATTAACAGATAAGCGACCTTAGTGGGGGATTGCTTTTTTTGAGGATTGATTTGAAGCTTTTATGGGGAACATTTACACAATGTTTGGGATCACATTTATTTGACACTCTACGTTGAGCACTTACTATTGGTTTCCATCTAATTGTGTGAGAGGCGTGATTCTGATGAAACCCCCAAGGGATCCATTCATTATAATGAGGCAGCAGAGTTACTCTGGACTCCATCTGGCCTCTGTTCAGCGTTGTCCTTTTTTTCAGAAGGGCACAAAACTGTGGCCGACGGTACTTTTATACAATCATAAAAAGGCGGACACTGCCAGATGGTAGGTCCTATGGCATCCACAGTGCCTCCATGTGCCTTATTACAGGGAATCTTCTGCCGTGGGTTCCGTCTGAATCACATATTTCACAGATTTACACGGAAACCCAGGTGTAAGCGCTCAATGCAGAGCGCAGGATAAAAGTGAGCCGAGCCTTACTCCAATCTTTGGGTTGAAGAATGAGCAAAATAGCAGAGGAAGAATTGGTCTTATTTATTTTTATGCCATTCCTTGTGCGATATAAGTGATTAGGCGACTTTATTCTTTGGGGAGGTGCGATTACAGCGATACCAGATTTATATATTTTTTTATGTTTGGCTGCTGCCACACACTAAAAGATGATTTTTATTGCAAAAACTAATTTTTGCTTCACCATATTTTGAGAGCTATAATTTTTTCCATATGTTGTCCCACAGAATCATGTGGGGGCTTGTTTTTTGCGAGATGAGTTGATGTATTTATTGGCACCATTTTCAGCCACATGACATTTTTGATTGCTTTCTATACCGATTTTTGGGAGGCAGAATGAACAAAAAACAGCAATTCAAACTTTTTTTAATGTTGTTACCTGTGTCGTAAAATTGATAAGGCAGTTTTATTCTTCTGGTCAGTACGATTACAGTGATATCACAGTTACCGTATATACTCGAGTATAAGCCGACCTGAGTATAAGCCGACCCCCCTAATTTTGCCACAAAAACCTGGGAAAACTTATTGACTCGAGTATAAGCCTAGGGTGGAAAATGCAGCAGCTACCAGTAAATGTCAAAAATAAAAATAGATACCAATAAAAGTAAAATGAATTGAGACATCAGTAGGTTAAGTGTTTTTGAATATCCATATTGAATCAGGAGCCCCATATAATGCTCCATACAGTTCATGATGGGCCCCATAAGATGCTCCATACAAAATACTCCCTATATAATGCTGCATAAAGGTTAATAATGGCCCCATGAGATGCTCCATAGAAACATTTGTCCCATACGTGCTGCATAAAGGTTGATGGCCCCATAAGATACTCCACGCATTATGCCCCATAAGATGCTCCACACATTATGCCTCATAAAATGCTCCACACATCATGCCCCATGAGATGCTCCACACATTATGCGCCATAAGATGGTCCACACATTATGGCCCATAAGATGCTCCATACATTATGGCCCCATATGATGCTCCACACATTATGCCCCATATACTGTTGCTGCGATTAAAATAAAAAAAATCACATACTCACCTCTCTTCGCTCAGGCCCCCGGCACTTGCGATAGTCACCTTCCTCATTCCACGCACCGCTCTGTCTTCCATCTTCTGCATTGACTGTTCAAGCAGAGGGCGGCACTCACACTAATCGCGTCATCGCGCCCTCTGACCTGAATGGTAAGTGTAGAGGATGGAATACAGAGCAGCGCACAGCGGTGGAACGAGTAAGGTGACTAGCGTGCATTGCTCACCTCCCCCGATATACTCACCTGCTCCCGGTGCGGTCCCTGGCAGCGTCTCACTGCCAGATGGTCTCCGTGAGCCGGCGGCATCTTCCTGTGCTCAGCGATCACGTACCGCTCATTACAGTAATGAATATACGTCCATATTCATTACTGTAATGAGCGGCACCACGTGACAGCTGAACACAGGAAGAGCTACCCGGAGACCCTCGGACATGCAGGGACCACGCCAGGAGCAGGTGAGTATGTCACAGCGCTGCTCCCCCTCCCCCGTCAACCCCCCCGCCGACAATGACTCGAGTATAAGTGCAGCGCCCCAGGGTCCTGGTTGTTGCAGCAATATCATTCTCCTCTAGGAGGGAGTGATGTTACGTTTGGAGGCAATGAAGGAGATCTCTTTACCAGGTATCACAAACATACAACACATTTCATACTCCAGTCCACCAGGGGGAGCTATGCTCCTATTTACTAGGGCACTCTTCACACTTAGGTAAAACTGGTGGCCTAGAGAGGAAGTTAGGCAGTTGCTGGCTGAGCTTCACTCAGTTAGTTGGTCCCTGACAGGGGTGGGAGCCTGTCAGAGGCCTAGACGCAAGGTCACGGATCTGCGCCTGCCCTAAGTGCGGCAGTTCCTAAGAACGGACACCAAGGAGAACTGTGTTGTAGAGAGGGTGAGAAGAAGTCATAGCAAAGGAGTGGATACCAGAAGGAGTTCTGCCCTGCACTGGCTGCCTCCTTCTGAGACGCAGGATCCCAGTAGCCGGAACACCGAGGGAGCAACAGTCCTTTATGCCTTGCTCCAGAGACCAGCAGGACAGCTAATTTCACGTTACTGATCCGCCCCTATACTCAGGAGGCAAGGTGGCACCCACTAGAGACCGGGGCATGATAGAGTCCCTGTAAAAAGCCTCAAGCCACTGGTCATACGGGTTTGTCCTATCCATCTGGGGGACAGAGAGAGAGACATAACATCTATAACATCTGTGAGGACCCTATGAGATGCTTAGCAGTAAGGTACTACAACACCACGGTGCTAGGGGAAGGCTACTGATTTCCACCTGGATAAGGGGACTCTGGATTTGCTTCCAAACGGGCCGGACTCTGCCTACCCTGTGTAAGTCTACAGTAAAAGGTAAAGAGACTGCAACCTTGTGTCCTCATTCTTCACTGCGCCTCTCACCATCCACCATCTACACACTGGGAAGCCCTGGGGATATACTTCACTTGTGGGAAGGTATAACATCTAGCTGCCATAACATCACCCCAGCAGACCCCTTAAAGCAGCGTCGGTCACCCTGACCGAATACCACAGGTGGCGTCATGAACACTTCCCGTTTAAAGACCTTTCCCTTTAAGACGGACCTCCCAAGGGCCACGGACCGGGTCAGCCACCGTGACATCCCCCTTGATAACTGAAGGACCCGGTACCGAGTTCCCCTAGCCCTTGGGGGTGCTCCATAAGCCGAGAGGGTCACTTTCAGCCCCAAAAAGTGGGCTGAAAATCTCAGCTTATACTCGAGTATATACAGTATATCCTTTTTTGATGTTTTCCCGTTTTTATACAATAAAAACTATTTTATAGAAAAAAATATTTTTGCATTGCTGTATTCATAAGATGGCAAACCATGTTAATTTTTATTTGTCCTTTTGATTGCGTTTTATTCCACTTTTTGTTCAGAGGTATGATGATTAAAGGGCCACTGTCACCCCCTCCAGCCGTTATAAACTAAAAGAGACACCTTGTGCAGCAGTAATGCTGCATTCTAACAAGGTGGCTCTTTTAGTTTTTGCTTCTGTTATTCCCTCAATAAAGCGTTTTATAATTTTCCCCAAATACCTGTCTTTGTACCTGGAGGCAGGTCTGAAGCCTCCTCTGTGAAGCGCCCAACTGCCGTCACTCATCTCTTCTGAGGCGATGGTCACCGCCCCCTGCGCGCTGTTCTTCTTAAATCCGGCGCCTGCGCTGTGCGTGCCTGCCTGGGGCAGGCGCAGTGTTCATTGGCCGTCCTAGCGCTGATGCCGGGTTCCGTTCTGCGCCTGTGCGGGCAGTGCGGCCACCCTGTTGCTGAATCCCCGCCCCGCACTGTGTTATGCATTATGCACAGTGTGGGGCGGGGATTCCTGGGCAGATTCCTGCACAGACCGACGCTGGAAGGCGGGGAACCTGGGGGAGCGTCTGACAAGCGCAGTGCGCATGCCCAGGAATCCCAGCCCCGCACTATGCATAATGCATAACACAGTGCGGGGCGGGGATTCAGCAACAGGGTGGCTGCACTACCCACACAGGCGCAGAACGGAACCCGGCATCAGCGCTAGGACGGCCAATGAACACTGCGCCTGCCCCAGGCAGGCACGCACAGCGCAGGTGCCGGATTTAAGAAGAACAGCGCGCAGGGGGCGGCGACCATCGCCCCAGAAGAGATAAGTGACGGCAGTTGGGCGCTTCACAGAGGAGGCTTCAGACCTGCCTCCAGGTACAAAGACAGGTATTTGGGGAAAATTATAAAACGCTTTATTGAGGGAATAACAGAAGCAAAAACTAAAAGAGCCACCTTGTTAGACTGCAGCATTACTGCTGCACAAGGTGGCTCTTTTAGTTTATAACGGCTGGAGGGGGTGACAGTGGCCCTTTAAGCATTGTTTTCACCTTGTTTTTTATGGTGTTCACTAAAGGGGTTAACTAGAGGGACAGTTTCATAGGTCCGGTCATTACTGCTGCAGCAATGCCAAATATATCTACTTTTATTGTTTACTAGTAGAATACCCACTGCTTCACTCGTGGAAAATATGTTAAATTGTTGGTTATGGTAGCTAAAGTAAAATTTTCAGTGTCACCCTCAAATTGACATTTTCAGAGTGAAACAGTACATTTTCTTTTCCACTTTAAATTTTTATTATTTTGTCATTTTACTAATTTGTTGTAAGATTGATGTGAACAAAAACTTTTTTTTTTTATTTCAACATTTTTATTGATTTTACATATTCAATACATATTATGTAGTAAAAACTATTACAACTATTTTTTTAACTATTTTTTATCAAAACTGAAAATTTATGCACCTTACACAAACATATAAAACATTTACACCCAATTAACAACATAGTGCAACCCTTCCCCCCTCCCTCCAATGTAATCCATAAGTACCTTTCCTCGCTGAGAATAAACGTCTCCATCTGAATGGGTGCCGGTGAAACCTCTTCTAATACTAACATTCTCTCTCTGTGGAGGGGTAATGGACCTGTTGCGATTAAAACACCTGTGGCTAAGAGGCGGAGTGCTCGGTCAGAAGGCTAAAGAATACATTTTAAAAAACTCAAGTCAAGTCAAGTAAATAAGGCAGCACACTGCAGCGCTGAAACATGAAAACTGAACTGCATTACTGCACTAGAAATATGAAAAATGAGAGCGTTTAGCGCATAAAAATGAGAGAGAATGTTAGTCTAAGAAGAGGTTTCACAGGTACCCATTCAGATGGAGACGTTTATTCTCAGCGAGGAAAGGAAAGCGTAGGACCTGGTATACGAGAGATGCCCTAAAGTGGCTACCAGGTACACATAAAATTAACCATTTTTATGCGCTAAACGCTCTCATTTTTCATATTTCTAGTGCAGTAATGCAGTTCATTTTTCATGTTTCATGTTTGCATGTTTCAGCGCTGCAGTGTGCTGCCTTATTTACTTGACGGTAATCTATAAGTAGTTCATGGACAAAAGAGTAAAATTGGTTTAGGCTAAGTGCACACGTTGCAGAATTGCCGCGGAAATTTCCGCAGCAATTCTGCAACTCCTGCCGCGGGAATATTGCATGCAGAATTGGCATGCATATTCCCGCAGAAAACTAGCGTTTTGCAAGCATAATTAGCTTGCAGAATGCTAGCGTTTTCCAAGCGATCTGTAGCATCGCTTGGAAAACTGATTGACAGGTTGGTCACACTTGTCAAACATAGTGTTTGACAAGTGTGACCAACTTTTTACTATTGATGCAGCCTATGCCGCATCAATAGTAAAAGATAGAATGTTAAAAATAGTAAAAAAAAAATTAAAAAATGGTTATACTCACCTTCCGCAAACAGCCGATCTCCTCAGCGGCTTCCGTTCCTATAGATGGTGTGTGTGCAGGACCTTCGATGATGTCGCGGTCATGTGACCGCGACGTCATCGCAGGTCCTTCACACACACCATCTATAGGAACGGAAGCGGCCACGTGCACCGCTGAGAGGCGGGAAGACTCCGGGGCCATCAGAGGGTGAGTATATCACGACTTCTTGAAGAAGCGGCGTGTCCAAGCCGCGAAACGCGCGTCGGGGACGTTACTCCGGCGGGATTCCCCTCCTCTGTCTCCCCCCTGTTCCGGTAAGCTGTCTGGTACGGATCTGCGATATCCTTTACTCTGGTTAAGATTGTCACTTTATTACTGATCAGCTTGCCGCAGTACAAAGATATGGAGAGGCTTTTCATCCTTTCCTCTCCCTATTATCATTGTTCAGTATGGGGGTTTTAGAGGGGTGGGTTTTTCCCCCTCATCTATGTTAATCATTGGAATATATGCACCTTCAACATTACTGATTTAATGTGTTTTAATTTTTGTATTAATAAAGCTGTTGTTTATATTATGCTCTGGTTCTCCTATTTATAATCTTAGCTGAATTGGCAGCAGGGCATGAGGAACCAGAGAGAGATGCAATCCCTCCAAGAACCATGGACAACTGGCCAGGAGTCATGGATCCTGCACACCTAAATACCTAATAGAGCTGCAATCAGCAGAAACACCTGCCCTGGATTACAACCCCAAGACAACTGCACTACCACCAACAACCACCGGAGGGAGCCCAAGAGCAGAATTCACAACAGTACCCCCCCTTGAAGAGGGGTCACTGAACCCTCACCAGAGCCTCCAGGCCGATCAGGACGAGCCAGATGAAAGGCACGGACCAAATCAGCAGCATGGACATCAGAGGCAAAAACCCAAGAATTATCCTCCTGGCCATAACCCTTCCATTTGACAAGGTACTGAAGCCTCCGCCTCGAAAAGCGAGAATCCAAAATCTTCTCAACCACATACTCCAACTCCCCATCAACCAACACAGGAGCAGGAGGATCAACAGAGGGAACAACGGGCACCACATATTTCCGCAATAAAGATCTATGGAAAACATTATGGATGGCAAAAGAGGCCGGAAGGGCCAAACGAAAAGACACCGGATTGATAATCTCCGAAATCCTATAAGGACCAATAAACCGAGGCTTAAACTTAGGGGAAGAAACCTTCATAGGAACATGACAGGAAGACAACCAGACCAAATCCCCAACCCGAAGCCGGGCACCAACACACCGACAACGGTTAGCAAAACGCTGAGCCTCCTCCTGAGACAACACCAAATTGTCCACCACATGAGCCCAAATCTGCTGCAACCTGTCAACCACAGAATCCACACCAGGACAATCAGAAGGTTCAACTTGCCCTGAAGAAAAACGAGGATGAAAACCAAAATTACAAAAGAAGGGCGAAACCAAGGTAGCCGAACTAGCCCGATTATTAAGGGCAAACTCGGCCAATGGCAAGAAAGCCACCCAATCATCCTGATCAGCAGACACAAAGCATCTCAAATAAGTTTCCAAAGTCTGATTAGTTCGCTCGGTCTGGCCATTTGTCTGAAGATGAAATGCAGAAGAAAAAGACAAATCAATGCCCAGCCTAGCACAAAAAGCCCGCCAAAACCTAGAAACAAACTGGGAACCTCTGTCGGACACAATATTCTCCGGAATACCATGCAAACGAACCACATGCTGAAAAAAGAATGGAACCAAATCAGAAGAGGAAGGCAATTTAGGCAAAGGCACCAAATGAACCATCTTAGAAAACCGGTCACAAACCACCCAGATAACCGACATCCTCTGGGAAACCGGAAGATCTGAAACAAAATCCATAGAAATATGCATCCAGGGCCTCTCAGGGACCTGCAAAGGCAAAAGCAACCCACTAGCACGGGAACAACAAGGCTTGGCCCACGCACAAGTCCCGCAGGACTGCACAAAAGAACGCACACCACGCGACAAAGAAGGCCACCAAAAGGACCTACCAACTAAATCTCTGGTACCAAAAATACCAGGATGGCCAGCCAACACAGAACAATGAACCACAGAAATCACTCTACTAGTCCATCTATCAGGAACAAACAGTTTCCCCACTGGACAACAATCAGGTTTGCCAGCCTGAAATTCCTGCAGAACCCGTCGCAAATCAGGGGAAATGGCAGAAAGGACCACCCCTTCCTTCAGAATGCCGACCGGCTCAAGTACCTCAGGAGAATCAGGCAAAAAACTCCTAGAGAGGGCATCAGCCTTAATATTCTTAGAACCCGGAAGATACGAGACCACGAAATCAAAACGGGAGAAAAACAGGGACCATCGAGCCTGTCTAGGATTCAGCCGTTTGACAGATTTGAAGTAAATCAGGTTTTTATGATCGGTCAAGACCACAATACGGTGCTTGGCTCCCTCAAGCCAATGTCGCCATTCCTCAAACGCCCACTTCATAGCCAACAACTCCCGATTGCCGACATCATAATTGCGTTCAGCAGGCGAAAACTTACGGGAAAAGAAGGCACACGGTTTCATCAAGGAACCATCAGAATTCCTCTGAGACAAAACGGCCCCTGTTGTGAATTCCGTTCTCGGGCTCCCTCCTGTGGTCGTGAATGGTACTTTGGTGAGTTCTGTCCTTGGACACCCTCTGGTGGCTTTGAGTGGAACTGCTGATCTTTGAGGTTGGCTTTCTCAGCTGCCCTCGTTTATTGCTGCTGCTGGCTTCCCTATTTAACTCTGCCCAGGTCGTTAGTCCATGCCAGCTGTCAATGTCTCAGTACTGGTTCAGATCTCTCTTGGAATTCTCAGGTGACCTGACTACTCCAGCAGAAGCTAAGTCCTTGCTAGTCATTTGCTGTTCATTGGTTTTTGAATATATTTTTCAGTACATGCTATGTTTCAGTCCAGCCTGCTATTATGATATTTCCTTGCTAGCTGGAAGCTCTGGGGGTGCAGAGCTGCACCTCCACACCGTGAGTCGGTGTGGAGGTCTTTTTGCACACTCTGCGTGGTTTTTGTAGTTTTTTATACTGACCGCATAGTTCCCTTTCCTATCCTCTGTCTTTCTAGAGAAGATTCGGCCTCCTTTGCTAAAATCTGTTTCATTCCTGTGTTTGTCACTTCCCTCTTAACTCACAGTTAATATTTGTGGGGGGCTACCTTTACTTTGGGGAATTTCTTTGAGGCAAGGTAGGCTGCTATTTCTATCTTTAGGGGTAGTTAGCTCTTAGGCTGTGAAGAGGCGTCTAGGGAGAGTTAGGTACGCTCCACGGCTATTTCTAGTGTGTGTGATAGGATTAGGGATTGCGGTCAGTAGAGTTACCACTTCCTCAGAGCTTGTCCCAGGTTTTCTGTTTTAACCATCAGGTCACTTCGGGTGCTCCTAACCACCAGGTCATAACAGTACAGCTGGCCCCTGCAAAGTGTTAATGCATCTCAAAAGAGGGATAAGAGAAGTTCTGAGTCAATTTTTTTTTTCTTTGCAGCTTGTTTTGTCTTTCTTTTCCCCTTAACCTCTGGGTGGTTCAGGACTCAGGTGTAGATATGGATATTCAAGGTTTGTCCTCTTGTGTGGATCAACTCACTGCTAGGGTACAGAGTATTCAAGATTATGTAGTTCAGAATCCGATGTTAGAGCCTAGAATTCCAATTCCTGATTTGTTTTCTGGGAATAGATCTAAATTTTTGAATTTCAAAAATAATTGCAGACTGTTTCTTGCTCTGAAACCCCGCTCCTCTGGTGATCCCATTCAGCAAGTAAAGATTGTTATTTCTTTGTTGTGTGGTGACCCGCAAGACTGGGCATTCTCCCTTGAGCCAGGAAATCCTGCATTGCTTAATGTGGATGCATTTTTTCTAGCGCTTGGATTGCTTTATGACGAACCTAATTCTGTGGATCAGGCAGAAAAGATCTTGCTGACTCTATGTCAGGGTCAGGATGAGGCAGAAGTATGTGGCCAGAAGTTTAGAAAATGGTCTGTGCTTACTCAATGGAATGAGTGTGCCCTGGCAGCAATTTTCAGAAAGGGTCTTTCTGAAGCCCTTAAGGATGTTATGGTGGGGTTCCCCACGCCTGCTGGTCTGAATGAGTCAATGTCTTTGGCCATTCAGATTGATCGGCGTTTGCGCGAGCGCAAAGTTGTGCACCATTTGGCGGTGTCCTCTGAGCGGAGGCCTGAGCCTATGCAATGTGATAGGACTTTGACCAGAGCTGAACGGCAAGAACACAGACGTCAGAATGGACTGTGTTTTTACTGTGGTGACTCCTCTCATGCTATCTCTGATTGTCCTAAGCGCACTAAGAGGTTCGCTAGGTCTTTCACCATTAGTACTTTGCAGCCTAAATTTCTCTTATCTGTTACTCTGATTTGCTCACTGTCGTCCTACTCTGTTATGGCATTTGTGGATTCAGGCGCTGCCCTGAACTTGGTGGACTTGGAGTTTGCCAGGCGCTGTGGTTTTTCCTTGGAGCCTTTGCAGAGTCCTATTCCCTTAAGGGGGATTGATGCTACGCCTTTGGCCAAGAATAAACCTCAGTACTGGACTCAGCTGACCATGTACATGGCTCCCGCACATCAGGAAAATATTCGGTTTTTGGTGTTGCATAATTTGCATGATGTTGTTGTGTTGGGTTTGCCATGGTTACAGGTTCATAATCCAGTACTGGATTGGAAATCAATGTCTGTGTCTAGTTGGGGTTGTCAAGGGATACATGGTGATGTTCCTTTGATGTCAATTTCTTCTTCCACTCCTTCTGAAGTCCCTGAGTTTTTGTCGGATTACCAGGATGTATTTGATGAGCCCAAGTCCAGTGCCCTACCTCCTCATAGGGACTGTGATTGCGCTATTAATTTGATTCCTGGTAGTAAGTTCCCTAAGGGCCGACTGTTCAATTTATCTGTGCCAGAACATGCCGCTATGCGGAGTTATGTAAAGGAGTCCTTGGAGAAAGGGCATATTCGCCCGTCTTCGTCGCCGTTGGGAGCAGGGTTCTTTTTTGTGGCCAAGAAGGATGGCTCTCTGTCTGAGACCCTGTATAGATTACCGCCTTCTCAATAAAATCACGGTCAAATTTCAGTACCCTTTGCCTCTGTTGTCTGATTTGTTTGCTCGGATTAAGGGGGCTAGTTGGTTTACCAAGATTGACCTTCGAGGGGCGTATAATCTTGTGCATATTAAACAGGGCGATGAATGGAAAACAGCATTTAATACGCCCGAGGGCCATTTTGAGTACCTGGTGATGCCATTCGGGCTTTCTAATGCTCCATCTGTGTTTCAGTCCTTTATGCACGACATCTTCCAGAAGTATCTGGATAGGTTCATGATCATATATTTGGATGATATTTTGGTCTTTCCAGATGATTGGGAGTCTCATGTAAGGCAGGTCAGGATGGTGTTCCAGGTCCTTCGTGCTAATGCGTTGTTTGTGAAGGGCTCTAAATGCCTCTTTGGAGTTCAGAAGGTTTCCTTTTTGGGCTTCATTTTTTCCCCTTCTACTATCGAGATGGATCCTGTTAAAGTTCAGGCCATTTATGATTGGACTCAACCTACATCTGTGAAGAGTCTTCAGAAGTTCCTGGGCTTTGCTAATTTTTACCGTCGCTTCATCGCTAATTTTTCTAGTGTGGTTAAGCCTTTGACTGATTTGACGAAGAAAGGCGCTGATGTGGTGAATTGGTCTCCTGCGGCCGTTGAGGCCTTTCAGGAGCTTAAACGTCGTTTTACTTCGGCCCCTGTGTTGCGTCAGCCAGATGTTTTGCTCCCTTTTCAGGTCGAGGTTGATGCTTCTGAGATTGGGGCAGGAGCTGTTTTGTCTCAGAGAAGTTCTGATGGCTCCTTGATGAAGCCGTGTGCTTTCTTTTCTAGAAAGTTTTCGCCTGCCGAGCGTAATTATGATGTCGGCAGTCGGGAGTTGTTGGCTATGAAGTGGGCATTTGAGGAGTGGCGACATTGGCTTGAGGGAGCCAAACATCGCGTGGTGGTCCTGACTGATCACAAGAATCTGACTTACCTCGAGTCCGCCAAGCGGTTGATCCCTAGACAGGCTCGATGGTCACTGTTTTTCTCCCGTTTCGATTTTGTGGTCTCATACCTTCCGGGATCTAAGAATGTGAAGGCTGATACCCTTTCTAGCAGTTTTTTGCCTGATTCTCTGGGAGTCCCTGAGCCGGCTGGTATTCTTAAAGAGGGGGTGATTCTGTCTGCCATCTCCCCTGATTTGCGGCAGGTGCTGCAGGAGTTTCAGGCTGATAGACCTGACCGCTGCCCAGTGGAGAAACTGTTTGATAGATGGACTAGTAGGGTTATTTCTGAGGTTCATTGTTCAGTGTTGGCTGGTCATCCTGGGATTTTTGGTACCAGAGATTTGGTTGCCAGGTCCTTTTGGTGGCCTTCCTTGTCACGGGATGTGCGTTCTTTTGTGCAGTCCTGTGGGACTTGTGCTCGGGCCAAACCTTGCTGTTTTCGTGCCAGTGGGTTGCTTTTGCCTTTGCCTGTCCTGAAGAGGCCCTGGGCACATATTTCCATGGATTTTATTTCTGATCTTCCTGTCTCTCAAAGGATGTCTGTCATCTGGGTGGTTTGTGATCAGTTTTCTAAGATGGTCCATTTGGTACCCTTGCCTAAATTGCCTTCCTCCTCTGATTTGGTTCCATTATTTTTTCAGCATGTGGTTCATTTGCATGGCATTCCCGAGAACATTGTGTCGGACAGAGGTTCCCAATTTGTTTCTAGGTTTTGGTGGTCCTTTTGTGCTAAGATGGGCATAGATTTGTCTTTTTCTTCAGCGTTCCATCCTCAGACAAATGGCCAAACCGAACGAACCAATCAGACCTTGGAAACCTATCTGAGATGCTTTGTTTCTGCTGATCAGGATGATTGGGTGACCTTCTTGCCATTGGCCGAGTTCGCCCTTAATAATCGGGCTAGTTCTGCTACTTTGGCTTCGCCTTTTTTTTGTAATTCTGGTTTTCATCCTCGTTTTTCTTCAGGGAAGGTTGAGCCTTCTGACTGTCCTGGTGTGGATTCTGTGGTGGACAGGTTGCAGCAAATTTGGACTCACGTGGTGGACAATTTGACGTTGTCTCAGGAGAAGGCACAACGTTTTGCTAACCGCCGTCGCTGTGTTGGTCCCCGACTTCGTGTTGGGGATTTGGTTTGGTTGTCTTCTCGTTATGTTCCTATGAAGGTTTGTTCTCCTAAGTTCAAGCCTCGTTTCATTGGTCCTTATAAGATTTCTAAAATTATCAATCCTGTGTCATTTCGTTTGGCCCTTCCAGCTTCTTTTGCCATCCATAATGTGTTCCATAGGTCGTTGTTGCGGAGATATGTGGCGCCTATGGTTCCTTCCGTTGATCCTCCTGCTCCGGTGTTGGTTGAGGGGGAGTTGGAGTATGTGGTGGAGAAGATTTTAGATTCTCGTATTTCGAGACGGAAGCTTCAGTACCTGGTTAAATGGAAGGGCTATGGTCAGGAGGATAATTGCTGGGTTGTTGCCTCCGATGTCCATGCTGCCGATTTGGTTCGTGCCTTTCATTTGGCTCGTCCTAATCGGCCTGGGGGCTCTGGTGAGGGTTCGGTGACCCCTCCTCAAGGGGGGGGGTACTGTTGTGAATTCCGCTCTCGGGCTCCCTCCTGTGGTCGTGAATGGTACTTTGGTGAGTTCTGTCCTTGGACACCCTCTGGTGGCTTTGAGTGGAACTGCTGATCTTTGAGGTTGGCTTTCTCAGCTGCCCTCGTTTATTGCTGCTGCTGGCTTCCCTATTTAACTCTGCCCAGGTCGTTAGTCCATGCCAGCTGTCAATGTCTCAGTACTGGTTCAGATCTCTCTTGGAATTCTCAGATGACCTGAGTACTCCAGCAGAAGCTAAGTCCTTGCTAGTCATTTGCTGTTCATTGGTTTTTGAATATATTTTTCAGTACATGCTATGTTTCAGTCCAGCCTGCTATTATGATATTTCCTTGCTAGCTGGAAGCTCTGGGGGTGCAGAGCTGCACCTCCACACCGTGAGTCGGTGTGGAGGTCTTTTTGCACACTCTGCGGTGTTTTTGTAGTTTTTTATACTGACCGCATAGTTCCCTTTCCTATCCTCTGTCTTTCTAGAGAAGATTCGGCCTCCTTTGCTAAAATCTGTTTCATTCCTGTGTTTGTCACTTCCCTCTTAACTCACAGTTAATATTTGTGGAGGGCTACCTTTACTTTGGGGAATTTCTCTGAGGCAAGGTAGGCTGCTATTTCTATCTTTAGGGGTAGTTAGCTCTTAGGCTGTGAAGAGGCGTCTACGGAGAGTTAGGTACGCTCCACGGCTATTTCTAGTGTGTGTGATAGGATTAGGGATTGCGGTCAGTAGAGTTACCACTTCCTCAGAGCTTGTCCCAGGTTTTCTGTTTTAACCATCAGGTCACTTCGGGTGCTCCTAACCACCAGGTCATAACAGGCCCCTGGCCCAATCTCAGAAGCATCAACCTCAACCTGAAACGGAAGAGAAACATCTGGCTGACGCAACACCGGGGCAGAAGTAAATCGGCGTTTAAGCTCCTGAAAGGCAGAGACAGCCACAGAGGACCAATTCGTTACATCAGCGCCTTTCTTCGTCAAATCGGTCAGGGGTTTAACCACACTGGAGAAGTTAGCAATGAAACGGCGATAAAAATGAGCAAAGCCCAAAAATTTCTGAAGGCTCTTCACTAGTGTTGAGCATTCCGATGCTGCAAGTATCGGGTATCGGCCGATACTTGCTGTATCGGAATTTCCGATACCGAGATCCGATACTTTTGTGGTATCGGGTATCGCAACAACATTAATGTAATAATGTGTAAAAAAGAGAATTAAAATAAAAAATATCGCTATACTCACCTGTCCGACGCAGCCGGGATCTCAGCGAGGGAACCGGCAGCGTTGTTTGTTTAAATTTCGCGCTTTTACTTGGTTACGTGAAGTCCCGGCTTGTGATTGGTCAGGGCGGCCATGTTGCCGGGACGCGGACCAATCACAGCAAGCCGTGACGAAATTACGTCACGGCTTGCTGTGATTGGTCCGCGTCCCGGCAACATGGCCGCCATTAACCAATCACAAGCCGTGACGTCACGGGAGGCTGGACATGCGCGTATTTTGAAAAGCACGCGTGTCCAGCCTCCAGTGACGTCCCGGCAACATGGCCGCCATTAACCAATCACAAGCCGGGACGTCACGGGAGGCTGGACATGCGCGTATTTTGAAAAGCGCGCGTGTCCAGCCTCCCGTGACGTCACGGCTTGTGATTGGTTAATGGCGGCCATGTTGCCGGGACGCGGACCAATCACAGCAAGCCGTGACGTAATTTCGTCACGGCTTGCTGTGATTGGTCCACGTCCCGGCAACATGGCGCCGTGACCAATCATAAGCCGGGACGTCACTGGAGGCTGGACACGCGCGCTTTTCAAAATACGCGCATGTCCAGCCTCCCGTGACGTCACGGCTTGTGATTGGTTAATGGCGGCCATGTTGCCGGGACGCGGACCAATCACAGCAAGCCGTGACGTAATTTCGTCACGGCTTGCTGTGATTGGTCCGCGTCCCGGCAACATGGCCGCCCTGACCAATCACAAGCCGGGACCTCACGTAACCAAGTAAAAGCGCGAATTTTAAACAAACAACGCTGCCGGTTCCCTCGCTGAGGTCCCGGCTGCGTCGGACAGGTGAGTATAGCAATATTTTTTATTTTAATTCTTTCTTTTACACATTAATATGGTTCCCAGGGCCTGAAGGAGAGTTTCCTCTCCTTCAGACCCTGGGAACCATCAGGAATACCGTCCGATACCTGAGTCCCATTGACTTGTATTGGTATCGGGTATCGGTATCGGATTGGATCCGATACTTTGCCGGTATCGGCCGATACTTTCCGATACCGATACTTTCAAGTATCGGACGGTATCGCTCAACACTACTCTTCACGGATGTGGGCTGAATCCAATCTTGAATGGCCTGAACCTTAACCGGATCAATCTGTATAGATGAGGGAGAAAAAATGAAGCCCAAAAAAGAAACCTTCTGCACTCCAAAGAGACACTTAGACCCCTTCACAAATAAAGCATTATCACGAAGGATCTGAAATACCATCCTGACCTGTTTCACATGAGACTCCCAATCATCGGAAAAAATTAAGATGTCATCCAAATATACAATCATGAATTTATCAAGATAATTCCGGAAGATATCATGCATGAAGGACTGAAAAACAGATGGAGCATTAGAGAGCCCGAATGGCATCACAAGGTATTCAAAATGGCCTTCGGGCGTATTAAACGCAGTTTTCCATTCGTCACCCTGCCTAATACGAACAAGATTATATGCCCCCCGAAGGTCAATTTTAGTAAACCAACTAGCCCCCTTAATCCTGGCAAACAAATCGGAAAGCAAAGGTAAAGGGTATTGAAACTTGACCGTGATCTTATTCAAAAGGAGATATGTTATGGACCTGGTGGTTAGGAGCACCCAGAATGACCTGATGAGTAAACTAGTAATCAGAACAAGCTCTGGGAAAGTGGGAACTCTGCTGACCGCAAATCCTACTACTATCACACACACTAGAAATAGCTGTGGAGCGTACCTAACTCTCCCTAGATGCCTCTTCACAGCCTAAGAGCTAACTACCCCTAAAGATAGAAAAGAAGCCTAACTTTGCCTCAGAGAAATTCCCCAAAGGTAAAGTCAGCCCCCACATATATTGACTGTGAGTTAAGAGGAAAGTCACAAACACAGGAATGAAACAGGTTTTAGCATAGGAGGCCAGACTTCACTAAATAGTCAGAGGATAGCAAAGGGAACTATGCAGTCAGCACAAAAAGACTACAAAAAACCACGCAGAGTAAGCAAAAAGACTCCCCACACCGACTCACGGTGTGGAGGTGCCACTCTGCACCCCAGAGCTTCCAGCTAGCAAGGAAATATCATGATAGCAAGCTGGACTAGAAATTAGCAGTACTAAGAAATATATTCAGGAAGCAGTAACAACAAATGAACTAGCAAAGACTTAGCTTCTGCTGGAGTAGACAGGTCCTCAGAGAAGTCCAAGAGAGATCTGAACCAATACTGAAACATTGACAGCTGGCATCAAGTAACGATCTGAGTGGAGTTAAATAGGGAAGCCAGCAGCAATAAACGAGAGCAGCTGACAAAGCCAACCTCAGTGACCAGCAGCTCCACTCAAAGCCACCAGAGGGAGTCCAAGAGCAGAACTAACCAAAGTACCATTCATGACCACAGGAGGGAGTCCGAGAACGGAATTCACAACAGAGATAATCAATACAGGGTCTCAAGGAGCCATCCTTCTTAGCAACAAAAAAAAATCCCGCTCCCAACGGTGAAGAAGATGGCCGAATATGCCCTTTCTCCAAAGACTCCTTAACATAACTCCGCATGGCGGTATGTTCAGGCACAGACAGGTTGAAAAGTCGGCCCTTAGGAAACTTACAGCCTGGAATCAAGTCAATAGCACAATCACAGTCCCTGGAACTGGACTTGGGCTCATCGAATACATCCTGAAAATCAGACAAAAACTCTGGAACTTCAGAAGAGGAGGAAGAGGAGATTGACATCACAGGAACGTCATTATGAACCCCCTGACAACCCCAACTAGTCTCAGACATAGACTTTCAATCCAACACAGGATTATGTATCTGCAACCATGGAAAACCCAGCACAATAGCATCATGCAAATTATGCAACACCAGAAAACGACAATCTTCCTGATGGGCTGGCGCCATGCACATGGTCACCTGTGTCCAAAACTAGGGTTTATTTTTAGCCAAAGGTGTAGCATCAATGCCCCTTAAAGGAATAGGGTTCTGCAAAGACTGCAAGGGGAAACCACAACGCCTGGCAAATTCAAAGTCCATTAAGTTCAAAGCGGCGCCTGAATCCACAAACGCCATGACAGAAAATGACGACAATGAGCACATCAAGGTCACAGATAACAGAAATTTAGGTTGTACAGTTCCGATGGTAACTGAACTAGCGATTCTCTTTGTACGCTTTGGGCAGACTGAAATGAAATGAGAAGCATCGCCACAATAAAAACACAACCTATTCTGACGTCTGAATCCTTGTTGTTCCGTTCTAGACAGAATCCTATCACACTGCATAGGCTCAGGCATCTGTTCTGAGGACAACGCCACAGCGCGCACAGTTCTGCGCTCCCGCAAACGCCGATCAATCTGAATGGCCAGAGATATAGAATCACTCAGACCAACATGCGTGGGAAACCCAACCATAACATCTTTAACAGATTCAGAAAGACCCTTTCTGAAAATTGCCGCCAAAGCATCCTCATTCCATTTAGTCAGCACAGACCATTTTCTAAATTTCTGACAATACAGTTCTGCCGCTTCTTGACCCTGAGATAGGGCCAACAAGGTCTTCTCCACTTGATCCACAGAATTTGGTTCATCATATAATAATCCTAGAGCCTGAAAAAAGGCATCTACATTAAGCAAAGCCGGATTCCCAGATTCCAGGGAAAATGCCCAATCCTGAGGGTCGCCACGCAGCAGGGAGATGACAATTTTAACCTGCTGAATGGGATCACCAGAGGAACGAGGCTTCAGAGCAAAAAACAGTTTACAGTTGTTTTTAAAACTCAAAAATTTGGACCTGTCCCCAAAAAACAAATCAGGAGTAGGAATCCTAGGCTCTAAAAGCGGAGTCTGAACAATATAATCAGAAATACCCTGAACCCTAGCAGCAAGCTGGTCTATACGAGAAACTAATCCCTGAAATCCATACTAGCACAAGACTCCTCAGTCACCCAGAGGAAAAGAGGGAAGAAAAGACAAAGCAGGCTACAGAAAAAAATGGCTCTTTCTTCCCTTCTTCTGAGATGCATTTAACTCATTGTTGGCCAGTTGTACTGTTATGATCCGGTGACCTTGGAGCCGCATGAGAGACTTTCTCAGGAGTAGGTGGTACCTGTACAGACCGCAACCCCTAAACTAATACCGCAACTAGAAGTAGCCGTGGGATGTACCTAACACGTCCTAGACACCTCGACACAGCCGGAGGACTAAATACCCCTATAGATGGAAATGGGAATTCTATCTTGCCTCAGAGCAGAACCCCAAAGGATAGGCAGCCCCCCACAAATATTGACTGTGAGTATAAGAGAAAAGACACACGCAGGCAGAAAAACAGGATTTCGCAAAAGAGGCACTTCTAGCTAAATAGAAAAGGATAGGACAGAATTCTAAGCGGTCAGTATTAAAATCCTAAAAATATCCACAGTAGATAATACAAATATTCTACATCTAACTAAAGACATAGAAAGTATATCTGCATCTCCTGAGAATCCAGCATGACTGAAAAATCCAAACAAAGTCTAAGCTGGACAAAAACACAATAAATTGCACTGAATTGCAAAGCACACTGCATGTGTGCACAGAGACAAAAAACCAGACACTTAGCTGAATTGGCAGCAGGGCATGAGGAACCAGAGAGAGATGCAATCCCTCCAAGAACCATGGACAACTGGCCAGGAGTCATGGATCCTGCACACCTAAATACCTAATAGAGCTGCAATCAGCAGAAACACCTGCCCTGGATTACAACCCCAAGACAACTGCACTACCACCAACAACCACCGGAGGGAGCCCAAGAGCAGAATTCACAACAGATCCATCACCAGGCAGGACACGCAACTACATAAAGCAATTCCTGCTGAGGAACGTCTGTTGGTGACCCTGAGGTGCGTAATTTTGTAAAATAAACACGTTGTTTGTATTATTGTTAGAAAAGCCATGCACTGATTTTTTTTCCCATTTGCTGTTCGTCAGATTCCTGGCTACCGGAGAGACCTTAAGATCTCTACATTACCAGTTACGGATTGGAGTGTCCACCCTTTCTGGGATTGTTGGAGAAACCTGCCGTGCTTTATGTGACGTTCTGCATGCAGAATTCCTCCCCCAACCCACAACTGAACTCTGGCTGAAAAATGCACAAAAATTCAATTAAATTTGTAATTTTCCTAACTGTGTGGGGGCTGTGTATGGCAAACATATTCAGATTCTGAAACCTGCTGAAAGTGGATCCAAGCATTTCAACTACAAAAAATACTTTTCGATTGTTCTCATGCTGATTGCAGATGCTGAGTGTCGATTTGTCGCCGTTGATGTTGGCTCATTTGGACAAGGAAATGACTCTCAGACTTTCAAAAACTCTGGCATGGGCCAACGTTTGTATGGTAATAATTTTTATTTTCCAACGCCACAACCTCTTCCGAACACTGAAGGACTGCCAATGCCATTTGTTGTGGATGGGGATGAGGCATTTCAAATGTGTGCCAACCTCATAAACCCTACTCGAGTCGGGACTTGAATCACACCAAAAGGGTTTTCAACTACCGACTGACAAGGGCACGAGGAACTGTAGAGTGTGCCTTTGGTTTGCTGGCATCAAAATGGCGTGTTTTGGGAACACCAGTCAATCTAAAAACTGAGACAATTGATGATGTGGTCAAAGTGTGTGTTATTGTGCACAATTACATCCTGGTAAAAGAGCGACTACAATTAGAACTTGACAAACCTGTTGATACCACTTTGCAGGATTACTGTGATCACCCTCTGAGGACTACAGTGGAAAATGCTCACATGAGGGACAAGTTTGCTGCTTACTTTGTTTTGGATTTTGGATGTCTTGCATGGCAAGATGATATGGTTTAATACACTTTAAGTAAATGTTATATGTTTGCTGACTTACTACATATGTTTGCAGACTTTACTACTAATAAAACACCTCCAGTTAAACACCCGTTACAACTTGACTCAACAATGCAATACCCACATGTGTGTGTTTTCGCATAAAGAGACAAAGAAAACAGGGATTGCGCCAACAAAATAAAAATTTTATTTAACAACAAACAATGGGTTTTATGTTCGGGGGTCGGTATGACGGTGATATATTGTGGACCTTGGGGGTTTTGAGCTGGGATGATTGAGTTACATTTGATGATGAAGGGGTTATAGGGGAAGGGGCAATTAAGTGAAGGATTGGCTCCTGGATGGGACAGGACACATTGGGAGTTGACGACACATTAGCAGTTGAACTGTGGAAAGGGAGAGACAAATTGGAAGGGGGACAACCAAGGGAAGGTAGTGAAATAATAGACAGAGACACTTTGTAAGGTGAGGGTGAAGGTGGCAGTAGCATTTTTGGCCGATATTTCTTACTCCTGGTCTTACAGTGCGATGCCAAATCAATATTTGGAGTCCTTCTGAGTTTCTTTGTTTTGGCCTCTGTAGCAGAGCATGGTGCTGGACTGTGCAGCGTGGTGGATTCTGCTTGCTGCAGGGGTGCTGCACTCTGGAGCGTGGTGGATGCTGCACTCTGGAGCATGGTGGATGCTGCTTTCTGTAGGGGTGCTGCACTTTGGAGCGTGGTGTAGCTGTGAACTGGGGGAACAGGCCAGTGATGCTGTGCTTGTTGATGCTGGTAAAATCCAGCCTGCAGCTGATAGCTTCGGGACTGCTGCTGTAATGCCTGGCTGTAGGCCGCCTGGCAGGCCTGCATGACGTTCAGCTGGAGTTCAGGCATAAGGTTTTCAGACATGGCCCGCTCTATTGCTGAAAAAAAATGTCTCGCCGGTCTCTGAAGGTCGGCTTCCAGGCGGTCAAGGCGTCTGTGGACATCCCGTAAAAGTGTCCAGTCTATCTCCAATCACCTTCATCCCATCCTGATAGACCGAGCTTAAGTGAATAAACTCAGGCATAACTGACCTCTCCCAGGCCCTCAGCCGGTGACGAGAAGTCCCAACAAAAGCAGTGGCAGAGGGCTGGGAGAGGGGAAAACCTGATGGACCGGCTGCCTGTTCCCCAGCCTGTGAAGCCTGTATGGTTGCTACATCGCTGGTGGATGACTGAGACTGTTCGTTGGCTGGTCGATGAGGGGCCGCTCCAACAGAAGAAGATCCAGGTTCTATAGTGCTGTTCCAGGTTCTGTGTGGAAAATAAAAGAAAAACATTACTAAAAAAAAATTCTAAAGTTTATATAATAGTCAGACAACAGAAAAGATTCTCACATTCGCTGAGCAAGCGCAGGCCTCAGAAAAGTCAGCATACGATTATATTTATACTTCGAAAGCTTTGCAGCAGCACCACTTTTAACCTGCATCTCCTGTTTGATATCCTTATTGAAGCGATCCTTCATCGAACGCCAACAAACTTTTACTCTCTTCACTGTGAAGGGGGAATAAAAAAAAATTAAGTGTTAAAAAAGACAACAACATTTACAGCAAAACATAGACCACGATGCAATAATTAAAAAAATCCTTTCTGACTTGTGGTCTTGCATGGTCCCAATCATCCAACAGCGATCTGGCCACTTCTTCCCAGAGTCGTCGAATCAATACTGAGTTGGAATGATTACGATCACGGGGGTCCCACAATGCTACACGCTCTTGAACCAGTGGAATGAGTAGGTCATTGTCAATAACATGTTGACCTTCCTCACACTGTCGAACCTATAGATCAAATAAAATAAGAAAAAAATTAATGTCATACAGTTTTAAAGATACAAACCTGAAAAAAATCCAATTACAAGTCTGATAATGAAAAGAATGCTTACATCACGAATTTGAACCAGACGACCCTGGGAAGATTAATTTCAACTTGACTGCTTCTGCTCTTCCGCACTTGAAGGTTCCTGTAAAGAAAATACATGATTTACCACATGTGTAGTATTGACAGTCAAAACATACCATGTCCACCCTGGGGAAGCAGTCAGGTCGTCACTGGAGTACATGTTTGAAGAGCAGGCAGCAGTCAAGTAAAACACTACAGAAAAGAATAGAAAAATTGAACTTGTTTAAAAGAGACAAACACAATGTAGTTTAAGAAAAGAAAAAAAAATTTGAAGGCCAATACTTATATTACAGGCAGCAGTCCAACAGCACAGCAGGCATCACAGCACCGGAACAGCAGCTCAACATGGGGACAGCAGCACCGCAGTGGAAAAACAGCTTAACACGGGGACAGCTGCACCGCATCGGAAATGCAGCACAAAACGGGGACAACACAGTCTACAAGAAAAAAAAATAAAAAAATAAGACACAAAGTGACGAAGGGTGTGAAACTGGGCAGAGTGTGAAACTGGACAGAGCAACATAGAACACACACTCATACTTACACAGGACCACAGGAGCAATCCACAACAGGTAATCACAGAAAAGGAAGTAGCAAGCCAGGCAAGGAGTCCAGGACAGGAAAAAAAAACACTTTCTAGAAGGAAGAGAAAACAAAACATAAGCACAGAGTACAGAATGCAATGAGATACATTTTCAAAGCGTCTATACTTACATCCAGAGTCTTGTCCAGAGTCTTGCTCTTCCATCCAGAGTCTTGAGAGTAATGGACTACCTGTCTCCAGACCCTCTTTTATACATCAGGGATTTTTCAGGTGGTGACATCATTTCCTGGACATGTTTAGTGCGAAGTACACATGCGTATCGAACGCACGCGTACGCATGTCCTTGCGTATGAATGCTTTCCCTTAGACAGTAATGCGTTGTTTTGACGCACTCATCCGCATGCGTATGTCTGCGCTAAATTGACGCCTCAAAAAATGCAACATGTTGAGTACCGTGAAATGACACATGCGTATGCATCCACAGGCAATGCATGCTAACGCATGTCTCTGCGTACACAATGTTAAATATATGTATGCAAGATGCATGCGGATCAGTACGCAGGTATACGCTGCGCACACATACGCAAATGTGAACCCAGCCTTAGCTATGGTGATCTGGATGTCGTCATGACGATATCAGGTCATCATAGCAACGGTCAAGACCCCGCAATGACATTGTGAGGTCTGTGATCCAAGGGCAGAAGGGCTGTTCTCTCTCTGCCTGCTCCCAAAATGATCCAACTGAGTTCGATTGCAGCATTTAGGGGGTTAAAATGCCGGCAGCTCCTGGTACTGAGCGTTGGGTGTCAGCTGTCAGAATCAGCTGACACACAGTGGCAATCACGCGCACAGCCTGTGTGCATGTAAAATCACTGGGGCGTAGCAATACATCCCAGTTTAATAAGGCCCAGGTCACAGGGACGTATGGATAAGTCCAAGGTGGGAAATGGGTTAAAAACATTTAATGTCAGTCAATAACAAATTGCACACCCCATAATTAAAATATACACCAGATCAATGAGCTAGAAATCTCCCAAAGAAATTAAAGGACAAGTCCCAGAAAATTCCAGTAATTGTAAAGGTGCAATCACATAATAGCAATATAATAAATCATATACACTTCTCAAAAAAAGGGGACACTTACACAACACAATGTAACTCCAAGGCAATCACACTTCTGTGAAATCAACCTGTCCAGTTATGAAGCAATACTCATTGTGAATCAATTTTTCCTGCTGTTGTGCAAATGAAACAGACAACAGGTAGAAATGATGGCCAATTAACAAGACAACCCCTATAAAGGAGCGGTTCTGCAGGGGGGTGACAAGTGGGTGTTGTGCGTACAGCTCAACACCGTACAGGGTTGCCAGAGAACACAAAGATTGGCAGATTCGACATTGGAGCCCTGTACACTTCACAGTTGAGTGCAAGTTCACACTCAGCACATGAACATAAAACGTTGAATCATTGGGGTATCCTTAAGGCAGACCCAATCCAAGTGATGTTATTTCATCATCTCCATCAATAGCATATTGCAGGTCATTCCAACCAGTCTCCTATGTTGCAGTGACAAGGGGCAAAACCCCAAAACAGTTGTCTGGAATTACAGGTCTTTTGCTTTTGGAGATTCTAGTTTGGCTTTATATCCTAGGTCATGTGACAAGGATTGACAAGGAAATCAATACTGACTTCTAGGATTGCTACCTCCACCAGGTGACATTGGAGACCCTGTTCTCTTCCTCTGTGAAAAGCTCATTTGTATTTTGGTTTTCTTTTTAAGGAGAAAGTTTACCCATTAGCCCCACTGTAATGGGGATGAACTGTGATACCAGACACGGTCTGTGGACAGCAGTGACGGTGTTTATACTTAAAGAACAAACCTTTTATTATAATCTTGGGCAGAAAAAAGGGCTGGATGCTTTCCTCAGCACTAATGACATTATGGGTTATAGATAATTCAGTGACAAAGAATTTATAATTGGTGGGGAAAGGTTGAACTAGATGAACCCAAGTCTTTGTACAACCTTTGTCCAGCATAAATACACAGCTCACAAAGTGGCATTACTGCATTTTCCTTTGACTACGTACAGGAGGTTGGGTGGACGTACGAGATCATGAATATGGATAATAGAAATCTAACTGATGAGAAGGAAGTCCTGCAATTCTCTACGGTTGTGTATTCGCCCTCCCATGCAGGCAGCACAGAGGAGTGGCTTCTCGCAGGCAGCTAAATATAGCCAGTACTACTGTGGTTTATTTTAGCATTGATGAAGGTGGGAGAGGGGATCCCACACATACTGTCCGTCATCCCCCTGCACCCCTCCCCATAGATCCCTATACAGTCAGGGCAGCTTGTCACTATCAGCAAGGACAGCGTGGGAAGCTAAGCCACCACCATGGAGCTGCTGTCATCTCTCAGCCTGGAGGACCTGGCTGTATCTTTCTCCAAATTACCTGTCTTCCCACTGTTTGATGTGGCGTATTATATTATCTCCATCCTATATCTCAAGTATGAGCCAGGTGGGTCATTTCAGCTATAATGTGCAGATACTGATGATATTTACTAGCTTCACATGTCTTACGCATGTATTCGTCATACATAGCATTGCAGGGGTTAAGTGCATTAGTCTGTGACAACTGATAATTTGCCTTTTAAGGTATGCAGAAAATATAGTAAGACAATGAATGGCTGGATTGTTGGATGTTTCAGACCAGCAGGATAAAACAAGGCTTCAGAAAAATAGTCGGGTAATAAGCCGATAGTTGCAAAATTGTAGTTTAGTACTTCAGTTACACACCAAATTAAATAGCACAAAAGATAAATGCAGCATCATTATCCGTAATAACAACAGATAATATAAAATAAAAACAAGAAAAAGCACGGGCAGGAAGTGGATTTATATTCACATTCATAAACTGAATGTCAGCCTGAAAAAAAGAAGTTATCTAGGGTCAGCGTGTATAAAACTCCAGTTATAGCCTATACAGTTATTATCGCCTATACAGGTATATCCTTATAACTATAGCCACATCGGGCCCATTAGCCCAATCCATGTTTGGCCACCATAGTCATCAGCAGTTGGGAGAACATCACTTGAGTCTTCAGTCAGAGCCCGAAGGTCTACAATGACCTTCACAACATATTATAGACAGGAAGTCCAGTCTAAAAATCATCTTTTGAAATGTCAGAACCAAATGTGAGAGAAAGAGATTTTTATTAGTAACAGCACTGTCATCTGCTGAGGTTCTCCTCCACTATAGGGTGCGTCACCATAGTTGTAATCAGGGTTGCCTGGGTAGTTTTGTCCCCTTGAACCAAAACCCTAGCTACGCCTGTGCTCCAGCCCTTTACATGATGCAGAGTGAGGTACAGAATGCTTTTCATGGATTCATGTTTGCTTATTGGAGAATCAGATATGAAAATAGTAAAGTTACAATCAATTGGCATTTTTTGGTGGACATCATGTTGTATGCCTCACTGCATTCTAATAGCAGTATATCCGTATCCGTTGACCAAAGGTGGCAACAGACTTTTCTGTACAAATAAGATAACAGTGTTGGTAGGAAAATTGATGCAGAAAAATATGTGCATTTTTATATGCATATTTTTCATACACATTTGAATGGGTGAAAAACACTGCAAAACGCTGAGAGAAGTGATGTGCTGCAGATTTGAAAAAACACTTTGCTGTGGTACTGCATGAGATTACAGAAAGCTCATTCACTTTGCTGGTACTCTAAAGTGCAGCTTTTTTACCTTTGAATAATGATGCAACGTGTGAACAAGCCCTTAGAGGGGTCATGGGCACCATAATAGGTTTACTGAATAGTGCCCCAGGGCATAAGCACTTTCCTTCTGGAGATCAATAGTAGTCTGAAACATCACCAACACCAATACAAACACCAACACTGATATTACCGCCATAAAGTGACCATACAGTGGTAAATACCAGTCCTACAGAACATATAAGAGATCACAACACAGTTACAGATGGTGACTTACAGCTGATGTTCTTTCTGATTGAGTAGTTCATTTTTCCTGTCTTTTCCATCTGGCCTAGACCGACACAACTTATCCCAGCCAGGACTCATCTGCAGAGATTACAACAAAGACACGTTTCACGTCTCATATTTTCAGCACTGTCCCCAATGGGACTATTCCCAACCTGCACAAACTGCCCATCGTGGTGATATTCCAATGCTGAGCCCCTACTGCCATATGTGTCCCTATTACCGCACCTACTGTGTGGTACTGTGTGACCTCTACATGGTAAAACAAACCTCTAGAATATAGTAATGCTGGGTGCAAGAGCCCTAGAAAACAGTGGCCATATTTTGGCCCCTAGAATGTAATAACATCCTCTGTGTGCCCCATTGACAGCCACAATAACCAGAATGTCCCTATAACAACAAGAAACAAGTGCCGACTTAACATTTAATAATGATCGGATTCTCTCCCCTATACAGCTCCCTTCTACATAATATGATGCTGCCCTATACACGGTATGATGCCCCCTTACTGTATAGTACCACCCACACAGTATACTGACCCCTTAGTAACCCCCAAACTGTTTGATGGCTCCAACACTGTATGATGCCCCCACCTTACACAGATCCCACATTAGCTCCCAGATTGTATTATGGCCCCATCACTAGTGTTGAGCGATACCTTCCGATATTTGACAGTATCGGTATCGGATTGTATCGGCCGATATCCGAAAAATATCGGATATCGCCGATACCGATACCCGATACCAATACAAGTCAATGGGACACAAATATCGGAAGTGATCCTGGATGGTTCCCAGGGTCTGAAGGAGAGGAAACTCTCCTTCAGGCCCTGGGATCCATATTCATGTGTAAAATCTAATATATAAAGCTGAATGTGTGTATGTGTGTATGTGTGTATGTCCGGGATTGGCATCTGAACCGTCGCAGCTACAGCCACAAAATTTTGCACAGTCACACGTCTGGACCCCGAGAGCGTCATAGGCTATGTTGTGAGGTGAAATTTTAACCCCGCGCTTTCCAATTCACCAAACAATTTTGCCCCTATCTACATAATGGGGAAAAAGTGAAAGGAAAAGTGTTGGAGGCGTCGCAGCTACAGGCACAAAATTTTGCACAGTCACACGTCTGGACCCTGAGAGCGTCAAAGCTATGTTGTGAGGTGAAATTTTAACCCCGCGCTTTCCAATTCACCAAACAATTTTGCCCCTATCTACATAATGGGGAAAAAATGAAAGGAAAAGTGTTGGAGGCAGGGGCGTAACTACCGCGGTCGCAGGGGTCGCAATTGCGACGGGGCCCGCAGTGCTTAGGGGCCCACCCAGTCCAGCAGACTGGGCGGGCTCCTAAGAACTCTAATCTACAAAATGGGCCGCCGGCCCTTTAAATAATTCTTCCTTACAGGCCCTGCTGCGCGTGCACTCGCGATCACGGGTGGGACTGCACTTGACCCGCAGCAGAGCCCCTCCACCGCAGAGAGCCGCACACCACTACTATAGCTGCCACTGCTCTGTGCGCACAGGACCTGTGATGAGGTCACAGGAGGGGAGGAGTTGGAGTCACATGATCAAGGGCTTCCGTGTAGTGCAGGACAGTAGTGCAGTGCTGTTTGTCATCATGCTGGAGGAGGGTAAGCTTTTGTGTGAGGTCAGGAGGGGTTTGGGTGGATGTAGCAGAGCAGTGTGTGTATGAGGTGTACGGAGCGGAGCCGGGTGTGTATGAGGTGTACGGAGCAGAGCTGGGTGTGCATGAGGTGTACGGAGCAGAGCTGGGTGTGCATGAGGTGTACGGAGCAGAGCCGGGTGTGTATGAGGTGTACGGAGCAGAGCCGGGTGTGCATGAGGTGTACGGAGCAGAGCCGGGTGTGCATGAGGTGTACGGAGCAGAGCCGGGTGTGTACGAGGTGTACGGAGCAGAGCCGGGTGTGTACGAGGTGTACGGAGCGGAGCCGGGTGTGTACGAGGTGTACGGAGCGGAGCCGGGTGTGTACGAGGTGTACGGAGCGGAGCCGGGTGTGTACGAGGTGTACGGAGCGGAGCCGTGTGTGTACGAGGTGTACGGAGCGGAGCCGTGTGTGTATGAGGTGTACAGAGCGGAGCCGGGGGTGTACGGAGCGGAGTCGGGTGTGTACGAGGTGTCGCATCTCTGCTTCAGGAAAATGGCCGCCGCGATCTCCATCTGGGCACGCGCGGCATCCTGCGGCCATTTTCCTGAAGCCGCGGCCAGCAGAGCGCCGCTTCTGCGCACGCGCGGCCAAAGGAAGATGGCCGCCCCCACCGATCACCAATGAAATGTCGCACATCACGCTATTTTCACTCCCCTGTGCAGTGGATTCGGGACCTTGGGCATGCGCACACCACTACGCCACCAACGGAAAACTAAGCAAGATCTGGGGGAAGACACCACGCCCATCTGACCAGACCAGCCTGATTGACAGGCGAAAACGACTACTTTGGTAACGTATTTCGGCAGCATAGGTGGGGAATCGGGGTCCACAAAATACACTATTGCAATGCACAGCTCAGGCCCTATTTAACAGTATTTTTATCTCATACGGAAAAAACGGGGTGACAGGTTCCCTTTAAGAGAAAGCCAAAATAACCCCGGGACAGAAGGCGAGAGCAGGGGGGAGGTGCGGGACAGAGCCGCTTTAGGCTACTTTCACACTAGCGTTAACTGCAATACGTCGCAAATGCGTCGTTTTGCCGAAAATACGCATCCAGCAAAAGTTCTTGCTGGATACGTTTTTTCGTCATAGACTAACATTAGCGACGCATTTGCGACGCATTGCCAAACGTCGCGTCCGTTTTGCGACGCTTGGGCGTGTGGTAGTGGACCATCGGGAGAAAAAAACCTTACATGTAACGTTTTTTGCTCCCGACGGTCCACTTTTTCCGACCGCGCATGCGCGGCCGGAACTCCGCCCCCACCTCCCCGCACTTCCCCGCACCTCACAATGGGGCAGCGGATGCGTGGGAAAAATGCATCCGCTGCCCCCGTTGTGCGGCGGAGACCACACTAGCGTCGGGAACGTCGGCCCGACGCACAGCGACGGGTTGTTCCCGACGCTAGTGTGAAACTAGCCTTAGTCAGGAGAAGCTGAGGAGCTGCAGCCGGTTTACATCAGCCACCCCTGTACCAGAGAGGAGATTGTGAGTTGTGTATATGAGCTGGTATCTCTGGTGTGTGTGTGTGTGTGTGTGTGTGTGTGTGGTATCTGTAGTGTGTGTGTGATAACTGTAGTATGTGTGTGATATCTGTAGTATGATGTGTGTGTGTGTGATATCTGTAGTGTGTGTATGTGTGTGTGTGTGTGATATCTGTAGTGTGTATGTGTGTGTGTGTGTGTGATATCTGTAGTGTGTGTGTGTGTGTGTTATCTGTAGTGTGTGTGTGTGTGTGTGATATCTGTAGTATGATGTGTGTGTGTGTGTGTGATATCTGTAGTATGTCTGTGTGTGTGTGTGTGATATCTGTAGTGTGTATGTGTGATAACTGTAGTATGTGTGTGATATCTGTAATATGATGTGTGTGTGATATCTGTAGTGTGTGTAATAACTGATGTGTGTGTGTGTGTGTGATATCTGTAGTATGATGTGTGTGTGTGATATCTGTAGTGTGTGTGTGATATCTGTAGTATGTGTGTGTGTGAGGCAGCGGCGTAACTACTACGGTCGCAGCTGCAAGCGGCTCTGGCAGGTCAGGGGTCCGTGAGTCCCCTTGAGCCTGTCTCCCTTATGCTTGTGTCCCCATGTGCCAGTCTCCCTTGCCCATTAGTCCCTGTGTGTCCCCATGTGCCTGTCTCCCTTGTCCCCTTATGCTTGTGTCCCTTGTCCCCGTGTGCCAGTCTCCCTTGCCCATTAGTCCCTGTGTGTCCCCTTGAGCCTGTCTCCCTTATGCTTGTGTCCCCGTGTGCCAGTCTCCCTTGCCCATTAGTCCCTGTGTGTCCCCATGTGCCTGTCTCCTATGTCCCCTTGTGCTTGTGTCAGTCTCCTTTGTCCCCTTGTGCTTGTGTCAGTCTCCTTTGCCCACTAGTCCCTGTGTGTCAGTCTCCCTTTCCCACTTGTCCCTGTGTGTCCCCTTGTGCTTGTATCCCTTGTCCCCTTGTGTCAGTCTCTTGCTCACTAGTCCCTATGTGTCCCCTTGTGCCTGTCTCCCTTGTCCCCTTGTGCTTGTCCCTTGTCCCCGTGTGTCAGTCTCCATTGCCCACTAGTCCCCTTGTATCAGTCTCCCTTGCCCACTATTCCCCGTGTGTCAGTCTCCCTTGCCCACTAGTCCGTGTCCCCGTGTGCCAGTCTCTCTTGTCCACTAGTCCCCGTGTGCCCTTTGTGTCAGTCTCCCTTGCCCACTTGTGTCAGTCTCCCTTGCCCACTAGACCCCTTGTATCCTTCTCCCCTGCCTCCTAGCCCCCATGTGTCCCCTAGTGCCTGTCTTCCTTGCCCCCTTGTTCCCTCTCCTCTGCCCCCTCGTCACCATTTGCTCGTGTCTTTGTCACTGCCCCTGTATGGAGGGGCTGCATTATACTATGAGGGGGGCTGCATTGTATTCTATGGGGCTTACATTGAATTTTATGGCGGGGGGGGCCCCATTTGGAAGTTCGCACCGGGGCCCATAACTTTGTAGTTACGCCACTGGTTGGAGGCAAATTAACAGCTGCCAGATGTGAACAAGGGGGACTTAAAGAATGAGAGCAATGGCGCCAAAGAGTATATACTGTACAGTTGCTAAGGTGGGGCCCCGACATGGGATAATCACCACACCACCACGAGGATATGAACACACACACAAAATGCGCCACACACTACCACGTGCTCAAACACATATACCACCCTCAGCGCACATTTCACCACACATACACCAACCTCGCCACATAAAAGTTGAAACACAAAAGTCGCCGCTCAAAACTCGCCACACGTGCAAAACTCACCTCATGGAAAACTCGCAACACATGCAAAAGTTGCCTCACACAAAACTTGCACATACTCAAAAGGCACCACACATAAAACTCGCCACGCGCAAAACTCGCCATGCGCAAAACTTGCTGCACACAACTTGCTACACTAACCTGTCACATGCAACTCGACACACAAAAAGTTGCTACACGCATGTCGCCACACAAAACTCATCTCACAAAAGTCGCTACATGCATGTCGCCACACGCAACTCAACACACACAACTTGACACACGAAACTCGCCCTAAAACACACACAAGTCTGGTATTATCCTTCAAAAATAAAAATCTGATTAATAAGCTGAAAAACTACAAGAGCAACAAATGTACCATATAGGAATCCGGCAGCTGTCAGTCACATGACCAGTCTATTATGTGTATGTGTGAGCTAATATATACTGCCCGGGGGTGGGCTTACTGTTGGCTGGGGATTTATCAGCCTGCCAATTTAGCTTACAAATACTGAGGTAAAAATACTGACCAAATAACGTGTGAACGAGGTCTAATACAGGAGGAGATGACATACAGATATATACTATATACAGGAGGAGATGACACACAGGTATATACTATTTACAGGGGAGATGACACACAGGTATATACTATATGCAGGAGGAGATGACACACAGATATATACTATATACAGGAGAGATGACACATAGGTATATACTATATAGAGGAGGAGATGACATACAGGTACATACTACATACAGCAGGAGATGACATACAGGTATATACTATATACAGAAGGAGATGACACACAGGTATATACTATATACAGGAGTAGATTACCTACAGGTATATAGTATATACAGGAGGAGATGACATACAGGTATATGCTATGTATAGGAGGAGATGACATACAGGTATATACTATATACAGGAGAAGATGACACACAGATATATACTATATATAGGTGAGATGACACACCGGTATATACAGGAGGAGATTACATACAGGTAAATACTATATATAGGAGGAGATGACATACAGGTATATACTATATACAGGGGAGATGACACACAGCAGGTATATACTATATACAGGGGAGATGACATACAGGTATATACTATATACAGGAGATGACATACAGGTGTATACTATATATAAGGGAGATGACAAACATGTATATACTGAGGTGAAAATGAGAGGTGTGAGGTGAAAATGAAAAGGTGTGAGTGCAAAATGAGAGGAGTGAGGGAAAATAGTGGAGTGATCGGAAAATGACAGATGTGAGGTCGAAATGACAAGTGTTAGGGTGGAATGAGAGGAGTGAGGGGGAAAATAAGAGGAGTGAGGGGGAAAATGAGAGGTGTGAGGGAGAAAATGAGAGATGTGAGGGGGAAAATGAAAGATGTGATGGGGAAAATGAGAGGCGTGATGGGAAAATAAGAGAAGTGAGGTGCTATAACTAACCACAGATATTTACTATGCCCAGGCAACGTCGGGCTCTTCAGCTAGCTTAGATTTACAATCTCCATGCTTTTCTCATGGTCAACTTTATGTGGCCTGTTCAAGAGTTGGAACAGCCAAAAATCTGTTTGTCTTTGCACCTGAAGGAAAAACTAAGAATGTCGTTTATTAAAAGGTTCATGAATAAGTAGTAGAAGATTACTTCACATTACTTGGCCAATTTAGTTAAATCTGTGTGGAATATCTCTGGTGTTGAAATATATGTTGTAAAATGCTTCTATTAGCTTAGTTTTTGCCTTTTAATAATTACATTTCTATCTATTTGTTTTGTGTTTTTTTTGTGCAGAATACATTTTTGTTAACACATTCTATTTTGCTAACAGCAGTTATTACCCCGGGCGAAGCCGGGTAGTACAGCTAGTAAAGAATAAAAATAAAAAATAGGGATATACTCACCCTCGGACGCGCCCTGGTTGTAACCGCTGCAACCGGCAGCCTCCGTTCCTAAGAATGAGCGAGTGAAGGACCTTCGATGATGTCACGGTCACGTGAGCGGTCACGTGAGCGGTCATGTGAGCGGTCACGTGAGCGGTTACGCGACCAATCACAAGACCGCGACGTCATCGCAGTTCCTTCACTCGCTCATTCTTAGGAACGGAGGCTGCCGGTTGCAGCGGTTACAACCAGGGCGCGTCCGAGGGTGAGTATATCCCTATTTTTTATTTTTTATTTTACACATGAATGTGCATCCCGATTCCCGATATCGCAAAAATATCGGAACTCGGTATCGGAATTCCGATACCGCAAATATCGGCCGATACCCGATACTTGCGGTATCGGAATGCTCAACACTATCCATCACTGTAATCCCCACACTTGCAGGCACTTGCATATAGTACAATTATGAGCAATTCCCTAATATAGACATATGGCGCAGTCTACAATCACCTAGATGTTAAGATTGACCTTCTAAAGAGGCCATTGTCAATATACTGTCTCTTTTAGAAGACCACATAAGGAATACAAGCCAGCATACTGGTCATCGCGTCTGTTTGGGACGGTACTGATAACTGCGTTATATTAAGGAGTTACTTTACACAACCAATATTGGTTATGTAGTACATATTACAAATTAGGCGTATATTTATTAGTAAATCAGAAGCCAAAGTTGTAGAGAGGATAGTTCAAACATGACCACTAGCATGCATTCAGGTGGTGCACTTGGTTCATGGGGTGTGAGCTTACTTAGGAGGGGCGTTGCTAAGTGGCTACCTGGTGTTCGCTGGAGCTCCTGATGGTGGAGTCAGCTGCTGCCAGGTACCTTTCTAGGCAGTCCCTGGTATTGCAGCTGCTGACTCCATGGGTCAGGTACACAGACACTGACTCGGGCTCTGTTCAGTCTACTCAGGTTCTGGATTCTCAGGCAGAGAGATACTGACAGAGTGTCTCAGACAGGACTGGATTTGAAGACTGGTTTTAACAGTCCAGCCATACGGAGTACATGTTCAGGCATGGCAACACACGGACCAGGGGATGAGGTTCAGGCACTAGACACATACGAACTAGGGGACCAGGTTTAGGCACCGGCCACACACAGACCTGCGGACGAAGTTAAGACACTGGCCACACACGGACCAGGGGTTCAAGTTCAGACACTGGCCACAGAAGGACCAGGGGACCTAACAACTCACTAGTAGCACACTTCACTCAATAATGGCTCAATGTTGCTCAGGCACCTCCCTATTTGGGAGGATGCCTTTTATATGGGATGCCTCACAGCCATTGGCTGGGGGCATGTTTGCAGGTGCGGGCTCATGGGATGAACTGATTGGACCTATGGTTTTCTTCATTCTCACTGTGTATACTATGGTATGTTTCCACCATGTTGATTGAACTTCCTGTTATATTTAGTATATCTAAGTTATATCAAACTTTGCTTTTTGCTAAAACTTATGGCTAAATAGTTAGCACTTAACTTTCAATATTTATGCACTGTCCTCCTACATGGAATACTAGCACTTGACATGAGCATTAATCCCTATCGATATATGAAAAAATAGAAACCTGGAAGAAGAAAATGTAAAAATGATAATTTAAAGAAGAGTACTGGGTTTTCCTTTTTATTTGTTTTTCTTATATTTAGCTTTCATTTTACTGCAAATTTTCATGTGTTTACATCTCATTTCTATATGAATGGATGCAAATACACAATGGATTAAATGAAGTCAACATTTGCATATTACACTTAGTGCAGTTACTGCTGCTATATGACTTAGTATAGGAATTGGCACATTTACATTGGTCTATTTAAACACCGGTCAACTGAACAGTCTTGTCTTCTAAATGGATGGGGTGCTAGTATTGGTGTGACTAATAAGCAGGGCAAAAGTGGATCCCTGGGAAAAAATATAAATTGTGGTCCCAAATGCTCACATATTGCACCATCACACCGAAACATTTCTGTTATATTTACATGCGCTGAGCTCAGGCTGCTAAACGAGCTCGATCGACAATATTGAAGTCGTTCAACGCTTGTTTCCCAGTCTCTGGGAATGATGGGTGCAGATAGTCATCGATACAGCATATTGAAGGTCACATACAGTTAAGTCCATATATATTTGGACAGAGACAACATTTTTCTAATTTTGGTTATAGACATTACCACAATAAATTTTAAACAAAACAATTCAGATGCAGTTGAAGTTCAGACTTTCAGCTTTCATTTGAGAGTATCCACATTAAAATAAATTGGATGAAGGGTTTAGGAGTTTCAGCTCCTTAACATGTGCCACCCTGTTTTTAAAGGGACCAAAAGTATTTGGACAGATTAAATAATTTTAAATAAAATGTACATTTCTAGTACTTGGTTGAAAACCCGTGGTTGGCAATGACTGCCTGAAGTCTTGAACCAGACGCTGTGTTTCCTCCTTTTTGATGCTCTGCCAGGCCTTCATTGCGGTGGTTTTCAGTTGCTGTTTGTTTGTGGGCCTTTCTGTAGCAATATGTTATATGTTCATGTGGCCTCTAGGGGTCTGTATTTGAAGGTGATGAGTGCTTTGAAGGTAAATATAGGCTAGAAATTGACAACACAGTGCAGCCCACCAGATTACCCACAAGAAGAGTGCCTGTAGCTTTAATGCAACCGCTGAAAGTAGAACTGCAAGATCTACAGAGAAGAGGCATGATAGCACCAGTCCACAAGAGCACAGATTGGATCAGCAGTTTGGTCATAGTGCAGAAACCATCGGGCAAGTTAAGAATATGTATTGATCCTAAGCCACTCAACAAGGCGCTGAAACGAAACCATTACCCAATGCCAACATTAGATGATGTCCTACCAGATTTATCAAAGGCTAAAATATTTTCTGTATGTGATGTAAAAAATGGATTCTGGCATGTGGCCCTGACTGAAGATTCAAGTTTATTGACAACATTTTCTTCACCATTTGGACGCTTTAAATGGCTGAAAATGCCCATGGGACTAAAACCTGCTCCAGAGATATTCCAGCAGAAATTGATGCAGGCTTTGGAAGGACTTACTGGAGTGAAGACAATAGCGGATGATATCCTGATAGTGGGAGAAGGTGAAAATATGGAATCTGCAGTCAAGGATCACGATCAGAAGATGATACAATTTTTGGTCAGATGCAGAGAAAAAAACATAAAGCTGAATTTGGACAAATTCAAATTGAAAATGACAGAAGTGGCCTATATTGGTCATCGACTGACTTCAACTGGGGTCAGAGTGGATCCTGAAAAGGTGAGAGCAATACAAGATTTGCCTACCCCTACTGATGTTTCTGGAGTACAACGATTTTTGGGCATGGTGAATTATCTCTCAAAATTTTGCAGACATCTGTCAGACATGTGTGAGCCACTGAGACAGCTAACCCACAAAGATGTGCACTGGGAATGGACAGAAAGCCAGGAGACTGCTTTCCGAGCAGTAAAGAATGCCATTGCAGATACAGCAACCCTAAAGTATTTCGATCCAGATCGAGAAGTGGTGGTACAATGTGATGCTTCGGAAAAAGGCCTTGGAGCCACATTAATGCAGAACAAACAGCCAATTACATTTGCAAGCAGAGCCCTTACAACAACAGAGCAGGGATATGCGCAGATTGAGAAGGAACTACTGGCTGTGGTATTTGGGATGGAGAAGTTTCACCAGTACACCTATGGTCGACGGGTAACAGTGCAGTCGGATCACAAACCATTGGAGAGCATTACAAAGAAACCATTACTAAATGCCCCAAAGAGACTACAGCGCATGCTGTTGCGACTTCAGAAATATGATGTTGACATCGGGTACTGTCCAGGAAGAGACTTACTGATTGCAGATACGCTAAGCAGAGCTTACCTTCCTAGCACAAAGGATGAGGAGGAAGACATTGAAACCATCAACATGTGTAACTACCTTGCAGTGTCAAAAGAAAAGGTCAAGCAAATCCAGATTTTTACAGAGAAGGATAAAAGTCTCCAGAGTTTAAAAACTGTCATCTTGCAGGGCTGGCCAAAATACAAGCAGCATGCTCCGAGGGAAGTCTCACCATTCTTCCACATAAGAGATGAATTGTCAGTGCAGCAAGGAATCATCTTTAAAGGAGACAGGGCTGTTATACCTGAAGTTCTCAGAAGAGACATATTGAAAACATTGCACTCTTCTCACTTAGGCATGGAAGGATGCCTACGTCGTGCACGAGAATCAGTTTATTGGCCAGGAATGAATGACCACATAAAAAATTACATAGCACAATGTGAAATATGTGCATCCTGCAATGATAAGCAACCAAAGGAGACATTGCAACCTCATGAAATTCCACATAGGCCTTGGTCAAAAATAGGAACAGACTTGTTCACATGGAATGACAAAGAATACCTGATTACAGTGGACTATTTCTCTAACTTCTGGGAGGTTGATTTGGTGCAGGACACAAGGGCGAGAACAGTGATTAAAAAACTCAAGGCCCATTTTGCCAGGTATGGCATTCCAGATATCGTTTTCTCTGACAATGCGGCACAGTTTACGTTGGAAGAATTCAAAACTTTCAGTAAGAAGTGGGAATTTGAACACCAGACGTCTTCTCCGAGATATCCTCAGAGTAACGGGAAAGCAGAGTCAGCAGTAAAAACGGCCAAAAGACTCATGCAGAAAGCTAACCAGGCGGGTGCTGATGTATATCTGTCTATACTGGATCATAGAAACACACCCACCCAAGGCCTAGACAGCAGTCCGGCACAGAGGCTCATGAGTAGGCGTACAAAGACACTCGTACCAACTGCGTGTCATCTGTTAGAGCCAAAGCTGCTGGGAAACATCGAAGCTAAATTACAGAAGAATCAAGCGAGGCAAGCTTTCTATTACAATAAATCTGCAAAGGATCTGCCTGAGCTCCAGAGAAATGACAACATTCGGCTGCAGCCAAGCAGCACATTTGACAAACACTGGCAAAAGGCAAAGGTTGTCCAGAAACTGGGACCTCGGTCCTACGAAATTCTAACAGACGACGGAAGAAAACTAAGGAGGAATCGGAGACATTTGAGGAAAACGCGAGAAAGAGATGATTCATGGCCTTTTGAACAGTATCCAGACACCCAAGACAACGAGGCAGCAAGTACAAGTCAGGCACCAACAGTGACAGCTGACCATCAGGGTGAGGACTCTGGCCAGAGACAGACAATATCAGAAGAACTACCAGATGTACCAGATGTAGAAAGGGACACATCTTATATTACCACAGCTGGCAGAATTAGCAAAAAGCCGGCGCACCTCAAAGATTATATCTAACTGGACGTACTAGGTTAATTTCTAACTTTGTCATAGTATACTTTAGTTTAGTATCTTTTATTGTTCCTCCAGTTAAAAGAGAAAGGATGTAGCAATATGTTATATGTTCATGTGGCCTCTAGGGGTCTCACTACTTTTATGTGTGTTCTATATTCTTTGTTTGCAACTTGTTGGATGTTGTTGTTCACTTGATTCATGTAATGGAGGTTGAGGCATGATGTGAATAAAGAGCCTGGAGATACTCACAGAGTGTGATTCATGACAGAATTCATCAAACAGAACACTTTCTGTCTGAAGTTTAGTCTTTAACAAGTGAAATGCATGCACAATTGGGTTGAGATCAGGTGACTGACTTGGCCATTCAAGAATATTCCACTTATTTGCTTTAATAAACTCCTGGGTTGCTTTGGCTTTATGTTTTGGGTCATTGTCCATCTGTAGTATGAGACGACGACCAATCAGTTTGGCTGCATTTGGCTGGATCTGAGCACACAGTATGGCTCTGAATACGTCAGAATTCATTCGGCTGCTTCTGTCCTGTGTCACATCATCAATAAACACTAGTGACCCAGTGCCACTGGCAGCCATGCATGCCCAAGCCATCACACTGCCTCCGCCGTGTTTTACAGATGATGTGGTATGCTGTGGATCATGACCTGTACCACGCCTTCGCCATACTTTTCTCTTTCCATCATTCTGGTAGAGGTTGATCTTGGTTTCATATCTCCAAAGAATGTTATTCCAGAACTGTGCTGGCTTTTTTAGATGTTTTTTAGCAAAGTCCAGTCTAGCCTTTTTATTCTTGATGCTTATGAGTGGCTTGCACCGTGCAGTGAACCCTCTGTATTTACTTTCATGCAGTCTTCTCTTTATGGTAGATTTGGATATTGATACGCCTACCTCCTGGAGAGTGTTGTTCACTTGGTTGGCTGTTGTGAAGGGGTTTCTCTTCACCATGAAGATTATTCTGCGATCATCCACCACTGTTGTCTTCCTTGGGCGCCCAGGTCTTTTTGCACTGATGAGTTCACCAGTACTTTCTTTCTTTCTCAGGATGTACCAAACTGTAGATTTTGCCACTCCTAATATTGTAGCAATTTCTCGGATGGGTTTTTTCTGTTTTGCAGCTTAAGGATGGCTTGTTTCACCTGCATGGAGAGTTCCTTTGACCGCATGTTTACTTCACAGCAAAACCTTCCAAATGCAAGCACCACACCTCAAATCAACTCCAGGCCTTTTGTCTGCTTAATTGAGAATGATGTAACGAAGGGATTGCCCACACCTGTCCATGAAATAGCCTTGGAGTCAATTGTCCAATTACTTTTGGTCCCTTTAAAAACAGGGTGGCACATGTTAAGGAGCTGAAACTCCTAAACCCTTCATCCAATTTTAATGTGGATACACTCAAATGAAAGCTGAAAGTCTGAACTTCAACTGCATCTGAATTGTTTTGATTAAAATTCATTGTGGTAATGTCTATAACCAAAATTAGAAAAAAGTTTGTCTCTGTCCAAATATATATGGACTTAACTGTATAGTATAATGCAGCCCCCTCACAGAGTATAATGCAGCCTCCCTCAGAGTATAATGTAGTCCCCTCAGAGCATAATGCAGCCCCCTCAAATTATAATGCAGCCCCCTCAGAGTATAATGCAGCCCCCATGAGAGTATAATGTAGTCACCTCATAGAGTATAATGTAGTCCCCTCATAGAGTATAATGCCCTCAGAGTATAATGCATCCCTTCACACACAGTATAATGTAGACCCCTCAGAGTATAAGGCAGCCCCCTCAGAGTATAATGCACCCCCACACACAGTATAATGCAGCCCACACACAGTATAATGCAGCCCCCCGCACACCACACACAGTATAATGCAGCCCCCTAAGAGTATAATGCAGCATCCTCAGAGTTTAATGCAGACCCACACATATGATAATGCAGACCCCTCAGAGTATAAAGCAGCCCCCCTCACAGAGTATAATGGAACCTCCCTGTTGTGAACTCTATTTCTGGGCTCCCTCTTGTGGTCACAAGTGGTACTGTGTGAGTGCTGTCTTTCTGCAGGTTTGTGACTGGCATCAGCTGTCTCGTTATCTGTGGTCTGGTTTTCTATTTAAGCTCACTTGGACTCTCAGTTCATGCCTGCTGTCTATGTATTCAGTGCTATTCTGATTCCTTCTGACTACCTTGCTACCAGTCTCTTCAAGAGAAGCTAAGTTTCCGTTTGTTCATTTTTTGATCATCAGTGTTCTATATGTTTCTTGTCCAGCTTGCTAATATGTGATTTCCTTGCTTGCTGGTAGCTCTAGGGGGCTGAGTTTCTCCCCCCACACCGTTAGTTGGTGTGGGGGTTCTTGAATTCTCAGCGTGGATATTTTGGTAGGGTTTTCTACTGACCGCACAGTTCTCTACCTGTCTTCTGCTATCTAGTATTAGCGGGCCTCATTTGCTGAATCTGTTTTCATTTCTACGTGTGTCTTTTCCCCTTACCTCACTGTTATTATTTGTTGTGGGCTTCCTATATCTTTGGGGTTATTTCCCTTGAGGCAAGTGAGGTCTGGCTTTCTCTCTAGGGGTAGTCAGTTTCTCAGGCTGCGTCGAGACGTCCAGGATTTTAGGCACGTTCACCGGCTACCTTTAGTGTGTTTGGATAGGATCAGGTTTGCGGTCAAGTCCAGTTACCACCTCCCTAGAGCTTGTCCTATGTTTAGTAACTTAGCTAGTATTTCCTGTGATCCTCAACCACTGGGATCATAACACCTCCCTCAGAGTACACTGCAAACCCCATCAGAGTATAATGCAGCCCCTTCAGAGTATAATGTAGTTCCCTCACAGCATAATGCAGCCCCCTTCAAAGTATAATGCAGCCCCCTCAGAGTATAATGTAGTCCCCTCATAGAGTATAGCGTAGTCCTCTCATAGAGTATACTGTAGTTCCCTCATAGAATATAATGTAATCCCCTCAGAATATAATGCAGCCCCCCAGATACAGTATAATGCAGCCCCCTCAGAGTATAATGCATCCCACACACACAGTATAATGCAGCTCCCCCACACACACCACACACAGTATAATGCAGCCCCCTCAGAGTACAATGCAGCCCTCCACACACAGTATAATGTAGACCCCTCAGAGTATAATGCAGCCCCCTCAGAGTATAATAAACCCACACACAGTATAATGCAGCCCCCTCAGAGTATAATGCACCCCCACACACAGTATAATGCAGCCCCCTAAGAGTATAATTCAGCCTCCTCAGAGTATAATGCAGACCCACACACAGTATAATGCATAACCATCAGAGTATAAAGCAGCCCCCCTCACAGAGTATAATGGAACCTCCCTCAGAGTATACTGCAGACTCCATCAGAGTACATTGCAGCCCCTTCAGAGTATAATGTAGACCCCTCAGAGCATAATGCAGCCCCCTTCAAAGTATAATGCAGCCCCCTCAGAGTATAATGTAGTCCCCTCATAGAGTATAATGTAGTCCTCTCATAGAGTATAATGTAGTTCGCTCATATAATATAATCCCCTCAGAGTATAATGCAGCCCCCCCACACACAGTATAATGAAGACCCCTCAGAGTATAATGCACCCCTCACACACAGTATAATGCTGCCCCCTCAGAGTATAATGCACCCCACACATACAGTATAATGCAGCCCCCCCACACACCACACACAGTATAATGCAGCCCCCTAAGGGTATAATGCAGACTCCTCAGTGTATAATGCAGCTCCACACACAGTATAATGCAGAACCCTCAGAGTATAAAGCAGCCCCCTCAAAGCATAAATTAGCCCCCACAGAGTATAATGCATCCCCCAACACACAATATAATGCAGCCCCCAGCACACAGTATAATTCAGCCCCCCCACAAACACACACAGAATAAAGCAGCCCCCCACACAGTATAATGCAGCCTCTTCCGAGTATAATACAACCCCCTCAGAGTATCATGCAGCCCTACACACACAGTGTAATGCAGCTACCCAGAGTATAAAGCAGCCCCCTCAGAGTATAATGCAGCCCCCACACACACAGTATAATGCTGCCCCCCCACACAGTATAATGCAGCCTCCCACAAACAGTATAGAGCAGCCTCCCACACACAGTATAATGCAGTCCCCCATCACACACACACACTAGAATGCATTCACACACAGTATAGTGCAGCAGACACATACACACACACACTGCTTACCTCTCCTCCTCGTTCCCCCTGCTCTGGCTTCTGCACTCTGCAGAGCATCTCAGCTCTCCTGCTGAAACATGCTGAGTCAGAGGCAGAGGGGGAGTAATGGCAGAGGGAGAGTCATGTGACGCTCTCTCCTCCATCACTGCTTTCAACTGTATCAGCATCTATGATGCGGATAAGATGAATGCGGGAGAGGGGGCGGCGCCAGTCCCTCTTACTCACGGGCCCCATAGCGGCCACGTGGTGTGCCGCTATTAGTGGCACACCACTTGCTGGGGGCCTCTGGAGCGTTCCTCATTTGTTTTGTTGTGCATTTCCTGTTTTGGAGACATATTGCTTTAAGTTTCCAGTCTTGATGCTTTGATGTCTTCCTTCGTCTACCAGTATGTTTGCCTTTAACAACCTTCCCATGTTGTTTATATTTGGTCCAGATTTTAGACACAGCTGACTGTGAACAACCAACATCTTTTGCAACATTGTGTGATGATTTACCCTCTTTTAAGAGTTTGATAATCCTCACCTTTGTTTCAATTGACATCTCTTGTGTTGGAACCATGATTCATGTCAGTCCACTTGGTGCAACAACTCTCCAAGGTGTCATCACTCCTTTTTAGATGCAGACTAACGAGCAGATCTAATTTGATGCAGGTGTTAGTTTTGGGAATGAAAATTTACAGGGTGATTCCATGATTTTTTCCCTCAGAATTGAGTGACTCCATAATTTTTCCCCTATTCTTGGTTAAAAAAAGTAACCATTACTGACTACCACATTTTTTGTTCTTGATTTTTTTTAGTGTTTCTTAAAGCCGGAAATTGCCATTTGAAATGACTTTAGTTTTGTGCCATGTCAGTGATCTGCTTTTTTTCTACAAAATTATGCAACTGAATGAACATCCTCCAAGGCCGGTGATTACATAATTTTTGACAGGGGTTCTAATTTGTATGGAGGCCTTAACTTAGAAACTATGAAATGTTCATGCTGTTTGGAGAACTAGGTGTAAAACTTAAAATTGCAAGTTTTAAAAATAAAACATTAAGTTTATATATTAATATTATATTTTAGCTGGGCTTGAGTAAAATATAATATAGTATTATAACAAAATATTGTACACTTCCTCTCCTGTAAATCATTTTAATGGATCAGTCCTGAAAGTTTGAAAACTGATCAGTCGTTGGAAAAATGTGGACTTGCCCTGTACTCACTCATGTGGCATTACAGATTGTTATTTTATGTCATCTGCATTTCTTTTCAGGGATGCTAGTATCAAGGAAACTCCTGTGGCAACTTCTTAGTTGTTTAATGAAAAAGGATATGGTTGTCACAGTTGATGCATTAAACAGCTGCTGAGGGCTGCTATCCTTCTGTGCATGCCTATGGTTGATCTAATAACCGCATATTAGTAAGAATGAGGATCCATCATGGAGACATACAATAAACAGTCCATTAAAGAGTGGTGTTCGTTCCATCGGTCAGTGCTTGCATAAAGTAAGAAAAAGATCTGTTACTCATCCTCCCTGGTTCCAGGGCTGGCTCTTCACCACTGCTCATAATTTACTGCTGCAGCTGTGACCTTGTAACTACAGCACCCATCACTGTCACGGGCGGTCTATCACTGAGCTCAGTGACTCTGCCAATGCAGATGGAAAAAGCTGCTGAGCTCAATGATTGACTGCAGTGGTGATGTGCGCTTTAGTCATGACACTGCAGCCTGTTAACAAAGATCGGAGTAGCAGTGGATTCTGGGATTGTGTATAACACCTGTTTTTACTATTTTAACAAAGCACTGGCTGATGGGGTGAAAACTGCTATACTCGGAAACCCCTTTAATACTGTCCAGTCCTTACTGATAGCAATTACAAGATGCTATAGAACTAGACAGATTTTTTATTTGACAGTGAAAATCAGTGGAATTCCTTCAAATCAGATGGTGATGATTATTTATTTATTATGCTTTGTTTATATAGTGCCATTAATTCCTCATTATCATCGCTGTCCCCATTGTGGCTCACAATCTAGATTCCCTATCAGTATGTCTTTAGACTAGTGTGTGATGAAGCTGGAGAACCCGGAGGCAGATGTTGTCCTTGGTGGGATTTGAACCCCAGAGCTGCAAATCAGCAGTGCTAACCACTGAGCCATCGTGCTGCCCCTATGATTAAACTTTAATAGACACAATTATACCTCTGAGCAGTGCGGAACAGATGAGATTTGTACAAAGAGCCCGAGCCATAGTAGGTAATACAGATCTCTGACAGTCACTGCCTGTTGGCTTCACTGATCGAGGGCGACTCGGCCATCTCTGATTGGCATTCATTTGGTAATGCATTCACCAGCTTGTCATAAATGAAAGGGATGAGTTGTAGTGTCATTTCTTGTTTAATAGTGTACATAGTTGTCTGAAGTTATACACAGTAAAACTCAATAATAACAGTGAAAATTAGAATGATTTTGCAATACAGAAGCAGAAGTGAATGCACATTACACCCTGGCAGCACTTCCCTTCTGTCCCCGGCCATACCTGTTAGTCTGCAAATATTTACCTTTATTCATCTGCATTCATTCATAAAGTAATATCAACACTGTGGACGAAAGAGTGTAGACTATGCTGAAGATTCGGAAGACACAATACCTTCTTCTGCCCGCATTACTGATGTACAATGCTGATTATTCCTGCTATCATGGCCGAGTATTGCCAAAAGGCAATAGGCCATCGATAGATGAAATTCCTCCAGGATTCATTTATGAATCACAAAATCTGAGATACAAATATTGTTGTGTCATTTTATGTCATCTTTTACAGACTTTTTCCTATAATTGACTTCAAGGATACGTCAATCACACGAGTCACATTATTGGGGTCCGGCTACTGTGACTTTCGAAAATATCAAGAACAAATGGCTACTTCTTTGGTGAAATCAGTACAAGTTATATGACCTTTCATTGAGTTCTATCTTCATAATGGGTTGTAAATTCTCAAATATGGATGTTGGATTGGGCAGCAGGAACAGACATTTCATTGGGGCAACCCTGCATTAGCTCAGGGGTCCAATCAGTAAGGGGCCCACCTCCAAATGATGCACTTATGATACGGCACTAATTTGCCTTGCCCAAGATATAGTATTGGCCCTGATGCCATGCTATCTTATTTCTAACTACACTGTGTATTCACATGGAAAAAATGATAAGATTTAGCCAATGTGTCTCCACCCTCCTTAGTAAATACACAATGTCAATATGTGCATAGCATTCTATTAGCTTAAAGTTATCAACCCGAAACATTTCAGTCTATGGCCGGGTAGATAGCAAATGTTAAAATGGATATCTTTGTATAACTTCAGCTGTTTTTATAATGAATTGCATTTTTTTTTTAAATAAATATAATCAATTAAGGAATCAAGCAGTATGAATATGTTATAACACAAAATCTGGTAACACTTTATCTGATTATGAGGTCCTGTGTTACTATTATTCGCATAGTCCAATGATTAATCATTTGCGTTTTGTCTTGTGGTATTCATTGCTGCTTTTATGCTAAATTCTTCAAAATAATGCAAGCAGGTTAATGAAATCAAAGATGATTCTTTCTTGTCTTTTGCGTGTTTTTAGAGTAAAGAGCCGAAAGACTTTTTAAGACGCGACACGTTAGTATTCAGGTGCACAAAAAATAAAAGTAGACTTAATTCTAACTTCAGTAGGGTATTGGAGACAAAAGTTTGCACCATTTTGAAAAGTTGCAAATGATGAATTAGGATAAAAATGTTAATATGGGAAACCACAGCCACATTATACAGGAGAGAGGTAGTTTTCAGCTCGAGGTAGTTTTCAGCTCACCCTTTGCAGCATAGACTAGACCAGTGGAAAGCCAGCATCCATAAGTAGTAACATTTCCAAAAGTAGTAAAATTGCTTGATACTTCGCTTAGCTTCTTTATAAACATCCGCCATTGTCACCGACACAATGTCACTGAAACAAACAGCAGCCAAAATTAGTAAAGGTAAATGAAATAAAGGTGCAAACCTAAAAGTCGCTTTTGGAAACCTTTTTGTTCCAGAAAAAAAGGCACAAAAGACAACTATAAATCTGTGTTTTTTTTTTTTTTTAAATGATCATATATTGACATTTGCAAAACGTCTAACTTATTATAGCTTAGTACGTGAAAACTGTGACACAGTATTGTCAAAATCTTTAAAAACTGTTAAGGAATAATTTCTATTGAAAGCATCTGTTTTTAGTGGAAATTCCCTTTAATATGTCCACTCTTAAAGGGAATGTTCCTGTGCTGAGATAATCTTATAGAAATGCCCCTGCTGTGTACTGTGAAATGGCTGTGTCTGACTGTGCAGGGATATGGTCTGATCATTTTACTTAAACACATCCAATTGCGGAAATTATTATTATTCCAAAATCTATTGATTAAAACTTATGTTCGTGGGAAAACCCCTTTAAGCCTGTCCGTGGAAGCTTTACTAACAGCTATCAGGCTTTCATGAACAGTGCAACTGTGTGACAGTAATAGAAATGAGACTTACCTGCCCTTTGTAGCCTTGGAGTTCAATAGGAAATAGGGTCCAAAACATGTAACCTTAGACTCCACTTACCACATTTCTGTTGGTTTCTGGTTTTTGTCCAGATACAATAGCATAGTAGACTGGACTAGCTGGACACAAAACTTGGTGTGACCCTGGCTAAGAAAGCACCTGATCTGGATCACACAATGCTAATTCCCTATTACAGTGCCTTGCGAAAGTATTCGGCCCCCTAGAACTTTTAAACCTTTTCCCACATATCATTTTTGGTGAAGAATCAACAACAAGTGGAACACAATTGTGAAGCTGATCAAAATGTGTTGGTTATTTTAAATTTTTGTGGAAATTCCAAAACTGAAAAGTGGGGCGTGCAATATTATTTGGCCCCTTTAACTTAATACTTTGTTGCACCACCTTTTGCTGCGATTACAGCTGCAAGTCGCTTGGGGTATGTCTCTATCAGTTTTGTACATTGAGAGCCTGAAATTCTTGCCCTTTCTTCCTTGGCAAACAGCTCGAGCTCAGTGAGGTTTGATGGAGATCGTTTGTGAACAGCAGTTTTCAGCTCTTTCCACAGATTCTCGATTGGATTGAGGGCTGGACTTTGACTTGGCCATTCTAACACCTGGATGCATTTATTTGTGAACCATTCCATTGTAGATTTTGCTTTATGTTTGGGGTCATTGTCTTGTTGGAAGACAAATCTCCGTCCCAGTCTCAGGTCTTTTGCAGACTCCAGCAGGTTTTCTTCAAGAATGGTCCTGTACTTGGCTCCATCCATCTTCCCATCAATTTTAACCATCTTCCCTGTCCCTGCTGAAGAAAAGTAGGCCCAAACCATGATGCTGCGACCACCATTTTTGACAGAGGGGATGGTGTGTTCAGAGTGATGAGCTGTGTTGCCTTTACGCCAAACATATCATTTGGCATTGTTGCCAAAAAGTTCGATTTTGGTTTCATCTGACCAGCGCACCTTCTTCCACATGTTTGGTGTGTCTCCCAGGTGGCTTGTTGCAAACTTTAAATGACACTTTTTATGGATATCTTTGAGAAATGGCTTTCTTCTTGCCACTCTTCCATAAAGGCCAGATTTGTGCAGTGTACGACAGATTGTTGTCCTATGGACAGACTGTCCCACCTCAGCTGTAGATCTCTGCAGTTCATCCAGAGTGATCATGGGCCTCTTGGCTGCATCTCTGATCAGTCTTCTCCTTGTTTGAGATGAAGGTTTAGAGGGACGGCCGGGTCTTGGTAGATTTGCAGTGGTATGATACTCCTTCCATTTCAATATGATCGCTTGCACAGTGCTCCTTGGGATGTTTAAAGTTTTGAAAATCATTTTGTATCCTAATCCGGCTTTAAACTTCTCCACAACAGTATCACGGACATGCCTGTTGTGTTCCTTGGTCTTCATGATGCTCTCTGTGCTTCAAACAGAACCCTGAGACTATCACAGAGCAGATGCATTTATATGGAGACTTGATTACACACAGGTGGATTATATTTATCATCATTAGGCATTTAGGATAACATTGCATCATCCAGAGATCCACAATGAACTTCTGGAGTGAGTTTGCTGCACTGAAAGTAAATGAGCAGAATAATATTGCACGCCCCACTTTTCAGTTTTTGATTTTCCACAAAAATTTAAAATAAGCAATGAATTTCGTTCAACTTCACAATTGTGTTCCACTTGTTGATTCTTCAACAAAAGTTTACATTTGGTATCTTTATGTTTGAAAAGTTCCAGGGTACCGAATACCTTCGCAAGGCACAGTAGTTTGTATACACAGCTGCCTTAGGCCAATGCACTATACTCTTAGTAGAAGTTATTACATTCAATAGGAGCCATTTTTATTGATTTACCATATGCCTTAGTGATGGCAGCATGGAGCCAAATGTGCCATACAGTAACTGTATGGCTATGAAGGAAATTTAGAACTCTGTTCCGGAATAATGGATCTTTATTCTGATAACAATATAACATCAAAGTAATGCAAATGGTTTTCCACTATTGGAAAAAAATCTATCCTCACCTCCTGCAGTGGCGCTATTCCAACTATGCTATTCCTAGAGTGTCATGTCATATTGTCATTTCATGTAACCACTGCAGCCAATCAGCGGCCACTGATCAGCTGCAGCCTTTCCATTTTTAAATATTGATGAGCTGCTGCAATTCAGTGGCCGCTGATTGGCTGCAGTGGTCACTTGAAATAACAATGTCACATTACTCTTTGGGAATATTAGCACTGACATTGCAGGAATGACGACGTGCAGGAGGTGAGTATAGATTAATTTGAGTATTTATGGGGCCCTGAAGTGGTTAAGTAGGGGTTGTCCAGCAATGGACAACTCCTTTAACTCTAAACTGTAACAGAGTAACGACGGCTTCAAACATCTGTTATTGTTCTCATGATCCAGATCCATGATCTATCCATGAAAACAATTGATAGCACACATACAACTAAAACTTGTGTGAAACCGGCCTTAGGGTATGTGCACACATTGCATTTTGTCATGTTTTTTTTCTGCGTAGTTTTGTCACAAAACCTAAAGCATTTAGTAGTCCCAGCAAAATCAATGAGATTTCTGAAATCTCGTGCACACATTGCTTATTTGTGACTAAGGGTATGTGCAAACGTTGCGGATTTCCTGCAGATCCTCATCATTTTTTACCGTGCAGAAACGCTGCAGATCCGCAAGTGATTTACAGTACAATGTAAATCAATGAGAAAAAAAACGCTGTGCTAATGGTGCGGAAACGCTGCAGATTAAAAGAAGTAGCATGTAAATTCTTTTTTGTGGATCTGCAGCGTTTTTGTACCCATTCCATTATAGAAATCCACAGGGGTAAAAAACGCAGTAAATCCGCAGTAAATTCACAGCAAATCCGCACAAAAAACAAGTCAAATCCGCACCTGCGTTTTCTGCCAAGAGATGCAGAATCCGCACCAAAAATTCGTAAGCCTAATCCGCAATGTGTGCACATAGCCTTAGGCTAGTTTCACACTAGCGTTTATCTGGGCTGCGGAGGGATGCGGACTTCCTCCGTGAAGCCCCGCCCACTGCAGCGCCTTTTCATTCAGCTCCACCTACGGCTGCATGCGGCGTGCGCACCCTATCTTTAACATTGGGTACGCAGGCCATGCCGCGGTATGCGAATACCGCCGCAGGTGTCGCTATGACGGTGCGACAACCTGCGCCGAACGTAACATGTTGCATTTTCATGCAGATGCCGCACCGTCAAAACGACACATGCGGCGGCATCCGCATACAGCGGCATGGCCTGAGTACCCAGTGTAGCCTTACAGATTTAAATCTGCAGTTTGTCAATTCTTTCATCGTTTTTACTACAGATTTCATGCATGCTAATGAGTGGAGAAAATCTGCAACAAAAACTCATGTGAAAAGCGTGGCAAAGAGGTGTGTGTTTTACACAGCGTTTTTCCTGTGAACACATCAGGAGACCGTGGTCAGCCTGTGCATTAGCGGTCCATGCTTTGACTGATTTAGAGTGGTTCATTACATAATACAAAAAAAGACAGAAAGGTAAGGGTATGTGCACACGATGCGGAAAACGCTGCGGATCCGTTTCCCATGAGTTTACAGTTCAATGTAAACCTATGGGAAACCAAAAGCACTGTGCACATGCTGCGGAAAAAAACGCGTGGAAACGCAGCGGTTTACATTCCGCACCATGTCACTTCTTTCTACGGATTCCACAGCGGTTTTACAGCTGCTCCTATGGAAAACCGCAGTTGTAATACTGCAGAAAAACCGCGGTAAATCCGCGATAAATCTGCAGCAAAAACACAGCGTTTTTGCCCTGCAGATTTATCAAATCTGCTGCGGAAAAATTCACAGTGGACAAGAATACGTGTGCACATATTCTAACAGTTGCTGGTAAAAAATAGACATATATGAGGTAGTTAGCATAGTATACCAACTGGGCAAGCGTGCAATCTCCCAAAATGGTGACACTTGGTCAAAAATACCCATAATGTTAATGTTTCGGTTGTTACATGACCTGCTTTCTGAAGGAGAGTTGGTAACAGCAGTACCTTCCAGGACCTTTATGTATCCACGGCTGCAGTCACGTGGAATCCGCCATGTAATCCGCTACCACCCAATGAGATCAGGGGATGCAGCGCATGCATGCCACGCCGCATGCATCAACTAAGTGTAAGGGGGTGCATTATGTCCTTGCATTTTTCTTGCCTGTCCCGGTACCGTATGTTATAATGTATAATGTTATGTTTTACCTTTGACTACTGCTATTGGGTATGTGTCATAATGTACATATTTATTACTGCTGCTTTGTATAAGAAGATGTTCATTGTTTATCATAGGAAAAGTGTAGCACCCTGTTTGGCCCATTAGATGGGGATATAGTGATGCTCAGAGTGTAAATAGTTAATGTAGGAGGAGCTAGCTGTGGTTAAGCCGAGGAGCATCCGGCATTTTTGTCAGTTGGGCCAGGGAGCCCTGACAGGGCAGTCAGCCCCGTAACTTTTTTAATACAGGAGCCCAACCGTTTAGGGCCTGAGGGCCACAGATGGCAGCACAGATTACAGTAGCGCTGATTATAACAGCGCAGATGGTAGTGAAACAGCTAACAGCAGTACAGCAACACAGGTCGCTCATTATGTGGCAGCTTGCTACGTGGACAGATGCCTTTTTGTCTGGTGTGAAGCGGACAGGAGAGTATCTGAGTGTGGTGAAGCTAGACAGAGAGGACGCTGTGATGCCGGATGGGATGGGACGACCCGGGTACATGCTGAAAGATGATAGGGAGAGCACTGGGAAAGTGAAGGAGACAAACTGTGTGGAACCCAAAGCGTATGCTGTAATTATTATTATTATTATTGTTTATTTATATAGCACCATTAATTCCATGGTGCTGTACATGAGAAAGGGGTTACATACAGGGTTATAGCTATCATTTACAGTAAACAGGTTTACAGTGACACACTGGTACAGAGGGGAGAGAGAACCCTGTCCTTGCGGACTTACATTCTATGGGATAGTGGGGAAGATACAGAAGGTAGGGGTGGGCGGCGGCGGCTCTGGCGGTGGTGAGATCTGAGATGGTGGTAATTGATCTGAGAACAGATAATAGTAAAGTTACTCATTTAAAGTTTGAGCTGGACTGTGTCTGTTTCTGAACAAGTGTCTGGAGGAAAGCCTCACCCATCTAGAGGAGGCCCTAACGGTGTGAAGAATGGAGCAACAGATATGCTAAGAATCGCGAAATGCATGTGATGGGAGACCAGGGAACGTTGGAGCCGTTTACCTCAGCCAGGTCTACGGCCCTGGTCAACCCTCACACAAGCACCACCCAGCCATCAAGTCATCAGTGCGCATCTGAGTCGCCCGCCAGGGCCTAGGGGTACTCGGTACCGGGTCCGGTACTTATAGGGGATGTCACGGTGGCTGTGACCTGGTCCGTGGCCCTGGACGCCCAAGTGAAAGGGACAGTCTAACGGGATTGGTAAAGCAATAAAAGTTTGTGACGCCACCTGTGGTTCTCGGTCAAGAGTGACCGATGCTGCTTAAAGGGGTCGTCTGGGGGCAATGGTGCTGCAGCAAAGATGGTGTTGCTTCCCACAGGTGAAGCGGGGTCCCCAGGGCTCCCGGTGTGTTTGGCCAGAGTGGTGTGGTGCCGGAAAAAAACATAGGACACACGGTTACAGGGTTACAGTCTCTTTACTTGGTTTATTGATTGTAGTAAGCCACAGTCCAGGGTACCAACAGGTGGTGATGTGGTCCGTCCGGCCTGGAGGCAGTGATGGATGCCTCTTCCAGGTGGGGTTTGTAAGAGTTCCTGCTTGTGCTTTTATGCGAGGTCCTTGCTGCCTGCGGCTCCCTTACAAAGTCCTCTCTCTCCTGTCCTGGGACAGTAACCTGTATGGTGGGCAATGTGAGCTTTTTTACAGGGTCTCTATCATGACCCGGGTTCTCTGTATACTGCTGCACCTTCAGGTGTGGTTGCGGACAGATGACTTGCAATCTTCTGTTCTTTCGGTTCTGCTGTGAGACTTGTTGTACGACACAGCCTCGGGCTTCCTGTGCCCGGTCTCTGCGCTTTAGCTTAGAGGGTGCCTGGTCACAGTTCCCCTCCAAGCTCCTTTCTTCTCCTTTGCTTCTCCCCTCAAAATGCTCACTAAAGCTGCAACCCTTCAGGTGCTCTTCCGTCCTGGAGCTGCAACTCACAGTTGGCTGCACGGCCCCACTCTCTGCCTTCACTCCTATCTCTTCACTCTCCTCCACTGAACTCACTAACTCCTCCTCCGGACCAGAATACATATATCTGGGGAAGCTCCCCTGAATCCAGGTTCAGAGCTCCCCCTTCTGGCCTGGATTCAGAATGTGTTGCATGTAGGTGCTTTACCTGGTAAAGGGTATCCTCCTTGCCTCCAAGCAAGATATCACCCGAAAGGAAGGCAACATCACTGTAACAACCAGTTACCTGGGGTGTTGCACATGCACAGGAGCGCAGCTGGTTGCCAAGGCTCCTGGACATGGGTAGTCGACACTCGGATGTCAAGAGACACAAAGAAACACATCAGGGAATCAAAGCAGAGGTACAGAAAAAAAACATAAAAACAATGTGTGACACAGAACAGATACAACATAATCAAATAGCGTTAGACTATAAGAGCATTATCAAAGCATTATAATACATATCCATGCAAGTAATTTGTTCATGAGTGCTACAATCTCTTTTCTGAGGTGTAAGGTCAATCCAAAAGGACCCAGAAAAGACTATTACTAGACCCCAGTCCAGAGCCTCTCACCTAGCCAAATAAGTTCTCATGCTTCGCACTGACGAGGGCCAACAGCCCGAAACACAGTGTCTGCGAATTGAGATCCTCATTTGGCTTTTATCCTAAGTCATAGTGCACGACTCGTTAAAGGGTTGATTGTGACTTGTAGACTTGTGGGATCGCTACTTCCAACAGGTGGCGCTATAGAGTTTAAGTCCTCTTTTTCTCTGAAGAGGTAATTTGCATATTATATTTCCCAGAGGAGCATTGCACGGTGAATAAGCCTCCTTACCTTGACAAGCCAGAGCTGGTATGTCACTCTCCACAAGGAGAAACATTACCCCTTAGACCCCTTAGACCCCAGTCCAGAGCCTCTCACCTTGCCAAATCAGTTCTCATGCTTCACACTGACGAGGGCCAACAGCCCGAAACACTGTGTCTGCGAATTGAGATACTGATTTGGCTTTTATCCTAAGTCATAATATTGCACGACTCGTTAAAGGGTTGTTTGTGACTTGTAGGATCGCTACTTCCCACAGGTGGCGCTATAGAGTTTAAGTCCTCTTTTTCTCTGAAGAGGCAATTTGCATATTATATTTCCCAGAGGAGCATTGCACGGTGAATAAGCATCCTTACCTTGACAAGCCAGAGCTGGTATGTAACTCTCGACAAGCAGAAACGTTACCCCTTAGACCCCAGTCCAGAGCCTCTCACCTTGCCAAATCAGTTCTCATGCTTCACACTGACGAGGGCCAACAGCCCGACCCACAGTGTCTGCGAATTGAGATACTGATTTGGCTTTTATCCTAAGTCATATTGCACGACTCGTTAAAGGGTTGATTGTGACTTGTAGGATCGCTACTTCCAACAGGTGGCGCTATAGAGTTTAAGTCCTCTTTTTTTCTGAAGAGGCAATTTGCATATTATATTACTAGTCAACAAACTGGAAACAAAAGAAAAAAACTAAAGGCAATTGATTATATTACAAATCAACTAAAACTGGAGGGTAAAGAAATAGTCAAAAGAAAAATAAATAAATCAGTAAACAAGCAATTTCAAAAAGGACACAAAGCTGAGTGATTCACTTAATGCTAGAGGAGTCATAGTACCCAAAGTAACAACCTACTTTGTCTCACGTTGAGCAAGAAGTTGTTTTATATTGTCCCCCACATTCCAGTGTGTATTACATCAACTCCTCTTAATTTTAGGGATTGGGGATTACAATTATGAAAAATTCTAAAATGCTGAGGAATGGTCTTCAATTCGGAAACATCCTTCACTGTCTTGACCGCACCAGTGTCCCTCACATGCTCAGGCACCCTGACTCTTAGTTCTCTTAATGCTCTCTTAACCATTCAAACTCCAAGTTTTCCTCCTGTCTTATTAGGCCTTTTTGGAGTGGTTTTACCTTTTTTTGTGGAAATTTTGAACCACACATTTTGTGGCATAATCCACGCATATAATGTACTTGGGTAAATGCTTTTATCTAATACTATAGAGACATGTCTGAATATATCATCGCCAATACGCATGAGAGCTCCATTTTACAATTGAACACTGCAATACCACATAAAAAATGACTATTATTATTATTATTATTTATTATTATAGCGCCATTTATTCCATGGCGCTTTACATGTGAGGGGGGGTATACATAATAAAAACAGGTACAATAATCTTGAACAATACAAGTCACAACTGGTACAGGAGGAGAGAGGACCCTGCCCGCGAGGGCTCACAATCTACAAGGGATGGGTGAGGATACAGTAGGCGAGGATAGAGCTGGTCGTGCAGTGGTTTGGTCGATCGGTGGTTACTGCAATTTGTAGGCTTGTCGGAAGAGGTAGGTCTTCAGGTTCATTTTGAAGGTTTTGATGGTAGGTGAGAGTCTGATATGTTGGGGTAGAGAGTTCCAGAGTAGGGGTGATACGTGAGAGAAATCTTGTATGCGATTGTGGGAAGAGGAGATAAGAGGGGAGTAGAGAAGGAGATCTTGTGAGGATCGGAGGTTGCGTGTAGGTAAGTACCGGGAGACTAGGTCACAGATGTATGGAGGAGACAGGTTGTGGATGGCTTTGTATGTCATGGTTAGGCTTTTGTACTGGAGTCTCTGGGTAATGGGGAGCGAGGTGACAGGTGGATTAGTCGGGCAGCTGAGTTTAAAATAGATCGGAGAGGTGCAAGAGTGTTAGAGGGGAGGCCACAGAGCAGGAGGTTACAGTAGTCGAGGCGGGAGATGATGAGGGCATGGACTAGGGTTTTTGCAGATTCTTGGTTTAGGAATGTACGGATCCATGAAATATTTTTGAGTTGAAGGCGGCAGGAAGTGGAGAGGGCTTGGATATGCGGTTTGAAGGAGAGATCAGTGTCAAGGATTACCCCGAGACAGCAAGCTTGTGGGACTGTGGAGAGTGGGCAGCCGTTTACTGTCACTAATAACTGCCATTCTCATTAGATGCAAAAAAATTGAAGGCAGCACACCAGTAGATAAAGATTCATGTGCAGTTTAATGGCCCCTATGGGCATATGGGTCATTAAACTGCACGTGAATCTTTATCTACTGGTGTGCTGCCTTCAATTTTTTGGGATCTATTTACGAGGTTTGGTACACCCTGGGAGGCTTTTGCACCCAACAGTCTTTTTTGTGCTGCTTTTTGTGTGTCTTTTTTCTTGCCATTCTCATTAGTGATAATCATTCGATATACAACTATCAGTCCTAGTTACCAGTTTCCCGCTTGCATTTTCTACTCCCTCATTCTATTAATGCCTCAGATAGACCCTAACAGGTGTCCCCCAGCCTCTGCTCCTCTGGTGACCTATTGACTATATTTAGATCTGAATCACAGATCAGCTGTCTGTCATCCAATATCACCCACAGCACTGATATTACACTTAGAGGGCTATTCATTAACAGTTCAGCTGCTAGTGCAACACTCCTTTTAGATATCGTGAAGTTGTTCTCGTCTCAGTGGGAAACAAATCACAAGAGCAATTTTTTTTTCTAAATGTAATTCAGTAAATGTATTTTATTTTTAACTAGCTGTGTACAGCCCCAACGTCCAATCCGCAGCATCCAGATGTTACAGCATAGTGGAGGGGATTTGATGAAATCCCATCTCCACTATGCGTGCAGGGCCGCATCCGGCGGCCCTGCGTATCCAGATATGTGGCTCGTCTTTATAGACCGCAGCATGTCTATTCATCTTGCGGGGACACTACGTTTCCGCAAAATAAATAACCCATGCAGAATCACAGCGCATACAACAGGGGGCAGCGCGGGGTATCCGCTGTCCAAAGCGCAGGGAATCCTGAAAGTGGAGACATAGCCTAGAAGTGTATTTTCTCTGCATGATTATTGGGAACAACCAATGCTCAATTCCATTAATCACACTGCATAAATAGAATGCCAGTCACCTTGCGAATGAGTGAAACGCTCGTTCATTGGATGAAATTATCTTTTGATTGGCTAAAAATAATATCAGTCACAGTAGCACAGCAAGCTGTTTACACAGGGCATGTGCTGCCGAGACCAATGACAGCCTATTTGCCCAGAACAATCTAATACTGCCCATTATGGGCACCTGGTAAGCGTGGTTGGTCTGTCTAAACAGATTATTAAACAACTGCTGGTCTTCACTTGTGTAGCCAATCGGCTGCTGTTTCGGCTGTAGATTGTAAATTGTAAGCCGGCACTTAGGCTAGGGACACACTGCATTTATTTCCACTGTCGGACTGAGCTATATGCCTGACAGTGGCCAGTCAGTAGGGATGCCTAAGCATTCTTCACCCTTAGGGACCCATTGTAAAATATGGATACTGCATTCCAAAACTGGTAAAAAGCTTATATGTAAGTACATCCTGGCCAGATGTAAGCTAAGTATGCCCTTCATATTTTGAATGGGGACCTATAGGAATGTTAATGTACATTGTACATTAATGTAGTGTACCTGTATGAAGATAAAGTTGCTTTATATGCAGTACTATTGCAATTGTATTTCTGCTGTAATAATACAATTGTATTGCTTCTGTTGCTGCCAACAAGGACTAGGAATGAGACTCTGCTGAACTCTTGGTGGTCTGGGAAGTTACTTTCTTTGCTCAGAGTGTTGGGTGATCTGCACCTTTTAGCCATGGTATTCAGGAGTAAATTCTGTGAAAGATTTTGGCCTAGATGTCATGAGGACCCATGGATGATAGAGATGGGTGAACCCGAACATAAAAGATTCGACGTTCGTACCTAACAGTCACTGTTTGGGCTTGAAAGCTGAGTGCAGTGTTCAGGGTAAGTTTGTGGTGGCATGGAGGAGAGTGAGAGAGAGAGATCAATGAGGTTCAGATTCTGCTGGAAGTTCGGGTACTGTTCTGCTAACCAAACTTTCTTAAAAAACTTCCACCTGTCCGCCCATACCTACCCATGGACACAGCTTTTTGAAGTGGTTTGTGCGACCTGCAAGATAAGCCTAGACAGGGCAGCCTATAGCTGAGAGTAGCCTCCTCAGGATTCACAGCCACATCGTATAATGGGCAAAAGCTGTCAGCCATTATGGACATAATCTGACACTTGTTTGACTAGTGTTACCTTACCTCACACAGTTCCACAACCCTAATAGAGGACTGCTCAGAATTGAACATTAAAGAGAACTGAGTTTGTAATGTAAGGTAAAGACATGGCTGTAATGGCCCTGTAATACTGATTATATTGATATATTTGGGGAAGAAATCCTCTTTGTGTTTCTTTTTTAATCACCATTTGACGTTTTCTGCTAATTATATTTCGGTGCACAGGAGCCGAACTGTACACTGGGGGTCTTCTCCACCCTGATTGTGAAATCTCAGTAGTGACCTATCATTCGCAGACTGGAAGGGGCTGGGAAATCAGACAGGGAGGAGAAAACCCCGTGAACAGTCGACCCCTGTGGACAGAAATCTAATTAGCAGGAAACTTCAAATGGTGATTAAAGAACATCAAAGTGGATTTCTTCACCAAAGGTATCTATATAATCAGTATTACAAAGCCATTACTGCCATATCTTTACTTTATATTACAACCATCAATTGTATTGTGACAACCATTTTCTATTTCTTGGATCCTAAAATGTATCATCTGTAGCATGCCCTCAGTCTGTACAGTACTTGGTTGTGGACTTCGGTGCAGGATCTGCAATGAAAATTTGCAACTGATCATAATGACGCCCATCCCAGAGTTTTGGCTTAAAAGGATACTGCACGTAAAACTGTATCAATATGCACAGGATAATCTGACTGTAAATCTGATTTGATGACCAATTCTTCACTGTTTTTTGTTCTTAGAAAATCATGATAATAAGAGACATTTCTAAATTATCAGCTGAGTATGTCATGGACTTGGAATAAATGTGTCATGTCTCAATATCATTTACCTATTAATAAAAGTCCTCTTTCTCACACACAGGTGCTGTGGCCCTTTCTAGACGCAGTCCTGTAGCCTCCTGGTTATGTGCCATGCTCTACTGCTTTGGCAGCTACATTCTTGCAGATGTTTTGCTTGGAGATTCTCCTATAGATTACTTCAGCAACAATGCCAATATACTCTTAGCCTCTGCTGTCTGGTAAGTATTTCTGTGCTACAAACTATGCTTCAGTGTCTGAGTAATATCAATGATAGAAAAATAAAACAAATTCAATGAATATACATGAGTATGACTTCTTAAGTAAAGTGTCAGGTAAACATCAGGCCATATTTATGCATCTGTGTGTCATGGTCCAAGCATGGAGTGTGATCCACGGACAGGTCACGGATCTCCTGACTAGAGATAGACGGACATGAATGTTCGGGCCCTGTGGGTTTGGCCGAACAGTTACAAAAAGTTTGGGTTCATGTACCAGAACAGTACCCGGACCCGAACCCGAACTCGGACCCCATTCACTGGAATGGGGTGCCTGAACATCCAGTGTTTGCTGCGCTGTAATGTACAAGGCAGCATGGCAAACACCGCTTTTGATCGGCGGTGAAATCATCCCCGCCGGTCAGAGAGCTGGGATTCCCACGCTGTCAAAAGACAGTGGGAGCGCTCAGCTGTGATCGGAGGTATAAAGTTTACCTCCGGTCACTGGTGTCAGCTGATGGGACAACTGCTCCCATCATCCGACACCTGCTGCCGCTAACAACAACTAGCAGGAGCGGTGGATGAGAGTATTCATCAGCTGCTCCTGCACTGTAAATAAATTATATTAAAAAAAATGGCATGGGTTTCCCTGTATTTTTATTAACCAGCCAGGAAAAAAATCACAGATGGGGGCTGCAACCCTCGGCTGCTAGCTTCATCAAGACTCGTTATCAAGAATAGAGGGGTCAGAGGGGTCTCCACGCCGTATTTTTTAATTATATAATAAACAATTTTAAAAAACCAGGTGGGGTCCCCTCCATTTTTGACAACCAACTTTGCTAAAGCAGACAGCTGGGGGCTGGAGGTAACCATACTTACAACCTCGCCTAATTCCACCGAAGCCCACCATCTCCTGTAATAAAACTAAAATAATAATCAATAATGTAGCATCCACACGGTGTAAGGAATTTAAGAGAGAGTAAGCTTTAACTGTATTTTATTCTTCTCCTCTTTTCCTCCAGCACACAGCATAACATCTCTTCCTCAGGCTATATCAGAAACTGAAACTAAACTAAACTCCCGCCTTCACTTTCTTAAAGAGACAGCTCTAATTCTTATACATTACATCATCCCCCCCTTTTTTTTTTTTTTTTTTTTTTAATATTTATATATATTAACAACCTAAAACAAATATTGACAATGCAACAACACGAAAATGTCCCCGAAAAACCATATGTCTGTATTGTCTAATTCCCCCCCTTTTTTAAATTATATTTCTTCAATAAGTCTCGATGGAGCCCTTCTTTCCCTTGTAAGGTAACGTCTGGGTTCATTGTGGGTGTCCAGTGCTAACGGATCAGCCACCTCTTGTTCGTCCTCTCCACCATCGGGTATCAAATCTTCCACTAGTGGGAGTTCATTACCATTGTTCTGCGGTATGATTTTAAAATGTGAGGAATTTCGAGTGATGGAGTGTCCGTCTCATTCAGCTGTGACCATATTGCCTTTTCTCTCAGTAACATTATATTTTGCAGTACTATATACAGCTGAGGTTTTGTTGGTTGATTTTTGACGCACAACAACCATATCACCTCTTTTGATAGCACATGGCTGTGCCCCTCGCCTTCTGTCTGCATAATGTTTCATGGCTTGCTTGCTAAAGAAATCTGTTGATCGCACTGAAGAGTCATTTGGTAAGGTGTGATCTTTCTGTGGTTGAACCCCAAGTATTCAGAAAACTGTGCAAACACATGTCCCTTGAATGGAGGTCAATTATCTGTTTTGACCACTCTTGGAATGCCATATGCAGAGAATATGTCGTCCAATTCTGGTATGACACTATTAGTAGACGTTGAAGAGATGAATGAAATGACAGGGTATCTAGAATATTCATCAATTGTTACTAGAATGTATTGGCCATTTAGTAACGGTCCATATATGTCGACTGCCACTTCCTCCCATACAGCAGTGGGTAACGGAGACATTTGTAATGGCTCTAGAGTTGATGATGGAGTAATTAATTGACAAGTGGAGCAATGTCTAATCTTCTCTTCCACTAATTTATCCATATTTGGGAACCACACTTTTTCCTCTAAGTAACTTTTTTGTGCCAACAATTCCTAGATGACCTTCGTGTGCTATCTGTATGACTAGGTTGTGCAAGGCCTTAGGTACAATCAGTTTGGTACCGCGAAGGATGAGTTGGTCTTCAGTGACTGATAATTCCTCAAGTACATTTGAAAATAGTTTTAACTCCTTCAGATCAATCCCATCTTCAGGAAAAAAAATTTTTTGAATTTCATGCCACCTTCTGTTTTGGATAATTTGTATTAAGGCACAGAGTGTCTTGTCACTTGTTGTTGTATTCACAAACTGATCAACAGAAAGTGCTTTTGGCATGGCGTGAGCTGTAACAAAGTGGATGTATTCTTCAATGGAGGAATACACAGGTAAATCATCATTCGTAGGATGTCTTGAGAGATAATCAGCCAGATTGCTGTATTTTCCAGGTTTGTGAACAATTTTGTAATTATAGTCCTGTAGACGTAGACCCCATCGTTCAATCCATGCTGGCATTTTAGCTCTGGGATTTCCAAAAATTGTAAGGAGAGCTTGATGATCTGTGACAATAGTGAAGGGAGCTCCATAGAGAAATAAGTGAAAATGTTCACATCCCCAGACGACTGCCAAGCTTTCTTTTTCATGTTGCGAATACTTTCTTTCAGTGCTTGTTAAGCTTTTACTTGCATAAGAAATTACGTGGGGACTTTGATTGTCATCCTTGTATTGTGCTAAAATTGCACACAGTCCCAATTTTAGTATGCACTTGCTGTAAGACTGGCTTTGTTTTCAACTGTTCATAAGTATTGCTGTTATCCACCGAAGCTCCTGTATCTATTGTAAAGGTAATATCCGTGTAGCAGATGGTGAGTGTAATACATGGAGACTGCACTGAGCCAGTGACAGAATTCGTGAACACCTAGTTCTCAGCCACAGACATTTCTTCTATATCCTGATTTACCATTTTTATATTTGCAGGCTTTGTCATTGGCAGAGGAGACTTGTTGGGCGCTTATTTGCAGACAACTGCAAAATGGTTCCCTTTTCCACATTTACTGCAAGTTTGTCCTATAGCTGGACATTTGTTCATGTGGTGAGGGAAATCTTGTCCACATCTATAACATTTCTTCTGTTGCGGAACTTGCTTGCCTTGTACACTTTTATGTTTGAGATTATGCATATGTAAATTATCCCCACTCTCCATTGCACTTGCCTGATGATCTGCTATCTCTATAGCACGAGCCATCTTGAGTAAATCATGCAGAGAGAGATCCTGCTGCAGAGCTTTACGCCTTATGTTATTAGACGAGCAGGTGACAATTACTTGAGTTAGGATTTCATCATCTACGTCAGTAAATGCACACCCATGTGCAAGTTCTTTTAGCCGGGTGACATAGGTGTCTATGGATTCTTCTGGAAGCTGCTTACCAATCCTGAACTTGTATCTTTCATATCTGATGTTTTGTTTAGGGTTGAAGTAGTCAGTGAGAGCTTTGGAGCAGTTGCTGTACGTGTCTGTCTCCGCTGCTGGTAATGTGCTGTATATGTCATAGACTCCTGTGCCCGCGCAATGCAGGAACACGGCTCTCTTTCTTCTCTCATCCTTTATATCTCTTGCTTCCAGGAAATTCTCAAACCGATGTAACCATTTTCTCCAGTTATGAGAGAGATTAGTAACATCAGTCATATCAAACTGTGGGAACGTGTGCAAGTATTCAGCCATGATGGAGTCTCTCAGTGGCGCTGGCGTGTGAAGCAGTAAAGCAGGGGTCAGTACTCACAGTAACAGGTGATTCAATCCCATCCTCATCGCCAGTTGTAGCATCCACACGGTGTAAGGAATTTAAGAGAGAGTAAGCTTTAACTGTAGTTTATTCTTCTCCTCTTTTCCTCCAGCACACAGCATAACATCTTCTCCTCAGGCTATATCAGAAACTGAAACTAAACTCAACTCCCGCCCTCACTTTCTTAAAGAGACAGATCTAATTCTTATACATTACAAACAATATACCTTACCTGTCTGTCATTCTGTCCCACGCTGTAATCCATGTTTGAGGCAAAACGTTTTTCAACCTGGACGGTGCCAAGATATGACCGTCCAGGCTGAGAACCACTGGTGACTGAAGTGCTGTGAGCTGCGAGGTTATGACTCGTCACTGAGGCTTAGTTCCCAGTCGGGCTAAACTGCCATGACCTCGGTGAGATCTGCGCTAGCACCATGAGAAAAACTCTCACGCTGCTAGTGGGGATGTCACCGAGGTTACCGCAGTTCAGCCTGGCTGGGAACAGAGTCTCAATGATGGGATATTGCCTCAATGATGTCACCAACGGTCACTGAGGCTGAACTCGCAACAGTTCAGTCACCAGTGGTTCTCAGCCTGGATGGTCGCATCTTGGCACCGTCCATGTTGAAAATTGTTTATCCCCAGACATGGATTATGGCGTGGGACAGAACGACAGACAGGTGTGGTATATATTACTCCTATAAACCCAAAACGGAAGCAAATGCCAATTAAGGATAAAAATTATATATTTTATTACACATAAACATATACACAATCAAAGCCGAGAAATACAATACAGAATAGCTGCTACTACAGAGCCATGCCCTCCATGCAAAAATGCCTATACAGCCTTTACATAGAAATAGCTACCACAGAATGATAATGTGATAATACACATCAGGCACGAAATGTACCTGGACTCATAAATATCTATCTCAATAGCAGGTGCGTATATAGAGGTATATCACAAAAGGTCTGTATGCCAAAATACAATAATTAAAAAATGACAAAAAATATATAATCAATAGCCTAGTGCTGCATAATATACAGACAGATGATATTATTGCTCATTGGACGCTGAAGTAAGAAGCATTAACCCATAGGGGGCAGCACAAGCCCTGAATCAGGTGCAATTAAAGTGCCTAGTGACAAGTATTATATTTCATATATAATCCATATAAAGTGCAACAAGTAAAATATTAGGGCTGTTCTTTCAGAAAAATGCCATCCATAAAGGACAATGCTATCCTCATTAAGGGTAAAAAAGTAAAGTGCCAAGTGACATAATAGTATTAGCAGCCAATGTTAGCAATGAAGCATAGTGCAGCTATAAATAAATACAACAAGGCTCAGGGAGAGAGATAATACATGACCTGTGTATGCAGCGCAGACCCCGACGCGCGTTTCGCGTTTAGCTTCTTCCTTGGCGGAATTAAGTGTAAGTGAAAGATGTAGATTGGCGTCCTAATATACCTTAAAAATCAGTGGTGGCAGCGGCATGTGTGCGGCGCTTCCGTCGTCAAAACCGGAAGTGATGTCAACACAGACCGGCGTCTCATGTCACCAGTCCGCATCCCACACTGACGCGTCAGAGAGGGAGGAGGTACAGGCAACGAGCAGGACGCGTCGCCATGGAGACTCACCAGCCGGAGACTCAGGAAGCGCACACCGCTGCTAAGAGAAGGAGGGGGGGAGTGGACCGTAATCACTCTAATATGGCCACAGGAAAAGAAATGTGCCCCACTTATGTGTGAACAAATAGATTTAAAAGCCCAATTCCTACCTACAAATTACGTGAAGGGAAATATAATATAAGGAAATGAAAAAGAAAATGTGAATGGAATAACTAAACCTATATTAATTTGTTAAAGGAAACAATTTATTAAAAAAGAACCGTAAATACCCTAAAAGACCTGCATATATACAAGTTCACTCAGCGTCCAGTGAATAATAAGTGCAGACAATTATATCATATATAAAATATCATACAATGACCAAAAAGTCATTACAATATCATATCAGTTCCATTAAATATAAAAGTATACAGAAACACACATAATAAATAAAATAGAAATATATAAAAATTATTTTTATATATAAAGGTGCAGTGCTCTATTTATATCTAATCTTAATAAACAGATGTGCTTTATATTCCTGGGCCATCCCAAAGCGATATCCACAGGCTTCTTCCAGCATAGATGTCACCTAGCCAAGGATTCCCCAATCATAAATTCCTCCAATCCAAAAGGCCACTTCAGTGATAAGACAGAGATGTGTATGAAAATACTAAAAATAATAACAAAAATATTTAGAATTAAAAACAGGTTAAAATAAGGACAAACAATTAAAAACAAAACACTCCTAACACAATAAAAATTACAGAAAATGGTAAATAATATAACAATCTATTAAAGAAAAGGGGCAAAACTTACGATCTCATTAAGCCCATATGGCTGTACACAATTAATCCTAGAGATCCATCTGGCTTCTAACTGAGCTAGATCCTTGCGCCAATCACCACCCCTTTGACCAATATGAACCTTGTCAATGCCTATCACTTTTAGGAGTTTGGCATTGCATTCATGCTTCATTCTAAAGTGTCTGGGTATGGGTTTTAATGTTGATGTGTCCTCAACATCTCTTGAATTAACAATATCTCTATGATGTTCCCTTACCCGTATCTTCAAAGGTCTTGATGTTAAACCAACGTATATTTTCTTGCAAGGACAGGTGGTGTAGTAGACCACACCAACACTATTACACGTAATGTGTTGGGTGATTGTATAAGTCTGAGTACCATCACTGGATACAAAATTGCTGGCTCGAGACATATTGGGGCAGGCTATGCAATCATTACAGGGGAAAAAGCCCCATTTTGGGCTTTAGATCCAAAGGCTTTTTCCGGGGTTTGTCCTGGGTGATAACTATGAACCAATATATCTTTCAGATTTTTTGCTCTTCTATATGTAATTGAAGGCTGATCATTAAGACATTTAGCAAGTGTTTTGTCCATTTTTAGCATGGGCCAATATTTCTCCAGTGCTTGTTTCATGGCCAAGCCTTTATCACTGAATGTCGATATGAATCTCACCACTTGATCTGATGGCGATTTAATTTTAGTTCGTAGTAAATCTTCTCTCTTAGCTTGGATAGCTTTTTTCTTTCCCCTCTTGATACTGCGTTTGGAGTAGCCTCTATTTTCAAATCTTATAGCCAAAGCGTCAGCTTCTTCATTGAATGATTCTTCACTGGAACATATCCTTTTAATCCTCAGAAACTGACCTGTTGGTATGCCGTTTGTTGTGAATTTGTTTTTGGGCTCCCCCGGTGGTCACTGGTGGTACTGGACTTGTGTGCTTCACTTTCTCTGTTCACCTGTTTCCATCAGGATATGGGTGTATCCTATTTAGCCTTGCTGCTCAGTTATTCTAGTGCCGGCCATCAATGTAACCAGAGCCTTTCTGTTGCATGTTCCTGCTTCTAGACTACTATCAGCTAAGTTGGACTCTTAGTCCTAAGTCTGCTTTGCATTTTTGTTCCAGTTCACAGTTATGTTATTTTTCTGTAGCTGGAAGCTCTTGTGGGCCGATATTGCCACTCCGGTGTCATGAGTTGACACATGAGTCTTAAAGTAATTTCGGGATGGTATTTTAATAGGGTTTTCAGCTGACCGTGAAGTTCCCTATTGTATCTTCTTGCTATCTAGTAAGCGGACCTCGCTTTGCTGAACCTACCTTCATACTGCGTATGTCTTTTCCTCTGAACTCACCGTCAATATATGTGGGGGGCTTCTGTCTCCTTTTTGGGGGAATTTCCCTAGAGGTAAGCCAGGTCTGTCTTTTCCTCTATTAGGGTTAGTTAGTCCTCCGGCTGGCGCTAGGCGTCTAGGGATAAAACGTAGGTACGTCACCCGGCCACTGTTAGTTGTGTGGTAGGTTTAGCTCACGGTCAGCTCGAGATTCCATCACCCAAGAGCTGTTCTGTTATTTATGTTCTCTGACGTTCCCTTGCCATTGGGAACCATGACAGCCGTTTATCAAAGGTCTGGGATGTGCTGATGATGCATGCAATAAGGAATTCACGGCAGTGTCCTTCTGGAATACATTCGTCTCAATGTAGTCATTAGCGCCCTTACTTACCATGACATCTAAAAATTCTAAATTGCTTTGACTATACTTGCAAGTGAGTTTCACATTAATCCCGTTGCTGTTAAGGATATCCAGGAAGGAGAGAAGGTCCTGTTCTGAGCCCTGCCAAATCAGAAAAATATCGTCAATGAATCGTACGCAGAACAGGACCTTCTCAATATAATCAACCGGTCTAGTGAAGAAGATGGTTCTCTCCCATAGACCTAAAAATAAATTAGCGTATGAGGGGGCAAAAGATGCCCCCATCGCTGTACCCTGGTTTTGCAAGTAAATAGTTTCCTTAAAAATAAAAAAAAATGTGGGTCAAAGCAAATTCAAGAAGGGTAATCAAAAAACAGATGACCTCACTACTGTAATCAGTCATGGATAGAATGGTTTTGACTGCTTGGATTCCGTCTTTATGTTGGATGGAGGTGTAAAGAGACTCTACATCAAAGGTTACAAACCACATATCCTCCTCCATTGGTATACCTTCAATTTTTGATAGAAAATCTCCAGTGTCCCTAATATAGGAAGGTAACGTATGGACCAAAGGTTTAAGATGAAATTCAAGGTACTTACCAACTGTTTCGCAGAGGCTGCCATTGCCCGATACGATTGGACGCCCAGGTGGGTTATTTAAATTTTTATGAATTTTAGGCAAAAAATAGATACATGCCATCTTTGGGTAGGTGGGTATCAAATTATCTCTGATTTGTTTCGTGATAATTCCATTCTGAAACGCTTCTTCCAGGATTCTCTCCAGGTCACCTACAAATTTTGAAGTTGGATTAAAAGTCAACCTCTTATAATGAGCTGGATCTCTCAATTGTCTCAAAGCTTCTTTTTCATATAATCCAACAGGTAATACCACCACATTCCCTCCTTTGTCTACTGATTTTATCACTATTCCCTTTAAATCTCTCAATTCTTTTAGAGCCTTCCTCTGACACCAGGAAAGATTATCATTATTTATCCTTGGTGATATCTTATGGAATTCATTAGTTACCATTTTAACGAAAAGCTCAATATTAGGGTAAAGATTCATAGGAGGGAATTTTTTCGGGATAGGGGGCACAAACTTGTTTATACTCACTGTTGGTTCTTGTTCATTGCTCAGTTCATCAAGGATAGCAATAGCTTCTAATTCCCTCTCTGTCCATGCTTCACCCAGACTCGGTTTCTCATGGAGTTTTTTTAAAACAAGCTTACGTGCAAATAAATTTAAATCTTTTAATGCTGAGAAGAAATCAAATGAAGCAGTGGGTGAGAAACTTAGACCCAAGCTCAATACCTCCACCTGTGCTTCCATCAGTTTGTGATCAGATAAATTAATTACCTGTAACCCAGATGTCGATGGATCATTTCTTCATTTCTCCTTTCTTTTATAATTGTTCCCTCTCCTTTGATTAGTATTGTGTCTCAAATTATAGAAACGACTGTCAGTTCTACCATCATTATCCTCTTCTCTAGATGATATGGATGAAAGAGATGAAGTCCTCGTCATCTCATGGCTCCTTGTTACAGTGGTTTGCCATCTGTAGACTATTCCACTTTTAAGGTCTTGAAGATCCCTCTGGAACTTCTTCATTTTGGAATCCTTAACCTCTTTTTCCCAGATCTGAAATTGATTCTCAATGTCCTTATTGAGTGTCTCCATCTCTACAGTGGTAAGAGTTTCAGATAATTTCACACGAGTGCTCTCAATTTCCACATCAAACCTGTCCAGACTTTTTTTTATTGTTACCAATTAGAAGTTCTATAAGAGATTTGGAACAATTATTACAAGCTTCTTCCCATTTGGTCCTGAACATAGTATCCTCTACCACAAAGGACGGCATAATTTTCACTCGCAGGCCTCTCGGAATTAATCCTTTTGCCAAATACCTTTCTATTGATGCCTTATTCCACCATGCCCGTGTCCTTTTCTTCAATAGATATTTTATAGAGTTTTTAAAATCCACTTTACTACCATTTTCCACTGAAAGATTCTGTATTGTATCTCCATTAAAAACAGTATCCATGCAAAATAGCCAATTCAATTCTCTGGCTTTAGTATCCATACTGGCCAATACCAACTGTAAACAAAGTACAGAAAATTTATAGACAAACCCAATGATTATATGCCTAACCAAGGGCACTTCCAATAATAATACTCCTATAAACCCAAAACGGAAGCAAATGCCAATTAAGGATAAAAATTATATATTTTATTACACATAAACATATACACAATCAAAGTCGAGAAATACAATACAGAATAGCTGCTACTACAGAGCCATGCCCTCCATGCAAAAATGCCTATACAGCCTTTACATAGAAATAGCTACCACAGAATGATAATGTGATAATACACATCAGGCACGAAATGTACCTGGACTCATAAATATCTATCTCAATAGCAGGTGCATATATAGAGGTATATCACAAAAGGTCTGTATGCCAAAATACAATAATTAAAAAATGACCAAAAATATATAATCAATAGCCTAGTGCTGCATAATATACAGACAGATGATATTATTGCTCATTGGACGCTGAAGTATTAACCCATAGGGGGCAGCGCAAGCCCTGAATCAGGTGCAATTAAAGTGCCTAGTGACAAGTATTATATTTCATATATAATCCATATAAAGTGCAACAAGTAAAATATTAGGGCTGTTCTTTCAGAAAAATGCCATCCATAAAGGACAATGCTATCCTCATTAAGGGTAAAAAAGTAAAGTGCCAAGTGACATAATAGTATTAGCAGCCAATGTTAGCAATGAAGCATAGTGCAGCTATAAATAAATACAACAAGGCTCAGGGAGAGAGATAATACATGACCTGTGTATGCAGCGCAGACCCCGACGCGTGTTTCGCGTTTAGCTTCTTCCTTGGGGGAATTAAGTGTAAGTGAAAGATGTAGATTGGCGTCCTAATATACCTTAATAATCAGTGGTGGCAGCGGCATGTGTGCGGCGCTTCCGTCGTCAAAACCGGAAGTGATGTCAACACAGACCGGCGTCTCACGTCACCAGTCCGCATCCCACACTGACGCGTCAGAGAGGGAGGAGGTACAGGCAACGAAACGCGCGTTGGGGTTAGATAGATATTTATGAGTCCAGGTACATTTCTTGCCTGATGTGTATTATCACATTATCATTCTGTGGTAGCTATTTCTATGTAAAGGCTGTATAGGCATTTTTGCATGGAGGGCATGGCTCTGTAGTAGCAGCTATTCTGTATTGTATTTCTCGGCTTTGATTGTGTATATGTTTATGTGTAATAAAATATATAATTTTTATCCTTAATTGGCATTCATTTGCTTCTGTTTTGGGTTTATAGGAGTATTATTATTGGAAGTGCCCTTGGTTAGGCCTATAATCATTGGGTTTGTCTATAAATTTTCTGTACTTTGTTTACAGTTGGTATTGGCCAGTATGGATACTAAAGCCAGAGAATTGAATTGGCTATCCAGTGTCTGCGTCTTTCTTTCAATTAAATTACTTTATTCTTGCCGTGTCTTTATTTACAATATAACTATAGGATTAGTAATGGATAGGTGTCTTTATAGGTGCCTCTCCATTACTAAGCCATGGGCTTGATGTCACCTGATAATACAAAGGTGACATCAACCCCACAAATATTAACCCCACTTGCCACCGCATTCGGCGTGAAAAAAGAATAGAAGCATGCTGCGAGTTGCTGCTTAAATCGGTTTGCAGTCATCCATTCAAGTCTATGGGTGCATGGAAATCATTGGACTGCTCTCGGAATAAATCACACAATGGAGAAGATGGAGAAATCTTATTATTCATTTTCTCCTCACCTGTGCTGCTCTAATCCAAAAGAATAGGATCACACTATGCTGACACTGATCAGTGTTTGATCCTAGAGTCATTTATATAATCGATCTGATTCTCTTGTATGAGAGAATCTACACTCGTGTAACCCCGGCCTTAGGCTGCCGTCACACTAGCAGCATTTGGTCAGTATTTTACATCAGTATTTGTAAGTCAAAACCAGGAGTGGAACAATCAGAGGAAGAGCATAATAGAAACATATGCACCACTTCTGCTTTTATCACCCACTCCTGGTTTTGGCTTAGGGTACCGTCTCACAGTGGCACTTTGGTCGCTACGACGGCACAATCCGTGACGTTCCAGCGATATCCATACGATCTCGCTGTGTCTGACACGGTACTGCGATCAGGGACCCCGCTGAGAATCGTACGTCGTAGCAGATCGTTTGAAACTTTATTTCGTCGCTGGATCACCCGCTGTCATCGCTGGATCGGTGTGTGTGACTCCGATCCAGCGATGTGTTCGCTTGTAACCAGGGTAAACATCGGGTTACGAAGCGCAGGGCCGCGCTTAGTAACCCGATGTTTACCCTGGTTACCATTGTAAATGTAAAAAAAAACACTACATACTCACCTTCTGATGTCTGTCACGTCCCCCGCCGGCGGCTTCCCGCACTGACTGTGAGCGCCGGCCATAAAGTAAAAGCAGAGCACAGCAGTGACGTCACCGCTGTGCTGTGCTTTACGGCCGGCACTGACACAGTCAGTGCGGGAAGCTGACGGCGAGGGACGTGACAGTCACCGGAATGTGAGTATGTACTGTTTTTTTTTTTTTACATTTACAATGGTAACCAGGGTAAACATCGGGTTACTAAGCGCGGCCCTGCGCTTAGTAACCCAATGTTTACCCTGGTTACCCGGGGACTTCGGCATCGTTGGTTGCTGGAGAGCTGTCACACAGACAGCTCTCCAGCGACCACACAACGACTTACCAACGATCACGGCCAGGTCGTATCGCTGGTCGTGATCGTTGGTAAATCGTTTAGTGTAACGGTACCCTTACACACACTGATGTAAAATACTGACCACATACTGATAGTGTGACGGCAACCTGAATCTGTGATTCTTAACTTATGGGTTCATTAATTAATAGACCAATAAGGGTATATTCAAATATACCTATTTTTTGCAGACATTTTTGCAACTACTAATAAGTTCCATTCACCTAAATGGGACTGTTTTTGCAAGGCCATATTGATTTCTCCAAATCCCAGGAATTAAAAAAAAAATGAATTGTGTGAATTTAGCCTTTTCCTCCTGCAGTTTGTTAAATATATTTTAAAGGCTCAGGTATTAAAATGCTATCTGCCATATTATTACAGTGTGGCATGGGCTCCAGAACTGATTCTGTGCCATGGACAGCTGTATATCAATAGTGACTGCAGCGTTTAGCAGAGGGTTGGCTCTCCCTCTGTCACCCTATTGACCCCACAACCGTCTTGGAAAATGTACTTGGGGTGCTGATGGATTTCTTTAGCAGCAAGATGCTTACATTGGCCCTAAGATCTGCCTTTTTAGGACAACTATTACACCCTATATCTGACATTACATCATCTGGAATTGCTGTTTTTGTTATCCTGCCTTGCAAGAAGATAAATAAAAAGTGATCAACATATCATTACGTTTTACAAAATAGTACCAATAAAAATGACAGCTTGTCCTACAACAAAATAAGCCTTCACATTGCTTTGTTTAAAGAATTAAAAAACTTATGGTTGTCAGAATATGGTGATAAAACAGCTATTTTTTGTGAACAGTTTTTATTTTTCTAAAAATAGAAAACCGACAGAAAACTTCACACAAGGCAATGTAATAGAAAATATATATATCTTTATTACACACTGATCGTATAAAAAAGCACAGCAATTCCCACAATACAGGAAAAGAAAGGTGGAGTACCTCTGAGCATCAACCCCTAAATCCTACTACTTATTGCAACAGTAACTTACATAGTATACAAAAGAGAAAAAGTTAATATATAGAGTTCAGTAAAACTCAAAAAGTGCCATACAGGATAGTACAGTGCAATTAAGCACATAGGTACATATTGAGTAAATGACATATATGTATATCCAAGTAAGGGATATCTCTACAGCAATATAGCAGAAATCCTATATGTGCACAATGTGAGCAGGCATGTAACACCGTAAGCAGACTATATGAAATCAAGTGCATAAGGATCAAGGTATAGTTACCAATTGGGGGAGCGCACAGAGGACCCACCACACCCGATGCGCGTTTCGCAAGAAATGCTTCGTCCAGGGGTGGTTGGGTACTGCCAGTTAGAGTATATATACACAGAGAAGCCAATGAGAGAGACCACAAATAATGAGACTGTAATGTGCTGCTGCAGTGTGGTATCGTGCAACCTCCACCAGGGGGAGCTGGTTCAGGAAAAGAGGTTGTACACACAGCACAGCAATACTGAACAACAACACAGGTGTCACAGGTAATGCAAGAGAAGTAAGACAAGCCAAAGGTCATACACATAGAGGTAAGCGCAGTACACAGGGGAAATCAGAAGAATGGTCGGGGACAAACAAGAAGTCAGAGCCTACCAGGAACGTGGTAACAAAACGTGAGACGTAAGACGAAGTCGGGATACAAGCCAAGGGTCAGAACAAGTCATAAACGGGTACAGGCAGTCAGAGGCAAAAACGAACACTAGTACTAGTGACCAGGTCAGGTGCTCAAGCCGTGCAGCATGGACTATAGCTGACACTGGTCCACAGGCTGCAGAGGACTTAAATAGCTCAGCCAGCTTTAAAGTGAGGCAGAGGGAATTAACTCCCACATGACCAGTCCACAGACAAGACAGCTGAACATAAACACAGAACTGGATCATGACAGAGACCTAGCCTGTCACCTGTAAAGGCTAACGATGATTGAACAGCAGACTATGTACAAATGAAAGAAACACCGACCGTGGCAGACCAGCGTTGGTGACCCCGGAAGTATAAGGATCATTGCCGGGTGTCTGTATAGCGCATGCACACCTAACGTCTATGTGAATGAAAACACGGCATCTACACCATGTAAAACAGGGGGGCGCGGCGACTCACGAGATGTCCAGATGACATATGTGGCGCCGCCCATAGAGGGAGCCGCCCACAGTATAGATCAACTATACGCGCGGCCGAACAAAAAAAGGAAAAGTAAAACTCCCGTTACCAAGATGATTATGCATTACCGCTTCAAAAAATGGAAAAAGGCCGAATATAACCCAAAAGTAAGGATTGAAACAAGACATGAGACACTGACCTACAATGAAATTAAAGGTTAGACAAATAAATAGGGATATGAATAAAAGTGTAAAATAATGTGTGCACAAAAAGCATGCCAAAACGCATGTATATGAAACATTATTATTCTCCGAAGAGAACAGTGTGTCAAAGAAAAATGTATAAATATTTAAAAGAGTATATACAAATTGGTGACTCCCCATGACAGAAAAAATAATAAATACGCAAATAAGCATATGAATAAAATGGGATACATGTATATATAGAAATTTGCATAAAAGCATATATACCAATAATCAGTGCTTATATTGTGCACTTGTGCAAAAAAGTGCATAATTAAAGTGTCAGCAGAAGGAGAAGGTATATAATACCTATAAATACCCAAAACAAATTGTTGTAGTGATATATAAGGCATACAAACATAAAAGGCAAAGACCATTGTAAAAATATGAGAGTGTTACATGCCTAAATTAATTAATACGTAACTGTCACATGCCTGAACAGATAAAAACATCAAAGTGCATAATATAACAAGAGAAGTAAAAACCACGTCGGACCATTAAGAAGCACAAAGATGGGAAAATATTAACGCATAACCATAGCATAATAAAGAATCAGTCTTGTGAGTAGGAATTCTATGTTCCAGAGTCCTTTTTGTTAAAATTCAAGATATCCAAAGAGGCATAACCATGAAGACAGGAATTAAGTCCATGTAGTAGTCTCTATCAAAGAAAAAGATATATACATAAAAATAAATAAAAATAAGTAAAGAAGACCAAATAAAACCAACAAACAATGATAGAAGAGTACGCCGAAAAAGAGTGTACAAAACATATATAAGATAAAAAGTATGTGTATATATGTGATAAAATGCACAGATATGTAATGAATGCACCTGCATGTGTATGCCCATAGAATGCATACACCCATAGGTACATGTATAGCACCAAAAGAGAGTCATCAGGCTGTAAAAAAAAGTCATATATGAACTAGAGGATCAATCATGCAGGTAGGAAGGGAACGAAGCTATTATGGTCATTAAGGCCAAAAGGTGCAATGGTGTTTAGTTTATAAATCCATTTCGCCTCCTTTTGTGCCAATAGTCATTTCCAATTTCCACCTCTTGTACCAATAAACACTCTATCAATTCCTTTAACTGTTAGAGCTCTTGAGTCGCATTCATGTTTCAATCTGAAGTGTCGTGGGATGGGTTTTAATTTCTGGAGATCCTCTTCCGTCATAGCACCCTCGATGTCCAAGACGTGCTCACGGGCCCTCCATCTGAATTCATGTGACGTCATGCAAATGTAAATCAATCCGCATGGACACGTGGCATGATAGACCACTGCCCTGGTTGTACATGTAGCGCCCCCACTGCCGCAGGGCCGAGGGGTACCCGGTACCGGGCCTCTGAGTCTCTGCTCTGGGGTTGTCACGGTGGCTAGACCCGGTCTGTGACCCTGCTGAGGGGTGCCCAATGAAAGGTGTGGGTGGTGATGCTGTAGTGGTGCGGTGCTGGTTGCAGTAAATAACGAGGACACCAGGTTGCAGTCTCTTTACCTCTTTACTGAAGGCTTCAGGATCCTCAGTCCGGAATACGGTTAACCGGGCTGTGGGAGTCCGGCCGGTCCGATGGCACCTCCAGAGTTCCCTTTGCAGGTGGAAATCTGTGCCCACCTTCTAGCGCTTGTGTGTTGTGGTCCTCCCCTGCTGTGCTTACGGGATAGTCCCCACAACTGTTGTGTCTGTTTCTGAAGTTCCCTCACAACTCGATTATGATGTTCTTCTTCGTCCCCCAGATGATATGGCTAGGACGCACCCGTATGACAGGTAGGCTCGGAGCTCTTCCTGGTCCCTAGTGTCGCCCCTCTCCTGTTGTTGCCCCCTATGTCTTCTTAGGTGATTTGGGTGAGACAGCCCGCCTATAACTGACTGTCATGCGGGTAGGTTTCAAGTTAGGCCTGGAGCTCTATACTTCCTCGGCGTTCCGGCCACCGGCTGCGCGCCTCAGTAGGATGTTGCCTCGTCTTACAGCACGACTCCTACTGGTGTTTCTCCTTGTTGCGTTGATCTTGTTTTTCACTCAGCACAATAAACCTCGCTTCTTGTCCTTTCTTAGGGTACCGCCGCGATCAGGTGCAGGCGCGGTCCCGTAACGTTCTCTCAGTTTGCTAGGCCTCTGTCAGGATCCCACCCCTGACAGGGACCCCCCTGAATCTTTCCCTGCAACACCCTCTGCCACAGGATGTTGCCTGGTTCCAACCCAGTCAGCTTCTAACTAACTTCCTATCCAACCCCCAGTTTTACCAGATTGTGAGGAGTGGCCTAATACATAGCACCCTTAGCTCCCCCTGGAGGCCAGACTGTGAAGTGTATTGGTGTCTGTGATACCTGGTCAGGTGAACTCCTTCAGTGCCATCAGACGTACCATAGCCCCCCTTAGCGGCGGAGCATCAGTACTGCAACGACCAGGACTCTGGGGCGCTGCATACACGTAATGGTATGTGTGATCCTGTAGGTCCTGGTATGATTGGAATTATTAAATTCAGTGGAATTACAAATGTTCCTACAGGCCACACATTTCCCACAACTGCTACAGCCCCACTTGGGACCACTAGATCCAAAAATGAATCTAGGGATCGTCCCCTTATGATGGCTATGGACTAGTTAGTCTTTCAGGCTTGGGGACCTCCTGAAAGTAATAGCCGGGACTTTGCCAATACATTGAGAAATGGTATTATCCAGTTTTAGGATGTGCCAGTGTTTGGCAATAACATCTCTAATTTCACTACTCCTAGAGTTGAAGTCAAGAATACAGCGTACCTGGTCTTTCCGTTCGTCCCTTTGATGTTTCTGTAATAATTCAGTTAGTTGACTTCTATAGGCACACTGATAGGAGCGACATATGGTTTTCCTTCCATATCCCCGATCCTTAAAACGTTTCTGAAGGTCCTGGGCCTGCTTTTCAAAAAGATCATCATTAGAGCAAATTCTTCTGGCACATAGGAATTGTCCCATGGGGATATTCCTAATCAAATGTTGGGGGTGTTGAGAGGAGGCGTGTAACTGAGAGTTTACAGATGTACTTTTGCGAAAAAGGTCTGTTTGTAAAAAAACCATCCTTGTCGACTATGATAGATATATCCAGAAAATCGATTCTTTTGGGATCACTTTATATGTCAATTTGATATTTCTTGAGTTATTATTTAGGATTCCAAAGAATGTATTGAGTTCGCTTTGTGTGCCCTGCCATATCATTAGGACATCATCGATGTACCTCCACCATGCCACGACCTTGCTACTCAGATGATGGGATAGGGTTTAGAAAATTTCCCGCTCCCAAAATCCTAAAAGTAAATTTGCATACGGGGGCGCACAAGATGCCCCCATTGCAGTGCCCTGTACTTGAAGGTAGAAAGACTCCCGATATAAAAAGAAATTGTGCGTCAGGACAAATTTCAAGGCCTTAATGAGGAAGACACACAATTCCTCATTCAAATCACTATTAGCCAAAAAAAAGGTAACAGCCTCTATACCATCCTCATGTCGGATTGAGGTATAAAGTGATTCAACGTCACAAGTGATGAGAATCATATTATCCTCCAAGGAGATGCCATCAATTTTCCTCAATGTATCCATGGTGTCCTTAAGGAAAGATGGCAAAGTCTCTACTAACGGTTTAAGATGGAAATCGATAAACTTCGAGATTGGGTCAGAGATGTTATTAATCCCTGATACAATGGGCATACCTAGAGGTGTTTTTGGGTCCTTGTGTATTTTCGGTAGCATGTAAATACTCGCTACTGTCGGGTTCTCGATCCACAGGCCCTCCATTTGTTTGAGCGTCAGCACTCCATCTGCAACTCCCTCCTGTAAAAGGTCATGAAGTTCACTCCTATACTTGGATAGAGGATTAAATGTCAGTTTCTTAGAACATAAAGTATTTCTTAGTTGTCTCAACATCTCCTTCCTTTTTTTTTTTCTAAAAATAGTCAAATATAGAAAACTCATATAAATTTGTTTTCATAGTAATTTTGCTGAGATACTAAACAAAGATATCAAATAGAAAAAGGTAAGGATGGAACATCCATGAATAAAATCATCAAGCTTTATTAAGTATCCATTACATAAAAACCAAAGACTGGTGAAGGCATGAGCACTCTGATGCGCTTCTGGCTCACAATGCGCCCTTAGTCTTAGAGTAATGCCAGAAGGAGGTGGACACAAATATGTAAAAATAGCCCTTTGCCAAAACAGGTCAAACCAACTAATTATTCACATGGATAGTTAAATTGGATACTAAGCAGTCCAATGGTAGGAACAATAGGACTGATACAATGTTTATTTATTGATGGCCTCAAATGTTTCTACGTTTTCGATTCCTCTGTATTCATGATCTTTTTGCAATTTTATATATTTGTATATATGAATATTTTTATTTGCATGATTAATTAGTTAGTTTCACCTGTTCTAGCAATGGTCTGTTTTTATATATTTGTGTCCACTCCCTTCAGGCATTACGCTATGACTAAGAGCGCATTGTGCGTCATAAATGCGTTAGAGTTTCATCAATCCAGAGTGCTGGCGGCAGTGCCGGGTATTGATGCAAGATACTAGCGCGAGTTTCTCGCATTGCACTCGTAAGTGTGACACCGGCCTTATGGATACTTACCGTAATAAAGCTTGAAGATTTTAATCAAGAAAGGATGTGTCATATTTACCTTTTTCTATCTGATGTGTTTCTGTGAGTGACACCCTTCAAAATAAGACAGAGGTCATTCATTTAACCCCTTCAAGACGCAGCCCTTTTTTGTTTTTGCGTTTTTGTTTTCGCTCCCCTCCTTCCCAGAGCCATAACTTTTTTATTTTTCTGTCAATTTGGCCATGTGAAGGCTTATTTTTTGTGGGACGAGTTGTACTTTTGAAAGACACCATTGGTTTTACCATGTCTTGTACTAGAATACAGGAAAAAAATTCCAAGTGAGGTGAAATTGCAAAAAAAGTGCAATCCCACACTTGTTTTTTGTTTGTTTTTTTGCTAGGTTCACTAAATGCTAAAACTGACCTGCCATTGTGAATCTCCAGGTCATTACAAGTTCATAGACACCAAACATGTCTAGGTTATTTTTTATCTAAGTGGTGATCTCGGGTCAGTTGAGGGCTTATTTTTTGCGTTACAAGGTGATATTTTTAATGATACCATTTTGGTGCAGATACGTTCTTTTGATCACCCGGTTTTGCATTTTAATGCAATGCTGCAGTGACCAAAAAAACGTAATTCTGGCATTTAGAATTTTTTTCTCGCTACGCTGTTTAGCGATCAGGTTAATGCTTTTTTTTATTGATAGATCGGGCGATTCTGAACGCTGCAATACCAAATATGTGTAGGTTTGATTTTTTTAATTGTTTTATTTTGGATGGAGCGAAAGGAGGGTGATTTAAACTTTTATTTATTTTTATTTTTTTCATATTTTTTAAAACATTTTTTTAAACTTTTGCCATGCTTCAATAGCCTCTGCTACATCATCAGATTGCTCCTATGTAGCTGAATTGCAGGGTTGCTATGAGCGCCGACCACAGGGTGGTGCTCACAGCAAGCCGGTATCAGTAATCATAGAGGTCTCAAGGAGACCTCTGGTTACTATACCGACTCATCGCTGACCCCCGATCATGTGACAGGGTCGGTGATGCGCTCATTTCCGGCCGTGTGGATGGAAGCCGTAGTTAAATGCCGCTGTCAGCATTTGACAGCAGCATTTAACTGGTTAATAGCGGCAGGTGGAACGCGATTCCACCTGCCGCTATTGCGCGCACTTGTCAGCTGTACAAAACAGCCGTGCATCAAAGGGGGAGACACGACATGCGTCGTACTAGTACGGGGCATGTCGTGAAGGGGTTAAAGGGAGCCTGTCAGCAGGATTGGCCACAATAACCTACAGTGACAGGTCAGTGCCGCTATGCTGATTACAATGATACCTTGGGTGATGAAATCCATCTTGTGGTTGTTGTGTAATCTTTATTTTCAGTTTTCAGTTAATGATATGCTCGTGCCCCGGGCAGCCTGTGGGGGGTCTTTATGTGCTGCTCTGATTAGGTATTCATCTGTATGGCTTCTGACAGGTCATTGATCCCTCACTGACCTTCCCCCTAGTTTACATAATGAATATTAAATATATCTTGGAAAAAAAATCCCCTTCTGCAGGCAGGCACCTGTGCTGCAGCCTGATGGCTTGTGTAATGTGTATATAATTAATTTGTTTAAGGTTATCCTGAAATTCATAAAAAAAAAGAAATCTGATTGAAAATGGCACTAGCTGCGCCCATGCAGTAGCAGCTATCTGTGATCAGATAGCTTCTACTGCGAAGACACAGGTGACGCCATCTTGCTAGAGAAAGCAAAAATTTAATTAACCCAGGTATCGTTGTAATTAGTATAACGGAACGGCACCGATCTGACACGGTCTGAAGGTTAATGTGCACAATCCTGCTGACAGGTTCCATTTAATAGTACGGTGAGCGATACACTAATTTCTTTTTCTGCAGAACAAAGATAGTTTGTTATTTATACCACCCAAAGAAAGTGTTAAAACTTTCTGAGTATTGCTTTGTTTGCCATTTTCCTAAGATATGAGTTGGTAGTGGTCAGATCCCTGGGATCCTCACAAATATTGAGAACATGGCTGTGAAATGCCCATTCTCAATGGGACTGCACAAGATAGAAAGCCAAGCACAGCTCTGAGCTATTCCCTACAGTCTGATAGAGAATGGGACATGAACAGAGCTCCGTTCTTGGGATTGGTGCGGATCCCAGGAGTCAGGTGCTCACCATCTGGATAGGAGAAAAAGGATGTTTCAGGACGCGTCCTTCAGAGTTTGGAATAAGAGGGTTACAGCCAAAGAACCAAGTATCTCTGATGTTGAATCAGATGATATTTTATTGGCTATGAACAGCAAATAAAAAACTTTATGAAAGACGATAAAAGAAATATTAAAAAAACACAACATGTTTCGGCCTTGTAGGCCTTCATCAGGTGTATAATAAAATGATCTTGTTAGAAGCCATTTATACCCCATTTTCATTACTAATGGATGTGGTTGTACTAACTGAAGAACCAATCGCTATCTATCAAACTGTTTAGCAGTTAGAATACATATATTATAACTTCATCCCCAAGAAAAGAATATTGTACACACATATTGACATGTGTGATTGCCTACATTTCATAGACATAGTGTTTTAACCCTGGGATAGATGGAGGAAGGGTGATGTGTTATAATATGTAATAGACAGACAGGTAAATAACAGTTATTTATTATTTTATAGCATTACCTACCTTTTCCATAATTTTGTATAAGAACTTAGAACTCCTTCCATAAAAGTTATTGAAGTAAAAAGTTAGAAATTTAGTATGAAATTCACCTTTGGTTTCGGATAACCGATTTATGGCTCTGTGAAGACCGGAATGTTGAAAAAACGAAGAAAGAAAAAAACCCTGCCATGTCACAAAGGCCAAAATAGTGTGAAAATAGAAGTGAGTCTGTCCCCGTATAGAGAATGTAGCAGTGTTGTGGAGGTGGCTCTTCGATCTCTTTGCAGGTACTTTGATGCCAGTGTAGAGAGTAGAAGTAGAAACTCAAGTTTACTCACTAAAGAGAGTGAAGCAAGAAGTGCCAGTGATGGAGATTCTCTATTGTTACACTTGAAGTGCTTTTAATATTGATGTCTATAGTTAAAAAATGACAGATTTTCTATTATTTTCTCATTTTTACAGGTACCTCATGTTTTTCTGCCCCCTGAATCTCTTCTACAAGTGTGTCAGTTTTTTGCCGGTGAAACTTGTCTTTGTTGGTATGAAAGAAGTAGTCCGTGTACGCAAAATTGCCATTGGAATTCACCATGCCCATCACCATTACCATCATGGCTGGGTTATCATGGTACTTATTGGATGGGTAAAAGGTAAGCATTATCAAGTGTTAAAAGGATAATCAGGGCTAGAGGCATAACACTTTTTACATGGATATCGACTTTCTTAGATGTTATAGAGGCATGTGAGAAGATTATGAATATGGGGGACTGGGCTTCAGGACCAATATTAATACCTTATAAAAAAGGGCCCTACAGAGAACGCAATATCTCCGCATGAATGAAACTGTTGGAGCAGAGTGTCACACCTTGGACTTGCACTGATAATTTTTTGGACAGGTCTCTTTGATGCTTTTTATTTGATCCATGTTTTCATTAGCATTAATGGTAAAAATACTTAAAAGTTGGGTACAGCATCTTATCAGCTTACTCTATTTGACTTGGCAAAAATCTGGCAGAACAAGACACATATCCCCAATTATATTACCACCAAAGAGTCTTAGAAAAAAAGGTTTCCATTCTTAAGAGACCCCCCAATGCATCGAGGATACTAACTGTAGGTGCAGGTAAAGCATTCTGTAACTTGTGTTTACAAATAATTTATCCTGGAGTTTAGAGTTTTTTGGCTATGGGGCAAAGAACTTACCAGCAGATAGCAGCTAAATGGCTGCCTGTTCTGTCTTGAGACGATTTGATCCATCTTAGAGGGGTCACAGACCTCTCCTGCTTTCAGTGATGTCATGTCGACAGAGCAGCTTCTTCTCTTTTTCAGCACTCTGTCGAAGGGGCCTCACTGCCGATACCATGGGGATTAACAGCCAGCATGATGTTGGTAGTGATGCCCCATCAACAGAGCAGACCGGAACTGAAAGAGTTGCTTTGTTGATGTGAAATCAAATGAAGCCAGGGAATCGCCACCTGAGCGGGAACACATTGTTGCAGGGCAGAACAAGCAGGTAAATTCTTGTAAAAGTGACACTTCCTATTTCTTTTTATTTGAAAAAGTCTTGGGTATAACAAATAGATCACAGTCTGCACATGAGTCAACAGTGTGATGCAGTGTGATGCAGAAGCAAAAAACGCAAGCACAGTTCTAGGATGTATTAAGAGAAGCGTAGAGTCTAGATCACGTGAAGTAATTATCCCCTCTACTCCTCCTTGGTCAGGCCACATCTGGAATACTGTGTCTAGTTCTGGGCACCACATTTTAAAGGGAATCTGTCACCCCAAAATTCGCCTTTAAGCTAAGGCCACCGGCATCAGGGGCTTATCTGCAGCATTCTGTAATGCTGTAGATAAGCCCCCGATGTCACCTGAAAGATAAAGAACAAAAAGTTATATTATACTCACCCAGGGGTTGTCCCAGTTCGGTCCGGTCCGAAGGGCATTGCGGTCCGGGTCCAGCGCCTCCCATCTTCATACGATGATGTCCTCTTGTTTGCTTCCTGCCCCGGCTCCTGTGCAGGCATACTTTATCTGCCCTGTGGAGGGCAGAGCAAAGTACTGCAGTGTGCAGGCGCTGAGAAAGGTCAGAGAGGCCCTGCGCCTGCGCACTGCAGTACTTTACGCTGCCCTCAACAGGGCAGATAACATGGTGGTGGCAGCATCATGCTGAGAGGGTGTTCTTAAGGTGACGAGCGGTGTTGGTTTGGTGCCAGATGTAGCATTTACCTTGGTGGCCAAAAAGTTCCATTTTAGTCTCATCTGACCACAGCACCTTCCTCCATACATTTGCGGGACTCTCCCACATCTCTTTTGGCAAACTCAAAATGAACCTTACAGTTTTTATGTGTAAGTAAAAGCTTTTTTTCTGCCCACTCTTCCATAAAGGCCACCTATATATATAGTGTATGGCTTATTGTGATCGTATGGACAGATACTCCAGTCTCTGCTTGGTAACTCTGCAGTTCCTTCAGTGTTACTTTTGGTCTCTGCTGCTTCACTGATGAATACCCTACTTGCCCGGGCTGAAAGTTTGGGTGGGCAGTTTTCTCTTGGCAGGTTTGTTGCTTTCCATTTGACGATAGTGGATTTGATGGTGCTCTGTGGATCATCAGAAATTGGGATTTTTTTTAATCCAACCCTGACTTGTAGTGCTCAACAACTTTGACCCTCACTTGTTTGGAGATGTACTTGGTCTTCATGGTATTGTTTGTTTAGTGTTGCCTCTTGATTAATGGTGTTGTAGTCTTTGTGGCCTTTCAGAAAAGGTGTGTATATACTGAAAGACCATGTGACACTTAGATTGCACACAGGTGGTCTTCTTTTCACTTAGCATCTGACTTCTGAAAGTAATTGCTTGCACCAGAAATTTTTAGAGGCTTTATAGCAAAAGAGGTGAATACATATGCACATACCAATTTTTGGTTATTTGATTCCATAAATTTAATTTATGGCTATATTTTTCTCACTTCACCAACTTAATGTCCCAGGTTTACCACAACGAAGGGGCCAGATGACCGCGGTGTCTGCGTTCACATACTCCTGCACTGATTTGAAGCACTTCACCATCATATTAAACATTGCATATTAAACATTGTTTCGCAAGCAGTGCAGGGGTTGTCCAGTTAAAAGCTTCTGGAGCTTGCATGATGGTCTCATCTATTCATTCTTGGCCACTCCCCAGTCAGTGCCAGTGTTAGTTTCATACTCCCTGGTTCTGGAATTGGAGGTGTTGGTTGTTTGAGGAAGCGTTTAGTTTTGTTCTGAAGACTGTTGCTTGGTGATTTGTCTGTGTGCTTATTCTCTCCTATTTGTTTCTTTATTTCTTTTACTTCTTGGTGTTCCAATATACATAGTTACATAGTTATTAAGGTTGAAGGAAGACTTTAAGTCCATCTAGTTCAACCCATAGCCTAACCTAACATGCTCTAACATGTTGATCCAGAGGAAGGCAAAAAAAACCCATGTGGCAAAGAGTAAGCTCCACCTTGGGGAAAAAAATTCCTTCCCGACTCCATATACGGCAATCAGACTAGTTCCCTGGATCAATGCCCTATCAAGGAATCTAGTGTATATACCCTGTAACATTATACTTTTCCAGAAAGGTATCCAGTCCCCTCTTAAATTTAAGTAATGAATCACTCATTACAACATCATACGGCAGAGAGTTCCATAGTCTCACTGCTCTTACAGTAAAGAATCCGCGTCTGTTATTATGCTTAAACCTTTTTTCCTCCAGACGTAGAGGATGCCCCCTTGTCCCTGTCTCAGGTCTATGATTAAAAAGATCAGCAGAAAGGTCTTTGTACTGTCCCCTCATATATTTATACATTAAAATAAGATCACCCCTTAGTCTTCGTTTTTCCAAACTAAATAGCCCCAAGTGTAATAACCTATCTTGGTATTGCAGACCCCCCAGTCCTCTAATAACCTTGGTCGCTCTTCTCTGCACCCGCTCCAGTTCAGCTATGTCTTTCTTATACAACGGAGACCAGAACTGTGCACAGTATTCTAAGTGTGTTCGAACTAATGACTTGTATAGAGGTAAAATTATGTTCTCCTCATGAGCATCTATGCCTCTTTTAATGCATCCCATTATTTTATTTGCCTTTGTAGCAGCTGCCTGACACTGACCACTGAATATGAGTTTGTTATCGACCCATACACCCAGGTCTTTTTCATTGACGGTTTTGCCCAGAGTTTTAGAATTAAGCACATTGTTATACATCTTATTACTTCTACCCAAGTGCATGACCTTACATTTATCCCCATTAAAGCTCATTTGCCATTTATCAGCCCAAGCTTCTAGTTTACATAAATCATCCTGTAATATAAAATTGTCCTCCCCTGTATTGATTACCCTGCAGAGTTTAGTGTCATCTGCAAATATTGAAATTCTACTCTGAATGCCCCCTACAAGGTCATTAATAAATATGTTAAAAAGAAGAGGGCCCAATACCGACCCCCTGTGGTACCCCACTGCTAACCGCGACCCAGTCCGAGTGTGCTCCATTAATTACCACCCTTTGTTTCCTATCCCTGAGCCAGCTCTCAATCCACTTACACATATTTTCCCCTATCCCCATTATTCTCATTTTATGTAACAACCTTTTGTGTGGCACCGTATCAAAAGCTTTTGAAAAGTCCATATACACTACATCCACTGGGTTCCCTTGGTCCAGTCCGGAACTTACCTCTTCATAGAAGCTGATCAAATTAGTCTGACATGACCGGTCCCTAGTAAACCCGTGCTGATACTGGGTCATAAGGTTATTCCTCTTCAGATACTCCAGTATAGCATCCCTTAGAATGCCCTCCAGGATTTTACCCACAGTAGAGGTTAAGCTTACTGGCCTATAATTTCCGAGTTCAGTTTTTGTCCCCTTTTTGAATATTGGCACCACATTTGCTATACGCCAGTCCTGTGGTACAGACCCTGTTATTATGGAGTCTTTAAAGATTAAAAATAATGGTGTATCAATGACTGTACTTAATTCCTGCAGTACTCGGGGGTGTATCCCATCCGGGCCCGGAGATTTGTCAATTTTAGTGATTTTTAGACGTCGCTGTACTTCCTGCTGGGTTAAGCAGGTGACATTTAATTGGGAATTTTTATCACTGATCATATTGTCTTCCATGGGATTTTCTTTTGTAAATACTGATGAAAAAAAGTCATTTAGCAGATTGGCTTTTTCCTCATCCTCATCCACCATTTCACCCAGACTATTTTTAAGGGGGCCAACACTATCATTTTTTAGTTTCTTACTATTTATGTAGTTAAAGAATATTTTGGGATTATTTTTACTCTCTCTGGCAAAGAGTCTCTCTGTCTCAATCTTTGCTGCCTTGATTTTCTTTTTACAGAATTTATTTAATTTTTTGTATTTATTTAATGCCTCCTCACTACCCATTTCTTTTAATTCTCTAAATGCTTTCTTTTTGTCCCTTATTGCGCCCCTTACAGCTCTATTTAGCCATATTGGTTTCCTCCTATTTCTAGTATGTTTATTCCCATACGGTATATACTGTGCACAGGTCCTATCCAGGATGCTAATAAACATCTCCCATTTTCTTTGTGTATTTTTGTGTCTCAGGATATCGTCCCAGTTAATTGCACTAAGATCCTCTCTCATCCGTTGGAAATTTGCCTTCCTGAAGTTTAGTGTCTTTGTAACCCCTCTACTACACATCTTATTAAAGGATACATGAAAACTTATTATTTTGTGATCACTATTCCCCAAGTGACCCCCAACCCTTATATTTGATATGCGGTCTGGCCTGTTGGTTAATATTAGGTCTAGCAGTGCCCCCCTCCTTGTTGGGTCCTGAACCAGTTGTGAAAGGTAATTGTCTCTCATAGTTGTCAAAAACCGATTACCTTTGCTGGAACTGCAGGTTTCTGTTCCCCAATCTATTTCAGGGCAGTTGAAGTCCCCATAATAATGACTTCTCCTAGAGTCGCAGCTTCATCTATTTGCTTTATGAGGATATTCTCCATTGCTTCCATTATTTTTGCAGACTTATAACAAAACCTTTCAGGAATTTATCTCCACCCACAAGGACTCCACATTTTCATTAGATTCACCTATATTATCACGCCGGATGGGTTTTAAGGACAATTTTACATATAGACACACCCCACCCCCTCACTTATCTGTACGGTCATTTCTGAACAGACTATAGCCCTGCAAGTTAACAGCCAAGTCATGGCTCTCATCCAGCCATGTTTCAGATATCCCCACCATGTCATAATTATGCTCCAACAACATTAGTTCTAATTCATCCATTTTGTTGGCGAGGCTTCTGGCATTAGTATACATGCACTTGATGTTCCTCTCTGTACCTCTATTCTTTCTTAAATTATTAACTGTTCTAACCCCACCCCCCATGCCACTGCCACCCCCAACTTCCTTATTTGTGCCCAGGTCTTTATCTGCACTATCTTCCCCTCCTATAAATTGAGAATTCAGAATCTGGGTTTCCAAATGCACAACGTGCTCACATCTCGCACAGCAGTATGCACCCTCAACCGGCTGATCAAGGATTGCATACATGTGGCAAGATGTGCACTGGATGGCATTAACAATAGTGGAGCACATTTCCTAATGGGGATTGCACCACACAGAAACGTTAAATAAAAAATAAATACAAAGTATTAATAAAAATCAGACAGCAATTCCTCCCTTGGAAACTCCCTAATTCCAAAGTCACTGAATCACAAGTCACACTTACCGCCGTTCACACTTACGCTCAGGTCACACTCGCTATGCTGAAGATTTATAGATTTTTTTTTCTCTATTTCCCCTCATCAGCAATCCAACTTGCTGTTCAAATGCACTTCCAAAAATATGTTGTTTGTGAGTGAATATTCGTATGATTGGTATATTCATTTATCCCTGTACGTCTTCCCTTGTTAGTCTGGTTTGTGTATTCTTAAACAATGCTACTCACCACTTCCCTGGGTGGGGGAGGGGGCAGATAGAGGCTAATTTAGTAGCTGAGCATGGCACGTGGCCCCAACGTCTTCAACATCAGAAGCAATCCAGGGAGCAGTGCTAGATAGGGTGCCCCTAGCTTTAGGGTTAGGGAAGGAGCCCCTACCCTCGAGATATCCTATAATAGTGCTGTGATACTTAGACTATTTAGTGCTGATGCATCACATACAAATCAGATTACAAAAATATTTAAACATAGGTTGTAATGTAACAAAATAGGTAAAAATCCAAGGGGGTGAGTATTTCCCCAAGCCACTGTAAATATGGTATAAGTGATCAGATAATCGTAATTAAAAATAATTCGATAAAAATAATGAAAGCATATATGGTATTGCCACATCAGTAAAAGTCCTATCTATCAAAACATAAAATTAATTAAGCTGATAGGTACACACCGAAAAGAGAAACAAATTGAAACACCGGAATTGAGTTCTTTCGCTAACCACACCTACCGTATAAAGTAATTAAAACGTCATATGAACCCAAATGCTGTACATGAAAATATCAGCTTTCTACGCAAAAACCAATGAGGATTCTTGATATGGGATTGTGATCTTGCATATTTTAACCAAAATATCAGCCTTATGTGTTTTATATATTTTTTCATATACTTATTGCACGTTTCCATTTTTGTGCAGTGAGCAGCCAGGCCCTTTAGTGATGGCTGGGTAAATTGGCATGTCTGTCCTTGTGCGGTTCACATATATAGTGCTTGGCAGCCAACCTGATCTAATAGTATAGGCGTTACTAATAGGCTGTAAGCCAGACACTGTTCACTACACTTATCTGTGTGATCAGCTCCCTATACATACCTTATCTGTGTGCATTTACAGTCATGGCCGAAAGTGTTGGCACCCTTGAAATTGTTCCATAAAATGAAGTCTTTCTCTAAGAAAATTAATGCAATTCCACATGTTTTGCTATCCACATGCTTATTTCCTTTGTGTATATTGGAACAACACAAAAAAACAAAGACAAATTAGAAATAATTTCACACAAAACCTCAAAAATGGCTGAACTAAATTGTTGGCACCTTTCCGAAGTTGCAGATAAACAACTTTGTTTTAAACATGTAATGCTTGTTCAAACTGACCTGTGGCAAGTAACAGGTGAAAATCTCAACTGAAACCAGATAAATAGGGGAGAAGTTGGCTCAATCTTTGCATTGTATATGCCACACTAAGCATGGAGAGCAGAAAGAAGAGAATAGAACTGTCTGTAGACTTGAGAACCAAAATTGTTAAAAAATATCAATAATCTCAAGGTTACAAGTCCATCTCCAGAAATCCTGATGTTCCTTTGTCCACGGTGCGCAATGTAATCAAGAGCTTTACAATCCGTGTCACTGTAGCTAATCACTCTGGACGTGAACGGCAGAGAAAAAAGTGCTGAAAGGTTGCAACAAAGGATAGTCCAGATGATGGATAAGCAGCCCCAATCAAGTTCTAAATAAAAGTACCAAAGTACTTTGGGTTACAATATAGTGCCCAGAGTCAAAAAGCTGGGTTTGGTCCTAGGTTATGGGTCTCCCAGCAGGACAATATAGGGAAAACACCGTGTGCACTGCTATAATATGGTGCAGAGACTAGGTGCCCAAATCCTTATGGTAAACAGTAGAAGAAGTCTCGCACTCAACTTAAGCATAGGTTTTTTCAGGTTTTATTGGTACTGAAGTAGCACTGGAGAAACGTTTCAGCCTATATCAGGCTTTCATCAGTCACTACAACATTAAAATTGAAAACAAAAATATAGTGTAATACAGTGTACAGATAACACCAAATACGTATAACAAAACAAAGTATATACAATTCATAGAACCGAGCCATATTTGTAAACTATTACAAGATCCGTAAGAGTATAACCAAGCACAATATTCTCGCTGGGCATGGCGATCTACCAACCAAATGTGAGAAAGACATAACGGAAGAAACACATACCGTGCTGTATCTTATCAAGGTGTGTGGACAGTTCCAATAGTCTGGACGTAGATATTGCGTGTTGCCTATAATGGCGTGATGAAGGAAGACAGTCACTCACAGCTGTGTAAGACATCAGTGTATAACTGATAGTGCATGGTGGTACTCACAGAAAATAGTCGCTTGTGGAAGCAAATTTTGCTGTAAGGATAGGGACCTGTGATGAACTGTGAACAATGATGGTAAATATCAGAGAGGAATGTAGGTGTGTCTACATAGTATAAGGCCATATCAATTCTGGGGACATCCCACCTATCTTATATTTACCTCAGGTAACGTAGCCCAGATGTAAAGTGATGGCCTCCCAGGGCGACCTATTTGAAATGTGTGCCGGCTGAAAAAGACATGAGGGGCTGGATGTTACATAAGAGTGGGTCACCGGTTACACGGTCGTAGTGGTTCAAAGGCACATCATACCTGTAGGGGAGCCGCTGTAGGAAATTGCGTTCCTGGCAGACACGGTATCCACCGCTTGTCTGTAGCCATGAGGGAGCGGTACTGTTTTTATCCCTGGGTATGAGTCATGTGCACACGTTGTAACCGGAAGTGACGCTGTATAGGAACGGCCAGACCGGAAGGACATGGCCGTGCGTGTCAGCCAGTGTGGATGCGTTCCACAGTAACAGCGGTAATGTATCTAGCAGAATCGCTAGACATTGCGCTGTGGGCAGTGTGCAGGCTGCAAGTAGTGATGGCCGTTATGCGGGCATGTGAACAATAGTATTATTGTATGTACAAGGCTGACACCTTGTTGTAATGGAAATGAGATGGGCGGACCTGAAAGGATGTGGGAATAAAAGGGTGGGGGCGTGCTCCAGTGTGTGTTGTAACTGCGATTGAAAACCACAGGGGGGCCCAGTGTGTATCAGAGCAGGTGTGGTTATGTGGATAACCATTTGTATCCTAGGGGGTAACATGCAGGTCATAAGAAGCACACAGTGTTGCATAGAAGTGAAGATGATGGAACATACACAACACAGGTGTCAACAGACAGGATGGATCTCAAGGTGGTCCGTGGTGCATAGTGTCACAGTGACAAGTGATTGATCCGGTGCAGATTCATGCTGTGTCAGACATCCTTAATATAGACGATTCTAAAAGATAAAAATAGATGTCAATCAAACATGTCATGTTACATATGTCATAAAACGTTATGAAAACATACTGGGATAATAGCAACCAGATAAATAGTGTCCTCAGACAAAAGCAGATAACTCATATTCCCTGTTGAGTCCTTTTGGGGACAGTGTGTCTAAACAGTGGATCCAGTATGCCTCTCGTTTTTTAAGCATAAGTATCCTGTTACCCCCCCTGCGTTGTGTGGGGACCTGTTCCAAAACTTGGAATTTTAGCTGTGAGATACTGTGTCCCGATGTGTGGAAGTGGTAGGGTAATGGTAGTAGGAGATTATTGCAGCGTATAGTGGATTTGTGTTTGGACACACGATCTCTAATGGGTTGTGTCGTCTCTCCTACGTACAGTAAGCCGCAAGGGCATTTAATTACGTAAACTACGTAGGCTGAACTGCACGTGAAAAACCCTCGAATTTTAAACTCCTTCCCGGAGTATGGATGTCTGACTACGTTTCCTTTCAATACGTTATTACATTGGACACAATTTAAACAGGGAAAGGTACCTTCCCTCGGTGTGCTCAGGAAGCTTTGTCTCATGACTGATTTTGTGCCAATATCCGCCCTGACAAGATTGTCCCTCAGACTCGGGGCTCTCTTAAAGCAAGGAAGGAAGGGTTGTTGAAATTCCCTGACCTTAGGAAAAGCATTGGAGAGAATGGACCAGTTGTTGCGTATCGCCCTATGTAATTTGTACATGTAAGGATGGAATGAATGTACAAAGGGGATGCGTGAGGTGGTGTCCATTTTTGGTCTACTGGTGGCGGTTCTGGATGTTTCTAGAATGGATGAGGGATAACCCCTGGCTCTGAATTTCTTTGTCATCTCTTGTATGCGTAATTCCCTGGTGTCGCTATTAGAGACTATGCGCTGTACCCTTTGATATTGTGCTTTGGGTATGGATTTCTTGGTTGATGGGGGATGGAGACTTTGAAAATGTAGGAGACTATTGCGGTCTGTACTCTTAGAGTATAAATCAGTGCTAAGGAGACCACTAGTGTCCTTAATCACCATAGTGTCCAAGAAATTCATGTTCCACCTATGGTAATTCATGGTGAACGAGATGCCTGGCCAAGAGGTGTTCAAAAAAGATAGAAAGGTATGGAGGGTCTCCTCCGAGCCCCGCCATATACAAAAGACATCATCTATATACCTTTTCCATACGATGGCATTCTCCCTAAAGAGGGGATTCAAATATATACTACTCTCCTCGAAGTGGACCATATACGCATTTGCATACGGAGGTGCTGCGTGTGAGCCCATCGCGGTCCCCCGTTTTTGAAGATAGAATGTATCTTCAAATAGAAAAAAATTGGAGGTAAGTATGGTCTTTAGGAGGTCAATACATAGTGATGTCTGGTCTGTGTCTCTATTTGTGTTCTCAAGTAAGTGGCGGACAGAGCTGATGCCCTCGTCATGGGGAATTGAGGTATATAAATCCCTCACATCTAGGGTCACCAAGAGGGCGTCCACTGGAATGGTGTTAATTTCTCCAATCAGTCGTAAGAATGAACCTGTGTCAAGTAAAAAAGATCTTGACTCCTGTATAAGGGGGGTGAGTATCCGTTCGACGTATCTTGCCAAAGGTGACAATATAGACTCTGTGGAGGCCACTATGGGTCTCCCTGGTGGGTTTTCGAGATTTTTGTGAACCTTAGGGAGTGTATAAAATACAGGTATAATGGGGTTAGGGTTCATAAGAAAACTACATGTTTTTTGATCCAGAACCCCCAGGTGTGTATATTTGTGAAGGATAGTTTCGATTGTGTGACGAATCTCATGTGTAGGATCCCTATCTAGTACCTGGTAGATAGAGCTGTCACTCAATTGTCTCATTATCTCTGCAAGGTATTTAGCCCTGTCCATGATCACCAGTGCCCCTCCCTTGTCTGCTGGTTTCATAATGATAGACTTGTCACCCTGCAAATTTTTGAGAGAATGTCTCTCCTCTACCGTCAAGTTGGGAGGATGGAAAAGGTTGCCTCTTTCAATGTCACCCCTAAGAGATGTGAACGCATCTTGTACAAAACCAACAAAAGTTTCGACTGCGTGGGAACTTTGTGGGGGTCTGAAGTGGCTTTTACTCCTAAGGCCCAAACTGGACGAGGATAACAATTTGGAATTACTGTCCATGGGGATAGTCTCTGTGACTGGAGGGATAGTGGAGAAATGTGCCTTTAGTCTGATCGAGCGAAAGAATCTCTGAAGATCCATATCTAACTCAAAGGTGCGGCACCGATACGATGGACAAAATGAGAGTCCTTTCTGCAAAAGAGAGTGTTCGGCCACACTTAATGTTCGAGATGAAATGTTTATAACTAGATTGTCCATACCTTCGATCGAGTGGTCCTGTATGTCTCCTGGTTTCTTCTTGTGTTTCTGTCCCCGTCTTGTCTTCTTGTGGGGTACCGCCGTTGTCCTAAAAAAGGAAGGGTTGACACTGAGGTAGTAGGTGCTGATTCGTGGTCCGACCCAGAGGTTGAGAGGTCTGAAGATGTAGGATGGTTTGGACGTATGGTAGTGCGCCGAGAGTTGTCCTGCCATCTGTACACTCTGTTGTTCTTGTAGTCCTCCGCGTCCCTTGCGAATTTATTTCGTTTCCTGGCTTCAATGTCCTTTTTGTGTCTGGTGATACGATCCTGGATTTCCGCCTTGAGTGAAGATAGCTCCTCTGGTGAACCTGTGGCAGATAACTGTATTTCAATAGATTTAATGTTCTCAATGCTATCTGCAATGGCGCGTTGGAGATGTTCCACTGTAAGGGTAATTAGATCTAGGGAACACTTATTGAGAATGTGCTCAAATTTAGTGCAAAAATCTGGTGAGTCTTTAAACAGTGTGGGGCGAAGAGGGACACGTAACCCCCTCGGGATTCGTTGTACCCGTATGTATTCGGACAAGGTAGCGCAATGAAGCTCAAGGTTCGTCTGGGATCTCAGTTCCCGTTCTAGATCACGACCACGAATCTCACGTGGTGGGATCAGTAGAAAATCACTGGATATTTTAGATTGGGCGAGAATATTGGCGGTTTCCTCTGCGTTGTAGGAAAACGTGGGGAGATTGGACATGGCTCTATAGCGTGCAAACACGTACAGGCAAAGTGTATATAGGGAAAACACCGTGTGCACTGCTATAATATGGTGCAGAGACTAGGTGCCCAAATCCTTATGGTAAACAGTAGAAGAAGTCTCGCACTCAACTTAAGCATAGGTTTTTTCAGGTTTTATTGGTACTGAAGTAGCACTGGAGAAACGTTTCAGCCTATATCAGGCTTTCATCAGTCACTACAACATTAAAATTGAAAACAAAAATATAGTGTAATACAGTGTACAGATAACACCAAATACGTATAACAAAACAAAGTATATACAATTCATAGAACCGAGCCATATTTGTAAACTATTACAAGATCCGTAAGAGTATAACCAAGCACAATATTCTCGCTGGGCATGGCGATCTACCAACCAAATGTGAGAAAGACATAACGGAAGAAACACATACCGTGCTAAGATACAGCACGGTATGTGTTTCTTCCGTTATGTCTTTCTCACATTTGGTTGGTAGATCGCCATGCCCAGCGAGAATATTGTGCTTGGTTATACTCTTACGGATCTTGTAATAGTTTACAAATATGGCTCGGTTCTATGAATTGTATATACTTTGTTTTGTTATACGTATTTGGTGTTATCTGTACACTGTATTACACTATATTTTTGTTTTCAATTTTAATGTTGTAGTGACTGATGAAAGCCTGATATAGGCTGAAACGTTTCTCCAGTGCTACTTCAGTACCAATAAAACCTGAAAAAACCTATGCTTAAGTTGAGTGCGAGACTTCTTCTACTGTTTACCATAAGGATTTGGGCACCTAGTCTCTGCACCATATTATAGCAGTGCACACGGTGTTTTCCCTATATACACTTTGCCTGTACGTGTTTGCACGCTATAGAGCCATGTCCAATCTCCCCACGTTTTCCTACAACGCAGAGGAAACCGCCAATATTCTCGCCCAATCTAAAATATCCAGTGATTTTCTACTGATCCCACCACGTGAGATTCGTGGTCGTGATCTAGAACGGGAACTGAGATCCCAGACGAACCTTGAGCTTCATTGCGCTACCTTGTCCGAATACATACGGGTACAACGAATCCCGAGGGGGTTACGTGTCCCTCTTCGCCCCACACTGTTTAAAGACTCACCAGATTTTTGCACTAAATTTGAGCACATTCTCAATAAGTGTTCCCTAGATCTAATTACCCTTACAGTGGAACATCTCCAACGCGCCATTGCAGATAGCATTGAGAACATTAAATCTATTGAAATACAGTTATCTGCCACAGGTTCACCAGAGGAGCTATCTTCACTCAAGGCGGAAATCCAGGATCGTATCACCAGACACAAAAAGGACATTGAAGCCAGGAAACGAAATAAATTCGCAAGGGACGCGGAGGACTACAAGAACAACAGAGTGTACAGATGGCAGGACAACTCTCGGCGCACTACCATACGTCCAAACCATCCTACATCTTCAGACCTCTCAACCTCTGGGTCGGACCACGAATCAGCACCTACTACCTCAGTGTCAACCCTTCCTTTTTTAGGACAACGGCGGTACCCCACAAGAAGACAAGACGGGGACAGAAACACAAGAAGAAACCAGGAGACATACAGGACCACTCGATCGAAGGTATGGACAATCTAGTTATAAACATTTCATCTCGAACATTAAGTGTGGCCGAACACTCTCTTTTGCAGAAAGGACTCTCATTTTGTCCATCGTATCGGTGCCGCACCTTTGAGTTAGATATGGATCTTCAGAGATTCTTTCGCTCGATCAGACTAAAGGCACATTTCTCCACTATCCCTCCAGTCACAGAGACTATCCCCATGGACAGTAATTCCAAATTGTTATCCTCGTCCAGTTTGGGCCTTAGGAGTAAAAGCCACTTCAGACCCCCACAAAGTTCCCACGCAGTCGAAACTTTTGTTGGTTTTGTACAAGATGCGTTCACATCTCTTAGGGGTGACATTGAAAGAGGCAACCTTTTCCATCCTCCCAACTTGACGGTAGAGGAGAGACATTCTCTCAAAAATTTGCAGGGTGACAAGTCTATCATTATGAAACCAGCAGACAAGGGAGGGGCACTGGTGATCATGGACAGGGCTAAATACCTTGCAGAGATAATGAGACAATTGAGTGACAGCTCTATCTACCAGGTACTAGATAGGGATCCTACACATGAGATTCGTCACACAATCGAAACTATCCTTCACAAATATACACACCTGGGGGTTCTGGATCAAAAAACATGTAGTTTTCTTATGAACCCTAACCCCATTATACCTGTATTTTATACACTCCCTAAGGTTCACAAAAATCTCGAAAACCCACCAGGGAGACCCATAGTGGCCTCCACAGAGTCTATATTGTCACCTTTGGCAAGATACGTCGAACGGATACTCACCCCCCTTATACAGGAGTCAAGATCTTTTTTACTTGACACAGGTTCATTCTTACGACTGATTGGAGAAATTAACACCATTCCAGTGGACGCCCTCTTGGTGACCCTAGATGTGAGGGATTTATATACCTCAATTCCCCATGACGAGGGCATCAGCTCTGTCCGCCACTTACTTGAGAACACAAATAGAGACACAGACCAGACATCACTATGTATTGACCTCCTAAAGACCATACTTACCTCCAATTTTTTTCTATTTGAAGATACATTCTATCTTCAAAAACGGGGGACCGCGATGGGCTCACACGCAGCACCTCCGTATGCAAATGCGTATATGGTCCACTTCGAGGAGAGTAGTATATATTTGAATCCCCTCTTTAGGGAGAATGCCATCGTATGGAAAAGGTATATAGATGATGTCTTTTGTATATGGCGGGGCTCGGAGGAGACCCTCCATACCTTTCTATCTTTTTTGAACACCTCTTGGCCAGGCATCTCGTTCACCATGAATTACCATAGGTGGAACATGAATTTCTTGGACACTATGGTGATTAAGGACACTAGTGGTCTCCTTAGCACTGATTTATACTCTAAGAGTACAGACCGCAATAGTCTCCTACATTTTCAAAGTCTCCATCCCCCATCAACCAAGAAATCCATACCCAAAGCACAATATCAAAGGGTACAGCGCATAGTCTCTAATAGCGACACCAGGGAATTACGCATACAAGAGATGACAAAGAAATTCAGAGCCAGGGGTTATCCCTCATCCATTCTAGAAACATCCAGAACCGCCACCAGTAGACCAAAAATGGACACCACCTCACGCATCCCCTTTGTACATTCATTCCATCCTTACATGTACAAATTACATAGGGCGATACGCAACAACTGGTCCATTCTCTCCAATGCTTTTCCTAAGGTCAGGGAATTTCAACAACCCTTCCTTCCTTGCTTTAAGAGAGCCCCGAGTCTGAGGGACAATCTTGTCAGGGCGGATATTGGCACAAAATCAGTCATGAGACAAAGCTTCCTGAGCACACCGAGGGAAGGTACCTTTCCCTGTTTAAATTGTGTCCAATGTAATAACGTATTGAAAGGAAACGTAGTCAGACATCCATACTCCGGGAAGGAGTTTAAAATTCGAGGGTTTTTCACGTGCAGTTCAGCCTACGTAGTTTACGTAATTAAATGCCCTTGCGGCTTACTGTACGTAGGAGAGACGACACAACCCATTAGAGATCGTGTGTCCAAACACAAATCCACTATACGCTGCAATAATCTCCTACTACCATTACCCTACCACTTCCACACATCGGGACACAGTATCTCACAGCTAAAATTCCAAGTTTTGGAACAGGTCCCCACACAACGCAGGGGGGGTAACAGGATACTTATGCTTAAAAAACGAGAGGCATACTGGATCCACTGTTTAGACACACTGTCCCCAAAAGGACTCAACAGGGAATATGAGTTATCTGCTTTTGTCTGAGGACACTATTTATCTGGTTGCTATTATCCCAGTATGTTTTCATAACGTTTTATGACATATGTAACATGACATGTTTGATTGACATCTATTTTTATCTTTTAGAATCGTCTATATTAAGGATGTCTGACACAGCATGAATCTGCACCGGATCAATCACTTGTCACTGTGACACTATGCACCACGGACCACCTTGAGATCCATCCTGTCTGTTGACACCTGTGTTGTGTATGTTCCATCATCTTCACTTCTATGCAACACTGTGTGCTTCTTATGACCTGCATGTTACCCCCTAGGATACAAATGGTTATCCACATAACCACACCTGCTCTGATACACACTGGGCCCCCCTGTGGTTTTCAATCGCAGTTACAACACACACTGGAGCACGCCCCCACCCTTTTATTCCCACATCCTTTCAGGTCCGCCCATCTCATTTCCATTACAACAAGGTGTCAGCCTTGTACATACAATAATACTATTGTTCACATGCCCGCATAACGGCCATCACTACTTGCAGCCTGCACACTGCCCACAGCGCAATGTCTAGCGATTCTGCTAGATACATTACCGCTGTTACTGTGGAACGCATCCACACTGGCTGACACGCACGGCCATGTCCTTCCGGTCTGGCCGTTCCTATACAGCGTCACTTCCGGTTACAACGTGTGCACATGACTCATACCCAGGGATAAAAACAGTACCGCTCCCTCATGGCTACAGACAAGCGGTGGATACCGTGTCTGCCAGGAACGCAATTTCCTACAGCGGCTCCCCTACAGGTATGATGTGCCTTTGAACCACTACGACCGTGTAACCGGTGACCCACTCTTATGTAACATCCAGCCCCTCATGTCTTTTTCAGCCGGCACACATTTCAAATAGGTCGCCCTGGGAGGCCATCACTTTACATCTGGGCTACGTTACCTGAGGTAAATATAAGATAGGTGGGATGTCCCCAGAATTGATATGGCCTTATACTATGTAGACACACCTACATTCCTCTCTGATATTTACCATCATTGTTCACAGTTCATCACAGGTCCCTATCCTTACAGCAAAATTTGCTTCCACAAGCGACTATTTTCTGTGAGTACCACCATGCACTATCAGTTATACACTGATGTCTTACACAGCTGTGAGTGACTGTCTTCCTTCATCACGCCATTATAGGCAACACGCAATATCTACGTCCAGACTATTGGAACTGTCCACACACCTTGATAAGATACAGCACGGTATGTGTTTCTTCCGTTATGTCTTTCTCACATTTGGTTGGTAGATCGCCATGCCCAGCGAGAATATTGTGCTTGGTTATACTCTTACGGATCTTGTAATAGTTTACAAATATGGCTCGGTTCTATGAATTGTATATACTTTGTTTTGTTATACGTATTTGGTGTTATCTGTACACTGTATTACACTATATTTTTGTTTTCAATTTTAATGTTGTAGTGACTGATGAAAGCCTGATATAGGCTGAAACGTTTCTCCAGTGCTACTTCAGTACCAATAAAACCTGAAAAAACCTATGCTTAAGTTGAGTGCGAGACTTCTTCTACTGTTTCCCAGCAGGACAATGACTCCAACCATACTTAAAAAAGCACCCAGAAATCGATGGAAACAAAGTAATGGCGAGTTCTGAAGTGGCCAGCAATGAGTCTGGATCTAAATCCCACTGAACACCTGTGGAGAGATCTTAAAATTGTTTTTGAGAGACAGTACTCTTCAAATATGAGCGACCTGGAGCTGTTTGCAAAAGAAGAGTGGTCCAAAATTCCAGTTGATTGGTGTAAGATGTTTGTTGATGGTTATAGGAAACAATTGATTGCTGTTATTTATTCCAAAGGGTATGCAACCAAATATTAAGTTGAGGGTGATAACCTTGTCTTGGGTGACAATCTTGCCTAGTTTGGGGATTTTGTGTCAAGTTATGTCCAATTTGCCTTTTTTTCTCAGTTTTTATTCTGTTGTTGTTCATGTACACACAACGGAAATAAACATGTGTATAACAAAACATGTGTAATTGCATTAATTTTCTTGGAAAAATGCTTCATTTTCTGGAACAATTTCAATGGTGCCAACACTTTTGGCCATGACTGTATAATACTAGGCAACTGCCCCTCCTTGAATGGTAGGTGTGTGAGTGGTTGTATCATCAGTATTTTATACAGTATTGTATCACAGTGCACATTGTATCATTGTACAGTGGTTGTATCATCAGTATTTTGCATAAGATGCGCCAATTCTGGCACTTGGCTTCGCTCTTCCCACTTTCCCTGGTGCAGTTGCAAGTGAGTTGACAGTTGGGGGAGGGTTGATGTGACCTTTGTTTTGTCATGCGACATCAAGCCCAGAGGTTAGTAATGAAAAGGCGTCTATAAGACTCCTCTCTTATTAACCTCATAGTGATATTATGAAAAAACACACTTCCAGAATAAAGTCCTTTATATGAAATAATGACAGACTCCATTATTGAATATAAAGTAAACCATACTCACAACATCGCTCATTCCACTGAAGCCATGTTCACCTGTTACAATAATAAAATAATAAACAATAATATTCCTCACCTGTTGGCCGAGAATGTAATAATCCATAATGTTCAACGACGATCCTGATGACTTTGAGAGAAGTCACTGATAGTCAAGCAGCAGTCACTCTCTCTTGGACAGCTGGCTACACACTGGCAGGAGCGTGTAATCACTCCTGCAGTGTGTAGCCCTGAGCTGCGATGAGGGAGGTCAGATGAGTTCATCAGCTGATGAGCCCTGGTGATCTCACTTATGGCACCACCGCTACGTGAGACGTTCTCAAGTAGCGGTGGTGCCATAAGTGAGATCTCCGGAGCTCATCAGCTGATGAACTCGTGTGACCTCTCTCAAGGAAGCTCAGTGCTATGCACTGCGGGAACAATGAAGCTCCTGTCAGTGTATTGCTGACAGCCGTTTAGAGCAGTCACATCTCCCGATGTGACTGTTCTACATGTGAGATCTCTGTGGGACACTCTGCATTACGTGGACTATGGTGGATGGGAGAGTATATGGTTGTTTATTATTTTTGATTGTTTATAGGAGACAAGGGCATCAGGAATTTGGTGTTAGGTGAGTACAATTTGTTTTTTATTTTTATTTTAAAATGTATTTGATTATTTTACATGTTTTATATTTTTTCCCTTTTTTTAAGTTTGAACACAAGAGCCGGCTGATGAGAGACTACTTCTCCCATCAGCAGATACTGCTATCACTATAACAGCAGTGGTAGCCTGATGGGAGTAGTAGTCTTTCATCAGCCGATGCCTGTTGATCTGCGGTAATCTTTTTACCGCAAGTCACAGTCACAACTGCGGGGTCACGCTGACATCATGACCTTGCCGCACTGATGGTAACGATCTACCAGCGGTAATGCTACCACCGATCAGAACCATCACGCGGTTGTTTCCCATGCTGTCACACAGAAGACAGCGTGAGATACCTCATAGGAAGAGCATAAAATGCAAGCAAAAACTCAGCAAATCTGCAAACATTTTTATACCTGCGTTTTTGCTGTGGATTTGAGTGACGCAATTGAAGTCAGTGGGTGAAAAACGCTAAAAATAAAGAATTGTCATGCTGCCGAAAAAAAGCACACTGCAAATACTGAAAGGTAAATTACCGTATATATACTCATGTGTAAGCCGAGTTTTTAAGCACTTTTTTTGTGCTGAAAACGCCCCCTGTTATGATCCTAGTGGCAAGGATCGCAGGTCGGACTAGCTAAGTAAATGAACAGACTACTAGCTCTGGGGAAGTGGTAACTAGATTGACCGCAACCTGATCCTATCCGCAAACAACTATAGGCAGCCGTGGAACGTTACCTAAAAATCCTAGACGTCTCTTCACGGCCTGAGAAACTGACTATTCCTGGAGGGAAAGAAAGTCCTCTCTTGCCTCAGTGGAATGACCCCAAAGATATAGAATAGCCCCCCACAAATATTAACGGTGAGTTAAGGGGAAAGCACAAACGCAGAGATGAAATCAGATTTAGCAAATGAGGCCCGCTAATACTAGATAGCAGAAAATAGGAAGGGAACTGTGCGGTCAATAAAAAACCCTATTCAAAATATCCACGCAGAGATTGCTCGAGCCCCCGCACCAACTAACGGTGCGGGGGAAGCAACTCCGTACCCCAGAGCTTACCAGCAAAAAGAAATCACATATTAGCAAGCTGGACTAGACTCATCATACACAGAAATCATATTGCAGGCAGATGAGCAAAAAATATTCAAACAGAACTTAGCTTATCCTGAAGAGGCAGAAAACGAGATAATCAGGAGTAATCAGAATAGCACTGAATACATTGACAGCCGGCAACAAGTGGAAGTGAAGCAGAGCTAAATAGGAGCCTCCCTGGTGAATAACGAGGCAGCTGATCCAGCCAGACCCGCAGGATAATAAACCAAACCACCAGGGGGAGCCAAAAAACCAAAGTCACACAATACCATCTGTGACCACAAGAGGGAGCCTGAAAACGGAGTTCACAACAGTACCCCCCCCTTGAGGAGGGGTCACCGAACCCTCATCAAAACCCCCAGGGCGATCAGGGTGAGCCACATGGAAGGCACGAACCAAATCGGCCGCATGAACAACAGAGGCGACAACCCAGGAATTATCCTCCTGACCATAGCCTTTCCACTTAACCAAATACTGAAGCCTCCGTCTAGAAATACGAGAATCCAAGATCTTCTCCACCACGTATTCCAATTCTCCCTCAACCAGCACAGGGGCAGGAGGCTCAACCGAAGGAACCACAGGCACCACATACCTCAGCAACAACGACCGATGGAACACATTATGAATAGCAAACGATGCCGGGAGGTCCAAACGAAATGACACAGGGTTAAGGACTTCCAAAATCTTATAAGGACCGATAAACCGAGGCTTAAACTTAGGAGAGGAGACCTTCATAGGAACAAAGTGAGAAGACAACCACACCAAATCCCCAACGCGAAGTCGGGGACTCACACAGCGACGGCGGTTGGCAAAGCGTTGAGCCTTCTCTTGTGACAGCTTCAAATTGTCCACCACATGATTCCAAATCTGATGCAACCTATCCACCACAACATCCACTCCAGGACAGTCAGAAGACTCCATCTGACCTGAGGAAAAACGAGGATGAAACCCTGAATTACAAAAAAAAAGGCGAAACCAAAGTAGCAGAACTAGCCCGATTATTAAGGGCAAACTCGGCCAATGGCAAAAAAGTCACCCAGTCGTCCTGATCAGCAGAAACAAAACATCTTAAATAGGTTTCCAAAGTCTGATTAGTGCGCTCGGTTTGGCCATTTGTCTGAGGATGGAAGGCCGATGAAAAAGACAAATTAATGCCCATCTTAGCACAAAAGGTCCGCCAAAATCTAGACACAAACTGGGATCCTCTGTCGGAAACAATATTTTCAGGGATCCCGTGCAAACGAACCACATTTTGAAAAAACAGAGGAACCAACTCGGAGGAGGAAGGCAACTTAGGCAAGGGCACCAAATGGACCATTTTAGAAAAACGATCACACACCAACCAAATGACCGACATTCTCTGAGAGACAGGGAGATCTGAAATAAAATCCATGGAAATGTGCGTCCAAGGCCTCTTCGGGACAGGCAAAGGCAACAACAAGCCACTGGCACGAGAACAGCAAGGCTTAGCCCGAGCACAAATTCCACAAGACTGCACAAAGGAACGCACATCCCACGACAAGGAAGGCCACCAGAAGGACCTAGCCACCAAATCTCTGGTACCAAAAATCCCAGGATGGCCTGCCAACACCGAAGAATGAACCTCGGAAATAACTCTGCTGGTCCATCTATCTGGGACAAACAGTCTCTCCGGTGGACAACGGTCAGGTCTATCCGCCTGAAACTCCTGCAGCACTCGCAAATCTGGGGAGATGGCAGACAAAATCACCCCTTCTCTGAGGATACCAGCTGGCTCTGAATCACCAGGAGAGTCAGGCACAAAACTCCTAGAAAGAGCATCAGCCTTCACATTCTTCGAACCAGGCAGGTATGAGACCACAAAATCAAAACGAGAGAAAAACAATGACCAACGAGCCTGTCTAGGATTCAGCCGCTTGGCCGACTCGAGATAAATCAAATTCTTGTGATCAGTCAAGACCACCACACGATGCTTAGCTCCCTCGAGCCAATGTCGCCACTCCTCAAATGCCCACTTCATAGCCAACAACTCCCGATTACCAACATCATAATTCCGCTCGGCAGGCGAAAACTTTCTTGAAAAGAAATCACATGGCTTCATCACAGAGCCATCAGAGCTTCTCTGCGACAAAACAGTCCCCGCTCCAATCTCAGAAGCATCAACCTCGACCTGGAAAGGAAGGGAGACGTCTGGCTGACATAAGACCGGAGCCGAAGAAAACCGGCGCTTCAGCTCCCGAAAGGCCTCCACAGCCGCAGGAGACCAATTAGTAACATCAGAACCCTTCTTGGTCAAATCCGTCAATGGCTTAACAACACCAGAAAAATTAGCGATGAAGCGACGGTAAAAATTAGCAAAACCCAAGAACTTCTGAAGACTCTTAACAGATGTAGGCTGAGTCCAGTCATGAATAGCCTGAACCTTGACTGGGTCCATCTCAATAGCAGAAGGAGAAAAAATGAAACCCAAAAAAGAGACCTTCTGGACTCCAAAAAGACATTTTGAGCCCTTCACAAATAAAGCATTGGCACGCAGGACCTGAAACACCATCCTGACCTGCTTAACATGGGACTCCCAATCATCCGAAAAAACCAGAATATCATCCAGATACAAAATCATAAATTTATCCAGATATTCGCGGAAGATGTCGTGCATAAAGGACTGAAAGACAGAAGGAGCGTTAGAAAGTCCAAAAGGCATCACCAAGTACTCAAAATGGCCTTTGGGCATATTAAATGCAGTTTTCCATTCATCATCCTGCTTAATACACACAAGGTTATACGCACCACGAAGATCTATCTTGGTGAACCAACTAGACCCCCTAATGCGAGCAAACAGATCAGATAACAATGGCAAAGGATACTGAAATTTGACCATGATTTTGTTTAGAAGGCGATAATCAATACAAGGTCTCAAGGAACCATCCTTCTTAGCCACAAAAAGAACCCCGCACCAAGAGGGGAGGAGGAGGGGCGAATAAGTCCTTTCTCCAAAGACTCCTTTATATAACTCCGCATAGCAGCATGCTCCGGCACTGACAAATTGAAAAGTCGTCCCTTAGGAAACTTACTACCAGGAATCAAATTTATAGCACAATCACAATCCCTATGAGGAGGTAGAGAACTGAGTTTGGGCTCATCAATTACATCCTGGTAATCTGACAAAAACGCAGGGACCTCAGAAGGAGTGGATGAAGCAATTGACACCACAGGAGCGTCGCCATGAATTCCCTGACAACCCCAACTTGACACAGACATTGCTTTCCAATCCAGGACTGGATTATGAGTCTGCAACCATGGCAGGCCCAACACGACAACATCATGCAAATTATGCAATACAAGAAAGCGAATCACCTCCTGATGAACAGGAGTCATGCACATGGTCACTTGTGTCCAGTACTGAGGTTTATTCGTAGCCAATGGTGTAGCATCAATTCCCCTTAGTGGAATAGGGAATTTTAAAGGCTCCAAAACAAAACCACAGCGCCTGGCAAATGACAAATCCATCAGACTCAGGGCAGCACCTGAATCCACAAAAGCCATAACCGGGTAAGATGACAGGGAACAAATCAGGGTAACAGACAAAATAAACTTAGGCTGTAAAGTACCGATGGTGACAGATTTATCAATCTTTTTTGTGCGCTTAGAGCATGCTGAGATAACATGAGCTGAGTCACCACAGTAAAAGCACAACCCATTTTGCCGTCTATAATTTTGCCGTTCACTTCTGGTCAGAATTCTATCACATTGCATAGACTCAGGTGTCTGTTCAGAAGACACCGCCAAATGGTGCGCAGGTTTGCGCTCCCGCAAACGCCGATCAATCTGAATGGCCAGAGTCATTGACTCATTCAGACCTGCAGGCGTAGGGAACCCCACCATGACATTCTTAATGGCTTCAGAAAGACCTTTTCTGAAATTTGCAGCCAGGGCACACTCATTCCATTGAGTAAGCACCGACCATTTCCGAAATTTCTGGCAGTACACCTCTGCATCATCTTGCCCCTGAGAGAGGGCCAACAACGCTTTTTTAGCCTGTTTCTCAAGATTAGGTTCCTCATAGAGCAATCCAAGGGCCAGAAAAAACGCATCCACACTGAGCAATGCAGGATCCCCTGGAGCCAATGCGAAAGCCCAATCTTGAGGATCGCCACGCAAGAAAGAAATAATAATCTTAACTTGCTGAACAGAATCCCCAGAGGAACGAGGTTTCAAAGAAAGAAACAACTTGCAATTGTTCTTAAAATTCAGGAACCTAGATCTATCTCCAGAAAACAACTCCGGAATAGCTATTCTAGGCTCTGACAAAGGACTGTGCATAACAAAATCCTGAATACTTTGTACCCTTGCAGCAAGATGATCTACACTGGAGGCTAAACTCTGGATATCCATATCAGCAGCTGAACTCAGAGCCACACCAAGATTAAGAGGAGGAGAGAAGCCAGACACACAGCAGCTAGACACACGGCAGCAAAAAAAAAAAAAAAAAAATCTCCAAGCTTCTTTTCTCCTGCTTCTGCCATGCAATTAACACTTTATAGGCCGGCTGTACTGTTATGATCATAGTGGCAAGGATCGCAGGTCGGACTAGCTAAGTAAATGAACAGACTACTAGCTCTGGGGAAGTGGTAACTAGATTGACCGCAACCTGATCCTATCCGCAAACAACTATAGGCAGCCGTGGAACGTTACCTAAAAATCCTAGACGTCTCTTCACGGCCTGAGAAACTGACTATTCCTGGAGGGAAAGAAAGTCCTCTCTTGCCTCAGTGGAATGACCCCAAAGATATAGAATAGCCCCCCACAAATATTAACGGTGAGTTAAGGGGAAAGCACAAACGCAGAGATGAAATCAGATTTAGCAAATGAGGCCCGCTAATACTAGATAGCAGAAAATAGGAAGGGAACTGTGCGGTCAATAAAAAACCCTATTCAAAATATCCACGCAGAGATTGCTCGAGCCCCCGCACCAACTAACGGTGCGGGGGAAGCAACTCCGTACCCCAGAGCTTACCAGCAAAAAGAAATCACATATTAGCAAGCTGGACTAGACTCATCATACACAGAAATCATATTGCAGGCAGATGAGCAAAAAATATTCAAACAGAACTTAGCTTATCCTGAAGAGGCAGAAAACGAGATAATCAGGAGTAATCAGAATAGCACTGAATACATTGACAGCCGGCAACAAGTGGAAGTGAAGCAGAGCTAAATAGGAGCCTCCCTGGTGAATAACGAGGCAGCTGATCCAGCCAGACCCGCAGGATAATAAACCAAACCACCAGGGGGAGCCAAAAAACCAAAGTCACACAATACCATCTGTGACCACAAGAGGGAGCCTGAAAACGGAGTTCACAACGGCCCCCCCTCAGCTTATACACAAGTCATTGTCCCAGAAAGATGGCAGGGAGGGGAGCGACGGAGCAGTGGGTCACAGAGGCAGGAGCCGGTGGCTACGGCTGTAACTGTGCCCGCTGCTAAAGAGAAATTAATATTCACTGCACTGGCAGTGAATTCTCATTTCTCTTATAGCGCGCACAGTTACAGCCGCAGTCACCGGCTCCTGCCTCTGTGACCCGCTGCTCCGTCGCTTCCAGCACACATCCTACTTACCTTCCCTGCGTGGCGTCGCTGCATCTTGTTCCAGCGCCAGCAGCTCTTCTGGCTGAGCAATCACGAGTCCCCTGCCCAATAAGGTAATGAATATTCACACCTCGCAACTCCCTTAGGCGTGGTGTGAATATTCATTACTTTAATGATCAGGGACACATGATCGCTTGGCCGGAAGAGCTGCTGGTGCCGAAACGAGATGCAGTGAGGGAGCATAAGGAAGGTAAGTAGGATGTGTTTTTTTAATAGGATCCATACATACAAGTATAAGCGATTGTAAAGATTATAAGGGATACCTCAGGAGGCTCTTTGCATGGAACAAGACAACTACAGGACACAGTTTTATAAGTGGTAAAGTCTATATTATCACATGGTGATTCGAACAAGTGCAGAGAGAAACTCAAGTCCACAACACTTGGTGTAAATATTAAACACAGCTTAACAGTCTATAGGAAACTTCAGAGGAAAATGCAATCACGCAGAAAGTCTATGAAGCACAATTATTCTTGAGGATACTTGACACGAATAAGTCCTTGGTAGTCCAAACACAGATAGATATGCTTATAAGGCAGTTCAAATAATATCTTAGCACAACCAGGGAGGCCTGGGTAATAGTCTCAGGTTTAAGCAGAGCAACAACAGCTCACATGTCCAGCAAATGCAGATGGAAACAAACAAAAGCATCCAGATGGAGAATTACTGGAAACCGATGTATGCAGCAGAAACTCAGAGCTGAGTAGCAGGATCTCCACACAGGTTCACAGGAGCAGGTGCAGGTGCAAAGCCAGGGAGTCGTCAGGAGCTGGATGCAAGGCAGAATACTCTAGCACAGACTAAAGGCTGGGGTGGAGTTATATAGCAGGAAGACACAGTGCACATGAGACCAAAGACGCCATCTTGGAAAAGGGCAGTAATGCACAAAAGGTAATCAAACTGTTCAGAGTCCTGACATTACTCCCTCCTTAGAAGTGGCCTCAGGACGATCCTGGACCTGGTTTCTCAGGGAATCCTTGATGAAAACGAGAGATCTTCTGTTGGGCATTGATGTTTTCCACAGGTTCCCAAGAGTCTTCCTCAGGGGGATATCCCTGCCATCTTATAAGATATTGGAGCTGATTCCTGTGAATCCTGGAATCAATAATTTCCTCCACCACAAATTGTTCTTGCCCATCAATCACCACAGGCTGCGGAGGTGGCACAACACGTCCCTGGAAGGTATTAGGAGATACAGGCTTTAGTAAAGATACATGAAAAACTGGGTGTACCTTCATAGTCCTAGGCAGCTTCAGACGGCAGGCCACAGAGCTCACAATACCGTTGATCTTGAAAGGGCCAACGAATTTCTGTCCAAGTTTTTGTGAAGGAACGTTTAACTTCAGATTCTTAGTTGATAACCACACGGAATCTCCTACCTTGAACATGGGTGCAGGTTTACAGAATCTATCAGCCGATCTCTTATAACGTTCTTGAGCCGTGGTCAGGGATTCCTTCAGAACCTCCAGATTTTGCCTCATCTCAGTCAGCCTTTCCTCAACTGCTGGAACCGGAGAATTAATTGGAGACCTAGGTAAGATACATGGATGATAACCCAGATTGGCAAAGAAAGGAGTGAACTTAGTGGAGGCGCTCTGAGAATTATTGTATGAAAATTCTGCTAACGGCAGCAACTCCAACCAATCATCCTGGAGATGGCTAACATAGCATCTTAGATATTGTTCCAATGTCTGGTTGGTACGCTCAGTCTGACCATTTGTCTGGGGATGGTAAGTGGAAGAGAGACAGACATTAATATTGAGTGTAGAGCAAAACCCCTTCCAGAATCTTGAAGTGAACTGTACTCCACGGTCAGAGATCATCCGGGACCCCATGCAGCCGGAAGACATTCTGAATAACCAAGTTCACTGTATCCTTAGCTGAGGGGAGGCGGGTGCATGGAACAAAATGAGCGACTTTAGTCAGGCGATCAACTACCACCATGATTGTATTCATGCCCCCCGATGTAGGCAGCTCCACAATAAAGTCCATTGATATAGACCCCCAAGGTCGGGACGGAACAGGTAATGGCTGCAGGAGACCCGTAGGTGCCACACGAGGAGTCTTGAAACGAGCACATACCTCGCAAGAGAGAACATAGTCCTTAGTATCCTTCAGGCAAGTTGGCCACCAGAAAAATCGGCTTAGGAACTCTTGTGTCTTCTGTACCCCCCTGTGACCAGCCAACTTGGAGTCATGTACCAACTTGAGGATCTGCAGACGGACGGCCTCAGGGACGTAGATACGTCGATCTCTGAACCACATGCCACCCTTAAAGACAAGATTAATATCAACAGGTGGGTTGGCCAGAAATACATCACCGTCATAAGCCTCCCTGCACTTCTTCCACAAGTCCTGATCGTGGATAACTCCTCTGAAATTGGCATCAGATAGAATGGTCTTGGACGGGGCTCCAGGTAGGGAATCCGCAGCATGGATTCGGGATAAAGCATCAGCCTTCCCATTACGAGAACCTGGACAGTACGAGATAACAAAGTTAAATTGATTTAAAAATAAGTTCCAATGAGCCTGACGAGGAGAAAGACATCTAGCAGATCTAAGGAACTCTAAATTGCAATGGTCAGTTAGCACTATGATCTGTTGTGCAGCTCCTTGCAGATGATGCTTCCATTCCTTGAAAGCCGCAATAATAGCCAGCAATTCCTTGTCTCTCACATCGTAATTCTTCTCTGCTGAGGTTAGTCTACGGGAAAGGAAAGCACAAGGATGTAGCAGACCCTTCTCTCCAGTTCTTTGGGAGAGAATAGCCCCCAAGGCATTATCAGAAGCGTCCACCTCCACAATGAAAGAAAGTGTTGGATCTGGGTGTATCAACAGAGGTGCGGAGGTGAAACAGATCTTAAGCCGATCAAAAGCTTCTTGAGCCTGTGATGACCACTTAAAGGGCTTTTCCTTCTTTGTCAAGGAAGTAATGGGACGGACAATATCAGAAAAATTCATATACAGGTTGACTACATCCACTGAGGCCAACATAAATCCAGGTTGCCAAACAAATTGTTTAATATACATCAAAAAAGAATTAGTGTCTTTTGTGTATGAGGGAATGCTTGTCAATAATTGTCGCAATAAACAATCAATATACTTAGAGAGTGGTTCTGTGAGGGACCCGACCCCAGACACGAGGGGTCGGCCCGGTGGGTCTATGGTCCCCTTATGTATCTTAGGGACATGGTACCAATGTGGTTTCATGGGGAACTCCGGCAGCAATTTTTCAGCTTTCTTCTGTGAGATAACATTGGTTTCCACCGCTTTTCTCAATAACGATCTCAATTCACCCTTGTATTTAAATGTGGGGTCACCTTGAAACTTCCTATATGTGTTCGTGTCTGCCAACTGTCTGTTAGCCTCCCTGATATACATGTCTTTATCCGCTGGCCATACTATGGTGTCCTCCCACCCTGCTATTTCTTTTAATGCACCCTTTTCCATAGAAGTGAGATTAGGTGGAGCTTTCTGGTATATAAGAACTTCTACATCTTTTAACACTTGTGTCTCAAACAGATCAATAACGTTCCCCGGGGAAATGGGGGGCATATATTTAGATGTTACCCCCCAGTGAATGGTGTTATGGGCGCTACATGGTATGCATGAGTATGAGGTTCGTCCTCTGTGAGGCTCAAAAGTAATTCAGCCTCCCCTCGGTTCTCAGCTAGAGTCTTAAAATCCGCCCCAGCCATGAAGCCTAATGGTCCTACAGTACATGGTAGTTCTCCTTCTAAAGTGCTGGGTACTATTGAGTTATTAAGGAACGATCTGTACAGATAAATAAATAATCTTTATTTTTATATAGCGCTAACATATTCTGCAGCACTTTACAGGTTGCACACATTATCGTCGCTGTCCCTGTTGGGGCTCACAATCTAAATTCCCTATCAGTATGTCTTTGGAATGTGGGAGGAAACCGGAGTACCCGGAGGAAACCCACGCCAACACGGAGAGAACATACAAACTCTTTGCAGATGTTGTCCTTAGTGGGGCTTGAACCCAGGACTCCAGTGCAAGGCTGCTGTGCTATCCATTGCGCCACCATGCTGCCATTACAGATGGATCTTCCTAATAGATTTAAACAGATCGATGTTAAAATCTGTTAAATCAAAGTCAGTGGGAATACAATAATTTAGGCCCTTTGCCAACAAAGATAGATGCGCAGCATTGAGAGGGTGGCTAGTCAGATTAACCACATGTTGATCAGGGGGTTCTTCTATCGTTTCTGTCTCCACGAGACATTTTTTCTTTTGCGATTCTGTGTAAAACCATTGGTATCATCTGTATTCCCTCCGTGTAATACACTAATATAAATGTACTGCCGGTTTTTCTAAAAAATTGTGGCGATGTTGCAAGGTTTCGACTGTATGTTAGTGATGCTGGTTATATATATCTAAAGGGGATTGTGAGGGTATGTGCACACGTCCGGATTTCTTGCAGAAATTTCCTGAAGAAAACCGGAAATTTTCTGCAAGAAATCCGCATTTTTTTTTTTTGCGTTTTTTTTCCGTTTTTTTCGCGTTTTTTTAGCATTCTGCAAGCGTAATTAGTAAAGTTTTCCAAGCGATCTGTAGCATCGCTTGGAAAACTGACTGACAGGTTGGTCACACTTGTCAAACATAGTGTTTGACAAGTGTGACCAACTTGTTACTATAGATGCTGCTTATGCAGCATCTATAGTAAAAGATAGAATGTTTAAAAATAATAAAAAAAATAAAAAAAATGGTTATACTCACCTGCAGGCGTCCGTTCCTATAGATGCCGGTGTGGTTCAGGACCTTCCATGACGTCGCGGTCACGTGAGCGGTCACATGACCGGTCTCGACCAATCACAGGACCGTGACGTCATCGCAGGTCCTTCACCACACACCAGCTATAGAAACCGAAGCGGCAGCATGCAGCGGAGAGGCGGGAAGACATCGAAGGTGAGTATAGGACTATTTTTTATTTTAATTCTTTTTTTTTGACCAATTATATGGTGCCCAGTCCGTGGAGGAGAGTCTCCTCTCCTCCACCCTGGGTACCAACCGCACATAATCTGCTTACTTCCCGCATGGTGGGCACAGCCCCGTGCGGGAAGTAAGCAGATCAATGCACTCCTAGGTGTGCGGAATCCCCTGCAATTCCGCATTTTAATGAACATGTTGCTTTTTTTTCCGCGATGCGATTTTTTTGCGGAAAAAAAGGCTACATTTGCACAAAAAATGCGGAATACACTGAAAATAATGGGAGGCATATGTTAGTTTTTTTTTTCGCGTTTTTATCACGTTTTTATAGCGAAAAAAACTGAACGTGTGCACATGGCCTAATAGTTCGTTTGAGATAGTCACCAAATGCCATTAGAGTAAGCACGGTTGGATATAGTTGAACAGATGTCTGTTAATTATTTGACTCAGGGATATATAACGTTACTTCTTATATTCATAATGCTTTAAATACCAGGTTTAATATACGCTATACATAAGTTCAATACAGCGTTTACTCATTGAATTGTTATGAATTGTTTTTAGTTGTTTTTAGTATTACGTACCAGTGATTGGGCTGAGTGGATCTGGGAGGAGGGGTGCTTACTGCATAAACTCCTTCTGGCGTCACGTCTGTCCATTCACAAACCAGTTGAAGCGCTCAAGCAGCGCGAAACGGCTGTCGTTTGAGCTTGTACACTCCTTTGTATATGCACCCCCGAGCCGTGAATATTTTAATGCAATAAAGATTCATCTGCTTTGAAGATCGGTGAGTGCTGCCACTTCTTCCTTCTAATGATTTACAACAGTGTGTCTTCTGGGCTCGGCACCCGAGATCAGCTGGCCAGCGTCTGCTAACAGCCGGTGTGTTCACAAAGCTTGAAATTGGATAGTGCGGTCAGCTGTTTTCTGATTCAGTGCACCAAATTATAAGCCCCACGAAGATCCAGTTTAGAGAACATCTTAGCATGGCGGACTCTTTCCAGTAATTCGGGAATCAGAGGCAAAGGGTAACGATTTCGTATGGTTACCTTATTGAGCTCTCCATAGTCCACACAGGGTCTCAGGGACCCATCCTTCTTCTTTACAAAAAATATAGGTGCCCCTGCTGGTAAGGAAGAAGGACGTATGAGGCCTTTGGCCAGATTTTCATCAATATACTCCTTTAAGGCTTGAAGCTCAGGTGCCGCCAAAGGATATACGTTACCAAAAGGAATAGCTGCCCCAGGAAACAACTCAATGGGACAGTCATAATGCCTGTGTGGAGGAAGCTGATCTGCATTCTTCTTGTCACAGATGTGACTCTTTATATGCTGAAGGTAAAGTAAATACCTGTACATGTGGTTCCGTAGCCGTGGAGTCAGGGACAGCTTCTGTTAACGCTGAGTTGCTCCTTGTTGGAAAGATAATCTCCTTGGTCTCCCAATTGATAATTGGGTTCTGAGAACGCAACCAAGGAATGCCTAAAATCACAGGAAAATGAGGAGAAGAAATTAACAAGAAAGAGAGTTGGTCTTGATGATTAGGCTCCAACAAAATCTCAAGGGGTGCGGTCTCCTGATCCACAGGCTCAAAGATTAAAATTGACCCATCCACTGTTTCCATGGTAATTGGAGAGGCTCTTTGCTGAATTTCAATACCATGTTCTTGGCAAATGCGATATCCATAAAATTGTCACCTGCACCAGAGTCAATCATAGCTGCACTGGAAATCCACTGTCCTGTACACAGGATCTTAATTGGGAGAGAACAGTGAGAGTTCTTTTCATTTAGCTCCTTGGCTGGTGAAGTCATAGAAAGTGAATGGAATACAGCGTTTAAAGGCAGGCTACATTCAGAGATGTCAGATTCATCATCATAGTTGTCATACTCCCCTACTGCTGCTAGCACCTTGTTAGGCCACTTGGGACACTTGGGACAGTTGATTAGAAAGTAGTCAGACTGGCCGCAGTAGAAACATAGACTTTCTCGAAGGCGATGCTCCCAGCGCTCATTACTCTCGCGCCTCTGAACAGAATCAATTTGCATGGGCACCTCCTCTACCTCTCGAGATGTTTTACCTGCAGGCTCTTTGGAAGGAAGGGAAAAGTTAGAAATACGGTTATATGCAGCAAACTTCTCCAGCCTACGCTCAGTAAGGCGAATGTCAATGCGCACACAATGCTGTATAAATGTTTCTAGCTCTTGTGGTGATTCAGAGCGAGCTAGTTCATCCTTTACAATGCTAGACAGACCCCTTTTAAAAATAGGTAATTGTGCATAACTGTCCCAATTAGTACCTACCGCTAATCTCCTGAATTCAGTAGCATACTCAATAACAGAATGTTTAGCCTGGCATAAAGACAATAAAGCAGATTCAGCGGTTGCACGGCGATTAGGGTCATCAAACATTAATGCCATAGCGGCCAAAAAATCGTCCAAATTATTTAACCGCGGGTCACGAGACTCAATCATCGGATTCGCCCAGGCGAGCGCTCGTGCGGTCAGCAGCATTATTACACACAATACTTTGGATCTATCATTAGGAAAACGGTCAGCATGCACATCAAAATATAGCATACATTGATTCACAAAGCCACGAAATTTGTCGCGATCGCCATTAAATCTGAATGGGGGCAACGTAGGTGGGCTAGCTGGTGGCGGTTGCCCAGAGGGTAAAGCCGCTTGTGCAGCTATTTGCGTCCTTATGTCGTGAAAAGCCCATCCATACTGGGACTCCATGCCAGCAAGTTTGTTTTCCTGGGCTGCCATGCGGGTGCTTAAGTCCTGCAAAGTCTGTCCAAACATTTGTTGATTGTGTTCAAAGCTTCCAAACTTCTTTTGCAGACCTTCCACATCTTTCTGCAGTGATCTAATTATGGAAAACACCTGCTTTAATCTGCTTTCTGTAGTCTTTGTTCCAGCAGTCTCCTCTTTTGACTCTTTGCATGGAACAAGACAACTACAGCACACAGTTTTATAAGTGGCAAAGTCTATATTATCACACGGTGATTCAAACAGGTGCAGAGAGAAACTCAAGTCCACAACACTTGGTGTAAATATTAAACACAGCTTAACAGTCTATAGAAAACTTCAGAGGAAAATGCAATCATGCAGAAAGTCTATGAAGCACAATTATTCTTGAGGATACTTGACACGAATAAGTCCTTGGTAGTCCAAACACAGATAGATATGCTTATAAGACAGTTCAAATAATATCTTAGCACAACCAGGGAGGCCTGGGTAATAGTCTCAGGTTTAAGCAAAGCAGCAACAGCTTACATGTCCAGCAATTGCAGATGGAAACAAACACAAGCAGCCAGATGGAGGATTACTGGAAACTGATGTATGCAGCAGAAACTCAGAGCTGAGTAGCAGGATCTCCACACAGGTTCACAGGAGCAGGTGCAGGTGCAAAGCCAGGGAGTCATCAGGAGCTGGATGCAAGGTAGAATACTCTAGTACAGACTAAAGGCTGGGGTGGAGTTATATAGCAGGAAGACACAGTGCACATGCGACCAAAGACGCCATCTTGGAAAAGGGCAGTAATGCACAAAAGGTAATCAAAATGTTCAGAGTCCTGACCGCGATAAGGAGCCATGTAAACAAGGATGGGGATAAGGAGCCATGTATACAGGGACGGGGAGCCATGCATACAAAGATGGGGACGTGAAGTCATGCATACAAGGATGTGGACGGGGAGCTATGCATACAAGGATTAGGATGGGGAGCCATGCATACAAGGACAGGGATGGGGAGTCTTGCATATGGAGCGCCCGCTAGGGCCATGGGGTACTCCGGCCGGGCCGTACGAGCCTTCAAGGGGATTGTCACGGAAGCAGTGACCCGGACCGTGGCCCTGGGCATCCAATAAAAGTGAATTGAAAGGGGAATAAAGTTTTAGGGAGATTAATCGTGACGCCACCTGTGGTGTTCAGCAATGAGTGGCCGACGCTGCTTAAGGGGACCGCTGGGGCCTGATGAAGACGCAGCTGGGTCGGTTCTGCTCTCCACAGATGTAGCGGGGCCCAAGGCTGACCGGGACTGTTGAAAGGGATTGTGGATGTTGGGGTGCATGTTATGACCCCAATGGCAGAGGGTCTCAAAAGTACATAAAAAGTCTGCAAACACAAAAAACCAGCTCATAGGGCAGTGGTAACTGGGCTGACCATATATCTAATCCTAGCACCACAAATAGCAGCAGCCGGGGAACGTGCCTACGTTGGTTCTAGACGTCTCGCGCCAGCCGGAGAACTAACTAACCCTAGAAGGGAAAAGATAGACCTTTCTTGCCTCCAGAGAAAAGACCCCAAAAGTTGGATACAAGCCCCCAACAAATAATAACGGTGAGGTAAGGAGAAAAGACAAACGTAAGAATGAACTAGATATTTAGCAAAGAGAGGCCCACTGACTAATAGCAGAATATAGTAAGATGTCTTATATGGTCAGCAAAAGCCCTATCAAAATTTCCACGCTGGATATTCAAGAACCCCCGAACCGTCTAACGGCCCGGGGGGAGAACACCAGCCCCCTAGAGCTTCCAGCAAAATCAGGAATCACATTTAGTACAAGCTGGACAAAAATTAAGAGCAAAGCAAATAACCAAAAAACAAGGAAGCAGGACTTAGCTTAATTTTGCAAGATCCAAGACCAGCAGACAGGAGCAAACAGAAAGGAACTGATTACAACGATGCCAGGCACTGGACTGAGAAACCAGGAAGTTTATATAGCAACACCCCTGGACTAACTACCCAGGTGGGTGCCAAACTGAGGAAAGACAATCCCAGAGTCATATCACTAGTGACCACAAGAGGGAGCCAAAAAAGTCTAATTCACAACAGTACCCCCCCTTTAAGGAGGGGTCACCGAACCCTCACCAAGACCACCAGGGCGATCAGGATGAGCAGCGTGAAAGGCATGAACTAAATCGGCCGCATGCACATCAGAGGCAACCACCCAGGAATTATCCTCCTGACCATAGCCCTTCCACTTGACCAGATACTGAAGCCTCCGCCTGGAGAGACGAGAATCCAAGATCTTCTCCACCACGTACTCCAACTCGCCCTCAACCAACACCGGAGCAGGAGGCTCAACAGAAGGAACCACAGGCACAACGTACCGCCGCAAGAAAGACCTATGGAACACGTTGTGAATGGCAAACGACACCGGAAGATCCAAGCGAAAGGACACAGGATTAAGGATTTCCAATATCTTGTAAGGACCGATGAAGCGAGGCTTAAATTTAGGAGAGGAGACCTTCATAGGAACAAATCGAGAAGACAGCCATACCAAATCCCCAACACGATGTCGGGGACCCACACCGCGGCGGCGGTTGGCAAAACGCTGAGCCTTCTCCTGTGACAACTTCAAGTTGTCCACCACATGATTCCAGATCCGCTGCAACCTATCCACCACGGAATCTACCCCAGGACAGTCAGAAGGCTCCACATGTCCCGAGGAAAAACGAGGATGGAAACCAGAGTTGCAAAAAAATGGCGAAACCAAAGTAGCGGAACTAGCCCGATTATTAAGGGCAAACTCAGCCAACGGCAAGAAGGTCACCCAATCATCCTGATCTGCAGAAACAAAACACCTCAAATAAGCCTCCAGAGTCTGATTAGTTCGCTCCGTTTGTCCATTAGTCTGAGGATGAAAGGCAGACGAAAACGACAAATCAATGCCCATCTTAGCACAAAAGGATCGCCAGAACCTGGAAACAAACTGGGATCCTCTGTCAGACACAATATTCTCAGGAATGCCGTGTAAACGAACCACATTCTAAAAGAACAAAGGAACCAGATCGGAAGAGGAAGGCAGCTTAGGCAAAGATACCAAATGGACCATCTTGGAAAAGCGATCACATACCACCCAGATGACAGACATGCCCTGAGACACCGGAAGATCTGAAATGAAATCCTTGGAAATGTGTGTCCAAGGCCTCTTCAGGACAGGCAAGGGCAAGAGCAACCCGCTGGCACGAGAACAGCAAGGCTTAGCTCGAGCACAAGTCCCACAGGACTGCACAAATGACCGCACATCCCGTGACAAGGAAGGCCACCAAAAGGACCTAGCCACCAGATCTCTGGTGCCAAAAATTCCCGGATGCCCTGCCAACACCGAGGAATGAACCTCGGAAATGACTCTGCTGGTCCACTTATCAGGAACAAACAGTCTGTCAGGTGGACAAGAGTCAGGTCTACCAGCCTGAAATCTCTGCAACACACGTCGCAAATCCGGAGAAATGGCTGACAGGATAACTCCCTCTTTGAGAATACCAACTGGTTCTGCGACTCCAGGAGAGTCAGGCACAAAGCTCCTTGAAAGAGCATCAGCCTTCACATTCTTTGAACCTGGTAAATACGAGATCACAAAGTCAAAACGGGAGAAAAACAATGACCAGCGGGCCTGTCTAGGATTCAGGCGTTTAGCAGACTCGAGATACATCAGATTTTTGTGATCAGTCAAGACCACCACACGATGCTTAGCACCCTCGAGCCAATGACGCCACTCCTCAAATGCCCACTTCATGGCTAACAACTCCCGATTGCCAACATCATAATTCCGCTCAGCAGGCGAAAACTTCCTAGAGAAAAAAGCACATGGTCTCATTACAGAGCAACCAGGGCCTCTCTGCGACAAAACGGCCCCCACCCCAATCTCAGAAGCATCCACTTCAACCTGAAAGGGAAGTGAGACATCAGGCTGGCACAAAACAGGCGCCGAAGTAAACCGGCGCTTCAACTCTTGAAAGGCTTCCACGGCTGCAGGAGCCCAGTTAGCAACATCAGAACCTTTCTTGGTCATATCCGTCAAAGGTTTAACAACGCTAGAAAAATTAGCGATAAAACGACGGTAGAAGTTAGCAAAACCCAAGAACTTCTGAAGACTCTTAACTGACGTGGGTTGAGTCCAATCATGAATAGCTCGGACCTTGACTGGGTCCATCTCCACCGCAGAAGGGGAAAAAATAAAACCCAAAAAGGGAACCTTCTGTACTCCAAAGAGACACTTTGAGCCCTTAACAAACAAAGCATTCTCACGCAAAACCTGAAACACCATCCTGACCTGCTCTACATGCGAGTCCCAATCATCAGAAAAAACCAGAATATCATCCAGATAAACAATCATAAATTTATCCAGATACTTCCGGAAAATATCATGCATAAAGGACTGAAACACTGAAGGAGCATTAGAGAGCCCGAAAGGCATCACCAAGTACTCAAAATGACCTTCGGGCGTATTAAATGCAGTTTTCCATTCATCTCCTTGCTTAATGTGCACAAGGTTGTACGCACCACGAAGATCTATCTTGGTGAACCACTTGGCACCTTTAATCCGGGCAAACAAGTCCGACAACAGAGGCAAAGGATACTGAAATTTAACAGTGATTTTATTCAGAAGCCGATAGTCAATACAAGGTCTCAAAGATCCGTCCTTCTTGGCCACAAAAAAGAATCCCGCACCAAGAGGGGAAGAGGATGGACGGATATGCCCCTTCTCCAGAGATTCCTTGATATACGAACGCATTGCGGTATGCTCAGGTACAGACAGATTAAATAATCTTCCCTTAGGAAATTTACTACCTGGAATCAAATCTATAGCGCAGTCACAGTCCCTATGAGGAGGAAGAGCACTGGACCTGGACTCGCTGAATACATCCTGGTAATCAGACAAATACTCAGGAACTTCCGAAGGAGTAGAGGAAGCAATAGACACCGGCGGGGAATCACCATGAATTCCCTGACAGCCCCAACTTGACACAGACATTGCCTTCCAATCCAAGACTGGATTATGGGTCTGTAACCATGGCAGACCCAAAACGACCAAATCATGCATTTTATGCAGAACAAGAAAACGAATCACCTCCCGATGTTCAGGAGTCATGCACATGGTTACCTGTGTCCAAAACTGCGGTTTATTTTCCGCCAATGGCGTAGCATCAATACCTCTAAGAGGGATAGGATTTACCAACGGCTCAAGAACAAAACCACAGCGCTTGGCAAACGACAGATCCATAAGACTCAGGGCAGCACCTGAATCCACAAACGCCATAACAGGGTAAGAGGACAATGAGCAAATTAAAGTCACAGACAAAATAAATTTAGGTTGCAAGTTACCAATGGCGACAGGACTAACAACCCTTGTAAGGCGTTTAGAGCATGCTGATATAACATGTGTAGAATCACCACAGTAAAAACACAACCCATTCTGACGTCTATGATGTTTCCGTTCATTTCTAGTCTGAATTCTACCACATTGCATTAAATCAGGTGTTTGTTCAGACAACACCACCAGAGGATTCGCGGCTTTGCGCTCCCGCAAACGCCGGTCAATTTGAATAGCCAGCGCCATGGAATCATTCAGACCTGTAGGAATGGAGAAACCCACCATCACATTCTTAATGGCTTCAGAAAGACCATTTCTGAAATTTGCGGCCAGAGCACACTCACTCCACTGAGTAAGCACGGACCATTTCCAAAATTTTTGGCAATACACTTCAGCTTCATCCTGACCCTGAGAAATAGCCAGCAAGGCTTTTTCTGCCTGAATTTCAAGATTGGGTTCCTCGTAAAGCAATCCGAGCGCCAGAAAAAACGCATCAATATTTGCCAATGCCGGATCTCCTGGCGCTAGCGAGAAAGCCCAATCCTGAGGGTCGCCCCGTAAGAAAGAGATAACAATTTTTACTTGCTGAGCTGAGTCTCCAGATGAACGGGGTCTCAGAGATAGAAACAATTTACAATTATTCCTGAAATTCCTAAACAAATCGGTCTCCAGAGAACAGTTCAGGAATAGGTATTTTAGGTTCAGACATTGGACTACTGGTAACAAAATCCTGTATGCCCTGCACACGAGCAGCAAGCCGATCCACACCTGCAATCAAAGTCTGGACATCCATGTCTGCAGCAAGCACAAGCCACTCAGAGGTAAAGGGGAGTAAAAAAGAGAGGAAAGAAAAAAAAAAAACAACTCAGACTTTCCTTTCTTGTAATCCCACTTCTGCAATGCATTAAACATTCAACCTTGGCCTGGCATACTGTTATGACCCCAATGGCAGAGGGTCTCAAAAGTACATACCAAGTCTGCAAGCACAAAAAACCAGCTCATAGGGCAGTGGTAACTGGGCTGACCATATATCTAATCCTAGCACCACAAATAGCAGCAGCCGGGGAACGTGCCTACGTTGGTTCTAGACGTCTCGCGCCAGCCGGAGAACTAACTAACCCTAGAAGGGAAAAGATAGACCTTTCTTGCCTCCAGAGAAAAGACCCCAAAAGTTGGATACAAGCCCCCAACAAATAATAACGGTGAGGTAAGGAGAAAAGACAAACGTAAGAATGAACTAGATATTTAGCAAAGAGAGGCCCACTGACTAATAGCAGAATATAGTAAGATGTCTTATATGGTCAGCAAAAACCCTATCAAAATTTCCACGCTGGATATTCAAGAACCCCCGAACCGTCTAACGGCCCGGGGGGAGAACACCAGCCCCCTAGAGCTTCCAGCAAAATCAGGAATCACATTTAGTACAAGCTGGACAAAAATTAAGAGCAAAGCAAATAACCAAAAAACAAGGAAGCAGGACTTAGCTTAATTTTGCAAGATCCAAGACCAGCAGACAGGAGCAAACAGAAAGGAACTGATTACAAAGATGCCAGGCACTGGACTGAGAAACCAGTAAGTTTATATAGCAACACCCCTGGACTAACTACCCAGGTGGGTGCCAAACTGAGGAAAGACAATCCCAGAGTCATATCACTAGTGACCACAAGAGGGAGCCAAAAAAGTCTAATTCACAACAGGTGCAGGACTGAGGGTGCGGGAAATGACTGGAGGATTGTATTTTTCTTTACCTTTACTTGGTAGTTGAAGGTGCAGTCCAGGGCATGGGTAACAGGTGATGATGGGGGTCCGGGCAGCCTGGAAGCAACTTAGGATCCATCTTGCCAGGTGAAGTTGGAGTCCTTCCTACTGCGCTGTTTTCTTAGTTCCTTGCTGCTTTAAGCTTTGCTCAAGTTCCTCTCCTGTGTGTTGCTTCTAACCTGTATGACAGACAGCGTGAGCCTATCACTAGCACTGCCTTTTCACTGGCAGCCCTGGGCTCTTGATTTGCTGTGGTACCTCTGGGTGTTTGGTGTGGCCAGGGAGCTTGCAGTTCCCTGCCTTCCAGATTCGGCTGTCGGGGCATACAGCACCCACACAGCCAAGGACTCTGGCGTCCTATTTTGTCAGCACTCCGGTCTGGGGTGAGCTTGGTTACAGCTCCACTCCCAAGGTTCTCCTCGACTTCTCTCCTCTCCTCTCAGACTCAGACAACCGACTAACTAACTCTGCCTCCAGGCCAGAACTTATAGGGAAGCTCCCCTGAAACTGGGTGTTTCAACTCCCCTTTCTGGTCTGGAGTCAGGAATGTGTTGGGTGCTGGTGTTACCTGGTAAGGGGACCCCTCTTTGCTTGCAGACATGACATCACCCCCTGTGAGAGAGGCAATGCCACTGTGACAACTGGACTCCTGGGGTGCCACACATACAAGGACAGGGATGGGGAGCCATGTATAGCAGGATAGGGATGAGGGGACAATGCATACCTTGTTTATACTCAAGTTAATAAGTTTTCCCAGTTTTTTGTATCAAAATTAGGTGCCTCGGCTTATACTCGGGTCAACTTATGCTCGAGTATATACACGGTACTGATCATTCTCATTGAATTAGCTGGCATAAAGATTCCATAGCGTTTTTGGACCATTTCCGCTGAAAAAAATGCACACAAGGTTAGACTGCGACATCGCATCTAGTTATTGTCAGTGATGCTTACATTGTGACCTGCAACCTAACACGACCACCATACAGCAGATTTTTAATTTTTGCTCACAGGTCAAAAGTCACATGTGACTTTGCCACCATTGATATCAATGCAAATTCCTTGCAACCACGACTTTCCTGCACACTGTATACAATTTCTACAATTTGTACAGCCTAAGTGCAGTTCTAAAATAGTTGCGTAACAGCAAATTGAAGACATGTTACACAATTATTTAGTCAAATTACTTGTCTGAGACTTGCTGTTGCACAAGGCAAGTTGGGATGTAGCCCCAGACTAAAAATTTTCTATTTTCAGCTTTGCTTTGGACACTGTTATTGATGCAATTGTAAAATCTACAAAGTCATCTCATAGTTTTCATAGTGAACATTAAATTATGGCTTCATTATAAAATTAAAGGAACAAAAATTTAGCACTCTAAGATACTGTACATGACCTCGGGCAGCTGGGACCCACTTACAGAAAGTATTCAGACCCAATTAAATTTTTCACTCTTTGTTTCATTGCAGCCATTTGGTAAACTCAAAAAGTTCATTTTTTTTTATCATTAATGTACACTCTGCACCCCAACTTGACTGAAAAAAAAAACAGAATTATAGACATTTTTGCAAATTTATTAAAAAAGAAAAACTGAAATATTACATGGTCATAAGTATTCAGACCCTTTGCACAGTATTGAGTAGGAGCACCCTTTTGAGCTAGCACAGCCATGAGTCTTCTTGGGAATGATGCAACAAGTTTTTCACACCTGGATTTGGCGATCCTCTGCCATTCTTCCTTGCAGATCCTCTACAGTTCCATCAGGTTGGATGGTGAACGTTGGTGGACAGCCATTTTCAGGTCTCTCCAGAGATGCTCTGTCAAGAATGGTCACAGAGTTGTTCTGAAGCCACTCCTTTGCTATTTTAGCTGTGTGCTTAGGGTCATTGTCTTGTTGGAAGGTGAACCTTTGGCCAAGTAGCATAGCACTCTGGAAGAGGTTTTCATCCAGGATATCTCTGTACTTGGCTGCATTCATGTTTCCTTCAATGGCAACCAGTCATCCTGTCCCTGCAGCTGAAAAACACCCCCATAGCATGATGTTGCCACCACCTTGTTTCACTGTTGGTATCGTATTGGGCAGATGATGAGCAGTGCCTGGTTTTCTCCAAACATACCACTTAGAATTATCACCAAAAATGTCTATCTTTGTCTCATCAGACCAGAGAATCTTGTTTCTCATAGTCTGGGAGTCCTTCATGTGTTTTTTAGCAAACTCTATGCGGGTTTTCATATGTCTTGCACTGAGGAGAGGCTTCCGTTGGGCCACTCTGCCATAAAGGTCCGACTGGTGGGGGGCTGCAGTGATAGTTGACTTTTTGGAACTTTCTCCCATCTTCCTATTGCATCTCTGGAGCTCAGCCACAGTGATCTTGGGGTTCTTCTTTACCTCTCTCACCAAGACTCTTCTCCCACGATTGCTCAGTTTGGCTGGATGGACAGGTCTAGGAAGGTTTCTGGTGGTCCCAAACTTCTTCCATTTAAGGATTATGGAGGCCACTGTGCTCTTAGGAACCTTGAGTACTGTAGAAATTCTTTTGTAACCTGGCCAGATCTGTGCCTTGCCACAATTCTGTCTCTGAGCTCCTTGGCCAGTTCCTTTGACCTCATGATTCTCATTTGGCCTGACATGCACTGTGAGCTGTGAGGTCTTATATAGACAGGTGTTTGCCTTTTCAAATCAAGTCCTATCAGTTTAATTAAACACAGCTGGACTCCAATGAAGGAGTAGAACCATCTCAAGGAGGATCACAAGGAAATGGACAGCATGTGATTTAAATATGAATGTCTGAGCAAAGGGTCTGAATACTTATGACCATGTGATATTTCAGTTTTTCTTTTTTAATAAATATGCAAATATTTCTACATTTCTGTTTTTTTCAGTCAAGATGAGGTGCAGAATGTACGTTAATGAGAAAAAAATGAACTTTTTTGAATTTACCAAATGCCTGCAATGAAATAAAGAGTGAAAAATTTAAAGGGGTCTGAATAATTTACGTACCCACTGTACCTGCAAACAGGTAATTACAGTGGGTTAATGGATGGATCGCAGACACGAATTCCAGGCACAGCTTGCAGAATAATGTGGGAGGCAACAGATTTATGGCCCTTGCATCCCTATGTGAGCTCCTTCGTTCCCATCCCAGTTATGAATATTGTTTTTTTATGAACAGTAAAGATCCTACAGTTATGGCAGGCATATTTCTGGCATTGTGGCGAATGTAACACATTGACTTATATAACTGGACGGTCACAAAAGTCTCAAATTACAATCTGACAGATGGATTATTATTATTTATTATTATAGCACCATTTATTCCATGGCGCTTTACATGTGAGGAGGGGTATACATAATAAAAATAAGTACAATAATCTTGAACAATGCAAGTCACAACTGGTACAGGAGAGAGGACCCTGCCCGCGAGGGCTCACAATCTACAAAGGATGGGTGAGGATACAGTAGGTGAGGGTAGAGCTGGTCGTGCAGTGGTTTGGTCGATCGGTGGTTACTGCAGGTTGTAGGCTTGTCGGAAGAGGTGGGTCTTCAGGTTCTTTTTGAAGGTTTCGATGGTAGGTGAGAGTCTGATATGTTGTGGTAGAGAGTTCCAGAGTAGGGGTGATGCGCGAGATAAATCTTGTATGCGATTGTGGGAAGAGGAGATAAGAGGGGAGTAGAGAAGGAGATCTTGTGAAGATTGCAGGTTGCGTGCAGGAAAGTACTGGGAGACGAGGTCACAGATGTATGGAGGAGACAGGTTGTGGATGGCTTTGTATGTCATGGTTAGGGTTTAGTACTGGAGTCTCTGGGTAATGGGGAGCCAGTGAAGGGATTGACAGAGGGGGGAGGCTAGGGAATAGTGGGGGGACAGGTGGATTAGTCGGGCAGCTGAGTTTAGAATAGATTGGAGGAGTGCGAGAGTGTTAGAGGGGAGGCCACAGAGCAGGAGGTTACAGTAATCGAGATGGGAGATGATGAGGGCATGGACTAGGGTTTTTGCAGATTCTTGGTTTAGGAATGTACGGATCCGTGAAATATTTTTGAGTTGAAGGCGGCAGGAAGTGGAAAGGGCTTGGATATGTGGTTTGAAGGAGAGATCAGTGTCATGGATGACAATATATACCATGTTTCCTGTGTAGCAAAAGCTAAAATCATAATAGGAAATATGACAATAATATCCCCCTCCTGGGACCTACACAGGCGAATATATCCTCAGTTTCAGATCTCTTAATTCTTGAGACCCTAACCACATCCTATGAGCAGTCCCCATATGAGCTCCCCGAACAAAGATATGTGGGAGTGCTATTTATCCAATAAAAGCAGATTTTGAGTTTTTGTCATTGTCAGTCCTAGAAGACAGAGTTCGCTGTGTTGCTATACCTCAACATGTCCATCAATCTAATCAACTCTTCCTGCTGTATATCATCCTATCTGCTGACCAAATACCTTTTTTAATATCTTAATTTTCACACATTTTAATGGTCTGCATTTGAACTGCCAAATCCAGACCTACCATGAGTCTGACCCAAATTCAACTGACTAAGGCCGGTGTCCCACTTGCAACTTCAATGCGAGAAACTCGTGCAAGTCTCTCACGTCAATACCCAGCACTGCCGGCGGTTCAGACCGGAGCATTCAGCTGCATAGAAATACATGTAGCCGCACACTTCGGTCCTGAGTGCCGGCGGCAGAGCCAGGTATTGAGCCGAGAGACTCGCACGAGTTTCTCACATTGCAGTTGCAAGTGGGACACCGGCCTTATAAGCATATACGAGGCTGGTCAGTTTAGGTCATGAAAACCCCTGACAGTTTGTATTTCAGGTTCTGTGATATGGCCATGAAAGTTGGATGTGTGAATGAAGCAGAATGCAGACTACAATTATCATCTGTATTTTGGCTTCTGCTTGTATTAGAAAAAAAAACATCCTATTGCTCCACCATATTGCATAAACCAATAAAGTCTAATAGACCCCATTGTCACATACACATGTGGTCAAACGATCTATGAAAACGAACAAATGAAAGTCAGACATTGCTTTTCAACCATGCTTTCACAGAATGATGGTACCCCTGAAAATAATGTGACAAAAGGGACATATAAAATCAAGGTGTGTCTACTAACTAGCATCACATTTGTCTACAATCTTGGAATCAGTGAGTGGGCCTGTATATAGGCCTAAAGGTACTCACTGTGCTGTTTGGTGACATGGTGTGTATCACACTCAACATGGACCAGAGGAAGCGAAGAAAAGACTTGTTTCAGGAGATTAGAAAGAAAATTATAGACAAACATGTTAAAGGTAAAAGTTATAAGACCATCTCCAAGCAGCTTGATGTTCCTGTGCCTACAGTTGCACATATTATTCAGAAATGTAAGATCCATGGGACTGTAGCCAACCTCCCTGGATGTGACCGCAAGAGGAAAATCGATGACAAATCAAAGAGATCGATAATACGAATGGTAACAAAAGAGCCCAGAAAAACTTCAAAACAGATTAACCCCTTAACGACCGCCGATACGCCTTTTAACGGCAGCCGCTAAGGGTACTTAAACCACAGCGCCGTTAATTAACATCGCTGTGGAAAAAGTGAATAGCGCCCCCCAGAGTCGGATTTTCTCTGTGGTCTCGGTTGCCGAGGGTAGCCGAGACCCCAGAGAACATGATTCGGGGGGTTTGTACCGACCCCGAGTTGCGATCGCCGGTAATTAACCGTTTACCGGCGGTCGCAACAAAAAAAAACAAAAACGCGATTTGCCATTTAATTTCTCTGTCCTCCGATGTGATCGCACATCGGAGGACAGAGAAATAGGGTCCCCGATGGCCCCCAATACTCACCTATCTCCCCCGGTGCTCCTCGTGGCTCCCGATGGGCGCCGCTATCTTTTTCCGGGGAAAAAATGGCGGGCGCATGCGCAGTGCGCCCGCCGCCCGGCACCCAGAGGGTGCCGGGGGTAGCCGAGACCCCAAAGAACATGCTTGGGGTCGGTTTTTACCGACCCCTGTTTTGCGATCGCCGGTATATAACTGTTTACCGGCGGCGACCGCAAAAAAAAAAAAAAAAAAGCGATCTGTAATTCTCTGTCCTCTGATGTGATCGCACATCAGAGGACAGAGAAATAGGGGGATTCGGGGACCCTATCATACTCACCCGGTGTCCCTGGGTCCTCCTGCGTCTCCTCTTGCCGGCCAGCTTCTTCCTCGGGAAAGAAAATGGCGGGCGCATGCGCAATGTGCCCGCCATCTGCTGCCATCTGCCGGCCGGCAGGAGAGACGAGTTGGGGCTAAAATTAGGGTTAGGGTTAGGGCTAGGGTTAGGGTTAGGGCTAGGGCTAGGGTTAGGGCTAGGGTTGGGGCTAAATTTAGGGTTAGGGTTAGGCTACTTTCACACTAGTGTTTTTTGGCTTCCGTCGCAATGCGTCGTTGGAGAAAAAACGCATCCTGCAAAAGTGCTTGCAGGATGCTTTTTTTCTTCATTGACTTGCATTAGCGACACATTGCGACGGATTGCCACACGTCGCATGCGTCGCTTTGGCGGACCGTCGGCACAAAAAACCGCTACATGTAACTTTTTTTGTGCGACGTGTCCGCCATTTCCGACCGCGCATGCGCGGCCGGAACTCCGCCCCCGCACCTCACAATGGGGCAGCGGATGCGTTGAAAAAACAGCATCCGCTGCACCCGTTGTGCGGCGCTTACAACGCTAGTGTCGGTACGTCGGCCCGACACACTGCGATGGGCCGAGTACGGCGCTAGTGTGAAAGTAGCCTTAGGCTTCTTTCACACTTGCGTCGGTACGGGGTGGTCGCAATGCGTCAGCCCGACGTACCGACGCACGTTGTGAAAATTGTGCACAACGTGGGTAGTGGATGCAGTTTTTCAACGCATCCGCTGCCCAGTCTATGTCCTGGGGAGGAGGGGGCAGAGTTACGGCCACGCATGCGCGGAAATGGCAGACGCGATGTACAAAAAAAAGGTTACATTGAACTTTTTTTGTGACGACGGTCCGCCAAAACACAACGGATCCAGTGCACGATGGACGCGACGTGTGGCCATCCGTCGGTAATACAAGTCTATGGGCAAAAAAGGCATCCTGTGGGCACATTTGCAGGATCCGTTTTTTGTCCAAAACGACGGATGCCACACGACGCAAGTGTGAAAGTAGCCTTAGGGTTAGGGTTGGGGCTAAAGTTAGGGCTAGGGTTAGGGTTAAATTTAGGGTTAGGATTGGGGCTAAAGTTAGGGTTAGGGCTAGGGTTGGGGCTAAAATTAGGGTTAGAGTTGGGATTAGGGTTAGGGTTTGAATTAGGGTTGGTATTAGGGTTACGTTTGGGATTAGGGTTACGTTTGGGATTAGGGTTAGGGTTGGGATTAGGGTTAAGGTTAGGGTTGGGATTAGGGTTAGGGGTGTATTGGGATTAGGGTTAGGTTTGAGGTTAGGGTTGAGATTAGGGTTAGGGGTGTGTTGGATTTAGGGTTTTGATTAGGGTTATGGTTAGGGTTGAGATTAGGGCTGTTTTGGGGTTAGGGTTGTGATTATCGTTAGGGTTGTGATTAGGATTATGGATCGGGTTGAGATTAGGGTTAGGGGTGTGTTGGAGTTAGGGTTGGAGTTAGAATTGGGGGGTTTCCACTGTTTAGGTACATCAGGGGGTCTCCAAACACGACAGCCAATTTTGCGCTGAAAAAGTCAAATGGTGCTCCCTCCCTTCTGAGCTCTGCCGTGCGCCCAAACAGTGGTTTACCCCCACATATGGGGCATCAGCGTACTCGGGATAAATTGGACAACAATTTTTGGGGTCCAATTTCTCCTGTAACCCTTGTGAAAATAAAAACTTGGGGGCTAAAAATCTTTTTTGTGGGAAAAAAAAATATTTTTTTATTTTCACTACTCTGCATTATAAACTTCTGTGAAGCACTTGAGCATTCAAAGTTCTCACCACATATCTAGATAAGTTCCTTAGGGGGTCTAGTTTCCAAAATTTGGTCACTTATGGGGGGTTTCTACTGTTTAGGTACATCAGGGGCTCTGCAAACGCAACATAACACCCACAGACAATTCTATCAAAGTCTGAATTCCAAAATGGCGCTCCTTCTCTTCCGAGCTCTGCTGTGTGCCCAAACAGTGGTATACCCCCACATATGGGATACCAACATACTCAGGACAAATTGGAGAACAAATATTGGCATCCAATTTCTCTTGTTACCCTTGTGAAAATAAAAACTTGGGGGCTAAAAAATCTTTTTTGTGGAAAAAAAAATATTTTCTATTTTTACTACTCTGCATTATAAACTTCTGTGAAGCACTTGGGCATTCAAAGTTCTCACCACATATCTAGATAAGTTCCTTAGGGGGTCTAGTTTCCAAAATGGGGTCACTTGTGGGGGGTTTCTACTGTTTAGGTACATTAGGGGTCTGCAAACGCAACATAACGCCAGCAGACAATTCTATCAAAGTCTGCATTCCAAATGGCGCTCCTTCCCTTCCGAGCTCAGCCATGCACCCAAACAGTGGTTTACCCCCACATGTGGGGTACCAGCATACTCAGGACAAATTGGACAACAACTTTTGGGGTCCAATTTCTCTTGTTACCCTTGTGAAAATAAAAACTTGGGGGCTAAAATATCTTTTTTGTTAAAAAAAAAATATTTTTTATTTTCACGACTCTGCATTATAAACTTCTGTGATGCACTTGGGCATTCAAAGTTCTCACTACACATCTAGATAAGTTCCATGGGGGGTCTAGGTTCCAAAATGGGGTCACTTGTGGGGAGTTCCTACTGTTTAGGCACATCAGGGGCTCTCCAAACGCGACATGGCGTCCGATCTCAATTCCAGCCAATTCTTCATTGAAAAAGTAAAACGACACTCCTTCTCTTCCAAGCTCTGCGGTGCGCCCAAACAGTGGTTTACCCCCACATATGGGGTATCGACGTACTCAGGAGAAATTGCACAACAACTTTTGTGGTCTAATTTCTCCTGTTACCCTTGTGAAAATAAAAATTTGGGGGCAAAAAGATCATTTTTGTAGAAAAAATGCGATTTTGTATTTTCACGGCTCTACGTTATAAACTTCTGTGAAGCACTTGGGGGTTCAAAGTGCTCACCACACATCTAGATAAGTTCCTTAAGGGGTCTAGTTTCCAAAATGGTGTCACTTGTGGGGGGTTTCCACTGTTTAGGCACATTAGGGGCTCTCCAAACGCGACATGGCGTCCGATCTCAATTCCAGCCAATTCTGCATTGAAACAGTCAAACGGTGCTCCTTCACTTCCAAGCTCTGCGGTGCGCCCAAACAGTGGTTTACCTCCACATATGGGGTATCGGCGTACTCAAGAGAAATTGCACAACAAAATTTGTGGTTAAATTTCTGTTTTTACGCTTGTGAAAATTAAAAAAAATGGTTCTGAAGTAAAATGTTTGCAAAAAAAAGTTAAATGTTCATTTTTTTCTTCCACATTGTTTCAGTTCCTGTGAAGTACGTAAAGGGTTAATAAACTTCTTGAATGTGGTTTTGAGCAGCTTGAGGGGTGCAGTTTTTAGAATGGTGTCACACTTGGTTATTTTCTATCATATAGACCCCTCAAAATGACTTCAAAGGTGATGTGGTCCCTAAAAAAAACATGGTGTTGTAAAAATGAGAAATTGCTGGTCAACTTTTAACCCTTATAACTCCCTAACAAAAAAAAATTTTGTTTCCAAAATTATGCTGATGTAAAGTAGACATGTGGAAAATGTTATTTGTTAACTATTTTTCATGACATATCTCTCTGATTTAAGGGCATAAAAATACAAACTTTGAAAATTGCAAAATTTTAAAAATTTTCGCCATATTTCCGTTTTTTTTCATAAATAATCGCAAGTAATATCGAAGAAATGTTACCACTAACTTGAAGTACAATATGTCATGAAAAAACAATCTCAGAATCAGCGGGATCCGATAAAGCGTTCCAGAGTTATAACCTCTTAAAGTGACAGTGGTCAGAATTGTAAAAATTGGCTCGGTCATTAAGTACCAAATTGGCTCTGTCACTAAGGGGTTAAAGGTGAACTTCAAGCTCAAGGAACATCAGTGTCAGATCGCACCATCTGTCGTTGTTTGAGCCAAAGTAGACTTCATGGGAGATGACCAAGGAGAACACTATTGCTGAAAAAAAATCATAAAAAAGCCAGACTGGAATTTGCCAAACTACATGTTGACAAGCCACAAAGCTTGTGAGAGAATGGCCTATGGACAGATGAGACAAAAATGGAACTTTTTGGCAAGGCACATCAGATCTATGTTCACACACAGAAAAATGAAGTATATCAAGAAAAGAACACTATCCCTACTGTGAAAAATGGAGGAGGCTCTGTTTTGTTCTGGGGCTGCTTTGCTGCATCTGGCACAGGGTGTCTAGAATCTGTGCAGAGTACAATGAAATCTCAAGACTATCAAGGGATTCTAGATAGAAATGTGCTGCCCAGTGTCAAAAAGCTTGGTCTAAGTCACAGGTCATGGGTCTTTCAACAGGATAATGACCCAAAATACACAGCTAAAAACACCCAAGAATGGCTAAGAGGAAAACATTGGACTATTCTGAAGTGGCCTTCTATGAGCCCTGACCTAAATCCTATTGAGCATCTTTGGAAAGAGCTGAAACTTGCCGTCTGGAAAAGACAACCTTGAAATACGAGACAACTGGAGCAGCTTGCTCTTGCGGAGTGGGCCAAAGTACCTGTCGAGAGGTGCAGAAGTCTCATTGACAGTTACACAAATTGTTTAATTGCAGTGACTGCCTCAAAAGGTGGTGCAACAAAATATTAAGTTAAGGGTACCATCATTTCTGTCCAGGCCTATTTCATGAGTTTAATTTTTTTTAAATTCTGTGGAAGCATGGTTGAAAATCAATGTCTGACTTTCATTTGTTCATATTCATAGTTTTTTTTTAATTTATTATTACTTTTGTCAGATTCAAGTTATTTCTGTTGACCATTGTGGGTTTTTCTGTCATTATATGAGGGGTACCAACAATTTTGACCACGTGTGTACTTGGTTTAGCTGGAGTTCTTTTGTGTGTCTGACGTTTTGACACATTGAATAATGCTGCAAATGATGGAGCTGCGGCCAAAGAATATGACTACAATGTGAAAATACTTCAGAAGGTATCTGGGTAGTGTGTTAGATTCAGTTGTATACCACACAGATGCATGTAGTGAATACAGGGAAGTTGAGGAAATCAAGTGCGCTGTTAACATTGTTACCCACTTCCTACAGAGCTTTTGGCACATGTATAATGGGACATATTTTATTATTGTTAAGATTAGGTTAATTATAGTATATTACATAATGTGCACTCATGATCGTGTTTTGTACATTTGTTATAAAGATAACATGTGAGTTTTCTCTCATAGGTTCTGGTGTAGCACTGATGTCTAATGTGGAACAGCTCTTACGTGGTGTTTGGAAGCCAGAGACCAATGAAATTCTTCACATGTCCTTGTGAGTGCACAGCTTAATACAGTTGCATATATTTTCATGTTGGCTAAATCTACATACCATGTGGAACAAAAAAGCTTGATCATTGATTTTAAGCAGTGTGTATTGATACCAATAATATTTAGTGGCACTACATATCTACAGTGGCATATAGAAGTTTGGACACTCCTGGTCAAAATTATTGTTATTGTGGACAATTAAGCAGTTGAACATGAAATGATCTCTAAATGGCCTAAAGTTAAAAATGACACATTTCCTTATTACAAAATTACATTCTTTATTGGAAAATTCTTCCAGTTCTGTGAGATTCCTGGGTCGTCTTGCATGCACTGCTATTTTGAGGTCCAGCCACAGATTTTCCATGATCTTCAGATCAGGTGACTGTGAGAGCCATTGTAAAAACTTGAGCTTGTGCCTTTTGAGGTACTCTATTGTGGATTTTGATGTATGTTTAGGATCATTATGTTGGATGCCCGCCATTCAGTATGTGAAGACGGTACAAATTTTTTTCATCACACAGAACCACCTCTCTTCATGCAATGCTTCATTAACATATATGAAAGTCTCTTCACAGATAACTTCTCTTCACACGCAGTGCCTTAACCTAAACAGAACTGTACCTTGCTCATGCAGTGAGGTTTAGGGAGAGGGATGAGTCCGGTGCTGTAGTTCTCTCACTTCTATCTTGAGGTAATAAAGATGCTCCTGGCTGACTGCTTCTATGATTACAGCAATTGCTTCTCAAGAAGAACTGGTCTATACAGCTTGTCTGATTTCAGTCTGACAGGAGACTCTCTAGCACACACCTTACTGTTGGATATAATAACAACTTTCCCAATATCCCCTGGGGCTGAGCTAACCACTGTCTGCAATAAACCTCTATAGTTGCTGGATGATTCTAAATCAATAGTGCAGCTTCTATCTGTTACACTCTTTCCTTCTAATTTAATGTCATCCCCGACATTCGTCTTCTTTCTAGTTGCTCTAACCAACTACTAGGAGCTATTCTTCCTTAACTGTCCTTTTGGTAGAGATGGGGAAAGTCATGTAACACTGTGAGTATGTTAAACATTGTTCATCTGGCATTCAATTTTAAAACGTTAACAACAATCTTATCCTAAGTCACTCTTCCTTGTAGATCTCCTGCAAAAAATAAAACAACTTAAACAATCAGCATCTCTTCAGCTGGAGCTTTTTGGCCATCTTCAACCAGCTATGGCTAACTAGTCTCAAGTACTTTTGTCATTCTTTGTTATTGCAAAGTCTTTTAGTTTAAGTTAATGCAAAAAGTCTATTCACTAAGGTAAAATCTTTTGAAAGGTATATCACTGGGAGAGACCTACCTGGTCTGTAGGCAGCATTTCCTGTTTCAACTCAACAGTCCATGGTACTTTACTTGGTTCACCTAGTGTATCATAGGTCAGCATCACTCGTCTTCTTAGTACTTGAGTCGAAGTCCCCCAGCATGGTTGTTCCTCTGATACTACCGATTATTCCGTTACAGGGGTTTCTTCCTTCGCATTCATTTCCAGTAGTTACTCTGATGCTCTTGGAACTGCATCCATAGATTCTTGTTCTTCTGTTGGACCATCCATTTCTGTATGGTCTGGAGATTCCTCTAACCTTAGGTTCCTATCTATATCTTTGGCAACTGGTGATGTTCATCAGATCTGAAATCTGAAATGAACCTTGATTGTGTTTCTTGGTATAAACTCTGGAGCTTCAGGGCTAAATTCACTTTCATGAGGATGGTATGTTTCACTTTTTGTTGGTATGTGAAGTACAGACGTCTGGTGTTCTTTATCTGGACTCTCAAGGTGACTGTCCACCACAGAAACTTCGGTCTGTGGTAGTCTCGATGTTGATCCACTTCTGGAATGTCTTGTTGTGGTAGAAGGTAATCAAAGGGTAATAGCAAGTTCCAATGTATTATTTTTGTTTTGTTGTTTCCCATTTCCAGTCTGATTTTATAAACTGGGCTGTTGTCAGACTTCCTCTTGATGACCACATACACATTGTCTTCCCAGTAGGAACAAAGTTTTCCTGGACCACCTTTCTCACGTACATTTTTGACTTTCACACAACTTCCAGGTATCCGTTCCGCTGCATGACATTTTCGATCATAGTATTCTTTGTTCTTGTTTTCCCTTCCATGACCACTTTTGATGCTATATTGTATGCTTCTGCCATATGTTCTTTCCACTTTCAAACATAATCAGGGGACATCTTGTAAGTCTCTGAAACTGGATGATCGAACATTATATCGAATGGTAGTCTTGGAGATCAACCAACAACAGGAAGAATGGTGAATAACCCATTTCTTTGCTCTTGGTACAATTGTAGGCATGCACCACTGTTGATACAGAACTCTTATGATCCTTCTTCTCGTTGGCTGTTAAAGTGCTCAACATCAACAGTAATGTATGTTTGAAACTTTCCACTTGTCCATTGCCTTTGGGATGATAGGGCATAGTGTGAGATCTCTGGATCCTACAGTATTTCCCTAACATGGCAAAGAGCTTGTCCTCAAATTCTCTTTCCTGGTCATGGTGCATCTTAAATGGGTAGGTCGTTTGGATGTTGCCCATAGGTACTCGGGTTGGTGTGTTAGGACACTTGTCTTTCAAACAACCACACTCTCTGATCAAAAACCTCTCGATATCTCTTTGCATGTACGGCCAGAAGAAACATTAACGAACCAGGTAATGGTTCTAAATCAACAGTGCAGCTTCTGTCTGTCACAATTATCCATCTCTAGAAGCCATCCTCTTTTCAACTTCAAGCTTTTTTACTGATGGTGTTATGTTTGCATCAAGAACTTGTTGAGATTTCTTTGAATCCATTGTTCTCTCTACCCATGAAATGTTCCCCGTGCCATGGGCTGCAACACAATCCCCAAGTCCTCTTTTTGTGGATTTTCTATGAAGTTTAGCATTAGGACTCGCAAATGTGAGGACCCTTGACATTGGGTTGCTGGCTTACATATCTTGGCCTAAATATCGACCAATATCGCATATATTATTTATATATATGTTTTTTGTGCTTCATTTTTCAGGGTGTAGCTGGGGCCCAGTATTTTTGGCCTTGTAAACTATGGTGTCTGCCGTAATGGGATGCATGTATATAGTGCTGGGCAGCCCGCCTGATCTAATATTATGGTCGTCATTAATAGGCTGTAAGCCAGACACTGTGCATTACCGGTGTGTGACCAGCACCCTATACAAGCCTCTTTTGTGTAATCAGATACTCATCAGCATTTTGCACCTGTATTATAACCCCAACGTGTGATTGATCCACCTCCATGCTTAATGGTTGGCAAGATGTTCTTTTCCTGAAATTCTGTTTTTTTTTCTCCACACATACCTTTTATTAGTGTTCTTTTGCTTACTTCTGATGCTGAATTTTATGGTGAGGTTTTCTTTTGATGACTCTTCCATGAAGGCCATATTTGTACAGGTGTCTCTAAACAGTATAACAATGCACCACAACTCCCGAGACTGCTAAATCTTTTGCACTCAAGCAAGGGTTCTGATTTTCCTTTCTTTCAATCTTACGAGCAGGTGTCAATGACAATTTGCTTGGTCTTCCAGACAATATCTGGACCTTCACTATTCCTGTTAACTGCCATTTCTTAATTACATTTCGAATTAAGAAAAGGGCATCTTGAAAACTTTGTTATATTCTTATGACCTTCTCCTGCTTTGTGGGCCTCCACGATTTTCATTTTCAGAGTGCTAGACAGACAGCTGCTTAGGATAACCCATGGCTGCTGTTTTTTGACACAATGTTAGAGGAGGCTGGGTTTTTATAAAGCTGGGAAATTTGCATCACCCGGCCTTTCCTAATGATGATGGTGAACAAGCCATAACCCTAACAGGCTAATTAAGGTCTTTAACCTTGGCCAAGGTTACCTAAGCACACAAATCGCAAAGCGTGCCCAAACTATTGCATTGTCACATTTTTCCTTTTTGTAATTTTTAAAATGTGAAAGATGACAATATACAGTATTTTTGCCTAAAATACAAAGGAAATGTGTCATCTTTAACTTTTAACCTTTTAGAGGTCATTTCATCTTCAACTTGCTAATCTTTTCGCAATAGCACTAATTTTGACCAGGGATGCCCAAACTTTTACATGCCGCTGTAAGAGGTGAGTTGTGCAAATACTCTCCTAAATTCATCATATGCTCACCACTTCTATCTGTCTATGCTGTACATTTTAATATAAATAATCATATGGGGGAATTTCTTATACAGGGGGGAAATAAGTATTTGATCACTTGCTGATTTTGTAAGTTTGCCCACTGAGAAAGACATGAACAGTCTATAATTTTAAGGGTAGGTTAATTTTGACATTGAGAGACAGAATATCAAAAATAAAATCCAGAAAATCACATTGTATAAATTATATAAATGTGTTTGCATTTTGCAGTGAGAAATAAGTATTAGTACTTAAGTATAAGTACTTAATACTTGGTGGCAAAACCCTTGTTGGCAAGCACAACAGTCAGACTTTTTTGTAGTTGATGATAAGGTTTGCGCACATGTCAGAAAGAATTTGATTAAATTAAGATTTTGAGGCTGTCGCTTGGCAACTCAGAGCGTCAACTCCCTCCATAGGTTTTTTATGAGATTAAGATGTGGAGACTGGCTAGGCCACTCTATGACCTTAATGTACTTTTTTTTGAGCCATTCCTTTGTTGCCGTGGTTGCATGTTTTGGGTCATTATCTTGCTGGAAGACCCAGCCACAACCCATTTTTAATGTTCTGGCGGAGGGAAGGAGGTTGTCACTCAGAATTTTGTGGTACATGGCTCCATCCATTCTCCCATTGATGCGTTGAAGTAGTCCTGTGCCCTTAGCAGAGACATACTCCCAAAACATATTGTTGCCACCTACATGCTTGACAGTGGGGATGGTGTTTTGGGGTCATAAGCAGCATTTCTCTTCCTCCAAACACGATGACTTCAGTTAATGCCAAAGACCTCAATTTTTGTTTCATCTGACCACAGCACCTTCTCCCAATAACTTACATAATCATCCAGGTGTTCATTGGAAAACATCAGACGGGCCTGCACATATGCCTTCTTGAGCAAGGGGACCTTGCTGGTACTGCAGGATTTTAAACCTTTACAGCTGCCTTCAGATCATTAATAAGTTCCCCCGTATAGTTTTAGGCTGGTTTCTCACCTTCCTCATGATCAAGGATACCCCATGAGGTGAGATTTTGCATGGTGCCCCAGATTGATGTCGATTGACAGTCATTTTGTATTTCTTCCATTTTCTTTCTATTGCACCAACAGTTGTCTCTTTCTCACCCAGCATCTTACTTATGGTTTTGTAGCCCATTCCAGCTTTGTGCAGGTCTATGATCTTGTCCCTGACATCCTTATAAAGCTCTTTGGTCTTGCCCATGTTGTAGAGGTTAGAGTCTGACATTAATTGAGTCTGTGGACAGGAGTCTTTTATAAAGGTGACTATGTAAGACAGCTGTCTTTAATACAGGTAATGAGTTGTTTAGGAGCGTCTAACTGGTCTGCAGGAGCCAGAACTCTTAGGGTATGGCTCCACGGTACGGAGGGGCGGCGGTATCGCCGCTCGGCGCTAAGCCCCGCCCCCTTCCTGGGACGCGATCATGCCGGATGTGTTAACTCTTCACATCCGGGATGATCGCTCGCTCCCATAGGGCCCTGTGATATGCCTTGCGGGGACGCTGCGTCCCCGCAAGGTGTACGGGCATGCTGCGATCTGAAAAGACGCGCAGCATGTCCGGAGTCGCAGGGCCGCCGCGTGCGGGTTTCCACGCATAGTGGAGACGGGATTTCATAAAATCCCCTCCACTATGCTGGAACATCTGGACGCTGCTTTTTTGACGCTGCAGCTCTGCGCAGCGTCAAAAAAGCAGCGTTTCCTGAACGTGGAAACATACCCTAAATGGTTGGTAGGGGATCAAATACTTATTTCTCACTGCAAAATGCAAATACATTTATATAATTTGCACAACGTGATTTTTTGGATTTTATTTTTGATAATCTATCTCTCAATGTTAAAATTAACCTACCCTTAAAATTATAGACTGTTCATGTCTTTGTCAGTGGGCAAACTTAAATCAGCAACGGATCAAATACTTATTTCACCCACTGCATGTAGTCTTTTTGATAGTTTTGTACTAAAAAAGAAAAGGTTTTTATATTGCTCTGTCCACTTTGCTAAAAAATAATTAAATGGTGGGCCATTGTAGTAGAAGACTGGGCATCCCATTACACAACAGATTTTAGATGATTCAACCCAGAAACTGGCCTAAATTATCACCTGGCATAAATAATGGCTACATTCAAACGCCTATGTTTTCAGTCCGAGTGCTGTCCGTTGAAAAAACTGACCTCACATGTACAGCGCTCGGACCAATGTAATTCAATAGACAGTTCAGATGACAGTTTTTTCACAAGGACCAAATGTCTGCATAAAAAACTAGTCTTCTCTGTAATTCGGATGTGACTCACCCACTCAAGTCTATGGGTGCTCAAAAAATCAGATCCCTTACAGATCAACTCTATAACATCCAATTTTTGTGGATATATTACAATTCTTAACATAGGAAACCATATCTGATCTTGCAAATTTTATTAATTGTTGACGTATAAAACAAATGCCAAATGGATGGCATATGGATTGCAATACAGAAGAAACATCATTCTTTGTTTGGAAGGCTTTCACACCGCATTATTCATCGAACGAGTACTATTCATTTTATTTATTGGATAGCACTCTAACCAATGATATTTCTTTGGGCAGTGCTAAAGCACATTTTTTTCACAGGCAGAATCTGTCAGTTAAAAAAATCGCATCATGCTGCGATTTCACTTTGACATCGGATGCCATTCGCCCAGTCAAGTCTATGGGTACTCGGATGACATCTGAGTGCAGTCTGATTTCCACAGACTCACACAATAGAGAAGATGAAGACATCTTGTTCTCCATCTTCTCCTCATAGTGTGCTACAGTTGTCTTGTCTGAGACAATCAGATCACACTAAGCTGACACTGTGAGCAAACTCCGATGCAAATTTGATCAGAGTGTCATTTAAATAATTGACCCGATTCTCTGGCATGAGAGAATAAATGGTTGTGTGACCCTGACCTTTGGGTGAAAATCAGACCATTTTTTTATACGACCATGTGAAGTTAGCCTATAGGTGATAATTATTAAATCAATGTGTGTCCCACCACTGAGCCCCAGATGTGTGTCCCCTGACTTCCTTGGTTCTCTTGCCACACAAGTCTAAGTGTGTGCCTATCTTCATCAGGGCCACTGACTGGCAATTGGAGGGGGTCTCAGCAGTGCGACACCCTCCAGTGTAATAATTAATACCTAGAGGATAGGTAATAATTTATGTAGACTGGAGTACCCCTTAAAGTAGCAAAGTTATCTGTAGGGTATGCAAATATAAAAACGTAGCCAAAAATAGACCAAATGAAAGGACATACAAAATGAGAGAGAGAATTCTTTATGGGGTTTGACAATATAAAAAAGTGAATAGGACATGGTAAGACCACGTTCCCCCGTACAGAAACCCTGTACTTTTTCTGCTGCATTATTTCTCCATCTGTCTGTACCAGTAGCAATCTGCTCTGTTTATTGCATTTTTGTTGTTTGTTTTTTTAAATGTATTTCCTTTTTTAGTGTGATTCCGCACTTAAAAATGCAATTGCGCTTTTAGATGCATTTTTTTTCTTGCTCCCTATAGAAGTCTATGAAGAAAACAGGCAACAAAAAAGCTCACAGCTCAGCAGCATTTGTAAAAGCACAGTGGGTGCGAGTTTTCATGACATCCACTTTGCCTGAAAAGAAAAAAGGAGCAGATTTTCTGTATAAAAAAAGCACAGCGGAAAATAAATGCAGTACTTGTGATACTTGTGAACATGGCCTCATGGTCTTAAACCATTTAACCTCAACCTGATCTCTAGTCATCTATAGGTCACAGACATGAAACTGAAAATACTGATCTTCCATATATTTACATAAACCAGTAGTAATTTTTAGACATTTTTGTGTATTATTATATTTTCTTGAGCTTTAATATACCTTTTTCCCCCCTTACAGCCCAACCAAGGCCAGTCTGTATGGTGCCATCTTATTCACTCTGCAACAATCACACTGGTTACCTATTTCCAAAGTGTACCTCATCTTTTTCTTTACTCTCTTTATGGCGACTTGCAAGGTATGAACCTAGCTTCTGAATGAAAACTTAGAATGTATCATCTCTACTTAAAAGGAATCTGTCAGCAGATTTTTGCTATGTAATCTGATGACTATGCTGTAGGGGTTAAAACACAGATTTCAGTGATGCCTCACTGATCAAGCTCTGTCCTGTTGTTTACTTGCAATGATTATTTTAGCACCAAGAGTGCCTGATAGTCCGACTCCGCCATCGTCTGTGATAAGCAGCTCACTGTCTATAGTGTGGGCAGAGATAGCTTTTCAGCTCTTCTGCAGTGCTAAATCTAAAAACTCTGATTGTGTCAGAACGCCTGCACCCAGTAATCTAAGTGACACCTCATTTGATTCAAGGTCTCTTTGTCTGCATTATGCTGCTCTCTGATGAGGTAGCCAAATTTACTGACAGATTCCCTTTAAACATTCGTTTACCCAAAAAATTACACTGTATATTGATAATTTAGAATTCCCTCTGGATAATATTTTTCCTTATGCTACTTAGGGCTTATGGATATTATAGGAGGACTCCCCCACACTGGACTTTTTTTTATTTAAAGGTGCTTTTTAGAATATCCTCAAAAAGTTAATTTGTTTCAGTTTTTCAATACAAAAAGTAAAACTCATCTACTATATAATTGCCTAAGGGTACTTCCGTCTGTCCTTCTGTCTGTCACCGTTATTCGTTCGCTGATTGGTCTCGGCAGCTGCCTGTCATGGCTGCCGCGACCAATCAGCGACGCGCACAGTCCAGAAAAAATGGCCGCTTACTCCCCGCACTCACTGCTGGCGCGCCCGAATACACAGCTCACACAGGGTTAATGCCGGCGGTAACAGACCGCGTTATGCCGCGGGTAACGCACTCCGTTACCGCTGCTATTAACCCTGTGTGTCCCCAACTTTGTACTATTGACGCTGCCTATGCGGCATCAATAGTACAAAATGTAATGTTAAAAATAATAAATAAAAAAAAAAACCTGCTATACTCACCCTCCGCCGCCTTTCTCGCTCCTCGCCACGCTCCCCGGACCGCTCCATTACAAGCGTCAGCTTGCGGTTCGGTCCCGTCCCAGGGCTTGTGTGTGGCAAGGACCTGCCGTGACGTCACGGTCATGTGACCGCGACGTCGTCATAGGTCCTGCTCCCACCAGCCCTGGCACTTGCAATGGAACTCGGCTTCAGGAAAATGGCCGCCGCGATCTCGATCTGCGCATGCGCGGCATCCCGCGGCCATTTTCCTGAAGCCGAGCACTACCATCTGCACAGGATCCCACGAAGAGGAGAGGCGGGACGCCGAGGAGCAGCGACAAGAATGGTGAGTATGATACACTACAAGGGGCCCTCGGATCGTTAGGTGAGTATGTTTATTTTTTGGCCCTGTGACATACGTGCCTCGGTAATATACTACGTCACTGGGCAATATCCTACGTGGCTCTGCTGTATACTACAAGGCTGGGCAATATACTACGTGGCTGGACAATATACTATGTGGCTCTGTGCAATATACAACGTAGCTGCGCAATATCCTACGTCGCTGTGCTGTATACTATGTAGCTGGGCAATACACTACGTGGCAGGGCAATATACTACAAGGCTGGGCAATATACTACGTGGCTCTGCTGTATACTACAAGACTACGTGGCTGGACAATATACTACAAGGCTGGGCAATATACTACAAAGCTGTGCAATATACTACAGTGGGGCAAAAAAGTATTTAGTCATTCAGCAATAGTGCAAGTTCCACCACTTAAAAAGATGAGAGGCATCTGTAATTTACATCATAGGTAGTACACCTCAACTATGGGAGACAAACTGAGAAAAAAAAATCCAGAAAATCACATTGTCTGTTTTTTTATCATTTTATTTGCATATTATGGTGGAAAATAAGTATTTGGTCAGAAACAAACAATCAAGATTTCTGGCTCTCACAGACCTGTAACTTCTTCTTTAAGAGTCTCCTCTTTCCTCCACTCATTACCTGTAGTAATGGCACCTGTTTAAACTTGTTATCAGTATAAAAAGACACCTGTGCACACCCTCAAACAGTCTGACTCCAAACTCCACTATGGTGAAGACCAAAGAGCTGTCAAAGGACACCAGAAACAAAATTGTAGCCCTGCACCAGGCTGGGAAGACTGAATCTGCAATAGCCAACCAGCTTGGAGTGAAGAAATCAACAGTGGGAGCAATAATTAGAAAATGGAAGACATTCAAGACCACTGATAATCTCCCTCGATCTGGGGCTCCACGCAAAATCCCACCCCGTGGGGTCAGAATGATCACAAGAACGGTGAGCAAAAATCCCAGAACCATGCGGGGTGACCTAGTGAATGAACTGCAGAGAGCTGGGACCAATGTAACAAGGCCTACCATAAGTAACACACTACGCCACCATGGACTCAGATCCTGCAGTGCCAGACGTGTCCCACTGCTTAAGCCAGTACATGTCCGGGCCCGTCTGAAGTTTGCAAGAGAGCATTTGGATGATCCAGAGGAGTTTTTGGAGAATGTACTATGGTCTGATGAAACCAAACTGGAACTATTTGGTAGAAACACAACTTGTCGTGTTTGGAGGAAAGAGAATACTGAGTTGCATCCATCAAACACCATACCTACTGTAAAGCATGGTGGAAACATCATGCTTTGGGGCTGTTTCTCTGCAAAGGGGCCAGGACGACTGATCCGGGTACATGAAAGAATGAATGGAGCCATGTATCGTGAGATTTTGAGTGCAAACCTCCTTCCATCAGCAAGGGCATTGAAGATGAAACGTGGCTGGGTCTTTCAACATGACAATGATCCAAAGCACACCACCAGGGCAACGAAGGAGTGGCTTCGTAAGAAGCATTTCAAGGTCCTGGAGTGGCCTAGCCAGTCTCCAGATCTCAACCCTATTGAAAACCTTTGGAGGGAGTTGAAAGTCCGTGTTGCCAAGCGAAAAGCCAAAAACATCACTGCTCTAGAGGAGATCTGCATGGAGGAATGGGCCAACATACCAACAACAGTGTGTGGCAACCTTGTGAAGACTTACAGAAAACGTTTGACCTCTGTCATTGCCAACAAAGGATATATTACAAAGTATTGAGATGAAATTTTGTTTCTGACCAAATACTTATTTTCCACCATAATATGCAAATAAAATGATAAAAAAACAGACAATGTGATTTTCTGGATTTTTTTTTCTCAGTTTGTCTCCCATAGTTGAGGTCTACCTATGATGTAAATTACAGACGCCTCTCATCTTTTTAAGTGGTGGAACTTGCACTATTGCTGAATGACTAAATACTTTTTTGCCCCACTGTATGTGGCTCTGTGCAATATACTACGTAGCTGCGCAATATCCTACGTCGCTGTGCTGTATGCTATGTAGCTGGGCAATACACTACGTGGCAGGGCAATATACTACAAGGCTGGGCAATATACTACGTGGCTCTGCTGTATACTACAAGACTACGTGGCTGTACAATATACTACAAGGCTGGGCAATATACTACAAAGCTGTGCAATATACTATGTGGCTCTGTGCAATATACTACGTAGCTGCGCAATATCCTACGTTGCTGTGCTGTATACTATGTAGCTGGGCAATACACTACGTAAATGGCCAATATACTACTTGGACATGCATATTCTAGAATACCCGATGCGTTAGAATCGGGCCACCATCTAGTATATTATATAGAGCCATTACAAACAGAGTGATCTATTTCAAGAGTTTATTTCTGTTAATGTTGATGATTATGGCTTAAAGCCAATAAAAACTCCAAAGTCATTATCTCAATAAATTAGAATACTTTATACCACTAGATTGAAAAAATTATCTTAAAATCTGACATGTTGGCCTACTGAAATGTATGTTCAGTAAATGCACTCAATACTTGGTCAGGCTCCTTTGGCATCAATTACTGCTTCAATGCGGTGTGGCATGGAGGCGATCAGCCTCTGGCACTGCTGAGGTGTTATGGAAGCTCAGGTTGCTTTAATAGCAACATTCAGCTCGTCTGCATTGTTGGGTCTGGTGTCTCATCTTCCTCTTGACAATACCCCATAGATTCTCTATGTGGTTAAGGTCAGGCGAGTTTGCTGGCCAATCAAGCACAGTGATACGGTTGTTTTTAAACCAGGTATTTGTACTTTTGGCAGTGTGGACAGGTGCCAAGTTCTGCTGGAGAATGAATTTCCATCTCAAAAAAGCTTGTCGGCAGAGGGAAGCATGAAGTGCTCTAAAATTTTCTGGTAGATGGCTGTGCTGACTTTGGTCTTGATAAAACACAGTGGAGTGTGGAGCTACACCAGCGATTACATGGCTCCCCAAACCATCACTGATTGTGAAAACTTCCCACTAGACCTCAAGCACCTTGGATTGCGGCCTCTCCACTCTTCCTCCCGACTCTGGGACCTTGATTTCCAAATGAAATGCAAAATTTACTTTCATCTGAAAACAACACCTTGGACCACTGATCAACAGTCCAGTTTTTCTTCTCCTTGGCCCAGGTAAGACACTTCTGGCGTTGTCTATTGGTCATGAGTGACTTCACACAAGGAATGCGACACTTGTAGCCCATGTCCTGGATATGTCTGTGTGTGGTGGCTCTTGAAGCAATGACTCCAGCAGCAGTCCACTCCTTGTGAATCTTCCAAAAATTTTTGAATGCCTTTGTCTTAACAATCCTTTTAAGACTGCGGTTATCCCGGTTGCTTGTGCAACTTTTTCTACCACACTTTTTCCTTCCACTCAACTTTCCATTAATATGCTTGGATACAGCACTCTGTGAACAGCCTGCTTCTTTCGCAGTGACCTTTTGTGGCTTACCCTCCTTGTGGAGTGTGTCAATGACTGCCTTCTGGACTTCTGTCAATTCAGCAGTCTTCCCCATGATTGTGGAGCCTACTGAAACAGACTAAGGGACATTTTTAAACGCTTAGTTAGCCTCTGCAGGTGTTTTTTTGTTAATTATTCTAATTTACTGAGATGATTTTGGGGTTTTTATGGGATGTAAGCCAAAATCATCAACATTAACAGAAATAAACACTTGAAATAGATCACTCTGTTTGTAATGACTCTCTGTAATATATGAGTATCACTATTTGTATTGAAGAACTGAAATACATTAACTTGTTGATGATATTCTAGTTTTGTGAGAAGCACCTGTATTTATTTCTTTTTTTTATTGAAAGAATTGTCCTGATGAAATAATTCCTCTAAAAGGTTAGTCCCCCAATGTATAATGTATCCACGTGGTTAGACCCCACGTGATCCCAATATCAGAGTTTTAGATTCCTGAGTATGGAGCTCTGCAGCCCATCTTCAATTTAGTGGATGAGCTCATGCTCTGCCTCCGCTACATTTATCGTCTGTGGGACTGCCCTCAGCTACACCCATACTCAATAAATGGAGACGAGGCTGCACATGTGATCCTCTGCTCCATTGAAGATGAGGCTGCAAAGCCCTGTTCTCATGGTTCTGATGCCCTACTCGAGGTCACTGGGGATCGGTAAGATATCTTATTAATGGAAGATAACTTGTTTTTTGGGGGAATAATCTTTTAAAGTTGTACTTGTTACTGGTAAAAATATCATTTTATTGACGCAGTATTGTTATTAAATTGTGGTGTAAATCTGCTGGAAATGTCGCAAATTTTTGGCATTACTTGAAGTTGCTTAAACATTTTCCAACTTTTTGCATTTTTACATCCGTTCCAGCCAAAAAGTAGGTGGAGCCTGGATATTAGGGGTTCACCTGACAAACTTATATTTATTAATTTAATATATTCCGTACCATTGTATGTTTTCTTCTCCCCTTCCTATGCAGATCTACATGACAGCCACCCATTCTCATGGATCACCCTTTGCTCTTCTGGAGAACTGCATCTGCCCTATCCTTTTTGGCTCTGCAAATGGTGACAATAATGGCCATGACAATCACCACCATCACCAGCATCATGATGACCATGAAGTGTCCCATGCAAGTGCAAAATCCAAAGAAGAGCTAAATGAGGGTACTCGCAAGAGAAAAGTGAAAAAGGCTGAATGAGAGTAGAAAGGGTCTTAATCAAGTCACCAAGACTAACAATCCATGTGTTGTAAAATGCAGTCTTTTATTTAGGATTTTTTAGTGTATTGGGAATGGGCATTCTGCAAGATGGATATTGGATTTTTGACTGAAATGACAATTATCTAATAACATTGTATTTAATGCACCAGTTGAATGATAAAGGAATATTTTATTTGCATATAATCCTTTATGTACCAGCTTAGCCACCTCACAGTGTGAAGATCAGAAGCTGAATACAACAGAATTGATCCCCTAAGTGTTTGGTCCTAAGAGGGTTTTGCGATATCCATCAATCCACAATTCAGATATCAAATTTAATATGCAGATCATTACTAATTTTTTAAAAAGCCATTCAAATGTTTTCAGTATTTTCTCTCGCATCCTTTTTATAATTTTTGCTTTCAAAAATTCTATTTTGTGAAGAAAAAAAAAAGAATTTACTATATTTATTGAAATATACTGAATTGATGGCAGAATATTTTTAAATGTGGAGGATTTTTAAGATGACATGTTCTCATAAATCATATAACTCAATTTGTACACAGATTCATAGTTCTAAGGAAGTCTTACAAGTGAAGACAGTTTCATACCTTTTGGCCTTGTAAGTTTATTTTAGAATTTTTTTTAAATGTCCAGTATTTACCAACTCAAAATGATTAAAAAATATTTAAAGACCGAATATTGATTGTGCTCTTATTAAAACTTCGCAATACATATATCTTTATATGAGGTAATGAAAACCTAAGAATATCAATTAAAATCATTCTATCATCAGAGAACTGCTTAAGAGTTCGCTCAACTGGCATATATCCCTCTCATGTGAGAGATTCGGGTAGATTATGCTGAGAACACTCAGCTCAAACTCTGTCAGAGCTTCAGCCAATTGTCCTCTAAGTGTGCTCCGACTCTCTCACATGAGAAAATTGCAGCACTGGTGCAGAGAAGTGTTATGACCCCAATGGCGAGGGTCTCAGAGATATCAGCAAGTCTGCGAAGTACAAAAATCCAGCTCATAGGGCAGTGGTAACTGGGTTGACCATATATCTACTCCTAACGCCAACACTAGAAGTAGCCGGGGAACATGCCTACGTTGGTCGCTAGATGTCTCGCGCCAGCCGGAGGACTAACTACCCCTAGAAGAGGAAAACAAAGACCTCTCTTGCCTCCAGAGAATAGACCCCAAAAGTTGGATACAAGCCCCCCACAAATAATAATGGTGAGGTAAGAGGAAATGACAAACACAGAGATGAACTAGGTTTAGCAAAGAGAGGCCCACTCACTAATAGCAGAATGTAGTAAGATAACTTATATGGTCAACAAAAACCCTAACACAAATCCACACTGGAGATTCAAGAACCCCCGAACCGTCTAACGGCCCGGGGGGAGAACTCCAGCCTCCCTAGAGCTTCCAGCAAGGATAGGATACAGATTATGTACAAGCTGGACAAAAATGCAAACAAAAACAATAGCAAAAAGCAAGAAAGCAGACTTAGCTTAATCAAGCAGGAACCAGGATCAGTAGACAAGAGCACTACAGATTAGCTCTGATATCAACGTTGCCAGGCATTGAACTGAAGGTCCAGGGAGCTAATATAGCAACACCCCTGACCTAACGACCCAGGTGAGCATACAAGGGATGATAGACATACCCAGAGTAAAAACACTAGTAGCCACTAGAGGGAGCCAAAAGGTAAATTCACAACAGTACCCCCCCCCTTAGTGAGGGGTCACCGAACCCTCACCAAGACCACCAGGGCGATCAGGATGAGCGGCGTGAAAGGCGCGAACTAAATCGGCCGCATGCACATCAGAGGCGACCACCCAGGAATTATCCTCCTGACCATAGCCCTTCCACTTGACCAGGTACTGAAGCCTCCGCCTGGAGAGACGAGAATCTAAGATCTTCTCCACCACGTACTCCAACTCGCCCTCAACCAACACCGGAGCAGGAGGCTCAGCAGAAGGAACCACAGGCACAACGTACCGCCGCAACAAGGACCTATGAAATACGTTGTGAATGGCAAACGACACCGGAAGATCCAGGCGAAAGGATACAGGATTAAGGATCTCCAATATCTTGTAAGGACCAATGAATCGAGGCTTAAATTTGGGAGAGGAGACCTTCATAGGAACAAATCGAGAAGACAGCCATACCAAATCCCCAACACGAAGTCGGGGACCCACACCGCGGCGGCGATTGGCAAAACGCTGAGCCTTCTCCTGTGACAACTTCAAGTTGTCCACCACATGATTCCAGATCCGCTGCAACCTATCCACCACAGAATCCACTCCAGGACAGTCAGAAGGCTCCACATGTCCTGAGGAAAAACGAGGATGGAAACCGGAGTTGCAGAAAAATGGCGAAACCAAGGTGGCAGAACTAGCCCGATTATTAAGGGCAAATTCAGCCAACGGCAAGAAGGTCACCCAATCATCCTGATCAGAAGAGACAAAACACCTCAAATACTCCTCCAGAGTCTGATTAGTTCGTTCCGTTTGTCCGTTAGTCTGTGGATGAAAAGCGGACGAAAACGACAAATCAATGCCCATCCTACCACTCTGGTAAAACTGGGGGTATACTGGCCTGACAAACTGTTATGACCCCAATGGCGAGGGTCTCAGAGATATCAGCAAGTCTGCGAAGTACAAAAATCCAGCTCATAGGGCAGTGTGTCATGATCTCAATGGCAAGAGAACATAGCATAAGCATATATAGGAACTAGCTCTTGGAAGATGGGAACTGAGCTGACCATGAACTAAACCTAACGCACAACTAGCAGTGGCCGGGTAGCATGCCTACGTTGATTCTAGATGCCCAGCACCAGCCGGAGGACTAAATAAAGCTAGCAGAGGAAAATATTAGTCCTAGCTCACCTCTAGAGAAATACCCCGAAAGGAGACAGAGGCCCCCCACATGTATTGGCGGTGAGTTGAGATGAAATAACAAACGTAGTATGAAAATAGGTTTAGCAAATTTGAGGTCCACTTACTACATAGCAGAAGACAGAAAGGACACTTTCATGGTCAGCTGAAAACCCTATCAAAAACACCATCCAGAAATTACTTTAAAACTCTGGCATTAACTCATAACACCAGAGTGGCAATTCCTGTTCACAAAAGCTTTCCAGACACAGTAACGAAACTACAGCTGTGAACTGGAACAAAAATGCAAAAACAAACATGGACAAGAGTCCAACTTATCTAGTAGTTGTCTAGGAGCAGGAACAAGCACAGAGAGGCTTCTGATAACATTGTTGACCGGCAAGAAACTAACAGAGCAGCAAGGTTATATAGCGACTCCCACATCTTGATGGGAACAGGTGAACAGAGAAGATGAAGACACCAGTTCAATTCCACCAGTAGCCACCGGGGGAGCCCAGAATCCAAATTCACAACAGTACCCCCCCCTCAAGGAGGGGGCACCGAACCCTCACCAGAACCACCAGGGCGATCAGGATGGGCCCTATGAAAGGCACGAACCAGATCGGAGGCATGAACATCAGATGCATTCACCCAAGAATTATCCTCCTGGCCGTATCCCTTCCACTTGACCAGATACTGGAGTCTCCGTCTGGAAACACGAGAGTCTAAGATTTTCTCCACAACGTACTCCAACTCACCCTCAACCAACACCGGAGCAGGAGGCTCAACGGAAGGCACAACCGGTACCTCATACCTGCGCAATAATGACCGATGAAAAACGTTATGAATAGAAAAGGATGCAGGGAGGTCCAAACGGAAGGAAACAGGGTTAAGAATCTCCAATATCTTATACGGGCCGATAAACCGAGGCTTAAACTTAGGAGAAGAGACCCTCATAGGGACAAAACGAGAAGATAACCACACCAAATCCCCAACAGAAAGCCGAGGACCAACACGACGGTGGCGGTTGGCAAAAAGCTGAGTCTTCTCCTGGGACAACCTCAAATTGTCCACCACCTGCCCCCAGATCTGATGCAATCTCTCCACCACAGCATCCACTCCAGGACAATCCGAAGATTCCACCTGACCAGAGGAAAATCGAGGATGAAACCCCGAATTACAGAAAAACGGGGACACCAAAGTGGCAGAACTGGCCCGATTATTGAGAGCGAACTCCGCCAATGGCAAAAAAGCAACCCAATCATCCTGGTCAGCAGACACAAAACACCTCAGATATGTCTCCAGGGTCTGATTAATCCGCTCGGTCTGGCCATTCGTCTGAGGATGGAAAGCGGACGAAAAAGATAAATCTATGCCCATCCTAGCACAGAATGCCCGCCAAAATCTAGACACGAATTGGGTCCCTCTGTCAGAAACGATATTCTCAGGAATACCATGCAAACGAACAACATTTTGAAAAAACAGAGGAACCAACTCGGAAGAAGAAGGTAACTTGGGCAGAGGAACCAAATGGACCATCTTAGAAAAACGGTCACACACCACCCAGATGACAGACATCTTCTGAGAAACAGGCAGATCTGAAATAAAATCCATCGAGATGTGCGTCCAAGGTCTCTTAGGAATAGGCAAGGGCAACAATAATCCACTAGCCCGAGAACAACAAGGCTTGGCCCGAGCACAAACGTCACAAGACTGCACAAAGCCTCGCACATCTCGTGACAGGGAAGGCCACCAGAAGGACCTTGCCACCAAATCCCTGGTACCAAAAATGCCAGGATGACCTGCCAACGCAGAAGAATGAACCTCAGAGATGACTCTACTGGTCCAATCATCAGGAACAAACAGTTTATCAGGTGGGCAACGATCAGGTCTATCCGCCTGAAACTCCTGCAAGGCCCGCCGCAGGTCTGGAGAAACGGCTGACAATACCACTCCATCCTTAAGGATACCTGTGGGCTCAGAGTTACCAGGCGAGTCAGGCTCAAAACTCCTAGAAAGGGCATCCGCCTTAACATTATTAGAACCCGGTAGGTATGACACCACAAAATTAAACCGAGAGAAAAATAATGACCAGCGCGCCTGTCTAGGATTCAGGCGCCTGGCGGTCTCAAGATAAATCAAATTTTTGTGGTCAGTCAATACCACCACCTGATGTCTGGCCCCCTCAAGCCAATGGCGCCACTCCTCAAAAGCCCACTTCATGGCCAAAAGCTCCCGATTCCCAACATCATAATTCCGCTCAGCGGGCGAAAATTTACGGGAAAAGAAGGCACAAGGCCTCATCACGGAGCAGTCAGAACTTTTCTGCGACAACACTGCCCCAGCTCCGATCTCAGAAGCGTCGACCTCAACCTGAAAAGGTAGAGCAACATCAGGCTGACGCAACACAGGGGCAGAGGAAAAACGGCGCTTAAGCTCCCGAAAAGCCTCCACAGCATCAGGGGACCAATCAGCAACATCAGCACCCTTCTTAGTCAAATCGGTCAATGGCTTAGCAATATCCGAAAAACCAGCAATAAATCGACGATAAAAGTTAGCAAAGCCCAAAAATTTCTGAAGACTCTTAAGAGAAGAGGGCTGCGTCCAATCACAAATAGCTTGAACCTTGACAGGATCCATTTCAATGGAAGAGGGGGAAAAAATATATCCCAAAAAGGAAATCCTCTGTACCCCAAAAACACACTTAGAACCCTTCACACACAAAGAATTAGACCGCAAAACCTGAAAAACCCTCCTGACTTGCTGGACATGAGAGTCCCAGTCATCCGAAAAAATCAGAATATCATCCAGATACACAATCATAAATTTATCCAAATAATCGCGAAAAATATCATGCATAAAGGACTGGAAAACTGACGGAGCATTAGAAAGACCAAAAGGCATCACTAAATACTCAAAGTGGCCCTCGGGCGTATTAAATGCGGTTTTCCACTCATCCCCCTGCCTGATTCGCACCAAATTATACGCCCCACGAAGGTCAATCTTAGAGAACCACTTGGCCCCCTTTATGCGAGCAAACAAATCAGTCAGCAACGGCAATGGGTATTGATATTTAACAGTGATTTTATTCAAAAGCCGATAATCAATACATGGTCTCAAAGAGCCGTCTTTTTTTGACACAAAGAAAAAACCGGCTCCTAAGGGAGATGACGATGGACGAATATGTCCCTTTTCCAAGGACTCCTTTATATATTCTCGCATAGCAGCATGTTCAGGCACAGACAGATTAAATAAACGACCCTTTGGGTATTTACTACCCGGGATTAAATCTATGGCACAATCGCACTCTCGGTGCGGAGGTAACGAACCAAGCTTGGATTCTTCAAAGACGTCACGATAGTCAGACAGGAACTCAGGAATTTCAGAGGGAATGGATGATGAAATGGAAACCACAGGTACATCCCCATGAGCCCCCTTACATCCCCAGCTCAACACAGACATAGCTCTCCAGTCGAGGACTGGGTTGTGAGATTGCAGCCAAGGCAATCCTAGCACCAAATCATCATGTAGATTATACAGCACCAGAAAGCGAATAATCTCCTGGTGATCCGGATTAATACGCATAGTTACTTGTGTCCAGTATTGTGGATTATTATTAGCCAATGGGGTGGAGTCAATCCCCTTCAGAGGAATAGGAGTCTCCAAAGGCTCTAAATCATACCCACAGCGTTTGGCAAAGGACCAATCCATAAGACTCAAAGCGGCGCCAGAGTCGACATAGGCGTCCGTGGTAATAGATGACAAAGAGCAAATCAGGGTCACAGATAGAATAAATTTAGACGGTAAGGTGCAAATGGAAACAGATTTACCAAGCTTTTTAGTGCGCTTAGAGCATGCTGATATAACATGAGTAGAATCACCACAATAGAAACACAACCCATTTTTCCGTCTAAAATTCTGCCGCTCGCTTCGGGACAGAATTCTATCACACTGCATACTCTCTGGCGACTTCTCAGTGGACACCGCCAGATGGTGCACTGGTTTGCGCTCCCGCAAACGCCTATCGATCTGAATAGCCATTGTCATGGACTCATTCAGACCCGCAGGCACAGGGAACCCCACCATAACATCCTTAATGGCATCAGAGAGACCCTCTCTGAAAGTCGCCGCCAGGGCGCACTCATTCCACTGAGTAAGCACAGACCATTTACGGAATCTTTGGCAGTAAATTTCCGCTTCATCTTGCCCCTGAGATAGGGACATCAAAATCTTTTCTGCCTGAAGCTCCAAATGAGGTTCGTCATAAAGCAACCCCAAGGCCAGAAAAAACGCATCCACATTGAGCAACGCAGGATCCCCTGGTGTCAATGAAAAAGCCCAGTCTTGAGGGTCGCCCCGGAGCAAGGAAATCACAATCCTGACCTGCTGTGCAGGGTCTCCGGCAGAGCGAGATTTCAGGGACAAAAATAATTTGCAATTATTTCGAAAATTCTGAAACCCGGATCTATTCCCCGAGAAAAACTCCGGCAAAGGAACTCTCGGCTCAGATACAGGTGCATGACAAACAAAATCTTGCAAATTCTGTACCTTCGTGGCGAGATTATTCAAACCTGCAGTTACACTCTGAAGATCCATTACAAACAGGTGGACACAGAGCCATTCAAGGGTTAAGAGGAGGTAAGAAGCAGCTAGACAGCAATTAAGGGCTAGGCAGCAAAACTCTGAGGGGAAAAAAAAAAAAAAAAAAAAATTTCCCTTCAACACTTCTTTTTCTCCTGCTTCAGCCCAAACAATTAACACTTTGAGGGCCGGTCAAACTGTCATGATCTCAATGGCAAGAGAACATAGCATAAGCATATATAGGAACTAGCTCTTGGAAGATGGGAACTGAGCTGACCATGAACTAAACCTAACGCACAACTAGCAGTGGCCGGGTAGCATGCCTACGTTGATTCTAGATGCCCAGCACCAGCCGGAGGACTAAATAAAGCTAGCAGAGGAAAATATTAGTCCTAGCTCACCTCTAGAGAAATACCCCGAAAGGAGACAGAGGCCCCCCACATGTATTGGTGGTGAGTTGAGATGAAATAACAAACGTAGTATGAAAATAGGTTTAGCAAATTTGAGGTCCACTTACTACATAGCAGAAGACAGAAAGGACACTTTCATGGTCAGCTGAAAACCCTATCAAAAACACCATCCAGAAATTACTTTAAAACTCTGGCATTAACTCATAACACCAGAGTGGCAATTCCTGTTCACAAAAGCTTTCCAGACACAGTAACGAAACTACAGCTGTGAACTGGAACAAAAATGCAAAAACAAACATGGACAAGAGTCCAACTTATCTAGTAGTTGTCTAGGAGCAGGAACAAGCACAGAGAGGCTTCTGATAACATTGTTGACCGGCAAGAAACTAACAGAGCAGCAAGGTTATATAGCGACTCCCACATCTTGATGGGAACAGGTGAACAGAGAAGATGAAGACACCAGTTCAATTCCACCAGTAGCCACCGGGGGAGCCCAGAATCCAAATTCACAACAGCAGTGGTAACTGGGTTGACCATATATCTACTCCTAACGCCAACACTAGAAGTAGCCGGGGAACATGCCTACGTTGGTCGCTAGATGTCTCGCGCCAGCCGGAGGACTAACTACCCCTAGAAGAGGAAAACAAAGACCTCTCTTGCCTCCAGAGAATAGACCCCAAAAGTTGGATACAAGCCCCCCACAAATAATAATGGTGAGGTAAGAGGAAATGACAAACACAGAGATGAACTAGGTTTAGCAAAGAGAGGCCCACTCACTAATAGCAGAATGTAGTAAGATAACTTATATGGTCAACAAAAACCCTAACACAAATCCACACTGGAGATTCAAGAACCCCCGAACCGTCTAACGGCCCGGGGGGAGAACTCCAGCCTCCCTAGAGCTTCCAGCAAGGATAGGATACAGATTATGTACAAGCTGGACAAAAATGCAAACAAAAACAATAGCAAAAAGCAAGAAAGCAGACTTAGCTTAATCAAGCAGGAACCAGGATCAGTAGACAAGAGCACTACAGATTAGCTCTGATATCAACGTTGCCAGGCATTGAACTGAAGGTCCAGGGAGCTAATATAGCAACACCCCTGACCTAACGACCCAGGTGAGCATACAAGGGATGATAGACATACCCAGAGTAAAAACACTAGTAGCCACTAGAGGGAGCCAAAAGGTAAATTCACAACAGAGAAGATGTGTCAGAAATATGCCAGAAATAGTCCAGCAATCGGCCAGATGGTAAGACTAATCACTGTATTCCAATTTTACTTGCTTTTCTTCCCCTGCTCTTTAACCTTACTCACATTTGCCCTCACTGTTTCTGTTCTACTAATCCTCACTCTCCTTTGCAAACCCCTTGCCCCTGCACCCTCAAACCAAATAACTATCTCCCCCTCTCTCCTACCCCCACCTCGCTTCACCCGCAGACCTGCTCTACAACCTCAAACCTCACCTACTAACATATAATATGAGCCGACTGCTCTCCTTCACACACCTGCTTTCCCTTTTTCTTCTCATTCTCACTGCTGGCGACATATCCCCCAATCCTGGCCCCCCCGCCTCATACATCCCTCTAATCCTCACCCCTATCCTTCTCACACTAAGAGAAACTACCGCAACCCCTCACACTTAAAATCTGTGCAACTGACCCCCCCTTCCTCTCTTTGGGGCACTTTGGAATGCCCACTCTGTCTGAAACAAGCTCCACATGATCCACGATCTCTTTACTTCCCGCAACCTTTCCTTCCTGGCCCTCACTGAGACCTGTCTGACGCACCCTGACACGGCCTCCCCTGCTGCACTGAGCTACGGTGGCCTCCACTTGTACCCACACACCTCGCTCTGGCAATAGACATGGTGGGGGAGTGGGTTTCCTTCTTTCCAAAAACTGTTCCTTCAACCCTATCAACCCCAACCCTCCCTTATCCTCCCTTCTTTCGAGGTTCACTCTGTCCATATCTACTCTCCCTCTAACCTCCAAATGGCTGTCATATACCGACCACTGGGCTCAGCCACTGCCTTCATTGACCAATTCTCCACCTGGCTTCTTCACTTTCTCTCTGCTGACATCCCCACCATCATAATGGGTGACTTTAATATCCCTACTGACACCCGCCAGCCAGCAGCCTCCAAGCTCCTGTCCCTTACCTCATCCTTTGGACTTACACAGTAGTCCTCCACAGCCACCCACACAGACGGATATACGCTAGACCTCATCTTCACCCGCCTCTGTTCCTTATCTAATCTTACAACCTCTCCCTTCCCCCTATCTGACCGCCATCTATTCACCTTCTCATTCTTGTCTTCCTCACCCGCCCCCCATGTCCAGCCACTACCACATCCTCGCAGAAACCTTTCACACCTAGACATTCACAGACTGAGACTCTCTCCTACCCCTGTCCTCCATATCTTCACTCCACGACATGGACAGCGCCACCGCTTTCTATAACTCCACCCTCACATCAGCCATAGACTCAGTCGTCCCTCTCATGCATGGCAAAGTGCGACAAACCAATAGGCAACCCTGGCATAACAACCTCACCAAAAAACTCCGACAAGCATCCAGGGTCGGGGAGCGGCGTTGGAAAAAAACACGCCTGCCAGATGACTTCACTGCTTTCAAACAAGCTACACTTGCCTTCAAACTAGCCCTCACCTCTGCTAAACAGACCTATTACACTAACCTTGTATCATCACTATCCTACAACCCAAAACAACTGTTCAGCACATTTAACTCTCTCCTCCACCCACCACTGCCACCTACAACTCCCCTCATCTCTTCTGAGGACCACCTACTTCAAAAACAAGATCGACCAAACAAGGCAAACCTTTACTGTTCCACCACCGCAACCACTCCATATACCAGACCTCTGCCCTTCCCCAGTAACTTCCCTCTCCAACATCACTGAAGGAGAACTTACTCGCCTCCTTTCCAATTCACTCCTCACCACCTGTGCACTTGACCCCATCCCTTCCCACCTGCTCCCCAACCTCACTAACATGCTCATTCCAGCCCTAACACATCTCTTCAACCTATCGCTATCTTCTGGTACCTTCCCCTCTGCCTTCAAACATGCCACCATCACACCCATCCTCAAAAAAGCTAACCTTGACAAAACTGCTATGCCCAGCTATCGCCCCATATCACTGCTCCCGTTTGCTTCCAAACTCCTTGAGCAGCATGTCCATGGTCAACTTTCCTCCCACCTCTCATCTAACTCTCTCCTTGACAACCTCCAATCTGGCTTCCGCCCCCACCACTCCACCGAAACTGCTCTGATCAAAATTACTAACGACTTACTCACAGCCAAAGCTAACAGACAGTTCTGCATCCTCCTCCTTCTTGAACTGTCCTCTGCTTTCGACAGTCGACCACTGCCTACCCTGTCCTGGATTGCCTCATACCTTTCTGACCGCACATTTAGCGTTTCCCACTCCCACACTACCTCCTCACCCCGCCCTCTCTCTGTTGGAGTGCCTCAAGGCTCTGTCCTAGGGCCCTACTTTTTTCCATCTATACCCTTGGCCTAGGACAACTCATAAAGTCCCATGGCTTCCAGTACCACCTATATGCGGACGACACCCAGATCTACCTCTCTGGTTCAGATGTCGCCTCTCTGCTGCCCAGAATCCCGGAGTGTCTGTCAGCCATATTCCTCTTCTTCAACTCTTCTTCAACTCTTCCTAAAACTCAATGTAGACAAAACCGAACTCATCTTTCCCCCATCTCGCGTATCCCCCTACCTGATTTATCTATTATGGTAAACAGCATCACGCTCTCTCCCACACCTGAAATCCGCTGCCTCGGGGTCAGGGCCGGACTGGGACTAAAATTCAGCCCTGGCATTTGAAGTTACACAGGCCCACTTGTCACATGGTGACTGTATAATATCTTTGTACACTTGTAGGCAGGGCCGGTTTTAGGCAAAGTGGGGCCCTAGGCAAAGTTTAAAATGGGTCCCCAAATGCTAACATATTGCACATCACACAGAAGCCTTTCTGTTGTATTTACGTGCGCTGAGTTCAGGCCGCTAAACGAGTTTGATCGACAATACTGAAGTTGTTCAACGCTTGTTTCCCGGCCTCTTTCCACCAGCTGAGGAATAATGATGAGACAGAACGATCACTAATAGATCACCATACAGTATCATGTTTTCAGCAGCACATCTACAGTTTACACTGGCAATGTGCTGCTGACAACAAGGCTTTTTGTTCCAGCAAAAACAATCCGAATATGCAGCATTTTACTTGTTTAGTAAAATACACCCCATAGTCCTCCATATATTATAATGTGCTCCATAGTCCTCCATATAGTATAATACACTCCCTATAGTCCTCCATATATTAAAATACACTGCTCAGTCCTCCACATAGTATAATACACTCCTCATAGTCCTCCATATAGCATAATACAATCCTCATAGTCCTCCATATAGCATAATACAATCCTCATAGTGCTCCATATAGTATAATGCACCGCCACAGTCATCCATGTAGTACAATTCACTTCCCATAGTATAATGCACCCCATAGTTCTTCATATAGTATAACGTATTCCCCATAGTCCTCGATACAGTATAATGTAGCCCACATATAGTATAATGCAGCCACCCCAGAGTATAATGCAGCCACCCCAGAGTATAATGCAGCCACCCCACAGAGTATAATGCAGCCACCCCAGAGTATGTAACCCCCATAGAATATAATACAGCCCACCTCCCCATAATATATAATGTAGCCCCCCATAGAATATAATGCAGCCCCCCATAGTATATAACGCAGCCTCCCCCATAGAATATAATATACCCCCACAATAGTATATAACACAGCCACATAGTACATAACATGGCCTCCCCCATAGAATATAATATACTCCCCATAGTATATAGCAAAGCCCGCATATTATATAGCACAAACCGCATAGTATACAGCACAGCCTGCATACTATAGCACAGCTCGCGTAGTAGATAACACAGCCCACACAGCAGTATTCAGCACAGACCACACAGTAGTATACAGCACAGACCACACAGTAGTATACAGCACAGCCCACGTAGAAGTATACAGCACAGTCCACACAGTAGTATACAGCACAGCCCACAGAGTAATATATACAGCACAGCCCACAAAGTAATATATACAGCACAGCCCACAGAGAACTATATACAGCACAGCCCACAGAGAACTATATAAAGCACAGCCCAGAGTACTATATACAGCACAGCCCAGAGTACTATATAAAGCACAGCCCAGAGAGTACTATATACAGCACAGCCCAGAGAGTACTATATACAGCACAGCCCAGAGAGTACTATATACAGCACAGCCCACAGAGTACTATATACAGCACAGCCCACAGAGTACTATATACAGCACAGCCCACAGAGTACTATATACAGCACAGCCCACAGAGTACTATATACAGCACAGCCCACAGAGTACTATATACAGCACAGCCCACAGAGTACTATATACAGCACAGCCCACAGAGAACTATATACAGCACACAGTAGTATACAGCACAGAGCACAGCCCACAGAGAACTATATACAGCACACAGTAGTATACAGCACAGAGCACAGCCCACAGAGTACTATATACAGCACAGCCCACAGAGAACTATATACAGCACACAGTAGTATACAGCACAGAGCACAGCCCACAGAGAACTATATACAGCCCACAGTAGTATACAGCACAGAGCACAGCCCACAGAGAACTATATACAGCACAGAGCACAGCCCACAGAGAACTATATACAGCCCACAGTAGCATACAGCACAGAGCACAGCCCACAGATAACTATATACAGCCCACAGTAGTATACAGCACAGAGCACAGCCCACAGAGAACTATATACAGCACAGAGCACAGCCCACAGAGAACTATATACAGCCCACAGTAGCATACAGCACAGAGCACAGCCCACAGATAACTATATACAGCCCACAGTAGTATACAGCACAGAGCACAGCCCACAGAGAACTATATACAGCACAGAGCACAGCCCACAGAGAACTATATACAGCCCACAGTAGCATACAGCAGAGCACAGCCCACAGATAACTATATACAGCCCACAGTAGTATACAGCACAGAGCACAGCCCACAGAGAACTATATACAGCACAGAGCACAGCCCACAGAGAACTATATACAGCCCACAGTAGCATACAGCAGAGCACAGCCCACAGATAACTATATACAGCCCACAGTAGTATACAGCACAGAGCACAGCCCACAGAGAGCTATATACAGCCCACAGTAGTATACAGCACAGAGCACAGCCCACAGAGAACTATATACAGCCCACAGCAGTATACAGCACAGAGCACAGCCCACAGAGAACTATATACAGCCCACAGCAGTATACAGCACAGAGCACAGCCCACAGAGTACTATATACAGCACAGAGCACAGCCCACAGAGAACTATATACAGCCCACAGTTGCATACAGCAGAGCACAGCCCACAGATAACTATATACAGCCCACAGTAGTATACAGCACAGAGCACAGCCCACAGAGAGCTATATACAGCACACAGTAGTATACAGCACAGAGCACAGCCCACAGAGAGCTATATACAGCACACAGTAGTATACAGCACAGAGCACAGCCCACAGAGTACTATATACAGCCCACAGCAGTATACAGCACAGAGCACAGCCCACAGAGAACTATATACAGCCCACAGCAGTATACAGCACAGAGCACAGCCCACAGAGAACTATATATAGCACAGAGCACACAGTAGTATACAGCACAGAGCACAGCCCACAGAGAACTATATACAGCCCACAGTTGCATACAGCAGAGCACAGCCCACAGATAACTATATACAGCCCACAGTAGTATACAGCACAGAGCACAGCCCACAGAGAGCTATATACAGCCCACAGTAGTATACAGCACAGAGCACAGCCCACAGAGAGCTATATACAGCACACAGTAGTATACAGCACAGAGCACAGCCCAGAGTACTATATACAGCCCACAGCAGTATACAGCACAGAGCACAGCCCACAGAGAACTATATACAGCCCACAGCAGTATACAGCACAGAGCACAGCCCACAGAGAACTATATATAGCACAGAGCACACAGTAGTATACAGCACAGAGCACAGCCCACAGAGAGCTATATACAGCCCACAGCAGTATACAGCACAGAGCACAGCCCACAGAGAACTATATACAGCCCACAGCAGTATACAGCACAGAGCACAGCCCACAGAGAACTATATATAGCACAGAGCACACAGTAGTATACAGCACAGAGCACAGCCCACAGAGAGCTATATACAGCCCACAGCAGTATACAGCACAGAGCACAGCCCACAGAGAACTATATACAGCCCACAGTAGTATACAGCACAGAGCACAGCCCACAGAGAGCTATATACAGCCCACAGTAGTATACAGCACAGAGCACAGCCACAGAGAACTATATACAGCCCACAGTAGTATACAGCACAGAGCACAGCCCACAGAGTACTATATATAGCACACAGCCCACGGTAGTATACAGCACAGAGCACAGCCCACAGAGTACTATATATAGCACAGAGCACACAGCAGTATACAGCACAGAGCACAGCCCACAGAGAACTATATACAGCCCACAGTAGTATACAGCACAGAGCACAGCCCACAGAGAGCTATATACAGCCCACAGTAGTATACAGCACAGAGCACAGCCCACAGAGTACTATATACAGCCCACAGCAGTATACAGCACAGAGCACAGCCCACAGAGAACTATATACAGCACAGAGCACAGCCCACAGAGAACTATATACAGCCCACATCTCTTCCTCCCCTCACCTCCTCCGAGAATGGCCCCACAGTCCAGAAAAAAAAAAAACTCTCCCCACCTCTCCTCGTGCCCAGCGTTGCTTCCTGGTTCCTGCTCCTGTCTCAGCAGCTGCAGTCTGCCCGGGACACAGCAGGTGCGCGATGATATGACATCATCGCGCACCCGCAGTGTCAGAGGCAGAGCGGGGAATGATGGGAGAGGAGCGTCTGTAGACGCTCTCTCCTCCATCATTGCATTCAACTGTACCGGCGTCTATACGCCGGTATAGTTGAATGCGACGGCGGGGGCGGCGGATTGAGCGGCCCACCACTGGCACCGGCCCTTCTGGCATTTGCCAGAAGTGCCCTATGGCCAGTCCGGCCCTGCTCGGGGTAACTCTCGACTCTGCCCTGTCCTTCAAGCCGCACGTCCAAACTCTTGCCACCTCCTGTCGCCACCAACTCAAAAATATTGCCAGAATCTGTCCCTTCCTCAGCCCACAATCTACTAAAATTCTTGTGCATGCCCTCATCATCTCCCACCTCGATTACTGCAACACCCTCCCCTGTGGCCTCCCCGCTAACTCCCTTGCACCACTCCAGTCTGTCCTCAACTCTGCTGCTCGGCTAAACCACCTCTCTCCTCGCTACTCCCCTGCTTTTCCCCTCTGCAAATCCCTCCACTGGCTCCCAATTCCCCAACGAATCCAGTTCAAACTACTAACACTGACCTACAAAGCCATCCACAACCTGTCCCCTCCCTATATCTCTGAACTAATCTCCCACTATCTTCCCTTACGGAATCTTCGATCCTCCCAAGACCTCCTATTCTCCTCCACACTTATTCGTTCCTCACACAACCGCCTCCAAGATTTCTCCAGAATATCCCCCATCCTCTTGAATTCCACGCCTCAACACATCCGATTATCGACCACCCTCGGTTCCTTCAGACGGAACCTGAAAACCCATCTCTTCAGGAAAGCCTACAGCCTGCAATAACTATTTTGCCGCCTCACCAACCACCCGAGCTGCCGACAAGTAAGCAACCACCCGAGCTGCCATGACGCCATCGCCAGAGCTGCCGCCTCACCAACCACCCGAGCTGCCGCCTCACCACCACCAGTGCTGCAGCACCTCGACCTCCTGTCTCTTCCCCATTATCCTGAAGAATGTAAATTCGCAAGGACAGCATCCTCTCCCCTCTGTACCAGTCTGTCATTGTAAATTTGTTTACTGTTAACGATATCTATAACCCTGTATGTAACCCCTTTTCTCATGTACAGCACAATGAAATTAATGGTGCTACAGTATATAAATAAATAAATAATAATAATAATAATAATAATAATAAAAAGATGGAGAACCTAATTCTACACTTACACATAGATTTGTATGTGTGCGTGTGATCCGACTGGATGCACTCACAGCATGCTGCAACTGTTTTTTCATGCTGAATTGGCATGAGAAAGAAATCGGAGATCAGAACTATCCGATAGAATAACATTGCTGTCCGATAAAACATTGGATAGCACTCAGCCATGTTATACGCCAATGTGAGTGAGCACACCTCTCCCCATTTTCCTGGCTCCCTGCTTGCAGAGCACCCTACCATATTGCTGGCAGAGGCAGCTTCTGCTGCATGGCAGAAGCACAGGGGGATGGAAGATGGCTGAATCTGGACAGCTCCAGAGTAGCTCTAGCAGGCTCTAAAACCTAGACGCTGCAATTGGCATGCACTTCTGGAATAGGTTACCAGTCACTCTGAGACTGCAAAGGTGTCCAGAAGCCTAGAAAATGAGCAGTACACAGTAAATTAGCAATAGGTTTTTATGACTGGAGAGGATTTAAATTAAGTGGTAAATTGCAAACTTGATGGATGTGGGACTAGGAGATATGGTGGAGACATGATGGATGTGTGGCCAGGAGGATGGAGCATGATAGATTTGAGGCTAGGAGGATGGAGACATGATGGATTTAGGGCCAAGACGATAGAGATGTGATGGATGTAGGGCCAGGAGGATGTAAAAATGATTGAAGTGGGGCATGGAGACATCATGGAGACATGATGAATGTGTGGCCAGGAGGATGGAGGCATGATGGATTTGGGCCAGGATGATGGAGACATGATGAATGTGGAGCCAGAAGGATGGATACATGATAAATGTGGGGTCAGCAGGATGGAGACATGACGGATGTGGGGCAAGGAGACATAATGGAGACATGATGGATGTGTGGCCAGGAAGATGGAGACATAATGGACTTGGGGCCAGGAGGATGGAGACATGATGGATGTGTGGCCAAGAGGATGGAGACATGATCGATTTGGGACAGGAGAATGCAGACATGATGGATTTGGGGCCAAGAGGATGGGGACATGATGGATGTGGGGCCAGGAGGATGGAGACATGATGGTGGGGACCAGAATGGAGAACATCAGGGCTCAGGACGGGGTAAATGATTAAATAAAGGGGCCAGGATGGGGGACTTTATTACAGGAAGGGATCCTGTTGTGAATTCTGCTTTTGGGTTCCCTACGGTGGTAGTAGGTGGTAATGCAGTTGTCCCTGGGTTGCAGTCCTGGTCAGGTGTGTCTGCTGATTGCAGTTCTGACTGGGGTATTTAGGTGTGCAGGATTCATTAGTCCTTGCCAGTTGTCAATTGTTGTTGGGAGGTGTAGGACCTCTGCCTGGTTCCTCCTGCCTTTCTGCCAAATCAGCAAAGATAAGTGTCTGGTTTTTTTTTCCTGTGGCACACATGCTGTGTGCTTCACAATTCAGTGCTATTCTTTGTGTTTTCTTGTCCAGCTTAGATTGTGTCAGTATTTTCTCAGTCTTGTTGGATTCTCTGGAGTGGCAGATATACATTCCATGTCTTTAGTTAGATTGTGGAACTTTTTGTATTATCTGTTGTGGATATTTTTGGAAGGGTTTTAATACTGGCCGCCTAGTAATCTGTCCTATCCTTTCCTATTTAGCTAGAGTGGCCTCTTTTGCTAAATCCTGTTTTCTACCTGCGTGTGTCTATTCTTCTCCTACTCACAGTCATTATTCGTGGGGGGCTGCCTATCCTTTGGGGGTCTGCTCTGAGGCAAGATAGCATTCCTATTTCCATCTATAGGGGTATTTAGTCCTCCGGCTGTGTCGAGGTGTCTAGGGTTTGTTAGGCACACCCCACGGCTACTTCTAGTTGCGGTGTTAGTTCAGGATTTGCAGTCAGTACAGGTTCCACCGACTCCAGAGAAAGTTTTCATGCGGCTCCAAGGTCACCAGATCACAACAGGATCCATGATGAAGGACTTTATTACAGAAAAGTGCCAGGATGGAGGACTTTATTGCAGAAAGGTGTCAGGATGGAGGACATTATAACTGTAGGGGCTAATTAAGAGATATTATTACTGCATTTTTTTGAGTATACTGTTTTCCATTGAGGGGTGGAGTCGGTCTTGTTACTGTGCAGGGCAGCACTATGTCACTTTTATTCTTCATATGGTGAAGTGTAGAAGTCGGGGGAAAAAAGTGGGGGAAGTGTTCTATAAGTGGTCAGTTATAGCTGCATTTTCTGCAAGGCTGAGTCCTGGCTGGAAGAAGTGATGGCGGTCTGCGCTGGATGAAGAGGAAAAGCGAAGATGAATGACTTCAACTACAGACGTCACTGGTAAGTCAGTGTTTTACCTGTGCACTTACACTGTAAACTACACAGTATATACAGAGCACCTGTGTATAATGTCACTGGTAATCCCTGTATTACCTATTCACTATACGGGCAGCACGGTGGCGCAGTGGTTAGCACTGCAGCCTTGCAGCGCTGGAGTCCTCAGTTCTAATCCCACTCAGGACAACATCTGCAAAGAGTTTGTATGTTCTCTCCGTGTTTGCGTACTGATAGGGAATTTAGATTGTGAGCCCCATCGGGGACAGCGATGATAATGTGTGCAAACTGTAAAGCGCTGTGGAATATGTTAGCGCTATATAAAAATAAAGATTATTATTATTATACAGAGTTCCTGTGTATAATGTCATCGGTGATCACTGTATTATCTGTACACTGACACAATATACAGAGCTTCTATGTATAATGTCACTGTTGATCCCTGTATTACCTGTACACAATATACTAAATACAGACTCATGTGTAGAATGTCACTGGAGATCACTGTATTACCTGTACACTGTATACTATATGGAGAGCTCCTGTATATAATGTCACTGGTGATCCCTGTATTACCTGTATATTGACACTATATACCGACATTCTGTGTATAATGTCACTGGTGAGTCACTATATTACCTGTACACTATACACTGTATACTATATACAGAGCTCCTCCCTATACTGGCACTCATGGTAATATTAGTGTTATTAGTATTCGTTCACTGTGTGGTGGTAATATGTGGTCCAGTCATAGGGTAAGGGTATTTGTCTTTAGTACGTGGTAATATTCAGTAACTATGGGGGGGTAATATCTGGTCTGGTCAAGTGGTGGTATTTTTCCCCTGTATGTGCTATTATTTGGTCACTATGTGGAGGTAATATATAGGCTGGTCATTGTGGGATGTTATTTTGCACATAGTTGCTGCTGATGCCAGAGAGTAGTTGCAGCAGACAGTTATGATGACAGATTGACAGGTGGTCAATTCACCCTTTCCAATTTGATAGGGGTTCCTTTCATGCTAATTTTCAAGACTTGTAGAAAACCCTTTAAAACTATCCAAGATATTAACAAGGGACTTTACATTTATTTACTGCTACTTCATTTTGTGGTTGAGGACAATGTGTTTGGAAATGGGTGTGGCTTTAAATGGGTGTGGTTATCTAAATGGGTGTAGTTTCCTAACACAAACAGGGAACTCATTGTTAAAAAATGTAATCCCACCTGGGTACTGGCACAGAATATTCACATGAGCTGAACCAACAGATGTTCCAAAAATCATTACTTGTTGCACAGCTGTGTGTCAGTGGATTTGTGGGTACAATATCTCGGATGACAATTTGAACACAGCCGTGTATATGAATATCAATGTATATGTAGTGATGTGGACTGTCTTACCCTGTTCCTATCCCTGAAGACAACAATTGTGCTATGTGTATAGTGACATGCGGTTTTACATGTATTAGTGATGTGCGTCTTATGTAATGTATTATGGTAATGTACAGTCATGTAGTGTTAATGTACAATGTGAGTTAGCGTATAGTACAGGATAAACATAAGACTAGCTTAGGATAGCATAAGTACAGTTTACACAGTAAGTGGTTTAGAAGCAGTATAGGACATAGGATAAGAACAATAGTTTTAGTCTATAGCAGGGGTGCGCAATTCATTTTCCCGAGGGGCCACATGAGAGACCATGACTGTTGTGGAGGGCCGAACTAATAGCGTGAAATTAATTCTACTCAATATTAATTTTAAGTATGCTGACACTCCCTATATATCTTTAAACCCCCCCACAGCCCCTTTTTTATACAGCATGAGCCTCACACAGCCTACTACATATGCGGTATGAGCCTCACACAGCCTCCTTATATACGGCATGAGCCCCACACAGGCTCCCTATATAGGACATGAGCCCCACACAGCCTCCCTATATACAGCATGAGCCCCACACAGCCTCCCATATACTGCATGAGGCCCCCACAGTCTCCCCATATACTGATTGAGCCCCACACAGCCTACCCCATATATTGCATGACAATACATAGCCTCACCATGTGAAGCATGTCACCCCCATAGCCTCCTCGTGTGCAGCATGATACCCCAATAGTCTCCCTGTGTGCAGCATGACACCGCCATAGCCTCCCCATGTGCTGCATGTCACCCCCATAGAATCCCCATGTTCACCCCATAGAATCCACATGTTCACCCCATAGAATCCACATGTTCACCCCCATAGAATCTACATGTTCACCCCATAAAATCCCCATGTTCACCCCATAGAATCCCCATGTTCACCCCCTAGAATCCCCATGTCCACCCCCATAGAATCCTCATGTTCACCACCATAGAATCCCCATGTTCACTCCCATAGAATCCCCATGTTCACCCCCTAGAATCCCCATGTTCACCCCCATAGAATCCTCATGTTCACCACCATAGAATCCCCATGTCCACCCCCATAGAATCCCCATTTTCACCCCAATAGAATCCCCATGTTCACCCCATAGAATCCATGTGTTCACCCCCATAGAATCCACATGTTCACCCCATAGAATCCCCATGTTCACCCCATAGAATCCCCATGTTCACCCCCATAGAATCCCCATGTTCTCCCCATAGAATCCCCATGTTCACCCCCATAGAATCCCCATGTTCACCCCATAGAATCCCCATGTTCACCCCCATAGAATCCCCATGTTCACCCCCTAGAATCCCCATGTTCACCCCCATAGAATCCTCATGTTCACCCCATAGAATCCCCATGTTCACCCCCATGTGCCCTGCTGCTGTCTCCGATGAGCTGACTCTCTGGCGGTACACAGCTGACGCGATGACATGACATCATTGTGTCAGCTCTTTCACACAATAATTGGTGGAGGAAGTGGACGGAGGCCCCTCCTCCACCAATGCTGACTGCGGGAGACAGTGAGAGAGCGGACAGGTATGGTGAGGCCCGCTGACTTCAGGTTTTCAGCCCCATGGCTGTCTCGGTCCACGGGCCGGACTGAGACAGCCAGAGGGCTGGATGTGGCCCGCAGGCCGCACTTTGCCCAGGTCTGGTCTATATGATAGGAAATAGTTAATGATAGAACTAGCCCAATGGATGGGAAATAGTGCTGATAACAAGGGGGGCACTTCCTGATCGTGTGTGGTTAGAGATGTGTTGTGTAGGTCAAGTTTGGGTGCGGTGGGCTGCTAGAGGCAGCATGAGCCAATTGTTTGAGGCAGTGGGAGACAATATTGAGTTTCCTGATGGACATTGCTGTAATGTCTGGAGCTTAGGTCTCGGGCGGGGTACCAAGGAGCAGGCCTGGCCTTTTGACATCATTAGGTTGGTGGACGTGGAATTATGTGGAGGGCAGGTGGCCAGTCCCAGGTGTACTGCCAAAGTGGACAAGGAATCCATAAGGCTGATGAAGTCAGCAGACTTGGGGGTAGTCCAGGATGAACGGGTGGCAGGACTGATGAGATACTGTACTAAGGAAGTGTAGCGCCCCCACTGCCGCAGGGCCGAGGGGTACCCGGTACCGGGCCTCTAAGTCTCTGCTCTGGGGTTGTCACGGTGGCTAGACCCGGTCCGTGACCCTGCTGAGGGGCGTACAGTGATAGATGTAGATGGTGATGTTGCGGTGCAGTGTAGGTTGTAGTAAATAACGAGGACACCAGGTTGCAGTCTCTTTACCTCTTTACTGAAGATCTCTGGGTCCTCAGTCCGGAATCCAGATAACCAGGCTGCGCAAGTCCGGCCGGTCCAATGGCACCTCCAGAGTTCTCTTAACAGGTGGAAATCTGTGCCTTCCTTCTAGCGCTAGGTGTTGCGGTCCTTCCCTGCTGTGCTTACGGAAAGTCCCCACAACTGTTGTGTCCGTTTCTTAAGTTCCCTCACAACTCGATTAGATGATGTTCTGCTAATCCTCCGTCCCTCCCTGATGTTACGGTTAGGACGGCACCCGTATGACGGGTAGGCTCGGAGCTCTTCCGGGACCCTAGAGTCGCCCCTCTCCACAAGTTGCCCCCCAAGACTGCATAGGTGATTTAGATGAGACAGCCCGCCTGAGACTGACTGTCCTGCCGTTGGTTTGAAGTATTGCTTGGAGCTAGATATATAAATACTTCCTCGGCGTTCCGGCCGCCGGTTGTGCGCCTCAGTAGGATGTTGCCTCGGTCTTACAGCACGACTCCTACTGGTATTTCTCCTCTTGCTTTGATCTCGTTTCTCACTCAGCACAATATATCTCGCTTCTAATCCTTTCTTAGGGCACCGCCGCTATGCTGAGCAGGCACGGTCCCGTGACATTCTTCCTTGTAGCCAGGCCTCTGTCAGGGTCCCAAACCTGACAGGGACCCTACCGAATCTTTCCCCACAACACCCTCTGCCACCAGGTGTTGTCTGGTCCAACCCAGTCAGCTTTCTGCCTAACTTCCTGCCTGACCCCCAGTTTTACCCACAGTGGTGAGGAGTGGCCTAATAAATAGAACCCTTAGCTCCTCCTGGAGGCCCGACTGTGAAATGTATTGGTGTATGTGATACCTGATCAGATGAACTCCTTCATTGCCATCAGACGTACCATAGCCCCCCTTAGCGGCGGAGCCACAGTACTGCAACGACCAGGACTCTGGGGCGCTGCAGAAGGAATAAACATGAAGTGCTGTGCCCTATCCCACATGTCACCACCTGATGAACTTGAGCTGATTAGTAAACATTTGCCTGTGGTAAAGAACTTGGTGTCCCCTGAATTGTGTGCGGCGGCTCCTGAGGACAGATGCCTGGAGGTAGCAGAGGCCTGTGGCTTACAGGTGGGTGTGATGCACCCCACACACTACAGCACACTGGGACACCGTTTGTAAAGTGCCAGTGCAACACTTTACACATAGTTAACTGATCATGAGGGTGAAGCCTCCAAAGGGCAAGGTTTATAACATAATCCCCTGACATTGCCTGAACTGAAACAGCAACTCAATATTCATGTCCTGAATACTGAATGTGGGGTGTTGCAGAAAGTATTTCTGAACATAAGTTGGAAAATTATTTGCATAGCTGTTCACAGAAACCATCAGCAGCACCATTTCCTGTAACATGTAAGTACATCATTCTTATCATGTAAGTATGTCATCATCCATTATCCTGTACATACCACACAATAGAAAATACATGCAAAATGCGATGGAACATGCTGTAATTTTTAAGTAAGATTCCATATGTATGATATAAAACTACATTTGAGATTTGAGGCACCAGTATGGGAAACCTAGAATAGCTTTTCACAAAACAGAGAATGAATGGAGCAGTGGTTTGACATCCAATCTGCCACTCCATTTTGTTCTGGAGATTACATAGTTACATAGTTATTAAGGTTGAAGGAAGACTGTAAGTCCATCTAGTTCAACCCATAGCCTAACCTAACATGCCCTAACATGTTGATCCAGAGGAAGGCAAAAAAAACCCATGTGGCAAAGAGTAACTCCACCATGGGGAAAAAAATTCCTTCCCGACTCCACATACGGCAATCAGACTAGTTCCCTGGATCAACGCCTTATCAAGGAATCTAGTGTATATACCCTGTAACATTATATTTTTCCAGAAAGGTATCCAGTCCCCTCTTAAAATTAATTAATGAATCACTCATTACAACATCATACGGCAGAGAGTTCCATAGTCTCACTGCTCTTACAGTAAAGAATCCGCGTCTGTTATTATGCTTAAACCTTCTTTCCTCCAGACGTAGAGGATGCCCCCTTGTCCCTGTCTCAGGTCTATGATTAAAAAGATCATCAGAAAGGTCTTTGTACTGTCCCCTCATATATTTATACATTAAAATAAGATCACCCCTTAGTCTTCGTTTTTCCAAACTAAATAGCCCCAAGTGTAATAACCTATCTTGGTATTGCAGACCCCCCAGTCCTCTAATAACCTTGGTCGCTCTTCTCTGCACCCGCTCCAGTTCAGCTATGTCTTTCTTATACACCGGAGACCAGAACTGTGCACAGTATTCTAAGTGTGGTCGAACTAGTGACTTGTATAGAGGTAAAATTATGTTCTCCTCATGAGCATCTATGCCTCTTTTAATACATCCCATTATTTTATTTGCCTTTGTAGCAGCTGCCTGACACTGGCCACTGAATATGAGTTTGTCATCCACCCATACACCCAGGTCTTTTTCATTGACGGTTTTGCCCAGAGTTTTAGAATTAAGCACATAGTTATACATCTTATTACTTCTACCCAAGTGCATGACCTTACATTTATCCCCATTAAAGCTCATTTGCCATTTATCAGCCCAAGCTTCTAGTTTACATAAATCATCCTGTAATATTAAATTGTCCTCCCCTGTATTGATTACCCTGCAGAGTTTAGTGTCATCTGCAAATATTGAAATTCTACTCTGAATGCCCCCTACAAGGTCATTAATAAATATGTTAAAAAGAAGAGGGCCCAATACTGACCCCTGTGGTACCCCACTGCTAACCATGACCCAGTCCGAGTGTGCTCCATTAATAACCACCCTTTGTTTCCTATCCCTGAGCCAGCTCTCAACCCACTTACACATATTTTCCCCTATCCCCATTACTCTCATTTTATGTAACAACCTTTTGTGTGGCACCGTATCAAAAGCTTTGGAAAAGTCCATATATACTACGTCCACTGGGTTCCCTTGGTCCAGTCCGGAACTTACCTCTTCATAGAAGCTGATCAAATTAGTCTGACATGAACGGTCCCTAGTAAACCCGTGCTGAAACTGGGTCATGAGGTTATTCCTCTTCAGATACTCCAGCATAGCATCCCTTAGAATGCCCTCCAGGATTTTACCCACAGTAGAGGTTAAGCTTACTGGCCTATAATTACCGAGTTCAGTTTTTGTCCCCTTTTTGAATATTGGCACCACATTTGCTATACGCCAGTCCTGTGGTACAGACCCTGTTATTATGGAGTCTTTAAAGATTAAAAATAATGGTCTATCAATGACTGTACTTAGTTCCTGCAGTACTCGGGGGTGTATCCCATCCGGGCCCGGAGATTTGTCAATTTTAGTTATTTTTAGACGCCGCTGTACTTCCTGCTGGGTTAAGCAGGTGACATTTAATGGGGAATTTTTATCACTAGTCATTTTGTCTGTCATGGGATTTTCTTTTGTAAATACTGATGAAAAAAAGTAATTTAGTAGATTGTTGGATAAAAGTTCCTCGCCGAGGATAAAAATTCACAAATCGACTGATAGGTGCGGGTCCAAGCGCTGTGACATCGAACAATGAGCAAGCTAGTACCTATCCTCTGGAGAGGTGATGATAACTTATTTTCATTGGATAATCCCTTTAGTTTTAGACAGAATTCTGATGCATTTTAATTGGCATTTCTCCCATTGCATTTGAAAAATTTTGGTTTTATCTATCAGTTGGCATATACCTTAAAAGAACTCTGCCAGTAAATCATATACAGTGTTACAACCAGTGCAGGAGCACAGAGGGTGCTATATAACATAAAGCATTGTCTGAAAGTGCTGGCACCCTTGAAATTGTTCCAGAAAATGAACTATTTCTCCCAGAAAATTATTGCAATTACACGTTTTGTTATATACATGTTTATTTCCTTTGCATGTATTGAAACAGCACAAACGAAACTGAGAAAAAATGCTAATTAGATATAATTTCACACAAAACTCCAAACATGGGCCAGACAAAATTGTTGACATCCTAAACTTAATATTTGGTTGCCGTCCCTTTGGAATAAATAACTGCAATCAGTCGCTTCCTATAACCATTAACAAGCTTCTTACTGTACACTCATCAACTTAAATTTTTGACCACTCTTCTTTTGCAAACTGCTCCAGGTCTCTCATGTTTAAAGGGTGCTTTCTCCCAACAGCAATTTTAAGATCTCTCCACAGGTGATCAATGGAATTTAGATCGAGACTCAATGCTGGCCACTTCTGAATTCACCAGCGCTTTGTTGCCAACTATTTGGAAGCTGAATCCAAGGAACTGGCCGGACAAGGTCGTCAGATAAATTGTAGGTTTATTTGAAATACAAGCAGGATAACCTACTGGGAAGAACCCCCTGGACCGAAACACCGAATACCTCCAAGGGAGTGTTAGCGAGCGGATCCCTATAACAGCATACCTCCCAACTTTTGAAGAAGGCAAAGAGGCAAAGAGGGACAACATTTTGGGCCACACCTCTGACCACACCCATTTCACAACTAGTCACACCCATATCCACGCCCCAATAACACCCATTTAGCACCGCTGATCACACTGTTTCATAAACAATAATTATGAACAAAAAAATATGGCCACACAGTACTCCATACTGTATAATGACCACACATGATCCTGTGTACAGTATAATGGCCACACATGGTGCTCCATACTGTATAATGGCCCCACATGATGCCCCATACTGTATAATGGCCCCACATGATGCTCCATACTGTATAATGGCCCCACATCATGCTTAATACTGTATAGTGGCCACATAGTGCTCCATACTGTATAATGGCCACACATGATGCTCCATACTGTATAATGGCCCCACATGATGCTCAATACTGTATAATGGCCACACAGTGCTCCATACTGTATAATGGCCACACATGATGCTCCATACTGTATAATGGCCACACATGATGCTCCATACTGAATAATGGCCACACATGATGCTCCATGCTGTACAATGGCCACACATGACGCTCAATATTGTATAATGGCCACACAGTGCTCCATGCTGTATAATGGCCACACTTGATGCTCCATACTGTATAACGACCCCACAGGATACTCAATACTGTATAATGGCCACACAGTGTTCCATTCTGTACAATGGCCCCACATGATGCTCAATACTGTATAATCGCCCCACATAATGCTCCATACTGTTAAATGGCCCCACATGATGCTACATACTATATAACAGCCACACAGTGCTCCAAACTGTATAATGGCCACACATGACGCTCAATACTGTATAATGGCCACACAGTGCTCCATACTGTATAATGGCCACACAGTGCTCCATACTGTATAATGGCCACACATGATGCTCCATACTGTATAACGACCCCACATGTGTTATGACCTGGTGGTTAAGAGGCCACACTGAAATGACCTGGTGGCTAAAACGCAACATGGGACGAGCTCTGAGGAGGTGGTATCTCTACTGACCGCAATCCCTAATCCTAACAACAACACTAGTAATAGCCGTGGGATGTTCCTGACTCTCCCTAGACACCTCTTCACAGCCTAAGAATTAACTACCCCTAAAGAAGGAAATAGAAAGCTATCTTGCCTCAGAGAAAACCCCAAAAGGAAAGATAGCCCCCCACAAATATCGACTGTGAGTGGAGAGGGAAATGACATACACAGAAATGAAATCAGTTTTCAGCAAAGGAGGCCAATACTAAACTTGATAGACAGAGAGAAAAGGATAGTGTGCGGTCAGTATTAAAAACTACAAAAATCCACGCAGAGTTTACAAAAATGAACTCCACACCGACTCACGGTGTGGAGGGGCAAATCTGCTACCCCAGAGCTTCCAGCTAGCCTGAATATGACATAGCGACAAGCTGGACAAAATGAGACATATTTGCAAAGCAATAGAGTACAAAGCAAATGGACAAACAAGAACTCAGAAACTTATCTTTTGCTGACAAGGACAGGCCATATGAGAAATCCAAGGAGAGAACAAAATCCAACCTAAGACAATGACAGCTGGCATGAACTAAAGCCCAGAGCAGGTTTAAATAACAAACCCAGGCAAGGCGATCAGTGAATGCAGCTGCTACAGCCAGCTAAAGGAGCAGCAGTTCCACTCGAAACCACCAGAGGGAGCCCAAGGGCAGAACTCATAAAAATACCATTAGCAGCCACAGGAGGGAGCTCCAGAATGGAATTCACAACAGTACCCCCCCCCCCTTGAGGAGGGGTCACCGAACCCTCACCAGAGCTCCCAGGCCGATCAGGACGAGCCAAATGAATAGCACGAACCAAATCGGCAGCATGAACATCGGAGGCAACAACCCAAGAATTATCCTCCTGGCCATAACCCTTCCACTTGACCAGATACTGAAGCTTCCGTCTCGAAAAACGAGAATCCAAAATCTTCTCCACCACATATTCCAATTCCCCCTCAACCAACACCGGAGCAGGAGGATCAACGGAGGGAACCATAGGTACCACATATCTCCGCAACAAGGATCTATGGAACACATTATGAATGGAAAAAGAAGCTGGAAAGGCCAAACGAAAAGACACCGGATTGATAATTTCAGAAATCTTATAAGGCCCAATAAAGCGAGGCTTGAACTTAGGGGAAGAAACCTTCATAGGAACGTGACGAGAAGACAACCAGACCAAATCCCCAACACGAAGCCGGGGACCAACACACCGAAGACGGTTAGCAAAACGTTGAGCCTTTTCCTGAGACAACGTCAAATTGTCCACCACATGAGTCCAAATTTGCTGCAACCTGTCCACCACAGAATCCACACCAGGACAGTCAGAAGGCTCAAGCTGCCCTGAAGAAAAACGAGGATGAAAACCAAAGTTACAAAAGAAAGGCGAAACCAAGGTAGCCGAACTAGCCCGATTATTAAGGGCAAACTCGGCCAACGGCAAAAAGGTCACCCAATCATCCTGATCAGCAGACACGAAGCATCTCAAATAGGTTTCCAAGGTCTGATTGGTTCGCTCCGTTTGGCCATTTGTCTGAGGATGGAATGCTGAAGAAAAAGACAAATCAATGCCCATTCTAGCACAAAAGGACCGCCAAAACCTAGAAACGAACTGGGAACCTCTGTCAGACACAATATTCTCCGGAATACCATGCAAACGAACCACATGCTGAAAAAACAATGGAACCAAATCAGAGGAGGAAGGCAACTTAGGCAACGGTACCAAATGGACCATCTTAGAAAAACGGTCACAAACCACCCAGATGACAGACATCTTCTGAGAAACAGGAAGATCAGAAATAAAATCCATGGAAATATGCATCCAGGGCCTCTCAGGAATAGGCAAAGGCAAAAGCAACCCACTGGCACGGGAACAGCAAGGCTTAGCCCGAGCACAGGTCCCACAGGACTGCACAAACGAACGCACATCCCGCGACAAGGAAGGCCACCAAAAGGACCTAGCCACCAAATCTCTGGTACCGGAAATACCATTAGCAGCCACAGGAGGGAGCTCCAGAACGGAATTCACAACACACATGATACTCAATACTGTATAATGGTCACACAGTGTTCCATTCTGTATAATGGCCACACATGATGCTCAATACTGTATAATGGCCACACAGTACTCCATACTGTATAATGGCCCCACATGATGCTCCATACTGTATAATGGCCCCACATGATGCTCCATACTATATAACGGCCACACAGTGATCCATACTGTATAATGACCCCACATGATGCTCCATACTGTATAATGGCCACACATGATGCTCCATACAGTATAATGGCCACACAGTGCTCCATACTGTATAATGGCTGCACATGATGCTCCATACTGCATAATGGCCACACATGATGCTCCATACTTAACAATGGCCCCACATGGTGCTCCATACTGTATAATGGCCACACAGTGCTCCATACTGTATAATGGCCACACAGTGCTCCATACTATATAATGGCCACACATGATGCTCCATACTGTATAATGGCCCACATAATGCTCCATACTGTATAATGGCCACACAGTGCTCCATACTGTATAATGGCCACACATAATGCTTCATATTGTATAATGGCCCCATATGATGCTCCATACACCTCGTACACATGGCTTCGATCTGTACACCATATGCCTTGTACACACGTGGCTCTGCTCTGTACACCTCGTACACATGTGGCTTTGCTCCGTGAGATGAATTAAGACCATGCAGGCCGGACTCTTTGTCATCTGCGCCGGGCTCTGCGGACATCACTTCCCAGGGCTTCTCAACCACACGCCCTGTCTCACACAGCTGTTCCATTTCCCCTGTCCGATCAGGAACTGGTGAGCTGACAGCCAGCACATTCTTCACCTCAGGGGATGACATCAGTGGTTTCTTCTTCTCATTAGCTCAGACCTTGAAAACGAGTGTCGCAGGAACACTTGGCACTTTCTCTCCTTCTTCGGGAACTCGTGCTGGGCAAGGTAGTAAAGCACTTCGGTGGTCTTCTTGAGTGAACGTCACTTTCTTTCCTCCGGACTGAGTCTCACCAACAAAACCTTCAGACTCAGGCGGTAGATCCACCAGGTTCGCCTTTATGCGTTGGGACAGCGCAGTCATTTCACCAGAGATGCTTGACACCTTCTCCACCTCTCCTTGGCGTCCGACATTGTGGTACTGTCTTGTCCTAGGTGGAACTCTTCTCTTCCTGCCGTACCATTCCCTCCAGGGGCGACGTTCCCTCCAGTTAGCAGGACCCTCAGAGGGGTGAGCGGATCTCTGCCACCGCTCTTCTCGGGTAGGGCAATTTCTGGACATGTGTCCCACCTTTCTGCACGTCCAGCACTCACGTCTGCGTCTGTCTGGAGGGCGCTTCAGTCTGGATCGTCGACCTTGATGGGGGACACCTCTCATCTGCGGTAGCTCTTCACCCCAGGATACAGAGTTACACTCTGGGGCCACCACCGAAGCCTTCTTCATGCTGCGCACCTCTCCTCTATCTCTTTCTGGCGGCTCCCGCATGTTACCTCGGGGTATGCCGCTGGTCCCCAAAACGGCAGTAAGGGCTTTCCCCAGACTCTCAATCTCCTCCCAGATTCTTCTTATCTTCAGCTGGGAATCTCGGGTCCACGTCGCCTCCTCTTCATTTTGACTGGGTGCTCCGCAGTTGTAGCATCTAGGCAGTCTTCTTCGCCGAGCGGCACTAGTCTCACTTTGGAGGGCGGTCTCTCTTTCTCGCACCGGAGGGCTGTATTCTGCAGCAGGGATCTTCTTATATTCAGCCACCTCCTCACGGACTCGCTTAACCTCCTTCTTCAAGTCTTCTACCCATTGAGGGGCTGTTACCTCCCTGCTCCATACCTTTCCCACTGGCACTACCACCCCTTGCTCTTGCTCGCGTGTGCGTGCCTCACTCCCAACCTCAGAGAAAGTCATATCTAGCTTTACACGCATGCGCTCTCGCAGGGCCTGTTTCACTAACACATCTCGCAAGCCTGTCACCAGTTGGTCTCGCAGTACAATGTCAATTGACCCCACACCTATGCCGTCCTTCCGTATAATGGCAGTATGAAGCTCCTGCAGTGCGTTCATATATTGTGTCACGGTCTCCCCCTCTCTTTGTACCCGGCGGAACAGTCGCATGCGCGGCTCCCCTACGTCAGTGGGGTCCCCATGCGTCTCCTCAAGTATACGTAATACTTTGTCCAGGGTATCTCTTGCCTGGGGGGGTCTGAGCATAACAGAGTCCCGTGCATCCCCCTCTAGGGCCATCACCGCTATTTCCGCCTGCAGAGGCGGTGTCATAGGATGCATCCGCAGCATCCCTCGGATGCGCTCCGTCCAACCCCACAACATGACATTACTCCCTGAAAATCTTGGCAGGTTAGCTAACATAGCTCCCAGGGAGATGCTAGACCTGGGGCCTCCCTCAACTGCTTGGTCTGCCCCTTCCGCGCTACCGTGTGACATCCTGCCGACTATGCCAACTGTAATAGAATGCAGGTACTGAGTATGTCACCACGGAACAGACAGACCAACTGTTGAAGGGGATTTATTAACAGGGGTAGAATTCTCCACGCAGGGAGTAAACGGGGTTAATAGAGTCAAGTAAAACAGTAAACAGTTAAGTGGAATCAAAAGGTTTAACGAGTGTTCTTGTAACTTATCAGCCCAGGGAGATCCTGACTGGAGGGTCCTTTTACCAACATGGATACAGTCACCAGCAGGGCTTGAGATTCTGGTCTTTTCTGTGTCTCCTGGAAAGTCCGGGGTTAAGTCTCTGCAGCCTGCTCTTCTCAAAGTGAAACTGGAACCAGGAAATAACAGTCTCTCCGTCACTGCTGCAGGAGTCTCCGTAAAGGCCCCGTCTCACTAAGCGATTTACCAACGATCACGACCAGCGATACGACCTGGCCGTGATCGTTGGTAAGTCGCTGTGTGGTCGCTGGGGAGCTGTCACACAGACAGCTCTCTCCAGCGACCAACGATCAGGGGAACGACTTCGGCATCGTTGAAACTGTCTTCAACGATGCCGAAGTCCCCCTGCAGCACCCGGGTAACCAGGGTAAACATCGGGTTACTAAGCGCAGGGCCGCGCTTAGTAACCCGATGTTTACCCTGGTTACCAAAAAAAACAAACAGTACATACTCGCCTTTCGGTGTCCAGGTCCCTTGCCGTCTGCTTCCTGCTCTGACTGAGCCGCCGTACAGTGAGAAGTGAGAGCAGCAGTGACGTCACCGCTGTGCTCTCACTTCTCACTGTACGGCGGCTCAGTCAGAGCAGGAAGCAGACGGCAAGGGACCTGGACACCGAAAGGCGAGTATGTACTGTTTGTTTTTTTTGGTAACCAGGGTAAACATCGGGTTACTAAGCGCGGCCCTGCGCTTAGTAACCCGATGTTTACCCTGGTTACCAGTGAAGACATCGCTGGATCGGTGTCACACACACCGATTCAGCGATGTCAGCGGGGCCTCAACGACCAAAAAAAGGTCCAGGCCATTCCGACACGACCAGCGATCTCGCAGCAGGGGCCTGATCGCTGGTACGTGTCACACATAGCGAGATCGCTATGGAGGTCGCTGTTGCGTCACAAAACTTGTGACTCAGCAGCGATCTCGCTAGCGATCTCGCTATGTGAGACGGGGCCTTAAGCCTGGCAGCTTCTCTGTAATAACGATTGTCACACACACACTGGGCAGTTACTTATCACACTCAGGGATCTTTGCTTGTGACTGCGATCACCAGGGCTGCACTCAGTCACTGTCTCTGCACTGTCAGGGGAAGAGTCTTCTCAGATTATGGAGGCTTCCAAGTCCCCACTCTCACTCCAGCCTTAGTGCCCTCACGGGGAGCACTCTGTCATGGGGCCGCGGCGCTGCAGCCTGCTTTCTCTCTGGCATGCTGTCCCCTCTCTGGCGCGCTCTCTCTCCCGCACTTTTCTGACCACTCCCCTCTCTCTTCCCAGCAGTCCCCTGGTCCCCTCTGTCCAGGGCAGAACGTCTTCCCCCCAACAACCCAGCTGTCGGACTATGTGGTTCCAGGCAAGGAGCAGGGAAAGCAACCTCCTTACACTGACTCTGAGGGTGTCCTTCTGCTGTTCCCTTCCTGAGTCCTTTCCTCCTCTATGCTTCTTTCCTCTAAGCTCCTCCAAAATTTAACTCTCCTTCTGCTTCTCTTTCCAGGGGTAGCAGCTCCCTCGTGGCTGCTCGGCCCCCACGTCTGCTCCAGACGTCATTCAGCTACTGGAGACCAACTGTCTCCCTCCACTGTCTCTCTCAGACTCCATGAGACTGACTGGCTCCTCCTCCAGACCAGGATATATAAAGTGTAAGGGAGCTCGCCTGAATCCGGATCCTGAGCTCCCCCTCCTGGGCTAGATTTAGATTGTGTTGAATGCGAGTGCCTTACCTGATAGATAGGATCCCCTATGCCTCCAAGCATGTCATCACCCTCCCCGAAGGGAAGGCAACATCACTACAGCAACCGGTTACCTGGGGGTGCTGCACGTGCTCCCCCACAACCAGGAAGTGAAACAGGGGAAGAGTCATGCCAGGACAATGCTGTAGCCGGGGGAAACCCCGTGGGAGCGCGAACAGGGTAAGGAATGCTGAGGGGGGGGGGGGCAGAGAAAAGTTGCAGGCATGCGGGACCCGATCACTCATAACCCTGGGGACGGGACCCTCTGGCTGGAGTGCAACACTTAGGGCTCATACTCACATGTTTGAAACTCGGATGAGTCTCGCACGTCAATACCCGGCACTGCTGCCGGCACTCAGGAGTGGAGCGTTCAGCGCATGTATTGCTATGTGACCGCACGCTCTGATTTGAGTGCCGGATGCAGTGCCGGGTATTGATGTGTGAGACTCATCCGAGTTTCTCGCATGTGAGTATGAGCCCTAAGGCTGCCTTCACACTAGCAGTATTTGGTCAGTATTTTACATCAGTATTTGTAAGCCAAAACCAGGAGTGGGTGATAAATGCAGAAGTGGTGCATATGTTTCTATTATACTTTTCCTCTATTTGTTCCAATCCTGGTTTTGGCTTACACATACTGAGGTAAAATACTGACCAAATACTGCTAGTGTGACGACAGCCTAAGATTGAATCAACTTCTCTTTTTATCTGATTTCGGGTGTGATTTTCCTATTTTCCACACCTGTTATTTGCCACAGGTGAGTTTGAATGAGCATCACATGTTTGATACAAAGCTGTTTGCCAACAACTTTGTCTGGACGATATTTGAGGTTTTGTGTCAAATGATGTCCAATTTGCCTTTTTTTTTCAGTTTATTTGTGCTGTTCCAATATACACAAAAGAAATAAATGTGTGTAACAAAACGTGTAATTGTAATAATTTTCTGGAAGATATGCTTTATTTTCTGTAACAATTTCAAGGGTGCCAACACTTTCAGCCATAACTGTACTTATACCATAATGTTAAATCACTGTGCACTCTTGATAGATGTTGTGAGAATTTTATTGCACGGATACAGATGTAGCAATAACACAATTCAGGTGCAGGGATAGAGAAAATGGTGAGGCGACAAGAACATAACATTTTGACCCTCACAGGGTCTTATTCATAGAGTCGCTGTTGGCAAGGTTCACTGAACGGTATAAGGCCGGTTTCACACGTCAGTGGCTCCGGTACGTGAGGTGACAGTTTCCTCCCGTACCGGAGACACTGACACACGTAGACCCATAAAAATCAATGCATCTGTTCAGATGTCATTGATTTTGTGCAGACCGTGTGCGGACCGTGTCTCCGTGTGCCAAACACGGAGACATGTCAGTGTTCGTGGGAGCGCACGGATTACACGGACCCAATAGAGTCAATGGGTCCGTGTAAAACACGCACCTCACACGGACATTCTCCGTCTGGGGTCCGTGTGGCGTGCCGGAGACAGCGCTACAGTAAGCGCTGTCCCCCCCCACATGGTGCTGAAGCCGCCATTCATATGTTCCCTGTAGCAGCGTTTGCTACAGAGAAAATATGAATGATAGTGTTTAAAATAAAGATCCATGTGTCCGCCGCCCCCCCACCCCCTGTGCGCCCCCCCCGCTGGTCAGAAAATACTTATCCGGGTCCCCCGTCGGCTGTCGCTCCTTCCTGGTCTGGCCGCGCCTCCTACTGTATGCGGCCGATTACACTCATGAATATGTGGCTCCACCTCCAATAGGGGCGGAGCCGCCTATTCATGAGTGTAAATGAGCGGCCCCACGTGACCGCATACAGTAAGCCGCGGCCAGACCAGGAAGGAGCGACTGCCGACGGGGGATCCGGGTGAGTATTTTCTGACCAGCGGGGGGGGCGCACAGGGGGTGGGGGGGCGGCGGACACATGGATCTTTATTTTAAACACTATTCTTCATATTTTCCCTGCAGCAAACGTTGCTGCAGGGATGATATGAATCGCAGCTTCAGCACCATGCAGAGTGGGTACCACACGCTCCGTGTGGTACCCACTCGCCATACGGGCGGCACACGTGTGCCGCAGGTATGGCCTCCGTGAGTTCCCAGGCACACGGACACGGATAACTCCGGTACCGATTTATTCCGGTACCGGAATTATCTGGACGTGTGGGACAGCCCTAAAGGATATTCTGATTGCAAAGGAAACCTGGGTCCAAGGGAAATCCAGTGCACATGCACCTTGGATTATAGGATGCCAGCATTTAGTGTACTTTATATGTCCTATACTATTCCAGGTACATACAGATTGTTACCTTACACAATAAGCATGAGAAAACATATACTGCATGGACTGTTGACATTGAAATGTAAGCCTGACTTGTTTAGACGTGTTTCCCTTTCGTGATAATAAAGACAAAGCATTGCATTATAACATTAATGCTATCGGTATGACAGCAATAGCCCTTGGCAGTATAAAAAAAATTCTCCTAATTATTCTAATAGAACTTTGACTGTTTGAAAAGACATTTGCTTCTATCAGAAATGTTATAAGCAGTGGAAAAACGATCCAAAAATAATTAGCAGCAAGTAAAAACCGAGAGTGTATGAGGGCTATGGACAACTAGGTCATGGAATAATGTCACCTTTAGGCCGGGGTCAGACTAGCATATGGCATCTGATGTGATATGCTAATGACCCTCAGCTCCTTCTCTGCTGTGAGAGGGAGCCGAGTGTCATGCTACTGTGCTCCGAGCCTCTCCCACAGAGCGGATCGGAGCACAGCTGCGGAGGAGGCAGATAAACTAATTTCTCCATCACCTCCATTGCTGGGATCGGCGTATATCGCACCGCACTCAGATGGTATCTGATTGATGTGCGTTGGCTCACTCGTTCCCATAGGCTTCTATGGGTGCGAGTGAGCCTAGACTCGGCCGAGTGTCGGTGACAATCTCAGCATGCTGCAATTTCAATCGTACATTGTAAACGGCCAAGATAAAAAACGCTGATGTGAGCTGCCCCATAGATGAATACTGGTCCGAGTGCTATGCGATGTTTTATCTCATAGCACTCGCCTGTATTCATAGCTAGTGTGATTCCCTGCCTTAGTTTAAAGGTTGCGATTTCAGGCTTCAATCCTAATTTTTTTTCCATTAATTTACACATAGGAAAAAATAAACCTCCTCCTAGTTTCAGGTTTTTTACTAGCTGGTGTGGATTCATTTTTCCATTTCTAAATAAGGTGTTCAGACGATTTTAGATAAGTTATAGGAACACAGCTCTTTAGTAATTTTTGGTCTGTACAGTCGCTTGGAATTTGTCAGCAAGATCAACCACCCTAAACTGTGCATGTAGGTCAGTGAAAGATAAACGCATTGGTATCTTTATATCTGCTATTCATTGCCGGAATCCAAAGAAATCCATGATATTTACAACATACAAATTGGGCGTAAACTGCTTTGTCCCACCCAGAGCACTTAAAATGAACCTGTCAGGCTTCTGTGTTTTGTTCTAAGGCTGGGGTCACACTAGCGAGGAATACAGGCGAGTGCTATGAGATAAAACTTTACATAGCACTCGGACCAATATTCATCTTTGGGGCAGCTCACATCTGCGATTATTTTCTCATGCCGAATTGGCATGCGAGAATAATTACAGCACGCTGTGATTGTCCCCAACACTTGGCTGAGTCTCGGATCACTCGCACCCATATACAGGTCCTTCTCAAAAAATTAGCATATAGTGTTAAATTTCACTATTTACCATAATGTAATGATTACAATTAAACTTTCATATACTATAGATTCATTATCCACCAACTGAAATTTGTCAGGTCTTTTATTGTTTTAATTGATTTACATCTGTTAGCCAGCTTGATTACATGTGGAGATTCCCTACCAACCAGGCAACCCCCACATGTACCTATGCTGGCTAATAGCTGTAACTCATTAAGCTGCGGCAATAAAAACTAAATCTCCGAGCACTAAAAAATACTCGGAGGTCACCCTAACGTGCTCAGGAAATTTCGAGTAACGAGTATATTCACTCATCACTAGTATTAAACTTTAATTAACTCAATTATCTTTCCAGTTTTCATCATAACAGTAAAGACTTTTAACACACACTTTATTTCCAGTGTTTTTTTAAACCAGAAATTTCAAGTGTTTTTGCTGCATTTTTTTTTTTACATTTATAATATCATGTACCATTTTTCACCACCTATAGAGAAGCATAGGGCAACAGCCAGAAGCAAAAAGCATAAGTAAAGCCATGTGTGTTTTGAAAATAAAACGCCACTGACCCAAAAATGCCACAATTCAAAGTATCAACAGTCTTCATGTTGGTGTTATAACAAATATACATTTTGTATTTTTATAAGGCGATAATATATAATGATGTGTTACGTATCATTTTTATGAATGTAAACCCAACAATGGCGGCACAGGAACTGTCAAGTTACCAAGCAGAGCATGAATACTGCATACGTGACAAGATCATACAAGTCTGGAGATTTCCTCACTCCTCCCTTGCTCACATACTAGTACAATGTCTCTGTACACCACCTCACTACATTTCACAGAAAGGCTGCAGTACCGAGGATCAGAGACCATTGACCACTGAGATAATGAGGACCAGCCAGGTGGTGAAGTATTCCTTATTTATTTCCTGCTATATATTTTGGGTAAGTACATTCATTTATCTACTTCTTTCCAGAGTTAAAAATGAAAGGTTTTGTGTGCATGACCTTTAGTGTGTAATTAAGTGTAAATCCGGTCTTCGGCACATATACTGGTAGTAGTTGTAATATACTGTATAAAATTAGCTTTGTCATTTTTCATGTGAATGTCTGCAATATTGTTTCATTTACCAATGAAAAAATCAATTGGGTGATATATTGGCTTAAAGGGATTCTTATCAAATATGTGGAGAAGGTCAAGCAAGCTATTTAAAGGGGTATTCCCATCTCCAAGATCTTATCTCAATATGTAGTAGGTGTAATAAGAATATTAGCTAATACCTCCAATTAGAAAAGTAGCATCAGTTTTCTGATTCGTTATATCACTTATCCCATGTGCAGCCATTGCAGGACCTTAGGCATCCATGGTTACAACTAGGGTTGAGCGACCTTTAGTTTTTTAGGGTCGAGTCGGGTTTTGTGAAACCCGACTGTCTTAAAAGTCGAGTCTAGCATAATCGGCCGACCACTGTGAAAAGTCGGGTTTCGGCCGAAACACGAAACCCAATGAAGAAATTTTTTTAATATTATTTTTTAAATCTCTCTCTCTCTCTCTCTCCTGATTTTCCACATCGCTCCCAGAACGCTCATTTTACACTTTGCACATCGCTGTAATGCACGCGAAAAAAAAAATGCCTGTTGTTGTGTACTTCCCCTAACACCTACGTCAGCACTCTAAACGCGTCATACGAAACGCGACTTTCGCGCCTAGATCGCGTACCGCATGGCCGACCCCACACAGGGATCGGGTCGGGTTTCATGAGACGCCGACTTTGCCAAAAGTCGGCGACTTATGAAAATGAACGACCCGTTTCGCTCAACCCTAGTTACAACCACTAAGTGTTAACTATCTAACTAACTAACTCACTATATGAGTGGTAATAACCATGAATACCTAAGCTACTGCAATGTCCTGCACATGGAGTAAGTGACATAGCGAATCAGACGAACTATACAACATTTCTAAATGGAGGTATTTGCTAACATTATTATTATCATCACATCTACTACATATTGTGATAGAATCTTGGAGATGGGATTACCCCTTTAATTGAGTATGTGGAATACTTACAATTTCATAGCATTTAGGTGTTTCTACCTTTCACACTGCCCCTTATGCTGGCAATTCATCTACCTTTCCACTCCCCTATAAACTGTCATGTCGGACGCTGTTCAGACCAGGTCATTCGACAGACAGCGGTAATTCCGCTTTTGACCACTATTTGCTCATTGGCGTCGGCTAGATTTTATCTAGCTGTTTCAGGGTTAATTTACCTGATCCTTGGATTGGAAGCTGGGCCTTGCCCATTGCCTTCAAATAGATCTCCTGATCATTGGGCGTCGCCGATTATAGCTTCTGTCTTGTGCGTTGTTATCTCGGTCTGGAGTGGAGAGCTGGTTGTTGGAGATTCGTTGCTGGTGGTGTATTTTCCTTTGTCTTATTTACTCCTTCCTATATTTGTATTTATTTTGCCCTGCACATTTATAGTGTATTCCTGAGTGTCTGCTGCGTGGTGTATATTTTCCTTTATCCTTGTCTGTGCTAACTGTGGGTATTGGTGAATTACCTCTTCACTGGGTGGTGTGCGGAGGTTTCAGCCTAGGGTTGAAACAGGAGACAGGGTGAGGTTCGAGGCCTGGACATGCACACCATCAGTGTAAACTCCAGGTAGAGGGTCAGTCAGGATTTCCCTAGTCTGAGGGAAATTGCAGGGGCCCGGGTTATTAGCTCTCGCTCACCTAGTCTCCCAGTGACATAAACATGTACTCTTGAATCAGCCAAGTGTACATGCTAATTTCAGCAGAGCGTGGTAAACAGTTGCCAATAGACACCTCTGGCAGTGGCCTATTCCCCTAGGGAATACATTTCATATTATATCTCCTGTCAATACCTTTGGTATACAACATGGGTATATTTTCATTTATATGCATTTATGTGTGTATGGGTCATTACATATCACTGAATAATTTGTAGTTATTATGCGTTCGTTCCGCTGACACCTGCTATTTCCTCCTGTATATCCTATCATACCGTTGTTAGCATTGTGTTTCACCTGGAACTATGTACTTAGTATCATTATGCCCTGTGCTTCTATTTGTGTAGTGTTATATCTATGTGTTTTGTGTATGTTCTATATCTCCTTTATGCTATATTCACACATCCGTGTGCAATTTCCCCATTGTGCCCATTTTTTTTGCACATGGAAACATTGAGTTTCAAGGATAATATCACAAATCAAGTAAACATCACAATTCCAAGTGTGAGATCCATGAGAATCAGAGGTTCTTTTTTATTCAATTCTGAGCACCAGCATAGTACAACCTCAATGGGATTGAGGTTGTACTAAATCAGACAGCACACCGACATTTCACTACTATGTGTAAATCTAGGCTTATTGTACAATTCCAAGTCCCCGCCAATATGCTGACAGCTTCAATGGGAACAGTGTAATGCTTCATTTCACCTATGGTGGAACTGAAAGGAAATCAACAATATGCTACTGGTTCCTTATTACAACCTATAGTCTATTGTTACAGGATCCTTTTCATATAAATGGATTGTTAAAGCCAAGCAACCATCTGGTTCTTCATATAAACTTACCATGTCATGAGGAAAATATAAATCAAATTTCTGGTGCCCTCTTTTTGAGTCCTTGTGCTGCAGATTTGTGGATTCCTATCATCTCAACATTCACCCAGGGCTGTCTTTAGGGGCAGGCAAGCCAGGTATTTGCTAAGGGCCTCCACTCCCCCAGGGGGCCTCAGCCAGTGGCCGCTATGGGGCTCATGATTCAGGGAGGCCCAGTGCCAGCACTAGCTCCAGATTCCCCCGCATCGCGCATTCAACTGTATCGGCATCATAGATGCTTATACAGTTGAAAGCAATCATGGAGGAGAGAGCGTCAGGTGACACTTTCTCTCTCATCATTCCCCCTCTGCGTCTGACATCTGACTCAGCTGGTGTGATGACATCACTTCATCATGCTCCACAATGTGCCTGGCAGTGGAGCTGCTGAGTAGATGTGCTGCAGAGACCGGATCAGCAGGGGAATGAGGAAAGGTGAGTATTATTTTTTTAAATCAATGAGTATGTGGTGGCCATAATACTGCAGGACTATGGGTCTGCATTATACTCTATGGGGCTGCATCATACTCTAAGGGGCTGCATTACACTCTATGGAGCTGCATTACAATCAATGGGGCTGCATCACACTCTATTGGGCCACATCATACTCTGTGGAACTGCATCACATTCTATGGGGCTGCATCATACTCTATGGGGCTGCATTACACTCTATAGGGCTGCATTACACTCTCTGAATCTGCATCATACTCTATGGGGTTGCATCACACTTTGTGGGGCCGCATTATACTCTATGGAGCCACATCACACTCTATGGGGCTGCATCACACTCTGTTGGGCCACATAATACTCTGTGTGGCCTCACCATACTCTGTAGGGCTGCATTATACTTTGTAGAATGGCATCATACTCTGTAGGGCTGCATCATATTCTGTGGGGCTGTATGACATTCTAGGGTGCTGCAATACACTCTATTGCCTTACACTTTATGGTGCTGGAATATACTCTCTGGGGCTGCAATATACTCTATGGGGTTGCATTACACTCTATGGGACCGCATTACACTCTGCGGGTCCTCATTACTATATGGGGGCTGCATTATACTATATGGGGGCTGCATTACACTATATGTACTATATGGGGGCTGCATTTTCCAATATGTGCTATATGGAGGCCACATTACACTTCATGGGGCCACAAAATACTCTTTGGGGCTGCATTACACTCTACAGGGCCGCATTACACTCTATGTGGCAGCATCACACTCTACGGGGCCACATCATATTCTATGGGGCTGCATTATATTCTATGGGGCCGCATTATACTCTGTGGGGCTGCATTACACTCTGTGGTGCTGCATTACACTCCATGGGACTGCATTGCACTCTATGGGTCTGCAATACACTCTATGGGGCCTCATTACTATATGTACTATATGAGGACTGCATTATAATATATGGGGCTGCATTATACTATATGTACTATATGAGGCTGCATTATACTATATCTACTATATGGAGGTTGCATTATACTCTATCAAGGACTATGGGGAGCGCATTATACTAAATGTACTGCATGGGGTTGCATTATACTCTATCAAGGACATTGATGAGTGCATTATGCTATGCATAGTGTATGGGGGCTGCATTATACTCTATTAAGGACTATGGGGAGTGCATTATACTGTATTGAGCACTATGGGGAATTCATTATACTATAATTACGGCTATGGGTGAATTATACTATATTGAGAATTATTATACTATATTGAGGATTATGGAAAGTGTATTATACTATATGGAGGAATATGGGGAGTATATTATACTTTATGGAGGGCTATTGGGTGCGTTATACTGTATGGAGGACTATGGTTTGTGCATTATACTATAAGGAGGACTATGGGGAGTTTATTATACTTTATGGATGATTATTGGTTGCGTTTTACTGTATGGAGGACTATGGTTTGTGCATTATATTATATGGAGGTCTATGGGGAGTGTATTATAGTTTATGGATGACTATTGGATGTGTTATACTGTATGGAGAACTATGGTTTGTGGATTATGCTATATGGCTTACTATGGTTTGTGCATTATACTATATGGAGGACTATGGGGAGTGCATTATACTATTTGGAGGACTATGGGGTGTACATTTTACTAGGGGGAGGACTATGGGTTGCATTATATTAAACAATCAAATGCTGCCTATTCATTGAGTGGGGCAGCACGGTGGCGCAGTGGTTAGCACAGCAGCCTTGCAGCGCTGGAGTCCTGGCTTCTAATCCCACCTTGGACAACATCTGCAGAGTTTGTATGTTCTCTCCGTGTTTGCGTGGGTTTCCTCCGGGCACTCCGGTTTCCTCCCACATTCCAAAGACATACTGATAGGGAATTTAGATTGTGAGCCCCATCGGGGACAGCGATAATAATGTGTGTAAACTGTAAAGCGCTGCATAATATGTTAGCGCTATATAAAAATAAAAAATAAAGATTATTATTATTATGATTGGATTGTTTATACCGGAACAAAAATCATTATTCTCAGCAACACATCATCAGGTGAAAACTGCAGCTACACACGTGGTCAAAATTGTTGGTACCCCTCGTTTAATGACAGAAAAACCCATAATGCTAACCGAAATAACTTGAATCTGACAAAAGTAATAATAAATAAAAAATCTATGAAAATTAACAAATGAAAGTCAGACATTGCTTTTCAACCATGCTTCCACAGAATTTAAAAAACCAAAAACTCATAAAACCCTTAAGGAAGGTCTTTTGACCGAACGTGCGTCAGGGTGGACGGGCATGCCACAGTGATCCTGCTATTACGACCCATTAAGGTATTTGTATTTATTATTATGTGCTGTTACTTCTGGATTGCCTGTTAATATGGATCGTACATGTGTACTGCTGATATATGTTCTTAATGTCTGTGACATGCCTGCCCTTAGCGTTCTCTTTGGATGCCGTTAACATCTGATTTTACTCTTTCTTAGCCCCATTTGCCCCTTTTCCTGTTTTGATGATAATAATAAAGATTTATACTTTGGTTACTCCTAATGGGCTTAATGACTATGGTTTTTGCCTCTTGGTTTTGCTTGTAGATTGAGAGGTGCAGTTTCTACAATTGGGTCACTTTGTTTTTTTCTGCTGTTCTGGCACCTCAGGGGTTCTACAAATGTTGCCAAAAACTGTTCTAGCAAAATCTGTGCTCCAAAGCCAAATAGTGCTCCTTCCTTTTCAGCCCTGATGTGTAGCCTAAGGCTGGGGTCACAATTGCGAGAAACTCGCACGAGTCTCTCGCATCAATACCCGACACTGCCACCGGCACTCGGGACCGGAGAGTTCAGCTGCATAGAAATAGCTGCAGCCGCACGCTCCGGTCCCGAGTGCCGGCAGTAGTGCCGGGTATTTATGCGAGAGACTCGTGTGAGTTTCTCGCACTGCACTCGCAAGTGTGACCCCGGCCTAACAGTAATTTCTAACAAGATATGGGGCAGCACCGCGTTCGGGAGAAATAGCGTGACAAATTGTAGGGTCTAGTTTCACCTATTATATCTTGTGCATCTGATAAATTTGCAGCAAATACAAAAATTACATTTTTACCACTAAAATGTCATATTTTCACGTCTCAATGTTACAAAATTGTATGAGGCACCTATAGATTCAAAATACTGTCTACACCCCAAGATGAATTCCTTGAGGTGTCTAGTTTCCAAAATGGGGTCACTTGGGGGGGGGGGGAGTTTCTGCTGCTCTCACATGTCAGAGGCTCTTCAAATGCAACATGGCATTCGCAATCTATTGCATGCAAATAGTGCCCTTTCCATTCCTAGCCCTGCCATATGCCCAAGTAGACATTTTTTTACCACAATACCCCATTACAAATTTGGGGCTAAAAGAACATTTTTGTGAAAAAAATGAAAATTTTATATATCGCAACCTAATGCTATCAAATTCTGTGTAGAACCTGTAAGTTCAAAATGCTCACTATACCCCTGTATAAAATCCTTGAGGGGTGTAGCTTCCAAATTGGGGTTACTTGTGAGGCGTTTTTACTGTTTCAGCACATAAGGGGCTCTTCAAATGCGACATCGCGTTCGGCTATCGATTCCAGCTGTTTTTGCATTCAAAAAGTCAAACGGTGCTCCTTCCCTTTCGAGTCCTGCTGTGCCGCCAAATAGTACAAATTTGAAAATTGCAAAATTATCACCAAATTTCCAGATTTTCATAAATAAACCCAAGTCATATTGAACAAATGTTACCAGTATTATGAACTGAAATATGTCACAAAAATCAGTCTGAGAATCAGTGGGATCCGCTGAAGCATTCCCGAGATAGTAAAATGTAAAGTGACACTGGTCAGATTTTAAAAATTTGGCCTCATTATGAAGGTCAAAATTGGCTCGGATACAGAGGGACCCGGTCATATACTCATCCTCTGGCATCGTTATTAGTGATGGGCGAGCACTAAAATGCTTGGGTGCTGGACCTGAGCAACGAATCCAATGTAAGTGTACGGGAAACTCGAGTATTTTTGCGGTGGACCCACTGGCGGTCTGCAGAGGGACTAGAAATTGCTGAAATAGATGGGAACAGTGCTCAAATGACATGGGAATAGCATGGTGAAGACCCCTGGAAGCATTTCTGACTCCCAGGTCACTGCTGTGAACAATTGTCATGTCGGACGGTGTTCAGACCAGGTCGTCCGACAGACAGCGGTAATTACGCTTTTGACCACTATTTGCTCATTGGCATCTGCTAGATTTTATCTATCTGTTCCAGGGTTAATTTACCTAATCCTCGGATTGGAAGCTAGGCCATTCCCATTGCCTTTAAATAGTTCTCCTAATCATTGGGCGTCGCCAATTATAGCTTCTGTCTTGTGCATTGTTATCTTGGTCTGGAGAGGAGAGCTGGTTGTTGGAGATTCGTTGCTGGTGGTGTATTTTCCTTTGTCTTATTTACTCCTTCCTATATTTAATATTACAGTCATGAAGCACCAATATACTCTGTATATATGAGTGGTAAGTACCAACTCTCTCTAGGCACTCCTCGGGTGCCCTTCTGGGACTACTCCAAACCAATACATAGACAAGAAAACGGAGGAAAAAAGTCCACTTCAACATATTTAGAAAACAATATACAAAAGATTTATTAAGTAATCAATACAAATACAAATATGTAAAATACAAAAACATGGGTGTATTGTTAATACCGCCATATAGCAGAAGACACATAGGAGGAAATGCGGCAATGACCAAGTCAGGGGGGGAGTTCACATATACACCTTTTGGGTGGCAGCGTCAGCTCAGAAAGTAAAGAGAATGTATGACCAAATACAATCAGTAGCGTACTGCGCATGCGCCGGCGTCACCAATTCTACTTCCGGGTCTATGATATTTAAACACAATGAGACACACTATGGATACACCCTGTTGAAAAAGCCACGCGAAACGCGCGTCCGGGGGGACCGAGTGAGGTGGGGAGAACACACCTGATCCATAATGGGTAAGCAGCAACTATATGTGCTTATGAAGATATGATCTTTGTACTTTGGGCTACCTGTGCCATGTGATTTAGACGTAGTGATTGTATTTGGTCATACATTCTCTTTACTTTCTGAGCTGACGCTGCCACCCAAAAGGTGTATATGTGAACTCCCCCCCTGACTTGGTCATTGCCGCATTTCCTCCTATGTGTCTTCTGCTATATGGCGGTATTAACAATACACCCATGTTTTTGTATTTTACATATTTGTATTTGTATTGATTACTTAATAAATCTTTTGTATATTGTTTTCTAAATATGTTGAAGTGGACTTTTTTCCTCCGTTTTCTTGTCTATGTCCTTCCTATATTTGTATTTATTTTGCCCTGCACATTTATAGTGTATTCCTGAGTGTCTGCGGCGTGGTGTGTATTTTCCTTTATCCTTGTCTGTGCTAACTGTGGGTATTGGAATATTACCTCTTCACTGGGTGGTGTGCGGAGGTTTCAGCCTAGGGCTGAGCTCAGGAGACAGGGTGAGGTTCGAGGCCTGGAGATGCACACCTTCAGTGTAAACTCTAGGTAGAGGGTCAGTCAGGATTTCCCTAGTCTGAGGGAAATTGCAGGGGCCCGGGTTATTAGCTCTTGTTCTCCTAGTCTCCCTGTGACATTATAATCGGCCCAACAACAAAAAAGAAAAAAGAAAAAGGGGTTTCTTTTTTTTTTCTTGTGTTTCGTCATGGATCCCATGACTTCCATAACCTGCCAGTTGGAGGCGCTGTCCCTACAGGTCACTGAGTTGAGGGGGGCAGTACAGCAACAGAGACTAGCAGTGTTATGATCCCTAGTGGCTGAGGATCACAAATAGATCAGCAAGTGATTAAACTAAGGACGAGCTCTAGGGAGATGGTAACTGGACTGATCGCAAATCTGAACCTATCCAAAACAACTAGAGGTAGCCGGTGAACGTGCCTAAAAAATTCCTAGACGTTTCGAGCCAGCCTGAGGAACTAGCTACCCCTAAAGAGAAAGAAAGACCTCGCTTGCCTCCAGAGAAATAATCCCCAAAGATATAGAAGCCCCCAACAAATATTAATGGTGAAGTAAGAAGAAGGCACATACATAGGGATGAAATCAGATTCAGCAAAAGAGGCCCACTAGTACTAGAAAGCAGAAAATAGAGCAGGGGTCTATGCGATCAATAAAAAACCCTTACAAAATATCCATCCTGAGATTTCAAGAACCCACACACCAACTAACGGTGTGTGGGGAGAAACTCAGCCCACTAGAGCAACCAGCAAGCGAGGGAATTACATTTTAGCAAGCTGGAACAGAAAACATGATAAACACTGCTGATCAAAAAATGAGCAAACAAAACTTAGCTTATCCTGGATGGACTGGGAGCAAGGTAGTCAGAAGGAATCTGAGTAGCACTGATTACATCGACAGCCGGCAACAAGTGAAAGTAATACAGAGCTATATAGGAACCTCCCAGAGGATAACGAACCAGCTGATAGCCAGAGACCAGCAGGATAACAGGCAAAGCCACCAGGGGGAGCCCAAAGCAAAAGTCACACCATACCACCAGTGACCACAAGAGGAAGCCTGAACACAGAGTTCACAACATAGCAGTGTCTAATGTGCAAGCTGGAGCGACAGGAAGAGTTGCTGAGCCTAAATTTCCTTTGCCTGAAAAATTTGCTGGGGAACGCAGTAAATTTGTTTCTTTTCGTGAAGCTTGCAAACTATATTTCCGTATGCGCCCGATATCTTTCGGGTAATGAGGCTCAGCGTGTGGGCCTGGTGTTGTCATTGTTAAGTGGGGATCCCCAAGCATGGGCGTTTTCTTTGCCATCTGATTCTGCTGCATTTGACTCTGTGGAGAGTTTTTTTTCTTCTCTTGGAAAAATCTACGATGAACCTGACAGAATGGCTCTAGCAGAATCCAAGATATGCTCTATTCGCCAGGGGGAGCGAGTTGCAGAGGATTACTGTTCTGAATTTCGTCGCTGGGGGATCGATACACAATGGAATGATCCAGCATTGCGGAGTCAGTTTATACATGGGATTTCTGGAAGGGTTAAAAAAGCCCTTCTGATGTACGAGACTCTTGCTTCTCTAGATTCCGCCATGAGTCTGGTTGTCCGCATTGATCGCCGTTTGCGTCAGGGGGAGCATGAGACACCGCCTATGGGAGAGGGGCTCTTCCGGCGTTCCGGAGGAGGACCAGTTAGGAACACAATTGTCATCAGTCTGGAGGAGAGTTAAACAGCGCCTGTTGAGTGTGGGTGCTAGGTACAAACGTGTGGCTGACAGTAGGCGTGTGCCAGGTCCGGACCTGAGTGTGGATGACTGGGTGTGGTTATCCACAAAAAAAATAAGACTCAAAATACCGTCCCTTAAATTGGGTCTACGGTTTATTGGTCCATTTAGGGTCACCGCCGTCATTAACCCAGTAGCATACCGATTGGAGCTCCCTACGGTGTATAAGATACACAACGTGTTCCACAGGTCTCTTCTAAAGAAGGTGGTGGGTTCTGTGGACGCGGCGCCTATGCCACCTCCAGTCTTGGTGGATGGTAATTTGGAGTTTTAAGTCTCCAAGGTGGTTGACTCTCGTGTAGTGCGTCACACTTTACAGTACTTGGTACACTGGCGTGGTTATGGGCCTGAGGAGAGGTCCTGGGTACCAGCCTCGGACATTCATGCAGATCGGCTGGTCAGGTTTTTTCATCGTCGCCATCCAGACAAGCCGGGTCCTATAAACCGTGAGGGCCCTGGGTGTTATGGACCTGGTGGTTAGGAGCACCTGGAATGACCTGATGAGTAAACTCAGAAACGGAACTAGCTCTGGGGGAAGTGGGAACTCTGCTGACCACAAACTCTACTCCTATCGCACACACTAGAAATAGCCGTGGAGCGTACCTAACTCTCCCTAGACGCCTCTTCACAGCCTAAGAGCTAACTACCCCTAAAGATAGAAATAGAAGCCTAACCTTGCCTCAGAGAAATTCCCCAAAGGTAAAGGCAGCCCCCCACATATATTGACTGTGAGTTAAGAGGAAAGTAACAAACACAGGAATGAAACAGGTTTCAGCAAAGGAGGCCAGACTTACTAAACAGTCAGAGGATAGAAAAGAATACTATGCGGTCAGCTTAAAAAAACTACAAAACTACGCAGAGTATGCAAAAAGACCCCCGCACCGACTCACGGTGTGGAGGTGCAACACTGCACCCCAGAGCTTCCAGCTAGCAAGGAAATATCATGATAGCAAGCTGGACAAGAATTTAGCAGTACTAAGAAATATATTCAGGCAGCAGTAACAACAAATGAACTAGCAGGGACTTAGCTTCTGCTGGAGTAGACAGGTCCTCAGAGAAGTCCAAGAGAGATCTGAACCAATTCTGATACATTGACAGCTGGCATGAGGTAATGATCTGAGTGGAGTTAAATAGGGAAGCCAGAATAGCAACATAACGAGAGCAGCTGATAAAGCCAACCTAGTGACCAGCAGTTCCGCTCGAAGCCACCAGAGGGAGCCCAAGAGCAGAACTAACCAAAGTACCATTCATGACCACAGGAGGGAGTCCGAGAACGGAATTCACAACAGTACCCCCCCTTGAGGAGGGGTCACCGAACCCTCACCAGGGCCCCCAGGCCGATCAGGACGAGCCAAATGAAAGGCACGAACTAAATCGGCAGCATGGACATCGGAGGCAACAACCCAGGAATTGTCCTCCTGACCATAGCCCTTCCACTTAACCAGGTACTGAAGCTTCCGTCTCGAAATACGAGAATCCAAAATCTTTACCACCACATACTCCAACTCCCCCTCAACCAACACCGGAGCAGGAGGATCAATGGAGGGAACCATAGGCGCCACGCACCTCCGCAACAACAACCTATGGAACACATTATGGATGGCAAAAGAAGCTGGAAGGACCAAACGAAATGACACAGGGTTGAGAATTTCAGAAATCTTATAAGGACCAATGAAACGAGGCTTAAACTTAGGAGACGAAACCTTCATAGGAACATAACGAGAAGACAACCAAACCAAATCCCCAACACGAAGTCGGGGACCAACACAACGACGGCGGTTAGCGAAACGTTGAGCCTTCTCCTGGGACAACGTCAGATTGTCCACTACGTAAGTCCAAATTTGATGCAACCTGTCCACCACAGAATCCACACCAGGACAGTCAGAAGGCTCAACCTGCCCCAAAGAAAAACGAGGATGAAAACCAGAATTGCAAAAAAAAGGCGAAACCAAAGTAGCCGAACTAGCCCGATTATTAAGGGCGAACTCAGCCAATGGCAAGAAGGTCACCCAATCATCCTGATCAGCAGAAACAAAGCATCTCAGATAGGTTTCCAAAGTCTGGTTGGTTCGTTCGGTTTGGCCATTTGTTTGAGCATGGAAAGCCGAAGAAAAAGACAAATCAATGCCCATCTTAGTACAAAAGGACCGCCAAAACCTAGAGACAAACTGGGAACCTCTGTCCGACACAATGTTCTCCGGAATGCCATGCAAACGAACCACATGTTGAAAAAATAATGGCACCAAATCAGAGGAAGAAGGTAATTTAGGCAAGGGTACCAAATGGACCATCTTAGAAAAGCGATCACAAACCACCCAGATGACAGACATCCTTTGAGAGATAGGAAGATCTGAAATAAAATCCATTGAAATATGCGTCCAAGGCCTCTTCGGGACTGGCAAGGGCAAAAGCAACCCACTGGCACGAGAACAGCAGGGCTTAGCCCGAGCACAAGTCCCACAGGACTGCACAAAAGAACGCACATCCCGTGACAAGGAAGGCCACCAAAAGGACCTAGCCACCAAATCTCTGGTACCAAAAATCCCAGGATGACCAGCCAACACTGAGCAATGAACCTCAGAAATAACTCTGCTAGTCCATCTATCAGGGACAAACAGTTTCTCCGCTGGACAACGATCAGGTCTATCAGCCTGAAACTCCTGCAGCGCCCGCCGCAAATCAGGGGAGATGGCAGACAGAATTACCCCCTCTGTGAGAATACCAGCCGGCTCAGGGACTCCATGAGAATCAGCCACAAAACTCCTAGAAAGGGCATCTGCCTTCACAGTTTTAGAACCTGGAAGGTATGAGACCACAAAATCGAAACGGGAGAAAAACAGCGACCATCGAGCATGTCTAGGATTCAACCGCTTGGCAGACTCGAGATAAGTCAGATTTTTGTGATCCGTCAAGACCACCACGCGGTGCTTGGCTCCCTCAAGCCAATGTCGCCACTCCTCGAATGCCCACTTCATAGCCAGCAGCTCCCGATTGCCAACATCATAATTACGCTCAGCAGGCGAAAACTTTCTAGAAAAGAAGGCACATGGCTTCATCACAGAGCCATCAGAACTTCTTTGAGACAAAACAGCCCCTGCTCCAATCTCAGAAGCATCAACCTCGACCTGAAAAGGGAGCGAAACATCTGGCTGACGCAACACAGGGGCCGAAGAAAAACGACGTTTCAGCTCCTGAAAAGCCCCAACGGCCGCAGAGGACCAATTCACCACATCAGCACCTTTCTTTGTCAAATCAGTCAAAGGTTTAACCACACTAGAAAAATTAGCGATGAAGCGACGGTAAAAATTAGCAAAGCCCAGGAATTTCTGGAGGCTCTTCACAGATGTAGGTTGAGTCCAATCATAAATGGCCTGAACTTTAACAGGATCCATCTCGATAGTAGAAGGGGAAAAAATGAAGCCCAAAAAGGAAACCTTCTGAACTCCGAAGAGACATTTAGACCCCTTCACAAACAAGGAATTAGCACGAAGGACCTGGAATACCATTCTGACCTGTTTCACATGAGACTCCCAATCATCCGAAAAGACCAAAATATCATCCAAATATACAATCATGAATCTATCCAGATACTTTCGGAAGATGTCATGCATAAAGGACTGAAACACAGATGGAGCATTTGAAAGCCCGAATGGCATTACCAGGTACTCAAAATGGCCCTCGGGCGTATTAAATGCTGTTTTCCATTCATCGCCCTGTTTAATACGCACAAGGTTATACGCCCCTCGAAGATCTATCTTGGTGAACCAACTAGCCCCCTTAATCCGAGCAAACAAATCAGACAGCAGAGGCAAAGGGTACTGAAATTTGACCGTGATTTTATTGAGAAGGCCGTAATCTATACAGGGTCTCAGAGAACCATCCTTCTTGGCCACAAAAAAGAACCCTGCTCCCAACGGTGATGAAGACGGGCGAATATGCCCTTTCTCCAAGGACTCCTTTATATAAGTCCGCATAGCGGTGTGCTCTGGCACGGATAAATTGAAAAGTCGGCCCTTAGGAAACTTACTACCAGGAATCAAATTTATAGCACAATCACAATCCCTATGAGGGGGTAGGACACTGGATTTGGGCTCATCAAATACATCCTGGTAATCCGACAGAAACTCAGGGACTTCAGAAGGAGTGGAAGCAGAAATTGACACCAATGGAACATCGTCATGTACCCCTTGACAACCCCAACTAGACACAGACATTGATTTCCAATCCAATACTGGATTATGAACCTGTAGCCATGGCAAACCCAACACGACCACATCATGCAAATTATGCAACACCAAAAAGCGAACATCTTCCCGATGTGCAGGAGCCATGCACATGGTCAACTGAGTCCAGTACTGAGGTTTATTCTTGGCCAACGGCGTGGCATCAGTTCCCCTTAAGGGAATAGGATACTGCAAAGGCTCCAAGAAAAAACCACAGCGCCTGGCAAACTCCAAGTCCATCAAATTCAGGGCAGCGCCTGAATCCACAAATGCCATAACCGAGTAGGATGACAAAGAGCAAATCAGAGTAACAGACAAAAGAAATTTAGGCTGTACAGTACCAATGGTGACAGACCTAGCGAACCGCTTAGTGCGCTTAGGACAATCAGAGATAGCATGAGTGGGGTCACCACAGTAAAAACACAGCCTATTCTGACGTCTGTGTTCTTGCCGTTCAGTTCTGGTCAAAGTTCTATCATATTGCATAAGCTCAGGCCTCTGCTCAGAGGACACCGCCAAACTGTGCACAATTTTGCGCTCGCGCAAACGCCGATCAATTTGGATGGCCAAGGACATTGACTCATTCAGACCAGCAGGCGTGGGGAATCCCACCATAACATCCTTAAGGGCTTCAGAAAGACCCTTTCTAAAAATTGCTGCCAGGGCACACTCATTCCACTGAGTAAGCACAGACCATTTTCTAAACTTCTGACAATATATCTCCGCTTCATCCTGACCCTGACACAAAGCTAGCAAAATTTTCTCTGCCTGATCCACTGAATTCGGTTCGTCATAAAGCAATCCAAGCGCCAGAAAAAACGCATCTACATTAAGCAATGCAGGATCTCCTGGCGCAAGGGAGAATGCCCAGTCTTGAGGGTCACCACGCAACAAAAAAATAATAATTTTTACTTTCTGAATGGGGTCACCAGAGGAGCGGGGTTTCAAAGCAAGAAACAGTTTACAATTATTTTTGAAATTCAGAAACTTAGATCTATCCCCAGAAAACAAATCAGGAATTGGAATTCTAGGCTCTAACATCGGATTCTGAACTACATAATCTTGAATGCTTTGTACCCTTGCAGTGAGATGATCCACACAAGAGGACAGACCTTGAATATCCATATCTACACCTGAGTCCTGAACCACCCAGAGGTTAAGGGGAAAAGAGAGACAAAAGACACTGCAAAGAAAAAAAAATGGGTTCAGATCTTCTCTTATCCCTCTTTTGAGATGCATTAACACTTTATGGGCCAGCTGTACTGTTATGGGCCTGGTGGTTAGGAGCACCTGGAATGACCTGATGAGTAAACTCAAAAATGGAACTAGCTCTTGGGACGTGGGAACTCTGCTGACCACAAACTCTACTCCTATCGCACACACTAGAAATAGCCGTGGAGCATACCTAACTCTCCCTAGACGCCTCTTCACAGCCTAAGAGCTAACTACCCCTAAAGATAGAAATAGAAGCCTAACCTTGCCTCAGAGAAATTCCCCAAAGGTAAAGGCAGCCCCCCACATATATTGACTGTGAGTTAAGAAGAAAGTCACACAGGAATGAAACAGGTTTCAGCAAAGGAGGCCAGACTTACTAAACAGTCAGAGGATAGAAAAGAATACTATGCGGTCAGCATAAAAAAACTACAAAACCACACAGAGTATGCAAAAAGACCCCCGCACCGACTCACGGTGTGGAGGTGCAACACTGCACCCCAGAGCTTCCAGCTAGCAAGGAAATATCATGATAGCAAGCTGGACGAGAATTTAGCAGTACTAAGAAATATATTCAGGCAGCAGTAACAACAAATGAACTAGCAGGGACTTAGCTTCTGCTGGAGTAGACAGGTCCTCAGAGAAGTCCAAGAGAGATCTGAACCAATTCTGATACATTGACAGCTGGCATGAGGTAACGATCTGAGTGGAGTTAAATAGGGAAGCCAGCATAGCAACATAACGAGAGCAGCTGATAAAGCCAACCTAGTGACCAGCAGTTCTGCTCGAAGCCACCAGAGGGAGCCCAAGAGCAGAACTAACCAAAGTACCATTCATGACCACAGGAGGGAGTCCGAGAACGGAATTCACAACACCTGGGGTCCCTCGTAGAAGGCGGGGTACTGTCATTTCGGACGCTGTTCAGACCAAGTCGTCCGACAGACAGCGGTAATTCCGCTTTTGACCACTATTTGCTCATTGGCGTCTGCTAGATTTTATCTAGCTGTTCCGGGGTTAATTTACCAAATCCTCAGATTGGAAACTGGGCCGTTCCCATTGCCTTTAAATAGTTCTCCTGATCATTGGGCGTCGCCGATTATAGCTTCTGTCTTGTGCATTGTTATCTCGGTCTGGAGAGGAGAGCTGGTGGTTGGAGTATCGTTGCTGGTGGTGTATTTTCCTTTGTCTTATTTACTCCTTCCTATATTTGTATTTATTTTGCCCTGCACATTTATAGTGTATTCCTGAGTGTCTGCAGCGTGGTGTGTATTTTCCTTTATCCTTGTCTGTGCTAACTGTGGGTATTGGAGTATTACCTCTTCACTGGGTGGTGTGCGGAGGTTTCAGCCTAGGGCTGAGCTCAGGAGACAGGGTGAGGTTCGAGGCCTGGACATGCACACCTTCAGTGTAAACTCCAGGTAGAGGGTCAGTCAGGATTTCCCTAGTCTGAGGGAAATTGCAGGGGCCCGGGTTATTAGCTCTCGTTCTCCTAGTCTTCCCGTGACAACAATGTTGTCAGAGTCTTACGCCACTTTTACAGACTCACAATAAAACATACAAAAACGAAACCAAAGTGGATTGTCCTGGGAAATATGTTAAGGAACATCCTTTCCAGAGTAATGACTTGTATATAAGGCAAAATAAATAACCAAAACCAAGAATGCTACTCCACACCTTGGACTATGTTTACACGTAGCATTTTTGATCCGTTTTTGAACTTTAGCATTACTTTCAACCTAGACAAATGCATTCACTGGGAAATGTCATGTTAACATTTTACAACCTTATCTGGCCATGTGGTGTGTGACACATCATCAGACACATCCTGTTTCATTAATGAAGGAGGGACTCTGAAAGTCACAAAGCCTATTTTTATAGGGCCATCAGGCAGCCTTTACTATTCTTAAACGGTCAGCAGTCGGCCCTCATTATTCTTACAGAGCCATCAGCCAGCTATGCTTTGTTGTTCCCATAACTAAACAGTGGGTTTCCTATACTGTTATTGCGTATGCAGTTAGTGGCAGGGCTGCCCAAAATTTGGATGCACCCCAATACCCCTTTGAATAGACGTACAAGAGGGCCTCCTGAAAACAACGTTCCCATTATTAGGAAGTGTGCCTCCCATAGTGTTTGCCTATGCAGTGAATGCAAGGGCTGCCAAAAATTTGGATGCACCCCAATACCCCTTGGAAGACACGTGGAGGAGGGCCTCATAAAAAATGTTCCCATTGTTAGGAAGTGTGTCTCCCATAGTGTTTGCCTATGCAGTGAATGCAAGGGCTGCCAAAAATTTGGACACACCCCAATACACCTTGGAAGAAATGCGGAGGATGGCCTCATAAAACAATTTTTTAACTATTAGGAAGTGGGTCTCCCATACTGTTTGACAATGTAGTGAATGCAAGGGCTGCCAAAAATTTGGATGAACCCCAATACCCCTTGGAAAAGACATGAAAGGCCTCATAAAACAATGTTCCCATTATTAGGAAATGTGTCTCCCATACTGTTTGCCTATGCAATGAATGCAAGGGCTGCCAAAAATTTGGAAGCACCCCAATACCCCTTGAAAGAGATGTGGAGCAGGGCCTCATAAAACAATGTTCCCATTATTAGGAAGTGTGTCTCCCATACTTTTTGCCTATGCTGTGAATGCACTGGCTGCCAAAAATTTGGACACCCCAATACACCTTGGAAAAGATGTGTAGGAGGGCCTCATAAAAAAAATATTCTCATTAGAAAGGAGCGGGTCTCCTATACTTGTAATGCCCATGCACTAAGTGTATGGGCTGACAAACATTTACCCCTGGGGAGTATACATGAACATACTGTCTAAAAAAAATTTTTTACGGACATCATAAACACCCTTTAAAAAAATTATGTGGGTGTTCCGCCACGGACCACGTTCACCCTGGTGATATGGTGGTGGAGGATGAAGATGAGGAGAAGGAGGAGGACAACATCAAATAGCCAAAATCAGGAAGCTTATACCCATGTGTGAGTGTGAAGTGGTGCATGGGAATAGACCTCCCAAAAAAAGACAATTTGAGTTTGTTATCCTGCTTATCATTTGGTGGTGTTGAGAAGTTAGGCCCAATCCAGCCCTTGTTCATTTTTATAAGAGTCAGCCAGTCAGCATTTTCAGTTGACAGGCGGATGCGCTCATCAGTTATAATTCCACCAGCGGCACTAAAAACCCACTCTGACAAAACGCTAGCGGCCGGGCAGGCCAGGACCTTTAAGGCGTAGAGAGCCAGTTCATGCCACGTGTCCAGCTTGGATACCCAATAATTATAAGACACAGAGGAATCATGGAGAATGTTCGTACGGTCAGCAAGTTACTCCCTCAGCATCTTTCCAAACTTTGCACTCCTTCTGAGAGTACCCCGCGCCTCTGGGCCTGTGCGATGGGAGTGTCTGAGCAGGGCGGCTCCAGGTTTTTGAGGGCCCCGGGCGAAAGAGTCTCAGTGGGCCCCCCTTTAACACATACCACTATTCATGATCGCATATAACACAGCCATGTAGTATATAACACAGCCACGTAGCATATAAAACAGCCATGTAGTATATAACAGCCCACGTAGCATATAACACAGCCACATAGTATATAGCGCAGCCCATATAGTATATAGCACAGCCACATATTATATAACACAGCCCAAGTAGTATATAGAACAGCCATGTAGTATATAACACAGCCCACGTAGCATAAAACAGCCCACATAGTATATAACACGGCCCACGTAGTATATAGAACAGCCATGTAGTATATAGCACAGCCCACGTAGCATATAACAGCCCACCTAGTATATAACATGGCCCATGTAGTATATAGAACAGCCATGTAGTATATAGCACAGACATGTATTATACAGCACAGCCCCCCTCCCCCCAAGAATGGCCCCATAGTCCAGTACTCACTGTTATAGTTAAAAAAAACCAAAAACACTCCTCACCTCTCAACGTTCCCGCGCCACACCGGTAAATTTCAAAGCGGCGGCGGGGAGTTGGCGCTTGCAACAGGCGGGCCCCACTGCCTCACAGGGGCCCCATAGCAGCTGCGTGATGTGCCGCTAGCTGAGGGCCCCTGGGGGAGCGGGGGCCCTAGGCACTGGCAGCTGCCTGCCCCTCACACCGGCCCTGAATGGGCCCCCCTGTCTCGCCAGGGCCTGGCACTTGCCCGGGTATGCCGGGTGCTGACGCCGGTCCTGTGTCTGAGAAAACTCTCTCAGAACTTTGACAGTGTTCCCCTGCCTCTGCTGGATTGGAGTTGTGTCTCTCTTGCCTGTACTCCTTGGTTGTTCAATGAACTGTGACCTCTGCCACCAGCATTTTCAGATGGGAATTTTTTTAATAATTCTGCAGCAAGGACCCACTGGTACTGCCCCATTTTAGTACACCTGTCTGCCTCGGGAATAAAAGATAGAAATTTTTCCTTGTAGCGTGGGTGTAGAAATGTCACCAACCAGTAATGACTGTCACCCAAAATTTTGAGAATGCGAGGGTCACCTGAAAGGCAGCGTAACATAAACTCAGCCATATGTGTCAGACTGCTAACAGGCAAGACTTGCATGTCCTCACAAAGAGGACAACTGACCATGCTCTCTTCCTCCTCCTCCCTGTCCTCAGGCCATCTACGCTGAACAGACAGTATGACAGTTGTGCAGGTAGTACAGTCTATAGAGCATGAAACTAGCTCCTGTTCTTCCTCCTCCATTGTCACCCAATCAACATTAGGATGAGATGAGGCTGGGCTGTGTATAATCATACTGTATGGTTCCTTTCTCCATCTCATCGTGTTCCGCCTTCAATGCCTCCTTTTTGATTGTGAGCAACAGCGTTTTAGAACACAGAGAAGCGAGATGGTGACGTGAATTATGACATCATCACCGCTCACCATCACCATCTTGGTTTGGGAGGATGGTACATATGTCTGATATCCATGTCCACGCCTGATGTCTTATGTGTGGAGTCTGAAATTAACACTGACAGACTTGTTGATGCTGGTAGTCAACAACTGCCCTCTTCTGCTCACAAATCCTTTCCAAAATCTGCAGTATAGAGTTCCAACGCGAAGGGGCTTCACACACCAGACGGTGAACCGGCAGCTGCAAATGCTGCTGAAGCACAGCAAGGGCAGTGGAAGCTGTAGCTGACTTTCTAAAATGGGCACACAGGCGATGTACTTTGACAAGCAGATCCGGCTGCTCCGGGTAGGTTTTAAGAACCCACTGAACCACAAGGTTAAGCAGATGGGCCAGGCATGGTACGTGTGTGAGATCACCTCACCTCAGAGCCACCAGCAGGTTCTGACCTTTGTCACATATGACCATGCCTGGCTGTAGGTTCAGCGGTGTCGGCCACAGATCTGCTTGCTCTTTCAGAGCTGTCCACAACTCTTCAGCATTGTGCGGTTTGTCACCTAAGCATATTAGCTTCAGCACAGCCTGTTGCATCTTGGCTGAGGCAGTGCTGCAGTGCTTCCAGCTTTTGACTGATGTGGTCATTTCGGAGATGGAGGCTTAGAAGGAGGAGGAGGAGGAGGTGCAGGAGCTGTATACTTTGGGGGCAACCCTGATGACCTATGGCCCACAATCCTCGGCGTCAGGAGGATGTGTTTTATCCCAAGATCTGACTGGGTCCCGGTTTCCACTATGTTAATCCTGTGTGCAGTCAGCGAGATGTACCGTCTCTGCCCACAAGCACTTGTCCATATGTGCGTGGTTAGGTGGACTTTCCCAGTAACTGCATTATTGAGGGCACGGCTAATGTTATGGAACACTTGCTTGTGTAATGCGGGGACAGCACACCGGGAGAAATATTAGTGGCTGGGGACCGAGTACTGATGGCCGTCACCATCAGGTTGTGGAAAGCTTCCGTCTCCACAAGCCTAAAAGGCAACATTTTGAGCACAAGCAGTCGCGAAATGTGTGAATTTAGTGGCCTGTGGGGTGTTGGCTGCATATTTGCGCTTGCGTTCTAAGGACTGGGGTATGGACAACTGAACGCTGCACTGGGACAAGGATGTGGACGTGCTTGATGATGGTGCTTGTTGAGTGTGTGCAGTGACAGGTGCAGGGCAGGAGGCATCTTCGCATGCACCATGGACAGGGGACTGACATGCACGCAAAATAGCAGAAGAAGCAGTGGTGTGATCCGCAGACACTGTTCCTGGAGCCTGGGGTTCGGCCCACAAAGTCGAGTGCTTTTGCTGCCATGGGTCCTGATCATGTTGGTGGTGGTCTGACTGGTAGTTTTGCTACCCCTGCTGTTACTGGCCTGGCAGGTGGTGCAAATGGCCTTTTGGGGTTATCGTTAGAGTCTTTAAATAACAACCAGACTCGGGAAGACCTAACAGTTGGACTGGCAACTTCCGTCATGTTGGTGTTACGGGAAACGGTTGCCCGCCTTCTGTCTGCGGCCATCACACTGCTTCTTCCTGCCTGTTGGGGTGCTATGCCTCCCTCACCCTGTATGCTGCTGTCCTAGCTCTGCATATCCTCCTGCCAGCTTGGGTCAATTACTATATTTCATCCACCATCTTGTCTTCCACTTCCCCAACCTGGTCCTCCTCCCGGCAATTGTATCTCATCATCGTCCACCTCTTGTGACAGTTTCCCACCATCACCTTCGTGTGACCGTGGCTGCTCAAATATTTGGGCATCGCTACAGGCAATCTTATCTTGTCCCCCTCCAAGTGGACTGGGTGAGAGGCCCGAACCTATAAATGGAAAAGTGAACTGATTGCTGATTGCTCTTCGGAGTGTCCAAGTGTGGGATCAGTTGTCTCCGGGCACTCGGCATGATGGGAGGAAGGAGGATCAGTATGAGGAATATGCAGTCCAGACTCACGGCTACTGAGACTTAACCATGTGGAAGACAGTGTGTGGTGGTGGTGGTGGCGGCAAAGTGAATGGAAGCATTATCCTCTATCCAGCCAACAACCTTTTGACACTGCTCTGGATTCAATAGTAGTGTGCTGCGGTCCCCTAGTAATTGGGACAGGAAGGTCGGGCAAGAAGATGTGGGTGTTTGTTGTGGCACAATTTCAGCTTGCCCACGGCCTCAGCCTCTGCATGCACCATCACCATCACATCCACTTCCCCATCCTTTGCCACGTGCCATGCCCATTTTAAATGGATAACAACATTTTCCATGTTCACTACAAATGGCTGAATTTGGAGCGCACTTACATGTGATCCATGTGACGGACAATCCGCAGTTTGAAATAGCTGGCCTGTAGGTAGCTATTTTTACCAGCAAACTGGTGTCAAAAACTTCGCTAACACACTGCAACAAAATTTAAAGGGAGGACATAAATGGCAAAATTTTGAGCCCACTTTTTGTCTCTGATCTGTTTGACAGACAAACCACTGTTTGAAATAGATGGCATGTAGGTAACTATTTTTACCAGCAAACTGGTGTCATTAACTTCAACAACACACTGCAACAAAATTTAAAGGGAGGGGAGAAATGGCAGAATTTGGAGCGCATTTTTTATCTCTTATCCGTGTGACAGAAAAACCACTGTTTTAAATAGCTGGCCTGTAAAAAAAATATTCCTGGCTCCTGATACCTGGGGCTATGTCTGCAAATATCTGTAATAGCAGCAGCAGCAGACAGAACTGGAATGGACCCTCTTGCTGTATGCACTACTCTGCCACATACATTGCCTGCCTGCCTAGCACTGATATCTATGCAGCTTTATTAGTCCTCAGAAGGACTGTTAGCTGAGATGGATATGTGTATTATATATTGTATACCCATTACCCACACTAAGTTAGAGCCAAGCAAATCTCTCCATAGCTCAGCAGCAACTCTCCCTATACTGCCACTGCCTGATTCCATAGCAGACTGTGATGAGCATGGCGGCGACAGGTATGATATAGACCTGATGACGCTGTGCGGCCAGCCAATCACTGTAATGCCACAACCAACATGGCTGCAGCATTACAGTACAGACAATCCCTGCATGTTCATTGGCTCTCTAAAGAGCGCCAAACATGCAGGGCGGGGACCCGAGCAGTGAGATGCTTGGGCGAGTACCAAGCAGTGGCAAGCATGCTCGCTCAACACTAGTCGTTATAGTTTTTTCAGTGCTGCTCTGGTCCCCCAGCGCCATCTTGTGACAGTAGCTTCTGACTGGCCGGAAGTTAGAAGCTACATCACACGCTCTCAATACGAGTCTATGAGAGCCAGAACAAGGCTCTCTTAGACTTGTATTGAAATGTGACCTCAACAGAGCTACATGAAACACTGGAACTGCAAGCAAGTCGTTTTTCGATGCAGACCGACCTCCGCGATGCTGGAAACTGATGAATGCGGGGACAGGTGATTATCAGACAGGGGACCTACATTTAACCCCTTCACCCCCGGAGCTTTTTCCGTTTTTTCATTTTCGTTTTTCGCTCCCCTCCTTCCCAGAACCATAACTTTTTAATTTTTCCGTCAATATGGCCATGTGAGGGCTTATTTTTTGCGGGACGAGATGTACTTTTGAATGATACCATTGGTTTTACCATGCCGTGCAACAGAATACGGGAAAAAAATTCCAAGTGTGATGAAATTGCAAAAAAAGTGCAATCTCACACTTGTTTTTTGTTTGGCTTTTTTGCTAGGTTCACCAAATGCTAAAACTAACCTGCTATTATGATTCTCCAGGTCATTACGAGTTCATAGACATCTAACATGTGTAGGTTATTTTTTATCTAAGTGGTGGAAAAAAATTCCAAAGTTTGCACAAAAAAAAAAAAAAAAAATTGCACGATTTTCCGATACCCATAGCGTCTCCATATTTCGTGATCTGGGGTCAGGTGAGGGCTTATTTTTTGCGTGCCGAGCTGGCATTTTTATTGATACCATTTTGGTGCAGATATTTTGATGTTTTGATCGCCCATTATTGCATTTTAATGCAATGTCGCGGCGACCAAAAAAACCGTAATTTTGGCATTTTGATTTTTTTTCTCGCTACGCCATTTAGCGGTCAGGTTAATCCTTTGTTTTTATTGATAGATCGGGCGATTCTGAACGCGGCGATACCAAATATGTGTAGGTTTGATTTTTTTTAAATTCTTTTATTTTGATTGGGGCGAAAGGGGGGTGATTTAAACTTTTATATATTTTTTATTTTTTTTATATTTTTAAACACTATTTTTTTTTTTTAATTTTGGCATGCTTCAATAGCCTCCATAGGAGGCTAGAAGCATGCACAACACGATCGCCTTTGCTACATAGAGATGAAGTACAGATCACCTCTATGTAGTAGAAATGTGTGGCGCTCAAAGCATTCGGCCATCAACAACCATAGAGGTCTCAAGGAGACCTCTGGTTGTTATGGCAATGCACCGCTGACCCCCGATCATGTGACGGGGGTCAGCGGTGCGTGCCGCTGTCAGCGCTTGACGGCGGCATTTAACTAGTTAATGGGCGCGGGCGGATCGCGATTCCGCTCGCGCTCATTGCGCGCACATGTCAGCTGTACAAAACAGATGCGGCTTTAAGGTGGGCTCACCGCCGGAGCCCACCTTAAAGCAGGGGATCTGCCAGCTGACGTACTATTCCGTCAGCTGGCAGAAAGGGGTTAAAGCACCATTCTAGCAGTGCAATAAAAAAATGGAGTGATGCTTTAAGTATTTATTATAAACTTAAAAATCTTAGTTTAATATAAAATTTGATTAAAGAACTGAGAATGTGAAACATTACAGACAAGATGGTTGTATGCATTGACATAACAAAAAATCCTTTTGCAGGTTGCCAGTGGACTACTGATTGCAGTCGGATTCTATGCTAAACTATGTAAAGAGACAGGTGAGTTTCTTTAGTTTCTGGTAATTCTCTTATGCGAATGTGTGGCACCCCTGAGGGTCCAGTTGCCACAGAGGTACTGCACCTCAGCCAGAGGTGTGGTACTCCGCTCTCAGGTAAGGAGGGGGCACTCCCCGAGACCCACACTTTAGCATCCAACACTACACCACTGCAGACCAGGGGATCTGCGTGGACCCTATTTAGGGAGGGCCTCATCTCAGGAGGAGGAGGGGAGAATTAGGCAGAGGGTGTGGGAGGAGTTAGTGAGAGAGACAGTTGGGAGCAGATGTGCAGAGAGGAGCTCCTGAGAGAGAGTGAAGGGGTCCTAGGGGCCAGGGAAGTGAGGAATCCACCCTGGGCACCTGAATTCACGCCGACTGTTGGCGTGTGGAAGGATCAGGTCACAGTGGGGGACCCGGCCCCCAGACTAGTGGAGAACTACAAGGCTCAGCTAGCAAGCTGGAGGCTGTGGTAACTGTATGTGCCACAGTCACAGCCATACACATTTGCTGAAAAGGCAGCCGTATAGGATCAAGGGGACCAAGAGAAGGTTGCCCGACAGGACCTGAGGCTGCTGGCTTGGGACACTGTGTGTGAGGCGCAGGGCAGGAGGGCGAAGCCAGCACAGAAAGAGATGGCAGGGAAGGAACATAAGAAAGGGAGTCTCCGGAAAGTGGACCCAATTTACCTGAGAGGTGGCTGGATCACAGACCCGGAGGACACAGCACCCGGCTGGGGATTGCATCTAAGAGCTGTGAGTAAAGTATGGAATATGCACCCTGTTGTGTCCTCAATATTATTTACTGTTTCACCTGCCCTGCACTACACCAGTTCGTCATTGACTTTAACACTTTCATTGCCCTGGGGTCTAGCTCTACCCGTGGAGAGCTGTAACATCTCAGCTGCATCACCAACCGCCCCAGTAGACCAGAATCGCAGCGTCGGCCATTTTCTTATTGCCGAACATCACAGGTGGCGTCACAAACTAATCCCCTATAAACTTTATTCCCCTTTCAATTCACTGTTATTGGATGTCCAGGGCCACGGACCTGGTCACTGCTGCCGTGACCACCCCCTTAAGAACCGTCGAGTACCCCACAGCCCTAGAGGACGCTCCAGATGTGTAAACCAATGAAGGCTAGGACTGGCCCACAGGAAAACAGGTGGACCCCTTTGCAGGTGCAGACCAACAAACTCCTATATGAGAGACAGGTTTGGAGCACAGAGCACTGACACTCGGCTCATGCTTGCAACGGAGCAGGAGCCAAGGGTCATTAACATATCGCATCAAATGCTTTTGGAAGCTATACACTGGTGTGACTCCAGCCTTAAAGGGAACCTGTCAGCAGAATTGTGCACAGTAACCAACACACAGTGTCAGGTCACCGCCCTTATACTGATTACAATGATACCTTGGTTGATGAAATCCGTCTTGTGGTTGTTGTTTAAGCTTTATTTTCAGTTTTGAATTAATGATATGCTTATGCTGCGGGGCGGCCTGTGGGTGGGTCTTCATGTGGTGCTCTGATTAGGTATTCATAATGCAGACTGCTGACAGTCACTGATCTCTCACTGACCTGCCACCTAGTTTACTTAATGAATGTATGCAGCAGCTGTCGGTGTATATAGAGGTGATCTGATAGCTGCTATTGCACAAGCGCCATCTTGCTAGAAAAGAATAAACCATTTCCGACTCCAAGATGGCGCCGCCCGCTCCTGAGCAGCAGCAGCTATCGGCGATCGGCAATATGATGGTAACCTGCCACTGATTCTTGCTGCCCGTGGTTCTGGTTACATGAAATCACCTGACAGAGCCTAATTGTGACTTAGGCTGGGTTCACATTGCGTTGGTGCAGTCCGTTCAACGCATGCGTTAAATGGATTGCACCAACGCTAGTGCCTTTTAAAGATTGCATTATGCGATCACGATAGCGCAGATGCTCCACCTACGCTATCGTGAAGGACCAGGAAACGCTGCAGACCGCGTCCGAGGGTCCGTCACAGAATGACAGCACATCGCTAACACATGCCGATTATGACATGCGTTAGCTATGTGCTACATAATGGCAGTCAATGGGGGCGCTAACGCATCCGTTACATAGCGCATTGCCATTGATGCAATGTGAACCCTGCCTTATGGTGGTACAGAGGTGTATCTAGGTTTTCTAGCACCTGGGGCAAAAATTCAGTTTGGCACTCTTCCCCCACAATTTGCACACTTAGGCTGGAGTCACACTAGCGATTTTAAAATCGGTCCGATTTTGGTGCAAGAAAGTCGGACAAGTGTAATGCAAGTGTCATGCGTTTATAACTCAAAACCACGAGTGGGAAAAAAATACAGAAGTGGTGACATGTTTCTAATATGCTTTTCCTCTGATTGTTTAACACCAAGCTTACAAATACTGAGGTAAAAATACTGACCGTATAACGTGTGAACGAGGTCTAAAGGAGAAAAGTGTGGTGTTGCTGAAGAAGTAGGCTGTGTATACGATATGCTTTATTGCAATTAGTGCAATTTATCTCGGGATAAAGTGTTTCCAAATGTACGTATATGGAAGAGGAGTGTGAGGTGCTGCTGGTGGAGGCGACTATAAAGGAGAAAAGCTATGCTGCAGAAAAATGCTGTGTATAAAGCAGAATTGTGAGGTGCAGGAGTAGGTTGGGTAAAAAGAAGGAGCATGAGGTGCAGGAGGAATAAGGCCCCTTAACTGCCGCCGTTAAAAGTCATATCGGCAGTCGTTAAGGGGTTAATATTGTGATAAAAAAAATTAGCTTCAACAAAATGGCACCAGTTGTGCTTCGTGTACCAGTGCAGGAGCATTGCTATGTTCAACAGCGACAATTTCTTTTTCTTGTGCGCCTTCCCACACTGGTCCTCGAAACACAGTTGGCTGCGCATGTGCAGATTGAGAGCATTGCTTGCCAATAAATGCTATTGAGGACATTTTCCTTCCAAGAATTCCACTCATTCCATCTAATTTACCTTTCGATTTTAAACGCCTCCAGTTTCCAGTTCGACTGGCATTCGCTATGTCCATTAGCAAGGCTCAGTGACTGTCCTTGAAAGTAGTAGGGATCAATTTGCAATCTCCATGCTTTTCTCATGGTCAACTTTATGTGGCCTGTTCAAGAGTTGGAACTGCCAAAAATCTGTTCATCTTTGCATCGGAAGGAAAAACCAAAAATGTTGTCTATCAAAAGGCTCTTGAATGAGTTGAAAATAAAATACTATCAATACTTGGGTAATCATTTAGTTAATTTGGGTTGCAAATCTGTAGTGTTGAATATATGATGTGAAATGCTTTTATTTGCAATAGAATCATTATAATTTGTTATAACTAACTAATTACAGTTAGTTACTATGCTCGGGTAACGCCGGGCTCATACAACTCTGGGAAAAATTAAGACCAGTTCAAAATTTTCAATTTCTCTGATATTTCTCTTTATAGGTATATTTTTGAGAAAAATGTAAATTGTTCTTTTAGCGTATAAACGTCTGACAACATGTATCCGAATTTCCAAGCAATACATTTTGTATTTTTTTTCTGAAAAGGAGAAATGGTCAAAATAAAAAAAACAGTGCTTTCAGAGCTCAAATAATGCAAAGAAAACAAGTTCATAATCATTTAATCACAGCTTTCATGCGGCTTGGCATGCTTGCCACCAGTCTTTCACACTGCTCCTGGAGCAAAAATGTAAGCAGTTCTTCTTTATTTGATGGTTTGTGACTATTCATCTTCCTCTTGATTACATTCCAGAGGTTTTCAATGGGGTTCAGGTCTGGAGATTGGGCTGACCATGATAGGATTTTGATGTGGTGGTCTCTTAATTTTTGCCAGAGCTATAATATATATATATATATGTATATACACACATATACAGTGCCTACAAGTAGTATTCAACCCCCTGCAGATTTAGCAGGTTTACACATTTGGAATTAACTTGGCATTGTGACAATCGGACTGTAGATCAGCTTGGAAGTGTGAAATGCACTGCAGCAAAAAAGAATGTTATTTCTTTGTTTATTTTTTTTTAAATTGTGTAAAGTTTTTTCAGAGGGTCATTTATTATTCAACCCCTCAACCCACCAGAATTCTGTTTGGTTCCCCTAAAGTATTAAGAAGTAGTTCAGGCACAAAGAACAATGAGCTTCACATGTTTGGATTAATTATCTCTTTTTCCAGCCTTTTCTGACTATTTAAGACCCTCCCCAAACTTGTGAACAGCACTCATACATGGTCAACATGGGAAAGACAAAGGAGCATTCCAAGGCCATCAGAGACAAGATCGTGGAGGATCACAAGGCTGGCAAGGGGTACAAAACCCTTTCCAAGGAGTTGGGCCTACCTGTCTCCACTGTTGGGAGCATCATCCGGAAGTGGAAGGCTTATGGAACTACTGTTAGCCTTCCACGGCCTGGACAGCCTTTGAAAGTTTCCTCCCATGCCGAGGCCAGGCTTGTCCGAAGAGTCAAGGCTAACCCAAGGACAACAAGGAAGGAGCTCCGGGAAGATCTCATGGCAGTGGGGACATTGGTTTCAGTCAATACCATAAGTAATGTACTCCACCGCAATGGTCTCCGTTCCAGACGAGCCCGTAAGGTACCTTTACTTTCAAAGCGTCATGTCAAGGCTCGTCTACAGTTTGCTCATGATCACTTGGAGGACTCTGAGACTGACTGGTTCAAGGTTCTCTGGTCTGATGAGACCAAGATCGAGATCTTTGGTGTCAACCACACACGTGACGTTTGGAGACTGGATGGCACTGCATACGACCCCAAGAATACCATCCCTACAGTCAAGCATGGTGGTGGCAGCATCATGCTATGGGGCTGTTTCTCAGCCAAGGGGCCTGGCCATCTGGTCCGCATCCATGGGAAGATGGATAGCACGGCCTACCTGGAGATTTTGGCCAAGAACCTCCGCTCCTCCATCAAGGATCTTAAGATGGGTCGTCATTTCATCTTCCAACAAGACAACGACCCAAAGCACACAGCCAAGAAAACCAAGGCCTGGTTCAAGAGGCAAAAAATCAAGGTGTTGCAGTGGCCTAGTCAGTCTCCTGACCTTAACCCAATTGAAAACTTGTGGAAGGTGCTCAAGATTAAAGTCCACATGAGACACCCAAAGAACCTAGATAACTTGGAGAAGATCTGCATGGAGGAGTGGGCCAAGATAACTCCAGAGACCTGTGCCGGCCTGATCAGGTCTTATAAAAGATGATTATTAGCTGTAATTGCAAACAAAGGTTATTCCACAAAATATTAAACCTAGGGGTTGAATAATAATTGACCCACACTTTTATGTTTAAAATTTATAAAAATTTAACTGAGCAACAAAACTTTTTGGTTTGTAAGATTTATGCATCTGTTAATAAATCCTGCTCTTGTTTGAAGTTTGAAGGCTCTAACTTATTTGCATCTTATTAAACCTGCTAAATCTGCAGGGGGTTGAATACTACTTGTAGGCATTGTATATATATATATATATGTATATACATACACACGCATATACTGTATATATTGTGGCAGTTTACTCACGTGGCGGCACGGAGAGGTAGAAAAAATGGGAATACAGTCTCATTAAGTCCTTGTTGGTTTATTGTCAGGCAGCATAAACCAACCCCTGGGGAAAAAAATCAGCCTTTCTGGCTACAACAGGAACAAAACAATAACAGGAAAACAAAAATGCACCAACACGGTCCATATTGTGCGGGCTGGACCATGCTCTGGAGCAACACAGGTTCAGTCTGCACTCGATGAGCCACAAAGCCTCTGGAGACTCTTCTCTCCAGGCTAGCCAAATACAGACTGCCTGTAGTGCTCGGTTATTTAAACCTAAGCCTGTGTTTTCCCATCATGTGATTGATCACATGATCATGACCTCACGCAGGTCCTGGCAGGTCTGCCAGGGAAGATAAAGTGGACCTACTCCCACCCGCTCTATGAAGGTCCACATAAAACCAGCCCTTTTATGCAACTTAACCCTCACAACATGTAGTATGTTGGAGAAAAATGCTCTGGTTTCATATCACTGACGCCGTTAAGTGCAGTGACACATATGTCCCTTCTACCACCCTGCCATATATTCCCCCTCTGGCAAAAGCTGGGGGTTTGGCACCTTCACTCACTAGGCAGCGGAGTGAAGCGATGGCCGGGGGACCACCATGGTGCAGGAAGACTACTGTACACAAGATGAGGTTCAAACACCAAAGGGTAGATTTATTGGAAGGCAAGGAATGAAGTGGATGAGGAAGATGCAAACAGGGATATGCAATGGCAAAATATAATTTACAAGAGTTATATTCTTTAGCTTGTCCGTAAAATAGCACGGTGTTCCAACTGTTACAATATATGTTACACAAGTAAATGCAAACAATAAACAAAGAATTATGCTACTCTACATATAACCTCCCTGGCCTTTACTAAGCAGGCTACACGGCTGCCGTGTTCTTACTATTGAAGCCTACACTAGGCCCTAACATGTGCACAAAACAAAAACAAACTCACGGTGATGTTGGGGACTCAGATCCAGTCCCGGGGGGCCCCCAGCAGTCTAGCACGGTGGTGTGCACGGCTCTCTGCCAGCTCCGTGAAACGTGGTCTTCTCCTTGCTTCAGGGTCCTGGAAGGTCCTGGAAACTGTAAATCCCTTTCTCCGTATCTTTGTGGCTCCTCGAACTAACAAAGGACACCACCCTCGCTGCACCTGGAAAAGTCGGTCAAATCTCACAAGTCCACTCCGTTACAGGCTGTGGGTACTCTCTTGCAGCCATATCAGGACACAGTTTTCCTCTCTTGCAGCTATTAGCACAAAGTTCTCTCTGCAGCAGCCTCAGCTCACACACACAGTTCAGGCTCCACCCCTGCCATCTGCACAGTCCATTCCATTATACAGTCTTTCGCAAGGGAGAAGCAAAACATTCCATTACGACAGCAAGGGGGTGCAGTCTCTTAAAATAACAGCTTGTTCCTTAAGGTACCATCACATTAAGCGACGCTGCAGCGATATAGACAACGATGCCGATCGCTGCAGCGTCGCTGTTTCGTCGTTGTGTGGTCGCTGGAGAGCTGTCACACAGACAGCTCTTCAGCGACCAATGATGCCGAAGTCCCCGGGTAACCAGGGTAAACATCGGGTTACTAAGCGCAGGGCCGCGCTTAGTAACCCGATGTTTACCCTGGTTACCAGTGTAAATGTAAAAAAAACCAAACACTACATACTTACATTCCGGTGTCTGTCGCGTCCCCCGGCGTCCGCTTCCCTGCACTGTGTCAGCGCCGGCCCTAAAGCAGAGCGGTGACGTCACCGCTGTGCTCGGCTTTACGGCCAGCCGGCGCTGACACAGTGCAGGGAAGCGGACGCGACACACACCGGAATGTAAGTATGTAGTGTTTGTTTTTTTTTACATTTACAATGGTAACCAGGGTAAATATCGGGTTACTAAGCGCGGCCCTGCGCTTAGTAACCCGATGTTTACCCTGGTTACCAGTGAAGACATCGCTGAATCAGCGTCACACACACACTGATCCAGCGATGTCAGCGGGTGATCCAGCGACGAAATAAGGTGCTGGCCTTCTAGCTCCGACCAACGATGTCACAGCAGGATCCCGATTGCTGCTGCGTGTCAAACACAACAATATCGCTATCCAGGATGCTGCAACGTCACGGATCGCTATCGTTATCGTTGTTAAGTTGTTCAGTGTGAAGGTACCTTTAGTGTTCATAACAGCACCACCCTCCTACAGGAGTCTGGACAGGGCATCTGCATTCCCATGCAACTTTCATGGCCTATGTTCTACGTAAAATGTGAACTCTTGGAGGCCCAAGTACCATCTCGTCACCCGAGCATTCTTACCCTTCTTTTCCCTCAACCACTTCAGAGGGGCATGGTCAGACACCAGCTTAAACCTACGGCCTAGAAGGTAGTACCTCAGGGTATCCATGGCCCAATTTATAGCCAAGCATTCTTTTTGACGATGGCATAGTTTTTTTCACAGGAAGAGAGCTTCCTGCTCAGATACATGATGGGATGCTCCTCCCCATTCACCTCCTTAGAATAGCACGGCTCCCAAGTCGACTTCTGTTGCATCTGTCTGGACAATGAACTCCATATTGAAGTCTGGTGCGACCAGAACTTGATGCCTACATACAGTTCCTGGAACGCCATCCCAGACTCTACAGACCACTTCAATAATGTCAACCTTGCCTTGAAGGAGGTCCGTCAATGGTGTGGCAATCATGGCGAACCTTTGGATAACCCGCCGGTAGTAACCCACAATTCCAAGAAACACTGTTTCTTGCTTCTTGGATAGTGGTTGTGGCCATTTCTCGATTGCCTCAATCTTGTTTATCTGGGGCTTAATCTCTTCCCTCCCCATGACATAGCCTAGGTGTTTGGCTACTTCCTTACCTACGGCACATTTCTTTGGATTGATGGTGAACCCCAAATTCCTCAACGCATCTAGAACAGCTTGTACCTTTGGCAGATGACTACCCCAGTCCGGGTGAAGACCACAATGTCATCCAGGTAGGCGGCGGCATACTTCTAATCCTTAGCCCTCTGAAAGGTTGCTGGAGCCCCTTGTAGATCAAAAGGCAACCTGGTGTATTGGAAACACCCATCCGGCATTGAGAAACTAGTGTTCTCCTTAGCACTCTGGGACATGGGGATCTGCCAATAGCCCTTCATCAGATCTAGGGTGGTAATGTACCTTGCGGTCCCCAATCTCTCAATGAGTTTGTCCACCTGGGGGCATCAGATACGCATCCGATTTGGAGATCTCATTCAGTTTGCGGTAATCGCTGCAGAACTGCCACTCTCAGTCGGGCTTCGGCACGGGAACTATGGGACTCAGCCATCCACTTTTTGACTCCTCGATTACCACAAGGTCCAACATCCTGTTCACCTCATAGGTTATTAACTCCCAATGTGATTCTGGGATTCGATATGGCCTGAGGTTCATCCTTACAAAATTCTCCATCAACACATCATGCTCTGCCACCTGCATATGCCCAGGCAACTTGGAGAACAGGTCACGGTTCTGCTGCAATAGTTCCCAACTCTGCTGTCTCTGGGCTGCTGTGAGAGTCTCTGCCACTGTGATGTCAATTACTGTGGCTTGGCGACTGGCACTTAGGTAAGGGGTTTCCATCGATTCCCGTTCTCATCATGGCTTGAGCAAATTCACGTGGTATATTTGGTGCTGCTTCCTTCGGCCTGGCTGGCGTACCTTGTAATTCTCTTCACTCAGCTTCTCCACTACCTCATATGGGCCTTGCCACTTGGCTAGAAACTTTTTCTCTACCGTGGGGATAAGCATGAGCATGCGGTCGCCGGGCTGGAACTGCCTCACTCTTCCTGACCGGTTGTACACCCTTGCCTGGGCTTCCAGCGCCTGCAGAAGATACTTCTTCATGATTGGCATCACCGTCGCTATCTTCTCCTGTAATTGGGCGACATGCTCTATGGCGCTCTGGTATGGCATGACCTCAACTTCCCAGGTTTCTTTGGCAATGTCCAGGAGCTCTCTTGGATGCCGACCATACAGGAGCTCAAACCATGAGAAGCTAGTAGAGGCTTGTGGCAGCTATCACTGCAGCCTTCCACCCATCAAGGTGACGAAGACAAGGGTAAACTGAAAACTCCACACACACAGAATATACGTTCACATATAAAAAAGGTTTTCCCGAGGGTGTGTAGGGAGGGGGAAGAAAGTAAAACATGGAAAGATAAGGAATTTCCAAGCATACAAAACAGCCAACAGTCGCTAATAAACTCCTCCAGCACTACTTCACAACACCAGCTTCTCCCACTCCAAGATCATATAGCAAATTGCTAACTCTGTCAATGACTTGGTAATCGAGCCCAGATTTTATAGGGAAAAGGAGTGGCTAACCGAGCACAGCTGAATGTACGAGTTTTCCAATATGGCCAATAAACCCCAGTTCTGCTGGAAGAAATAAACAAGTTTAATACATTGGAGAAGTGCTTCTTCTCAGTGTAGTAGGAGAAACCAGATGCAGCGGTCTTCTGGCTCCGCTCTGTTGCAGTAACCCCTTGACACATAGATTCAAGATGGTCAATAGAGCAGATCTGTACTCTCCCAGCTGGGATCGTGGTCCCCTAAGCTGGCATCCTGTAGAATGCTAAATCTGTGTCCCTCGTGATGGAGCCATGATGTCTTGTCTGCTGTCCTGTAGAGAGTCTCTGGATGTTTGGATGTCTGGATGTCTTGGCTGAATCTCTGGCAGTGTCTTACAGAGGCACATAACCTCTTTTTATACTTGCAACGTGTCCTTCATTCAGTAGGGGAAGAATGGTGACAAGATCAAGTTGCATTATTTGATTATATAATATATTCAACAAACCAGCTGGCCTGGACAATGTGTAATTAGCATATCAGCAAACATCACTAGTCATCCAAGATAAGAGCACAGTATGTTACATCAAATGTCAACTTACAAGACAATATTACAGGCTTGTATGAATAAAAGTCTGTGTTTTCTTGACCAACCAGAAAGAAACACATAAATTCAAAAGTCAACATGCAGATAACAGTCTATTCTTCCTGGCTTGCCAAAAATAGACATCTGGTTAATTAAAATACAATGCTGTGTCTCCTCAACAGGTGTCACCTGACCTGACATTGTCTTTAAACTCTTCCTGTTGGAAAATTAGTTCCCACTATTTTAAGTTCCTACTACTGTAATTCTTCCTTTACATTCACTTTCACCTTTGACAAGCAGATGGCAGCGTTCGCTTGCAGTTGCTCAGCTATGCATCAACTATAGTACTATTCTCTTCTCTCTTGTCCACTTTCTCGCACTGACACTGAAGGAGCCCAGTGGAGCTCACACAATGAAAGTGTGGGTGTGCACACAGTATGGGTTGCGGTGAATTATCATTCCTAGCTTGTGTCTCTGGGTGAGATAAAAGCTAGATATGAGAGTATGCTTGCAATCATTTAGTGTAAATGCACAGTTTCTTTTGTAAATAGTGGGTACAGCTATTGTTACTGGAGGAATGGGCCAAATCTGGGGGCTGATGAATCTGGAAAGTAAAGTTTTAAAGGGAACTTGTCATGTGAAAAATTATATTACCCTGCAGATATGAAGTTAATTTACATGTTAATAACGTTTTGAGCCTGCTTGGCACCTGCACTTAGGGAAGAACTGCCGAGAGAAAATTAACTATATGTCTCCCGGCATTCAGCTTCCAGTCATTGGGGTGGAGCCAGCATGGTTTCAATCATCACTCTGTATGAAAAGCAGCTGCAGTAGCTGCGCCCCTGGCAGTGATTGACAGCAGGCTCTATATTAAGGCCTGCTGTCAGTCAGGACCAGGGTCACGGTTACAGCTGCCGCTCTATTTACACATGCATATTGTTAAGGAGGAAATGTTCATACAAGTGATCCTGACTAAAAACTTTACACAACTCACTAACACTATTACTATACATTTCAGGTGTTGTCGATTCCCTTACTGCTGATCCTGCCATCTTATTAATAGTGGTAGGAATGCTTATGTTTATAATAACTTTCTTTGGATGTATGGGAGCCCTGAGAGATGTGCATTTGCTTCTTAAAATCGTAAGTAAATACAAGACACCCATAGATGCTATGTAATTAGTGTAATTATTATGCTTGTGTAAGGAAAAACACATGAGAGGAGAGCCCAGGGATACCGATATCCCCCCGCCGTCACCAATCTGTGATGGAGCTTACACAGTCACAGCTTTCTGGCGCCGCCCTTACCCTCAGGTCAGTCAGGGAACTGCACCTAGGATAAGTAGTCGTCAGAGAGGATGCCCTGTCACGTACTGGTTATCGGGGCACTCTGCAGTGAGGGCAGTATATATATCACCAGTCCTAGGCCAAGAATATATATATAAACCTCCGATCCATCACTGCCAGGATCCCCCAATAACACCAGAACGGTATGCTGCCACCAGTTCCTCATTAGATATAAGCCGGATCCATTAGCAAGCTTGTATCAAGTCAGAAACCAACCCCAGGTAAGGTATCGTATAAGTACTAGCCGAGCTCACGGACGTGGGAAATTGGGTTTTGAGATAAAAGATCAGTCCAAAATTAATTGATATTTTAATTGCTGAAATACAAATATATACAGAGTAATATACAGAGATTACAGCTAGAAGTACATATAAGAGTACAGGTTGGGGATAGCAGCTAGCATATGTGTCACGTTATCATTTCTTATCACGTGTGGATGGAGGGAAGCTCTCGTATCCACAGGCACCTTTTTAGTTCTTGGTCCATCTACACACGCGATGAGACGTGGCTTCCATGGCAGAACAATGACAAAGGCTAAAAGTGGGTAGCTAGCCTTTAACCCCAAGTTCGCCCCCTCCCATATTTGCCATCACCCCTCTGGGTTGGGCAGAATTCTCCTCCCTTGACCTCCTAGTTGAAATAATTCCTAATATCTAGGATGGGTCATAACTTGCTAGGGGGAGATCCAAACAGGATGTCTCATCGGGTTCGTTGGGTCTGGACCAATACGGAAAGTCCAAACGTGGGTCAGCTAAGAGGTTTTGGAGAGCCTAACTCGAAAGCTCAGCATCCGGGACAGCTAGAGCAATATGAGATGCAGGGGTGCATGCCGAGGGCTCCCAGGGTTCTGGTGGTATATTGGACTTAACCCTGAGATGCACAGTACTCTCATAATTCATCTCTAGGAGTCGTTGCCCAAGTGTCTAGAGTTTTCCCTTTCATGTGGGCTGCCTTGCAAAAAAAAAAACAGCAGGGGGTCCTAGCTCTGCTCCTCCTTGTCTTTATTAACATATGGCCTCTAATTCTGTGGCCAAATGGTGACGTTCTGTTCTTTAGAGGATTTGTGTATTTCTCCCAAGGGTGGAGGCCACTTGAGGAGTGGAGGAAGATCTCTTTGCAATATATTGAGCCTGAATTAATGAATCCAAAATGGAGTCTCCCTTGTCCCTCACAGTTTGATTATGTAGTTTATATTATACTTTACTATAATGTATGTCCATGTACTCTCTAATGAATAGCTACATCACTTAAACAGGTTATCTGTGCATCTAATTAGGATAGATCATCAATCTCAGATCAGTGGGGGCAAGACACCCAGCACCCAAACCAATCGGCTGTTATTATCACTAAAATTTGAAAATACCTTAGCTGTTCAGTCTTGCTCAATGTTGATATCCAGCCGCTGTGGGAAGTAATATGGAGCGCCCCGGCTGGGCCGTGGGGTACTCGTTACCGGGTCCGGTCTTAAAGGGGATGTCACGGTGGCTGCGACCCGGTTTGTGGCCCTGAGCGTCCAATTAAAGGAGAACGGTCTTTAATGGGGTATTGTAAATGAGTCTGTCGTGACGTCACCTGTGGTGTTCGGTCAATAGCGGGACTGTTGCTGCGTTAAAGGGGTCCTCTGGGGGATGTTGTCGCAGCAATGATGGTAACGCTTCCCACAGGTGAAGCGGGGTCCCCAGAGGTCCTGAACTGTATGGCGATGATGGTGTAGGCCGGTAAAATGAGTAAAGGACACAAGTTGTAAGTCTTTACCTGGTTTACTGTACTTAGCAGGCCATAGTCCAGGGTACAAGGCATGGGTGATGGTATGGCCCGGCTGGCTCAGAGGCAATGGAGGATTCCCTTTTTCCAGTCAAGGTCCGTGAGCCTTTTCAACTAGCGCTTGCTGTATATGAAGTCCCTGCTGCCTGAAGCTTCCTGAAGAGTCCTCTATTCCCCCTTTCCTGAGACAGGTACCTGCATGACGGGCAGCTTGAGCCTTTTTATAGGGACTCTACCATGCCCCTGGCTCCTCAGGTGTTGCTGCGTCTCAGGTGTGGTGTGGGCCAATCCCATAAAGTTCTCAGCCCTCCACTTCTGCTCTGTGTCTTAGAGTCCCACAAAAGCCTCGGGCTCCCGATACCCGGCTGCTGCGCTCTGCCTCTGAGGGTGTCCGATCGCAGTTCCCCTTTGAGCCCTTTCTATCTCCTCTGCTCCTTTCCTCTAGCTCCACCACATACAACAACCCTTCAGGTTCTCTCTCTTTCCAGAGGCAGCAGCTCCCACATGGCTGCTAGGCCTCTCTGTCTGCTCTCAGTTCCAGACTTCCTTCTCCTTCAGTGTTTCTATCAGACTGTCCTGTCCCTTTTATCTCCCTGGACCAACTGTCCAGCTCCTCCTCCAGGTCAGGATACATATAGCTTAGGGAAGCTCCCCTGAATCCAGGTCCTGAGCTCCACCTCCTGGCATGGATTTGGAATGTGTTGTGTGTGAGTGCCTTAGGTTGGTTTCACACTTGCGTTTTGATCTGCAGCGTTTTTGGGAAAAAAAACGCATGCGTTTTTTTCCCTATGTTTAACATTACAAACGCATGCGGTTTTTTTGGTACGCGTTTGTCCGCGTTTAACAACGCATGCGTTTTTTGGCTGCATGCGGCATGTTGCAGAAATGCAACATGTAGTAATTTTCAAGGGCGTTTATTTGCCGCAAAAAAACCGCATGCGTTCATTTGCGTTTGATTTGCGTCAAAAAATACATTGATGTCTATGGAAACGCATGCGTTTTTGTGTACATGCGTTTGCATGCGTTTTTGAACGCATGCGTTTCCATTAATATAACCATGTCTAGACACTGATAAGACACCCCCTACCAACAAGGTGATAAAGGGAGGTTGGGGAAAGTTTCAGGACACTTCTCATCACACTCTGAAGAAGACAAGACACTGGCAGGACGCATTTTGGAGGACAAGACCCAGATCAATGTGAGTATATCCTACCAATGCCTTTATTTTCTAATTTTTGGCTCTACATGTCCTAATTTCTTCCATTTTTTTCTTTCTACATGCCTCAGAATGTCTTCTTCGGAGTCTTCATCTGGTGAGGAGTTTGAGCCACGTCAGTCGGAAGTGGAACATGTCAGTGAGGTGAGTGTTTGCCTCGTCAGATTGGTAAGTATTCACTGTCACATCGACACATGTGACAATTTGATTTTTCCTTTTTTTTAGAGCACTTCTACTGAGGCTAAGACCGGGCAGGAGCAGCGGAGTCAAGGTCCGATTGGAAGACGGCAGCGGGTATGTATACAAGGCTGACTGTCCTCATTGTAAAATTCTTGAATCTTCCATTCTTTACACTCTATATCTCTAAATTTTTCTTATGGAATCCTTTTGTATGTTTACTTTCGTATTCATGCCATTTCTCATCATCTGTTCTCTTTCTTTTCCTAATGTGATTGAGCAAACTGTAATGATTGTCTTTAATTTTTAGGTTTCACGACGGGACGATGACCTTATTGACAACAACCTCCTAATAAGCCTGGTCCAGGAGCGAGTTCCGTTGTGGGACGGCCGGGATCCACTGCATTCGATCAACACCACTCTCCGACGTCTGTGGAATGAGGTGGCCCAAGCGTTGTGGGATGGATGGGATAATGCCCCGCCACGGGTCCGTAGTGCATTTGGTAAGTGTTGCACTGCAGTGTGAAGCAGCAGAGACTTTTGCCGTGCTCTCTTGACTGTGTGTGATGAAAGAAACTCTCCGGAGTTTCTCTCATCACACACAGTTTTATTTGAACGGCAAAAATTCAATGTCCTGACCATAATTTTTTTTTTTAACAGTGGACAAAGTCAGAACACGTTGGCGTTCCATGAAGGACCGCTTCAACAAGGACCTGCGCCAAGAGAGTCGTGCTGCCAGTGGTTCAGGAGCAAGGATCAGACTGTACAAGTATCATCGCGTGCTGTCATTTTTAAGACCGGTCCTTGCCCAGAGAGCGTAAGTTTTTCTCACATGCTTTTGGTTGTATTATATTGACATAATCTGTATTTTAAAATTCCACAGGATTTAGCGCGTCTGGTTAATTTTTGGTATTAATTTTCTGTTTCCTTTTTTCACAGCACACACAGCACGACTGTCGAGCCAGGTTCTGGAGCGGTCCTTCAGCCGGCAGCCAGGGACCCGTCCCAGCCATCCAGCAGCGCAGCAGCAGGTGGGCCTTCCACAGTAACTGGAGACCAGGGAGCTGGCCCGTCAGGTCTTCCCCATTCCCAGTCCTCTTCCACTGCCCCCTTTTTTTTGGGCTCATCCCGGCAGCGACAGAGGGCTTCGGACAGGTCAATCATGCCCGAGTTTTTGCACTTGAGCTCGGTTTTACACGAAGCAATCAAGGCTTTAGGTGACCGAATGGATGTTTCTCATAACCTCTTGAATTGCCATATCCAGGAGGTCACCAAAAGCCTTGATCAAGTGAAAGCCGACCTCCAGAGGCCAGCTCATCATTTTTTCAACCAAATTCAGCAGGGCATGTCGGAACACCTTAGCCCTGATCTCCAGCTCAGTGTGATGCAGGCCTGCAATGCTGCTTTTGTGCAGGCTATGCAGCAGAGTCGTTATTTACAGCAGACAGTGGCGGCATATCCAACTGTGCCGTCACTGTCACGATTAACCTCCTTGCCGACCTCTGCTGCATACCACTGCACGGCCATCTCAATTCCTTCCACAGGCGGACTCCACTACAGCGCCAACACCATGACGAGTGCAGTTGGACATCCCACCGCCACCACCGTGACCACCGCTGCTCCGGCTTGGACCTCCTCCACTGACACCACGATGCAGCAGAACCCTGGCGTGGCTTTCAGGCCCGGACCCACCACGATGCAGCAGGACCCTAGCGTGTCTTTCCGGCCCGGACCTACCACAATGCAGCAGGACCCTGGCGTGTCTTTCCGGCCCGGACCCACTATGATGCAGCAGGACCCTGGCGTGTCTTTCCGGCCCGGACCCACCACGATACAGCAGGACCCTGGCGTGTCTTTCCGGCCCGGACCCACTACGATGCAGCAGGACCCTGGCATGTTTTTCCGGCCCGGACCCACTACGATGCAGCAGGACCCTGGCGTGTCTTTCCGGCCCGGACCCACCACGATGCAGCAGGACCCTGGCGTATCTTTCCAGCCCGGACCCACCACGATGCAGCAGGACCCTGGCGGGTCTTTCCGGCCCGGACCCACTACGATGCAGCAGGACCCTGGCGTGTCTTTCTGGCCCGTACCCACTACGATGCAGCAGGACCCTGGCGTGCCTTTCCGGCCCGGACCCACCACGATGCAGCAGGACCCTGGCGTTTCTTTCATGACCGGACCCACCACGATGCAGCAGGACCCTGGCGTGGCTTTATGCTTCCCCCCCAACACGACGCACCAGGACTCTGGCATGGGTGAGCGCTCGACAAGCGCAATGGACTGTGAGACAGTGCAGCTGGACCCTGTCGGGTCTCCCGCCACCACGCTACAGCATATGAGCCCACCAAGACGCCCCCCTACCAGGCAAACCCCCCCAAAAAATCAGAAAAACAAAAAACTCTTAGTATTCCTCCCCCTTCACCTACCGATGTGTCTGTATTGTCAGTTTTGTCTCACCCTTCCAGTGTGTCTCAAGCCTCTCATGTTTCAAGCCCCATCCCCGAACTTCCAGACCCTTCTAGTTTTATTGCCCCTTCTCCTGCCTCCTCTGCGTCGTCCACGGTTAGCCAGGCCTCAGTTCTTCACACCCCCCGTTTACATCACTCAACCCCAAGCCGGCGCGGTTCAAAAAAATATTTTTTTTACATTGTTAACTAAATAAAAAAAAGTTTGCTTTGCCACAATCTTGTTTGGTTTATTGTGTCTATCGCCGCCGGCAACACACACCGTGCGCCAAGAAACTTCGCCACACACTTATTTTTTGGGCCACAACATATCTCCAGTAGTTAAACATACAAGACTGCAGCTATATGTGTGTCTTTAGTATACAGATATGAGGTGGCCCCAAAAATATAACATGTATATCCATAATCTCTCTTTGTATATGCCTAGTGTGGCAGTATTAATAGAAAATGGTGGAAATACAGTGCAGTCCTCTACTGAACAGGTCAGGTGTCCATAAACTCAAAAGTTATGACACCTGACCTGTTGAGTTTATAACTGCCTTGTATAACCACTAGGGTTGAGCGAAACAGATCTGCCAATTTCAAAAGTCGTCGACTTTTGGCAAAGTCGGGTTTGGTGAAACCCCACCCGATCTCACTGTGGGATCGGGTCAGCCGACGGCGATCTTCGCTCCAAAGTCTGGTTTCTTGTATGTATGTATATATATATATATATATATATATATATATATACATTTATTGTGTCATTGAGACATATATATCTAATATATAAAGCTGAATGTGTGTGTGTGTGTATGTATGTATGTATGTATGTATGTCCGGGATTGGCATCTGAACCGTAGCAGCTACAGCCACAAAATTTTGCACAGTCACACGTCTGGACCCCGAGAGCGTCATAGGCTATGTTGTGAGGTGAAATTTTAACCCCGTGCTTTCCAATTCACCAAACAATTTTGCCCCTATCTACATAATGGGGAAAAAGTGAAAGGAAAAGTGTTGGAGGCGTCGCAGCTACAGGCACAAAATTTTGCACAGTCACACGTCTGGGCCCCGAGAGCGTCAAAGCTATGTTGTGAGGTGAAATTTTAACCCCGCGCTTTCCAATTCACCAAACAATTTTGCCCCTATCTTCATAATGGGGAAAAAATGAAAGGAAAAGTGTTGGAGGCAAATTAACAGCTGCCAGATGTAAACAAGGGGGACTTAAAGAATGACAGCGATGGCGCCAAAGAGTATATACTGTACAGTTGCTAAGGTGGTGCCCCAACATGGGATAATCGCCACACCACCACGGGGATATGAACACACACACAAAATGCGCCACAGACTACCATGTGCTCAAACACATATACCACCCTCAGCGCACATTTCACCACACATACACCAACCTCGCCACATAAAAGTAGAAACACAAAAGTCGCCGCTCAAAACTCGCCACGCGCAAAACTCTCCACATGCAAAACTCACCACACGTGCAAAACTCACCTCATGGAAAACTCGCCACACGCAAATCTTGCACACGCAGAAAAATTGCCACATGCACAAAAGTTGCAACACATGCAAAAGTTGCCTCACACAAAACTTGCACATACTCAAAAGGCACCACACATAAAACTCGCCACGCGCAAAACTCGCCATGCGCAAAACTTGCTGCACACAACTTGCTACACTAACCTGTCACATGCAACTCGACACACAAAAAGTTGCTACACGCATGTCGCCACACAAAACTCATCTCACAAAAGTCCCTACATGCATGTCGCCACACGCAACTCAACACACACAACTTGACACACGAAACTCGCCCTAAAACACACACAAGTCTGGTATTATCCTTCAAAAATAAAAATCTGATTAATAAGCAGACAAACTACAAGAGCAACAAATGTACCATATAGGAATCCGGCAGCTGTCAGTCACATGACCAGTCTATTATGTGTATGTGTGAGCTAATATATACTGCCAGGGGGTGGGCTTACTGTTGGCTGGGGATTTATCAGGCTGCCATTTTAGCTTAAAAATACTGAGGTAAAAATACTGACCAAATAACGTGTGAACGAGGGCTAATACAGGAGGAGATGACATACAGCTATATACTATATACAGGAGGAGATGACACACAGGTATATACTATTTACAGGGGAGATGACACACAGGTATATACTATATACAGGAGGAGATGACACACAGATATATACTATATACAGGAGAGATGACACACAGGTATATACTATATAGAGGAGGAGATGACATGCAGGTACATACTACATACAGGAGGAGATGACACACAGGTATATACTATATACAGGAGCAGATTACCTACAGGTATATAGTATATACAGGAGGAGATGACATACAGGTATATGCTATGTATAGGAGGAGATGACATACAGGTATATACTATATACAGGAGGAGATGACACACAGATATATACTATATACAGGAGATTACATACAGGTATATCTAATATATAAAGCTGAATGTGTGTATGTATGTATGTGTGTATGTCCGGGATTGGCATCTGCACCGTCGCAGCTACAGCCACAAAATTTTGCACAGTCACACGTCTGGACCCCGGGAGCGTCATAGGCTATGTTGTGAGGTGAAATTTTAACCCCGCGCGTTCCAATTCACCAAACAATTTTGCCCCTATCTACATAATGGGGAAAAAGTGAAGGGAAAAGTGTTGGAGGAAAATTGACAGCTGCCAGATGTGAACAATGAGGACTTAAAGAATGAGAGCGATGGCGACAAAGAGTATATACCGTACAGTTGCTAAGGTGGGGCCCTGACATGGGATACTCACCACACACGGGGATATGAACACAAACACAAAATGCACCACACACTACCACGTGCTTGAACACATATACGACCCTCAGCACACAATTCACCACACACACACCAACCTCGCCACATAAAAGTCGAAACACAAAAGTCACCACTCAAAACTCGCAACGCGCAAAACTCACCTCATGGAAAACTCACCTCATGCAAAACTTGCACACACAGAAAAATTGCCACATGTACAAAAGTTGCACCACATGCAAAAGTTGCCTCACACAAAACTTGCACATACTCAAAAGGCACCACACATGAAACTTGCCACGCGCAAAACTCGCCATGCACAAATCTTGCTGCACACAACTTGCTACACTAACCTGTCACATGCAACTCGACACACAAAATGTTGCTACACGCATGTCGCCACACAAAACTCATCTCACAAAAGTCGCTACATGCATGTCGCCACACGCAACTCAACACACACAACTTGACACATGAAACTCGCCCTAAAACACACACAAGTCTGGTATTGTCCTTCAAAAATAAAAATCTGATTAATAAGCAGACAAACTACAAGAGCAACAAATGTACCATATAGGAAATACGGCAGCTGTCAGTCACATGACCTGTCTATTATGTGTATGTGTGAGCTAATATATACTGCCAGGGGGGAGGGCTTCCTGTTGGCTGGGGATTTATCAGGCTGCCAATAGCAACCAATCACAGCTCAGCTTCTATTTTGCTACAGTTAATTAACCTGAGCTCTGATTGGTTAATATAGGCAACAAAGACATTCTCAGTATCACAAAGCTAATATATGTTGTGAAATTCTTCTATTAGCTTGGTTTTTGCCTTTTAATAATTACATTTCTATCTATTTGTTTTGTGGTTTTTGTGTGCAGAATAAATTTTTGTTAACACATTCTATTTTGCTAACAGCAGTCATTAACCCGGGCGAAGCCGGGTAGTACAGCTAGTATATATATATATATATATATATATATGTATATATATATATAGTAAGATTGCTCTTACTGAGTGTATTGGGGGACACTCGCTTGGCACGGGATTCAAGCACACGGGCACGGTTTTTTTAAACACAGCAGTCCATACGGTTTATTAAGCCTCATAAACCGGGTTATGCACAGTTCATTGTGTACATCTCATGAAACACAACAGGCACCAACTGGTGATATAATCTTGCAGCTTTAACTTACACTTTATTTACGGCTTTGACTCACGGACACTAAACATGCTGGACCTGTCACTTCGCCCAGTTACCATGGGTGTCCGTACGCCGTACAGTTCACCAACGTCCCAAGTCACATACAGCATATATGACACTGGGTTGCGGTCTCTAAACACGCTGAACCTCACTCCGTTCAGTTGCCGTGGGAGACCACACAGTTCATAGAACATCACAAGCACCAACAGTCTGTATAGTACCTGCCGGGAGCTCCTGCTCCACCTGCTGACTCCTTGTCAGTCCACTCCTCCGGGTAAGCTGCCTCACAGGGATCACCAACTTGCCTGGCCGGCACACATTAGTCAGTCCAGACCCACCGAAGGACTGTAGCTTCCCCACACAGTAGCTGTCACTGGCTCTGCAGATCCCGGTCCTCACCTCGTGCTATTCAGGGATCCGGTCCTACTCCCAGGACCTCCCAACACCCAAGTCCTACCAGGTGCTATTCAGGATTCCTACTCCCAGGAAATCCAACACATACTTTCAGGACCTTCACCACTCAGGTCCAAACACTGGAACCATAGAGGAACCATGTGACCCACACCTTGGTCACATTATATACCCTTAACCACTCCCCTGGATGGGAGTGTGGATGTGTGGCTAGTTTGTCCCGCCCATCTCACACAACTAGCCCTGCCTAGCCTCCCATTATAAATATGCCAAATAGTATAACTGTAGGACTACAGGTCCCAGACCACCATATCACTTCAGGCTGGCAGCGCAGAGTCTCCTCCTCTGCGACACACATATTGTCCATTCATCACAATGCCGGACTTTGTTTCACCACCATTATAACAACAAATATGCCTCCATGCATATCCCAAAGAGCACACACAGCGCCCCCTAGCTGCCACAGGGGTCACTGCACCACAAGCATCGGGTATTCTAGAATATGCATGTCCCCGTAGTATGTGATTCGCGGCAGACTGTGCCCGTCGCTGATTGGTCGAGGCAACCTTTATGACATCATCGTCGCCATGGCAACCATTATGACATCTACGTCGATACTGTGCCCGTCGCTGATTGGTCAAGGCCATGGCGGCCTCGACCAATCAGAGACGCAGGATTTCCATTGTGACATCATCGTCGACATGCTGTGCCCGTCTCTGATTGGTCGAGGCTGCGCGGCCTCGACCAATCAGAGACGCGGGATTTCCAGGACAGACAGACAGACAGACAGACAGAAAGACAGACAGACAGACAGACGGAAAAACCCTTAGACAATTATATATATAGATACATTTATATTTACTTCAGCGCGATATATGTTAAAAGCCTGAAATTGAATTCCCGGATTTACAAACCGAACATGATATGAGACATGGTTTACATACAGTAAACCATGCCATATCCCCCTTTTTTTGGCATATTCCACACTACAAATGTTTAGTAGTGTGGATGTGCAAAATTAAATTTTGGCGCTGTAGCTTTTAAAATAAAGGGTTAAATCGTGGAAAAAATTGGCGTGGACTCCCGCGCAATTTTCTCCGCAAGAGTGGTAAAGCCAGTGACTGAGGGCAGATATTAATAGCCTAGAGAGGGTCCATGGTTATTGGCCCCCCCTGGCTACAAACATCTGCCCCTAGCTACCCCAGAAAAGGGGCGCTGTTGTGAATTCTATTTTTGGGCTCCCTCTAGTGGTCACAAGCGGTACTGTGTAGTGTTGTCTTTCTGCAGGTTGGCTGCATCAGCTTGTTCGTTATCCTTGGTTGGTTTCCTATTTAGCTCACCTGGAGACTCAGTTCCTTGCCTGCTATCAATGTATTCAGTGCTCTTCAGATGCCTTGTGTCAACCTTGCTCCCAGTCTCTCCAAGACAAGCTAAGTTTTTGTTTGATCATTTTTTGAGTATCAGTGTTCATTATGTTTTTTTGTCCAGCTCGCTAAAATGTGATTTCCTTGCTTGCTGGTTGCTCTAGGGGACTGAGTTTCTCCCCCCACACCGTTAGTTGGTGTGGGGGTTCTTGAAATCTCAGAGTGGATATTTTGTAAGGGTTTTTTACTGACCGCATAGATTCTCTTTTCTATTTTCTGCTATCTAGTATTAGTGGGCCTCATTTGCTGAATCTGCTGTCACCCCTGTGTATGTGCCTTCCTCTTACCTCACCGTTATTATCTGTTGGGGGCTTCTATCTCTTTGGGGATTATTTCTCTGGAGGCAAGAGAGGTCTTTCTTTCTCTCTAGCGGTAGTTAGTTCCTCAGGCTGGCTCGAGACGTCTAGGATTTTTAGGCACGTTCACCGGCTACTTCTGGTGTGTTTGGATAGGTTCAGATTTGCGGTCAGTCCAGTTTGCCACCTCCCTAGAGCTTGTCCTATGTTTGTTACTTAGCTGGAGTAATTTGTTATCCTCAACCACTAAGGATCATAACGGGCGCATCACCACGACTGAAGGTAACTATAGGTCATTGACCTACATTTCCTTCATTCCCCAGGGTTTACAGGCACGAGCACAGCTGCATTAGCAGAGCTCCTGCCTGTAAAATATTTTAACCCCTTCAGAAGGATTTACCTCGTGGGACGTGACAGATCATCAGAAGGTATGTATATTGTTGGTTTATTATTTTTCCAAGCGAGGGTCTTCAGGTGGATTGAGAGAGCAATAAAATATTAAAACCACCAGTGTGTTTATTTCATTAAAATACTTTTTAATAATGTATGTGTGTTTTTTTAACCCTTTCATACAATTGGAATAATAATGGATAGGTGTCATATTTGACACCTCTCCATTATTAATCTGGCTTAATGTCACTTTACAATAGCAAGGTGACATTAACCCTTTATTACCCCATATCCCAGCGCTACACGGGAGTGGGAAGAGAGAGGCCAAGTGCCAGAATTGGCGCATCTTCCAGATGTGCCTTTTCTGGGGTGGGTAGGGGCAGATGTTTGTAGCCAGGGGGGGGCCAATAACCATGGACCCTCTCTAGGCTATTAATATCTGCCCTCAGTCACTGGCTTTACCACTCTGGCGGAGAAAATTGTGCGGGAGCCCACGCCAATTTTTTCCACGATTTAACCCTTTATTTTAAAAGCTACAGCGCCAAAATTTAATTTTGCACATCCACACTACTAAACATTTGTAGTGTGGAATATGCAAAAAAAAAGGGGGATATGACATGGTTTAATGCACGTTTTTGGGTAACCTTGGTTTGGAGAGGAAAAAGATAGGAGACACGGTCAACAAAACCAACACTAAAGTTTATTAATGTGAAACATTATTTTCATTGTAGAAAATTACTGGTACAGATAAAGATACAACAGGACATTTACACAACATTGTCCTGCCATGACACCTGTCCAATATCTGAATCAAAATAAGCAGCAAATTGGTCCCGCATGAGACCAACGGCTGCAGTTGACCGCAGCGGGTGATGCTGGAAATCAGGCAGAGGGTGTGCAACTGGTTCATCCAGTTCAATGTGGGGTCGTTCCTTAGTAATTATGTAATTGTGCAGAACCACACAGGCTTTGACCACCTCGTCAACTGTTTCCACTTTTAGATTTATGGCTGATGCAAGAATGCGCCATTTAGCTACCAGAATGCCAAAGGTACACTCTACTGTTCTTCGGGCCCTGGTCAGTCTGTAGTTGAAGATCCTTCTAGTGTGGTCCAAGTCACGACTGGAATAGGGCTTCAGGAGATTTTCACACATCTGGAAGGCCTCATCCCTGTCATGTTCCCAATGGCAGGGAATTTAGCAACAAAACACGGGCAAAAACAGGACGAGCTCTAGGGTGATGGAACCTGAGCTGACCGCGATCCTGAACCTCAACACTCAACTAACAGCAGCCGGGGAACGTTCCTGGGGGGACTCTAGACGTCTCGCGCCAGCCGGAGATCTAGCTACCCCTATCAGAAGAATCACAGACCTATCTTGCCTCCAGAGAAATATTCCCACAGAAATAGCAGCCCCCCACATATAATGACGGTGAAATGAGAGGAAGGCACAAACGTAGTTATGAAAACAGATTAAGCAAAATGAGGCCCGCTTAAGCTAGATAGCAGAGGATACAAAAGGTGAACTGCGCGGTCAGCTTAAAACCCTTCAAAATACCATCCTGAAATTACTTGAACTCATGTGCCAACTCATGGTACATGAGTGGTAATTTCAGCCCACTAGAGCAACCAGCAGCAGAGAATTACATATCTGCAAGCTGGACTAAAAACATGAAAGCAAACATGAAACAGGGAAATCAGACTTAGCTTGTCTTGAAGGCCTAGGAGCAGGTAGCAAAGGTAACAGAGACACACTGATACATTGATAGCCGGCAAGGGAATGACAGGAAAGCCAGGTTAAATAGGAAACACCCAGCCTCTGATGGACAGGTGGAAACCAGAGACCGCAACCCACCAAAGTCACCCAGTACCAGTTGTAACCACCAGAGGGAGCCCAAAAACAGAATCCACAACAGTACCCCCCCCTTGAGGAGGGGTCACCGAACCCTCACGAGAACCCCCAGGGCGATCAGGATGAGCTCTATGGAAGGCGCGGACCAAATCAGTCGCATGAACATCAGAGGCGACCACCCAGGAATTATCCTCCAGACCATAACCCTTCCACTTAACCAAATACTGGAGTTTACGTCTGGAAACACGAGAATCCAAGATCTTCTCAACAACATACTCCAATTCTCCCTCCACCAGCACCGGAGCAGGAGGCTCAACCGAAGGAACAACGGGCACCTCATACCTCCGCAATAACGACCGATGGAACATATTATGAATAGCAAACGATGCTGGGAGATCCAAACGAAAAGATACAGGGTTAAGAATCTCCAAGATCTTATAAGGACCGATGAACCGAGGCTTGAACTTAGGAGAAGAGACCTTAATAGGGACAAAACGAGAAGACAACCACACCAAGTCCCCAACAAGAAGTCGGGGACCCACGCGGCGACGGCGATTAGCAAACTGCTGAGCCTTCTCCTGAGACAACTTCAAATTGTCCACCACCTGATTCCAAATCTGATGTAGCCTGTCCACCACCACGTCCACTCCAGGACAATCCGAAGGCTCCACCTGACCAGAGGAAAAACGAGGATGAAACCCCGAATTACAAAAGAAAGGAGAAACCAAAGTAGCAGAACTAGCCCGATTATTAAGGGCAAATTCGGCCAGTGGCAAAAAGGCAACCCAGTCATCTTGATCAGCAGAAACAAAACACCTTAAATAAGTTTCCAAGGTCTGATTAGTTCACTCCGTCTGGCCATTCGTCTGAGGATGGAATGCAGACGAGAAAGACAAATTAATGCCCATCTTAGCACAAAACGTCCGCCAAAATCTAGACACAAACTGGGATCCCCTGTCAGAAACGATATTCTCCGGAATCCCATGCAAACGAACCACGTTCTGAAAAAATAAAGGGACCAACTCAGAGGAGGAAGGCAACTTAGGCAAGGGTACCAAATTAACCATCTTAGAAAAGCGGTCACACACCACCCAGATAACGGACATTTTCTGTGAGACAGGGAGATCTGAAATAAAATCCATGGAAATGTGCGTCCAAGGCCTCTTCGGGATAGGCAAGGATAACAACAACCCACTGGCCCGAGAACAGCAAGGCTTAGCCCGAGCACACACTTCACAAGACTGCACAAAGGTGCGCACATCCCTTGACCAGGAAGGCCACCAAAAAGACCTGGCCACCAAGTCTCTAGTACCAAATATTCCAGGATGACCAGCCAACACAGAAGAATGGACCTCGGAGATGACTCTACTGGTCCAATCATCCGGAACAAACAGTCTTTCTGGTGGACAACGATCAGGTTTATCCGCCTGAAACTCCTGCAATGCACGTCGCAAGTCTGGGGAGACGGCGGACAATATTACCCCATCCCTAAGGATACCAGTAGGCCCAGAGTCAGGCACAAAACTCCTGGAAAGAGCATCTGCCTTCACATTCTTTGAACCTGGCAGGTATGAAACCACAAAATTGAAACGAGAAAAAAACAACGACCAACGAGCCTGTCTAGGATTCAGACGCCTGGCAGACTCAAGGTAAATCAGATTTTTGTTATCAGTCAAGACCACCACACGATGTCTAGCACCCTCAAGCCAATGACGCCACTCCTCAAATGCCCACTTCATGGCCAAAAGCTCCCGATTACCCACATCATAATTGCGCTCGGCGGGCGAGAATTTTCTAGAAAAGAACGCACATGGCTTCATCACCGAGCCATCGGAACTTCTCTGTGACAAAACCGCCCCCGCTCCAATCTCGGAAGCATCAACCTCAACCTGAAAAGGAAGTGAAACATCTGGTTGACATAACACAGGAGCAGAAGAAAACCGGCGCTTAAGTTCCTGAAAGGCCTCCACAGCCGTAGGAGACCAATTAGCAACATCAGCACCCTTTTTAGTCAAATCAGTCAAAGGTTTAACAACACTGGAAAAATTAGTAATGAACCGACGATAAAAATTAGCAAAACCCAAGAACTTCTGAAGACTCTTAACAGATGTAGGTTGTGTCCAGTCACAAATCGCCTGAACCTTGACGGGATCCATCTCAATAGTAGAAGGAGAAAAAATGTACCCCAAAAAAGAAATCTTCTGGACTCCGAAGAGACATTTTGAGCCCTTCACAAACAGAGAATTGGCCCGCAGGACTTGAAACACCTTCCTGACCTGTAGAACATGAGACTCCCAGTCATCAGAAAACACCAAAATATCATCCAAATACACAATCATAAACTTATCCAGATATTCACGGAAAATATTGTGCATAAAGGACTGAAAGACTGAAGGAGCATTAGAAAGTCCAAAAGGCATTACCAAATACTCAAAATGGCCCTCAGGCGTATTAAATGCGGTTTTCCACTCATCACCCTGCTTTATCCGCACAAGATTATACGCACCACGAAGATCTATCTTAGTGAACCACCTAGCCCCCTTAATGCGAGCAAACAAATCAGTCAATAATGGCAATGGATACTGATATTTGACTGTAATCTTATTCAGAAGGCGATAATCAATACAAGGCCTCAGGGAACCATCTTTTTTTGCCACGAAAAAAAAACCTGCTCCCAGAGGGGACGAAGATGGACGAATATGTCCCTTTTCCAAGGACTCCTTAATATAATTCCGCATAGCAGTATGCTCTGGCACTGACAAATTAAATAAACGACCCTTAGGGAACTTACTGCCAGGAATTAATTCTATAGCACAGTCACAATCCCTATGAGGAGGGAGCGAATTGAGCTTAGGCTCCTCAAAAACATCCCGATAGTCAGACAAAAACGCAGGGACCTCAGAAGGAGTAGATGAAGCGATTGAAATCAGAGGTGCATCATCATGAACCCCCTGACATCCCCAGCTTAACACAGACATTGTTTTCCAATCCAGGACTGGATTATGAGTTTGTAACCATGGCAGCCCAAGCACTAGTACATCATGTAAATTATACAGTACAAGGAAGCGAATCACCTCCTGATGAACGTGAGTCATGCGCATGGTCACCTGTGTCCAGTACTGCGGTTTATTCATAGCCAATGGTGTAGAGTCAATTCCCTTCAAAGGAATAGGAACTTCCAGAGGCTCCAGACTAAAACCGCAGCGTTTGGCAAATGACCAATCCATAAGACTCAGGGCAGCGCCCGAATCCACATAGGCATTGACGGAAATGGATGACAGTGAACAAATCAGAGTTACAGACAAAATGAACTTAGACTGCAAAGTACTAATGGCAAAAGATTTATCAACTTTTTTTGTGCGTTTAGAGCATGCTGATATAACATGAGCTGAATCACCACAATAAAAACACAATCCATTTTTCCGCCTATAATTTTGCCGTTCACTTCTGGACTGAATTCTATCACATTGCATAGTCTCAGGTGCCTGTTCAGAAGACACCGCCAACTGGTGCACAGGTTTGCGCTCCCGTAAACGCCGATCAATCTGAATGGCCATAGCCATAGACTCATTCAGACCTGTAGGCGCAGGGAACCCCACCATAATATCCTTAATGGCCTCAGAAAGACCATCTCTGAAGTTTGCAGCCAGGGCGCACTCATTCCACTGAGTAAGCACCGACCATTTCCGAAATTTTTGACAATATACTTCCGCTTCATCATGCCCCTGAGAGAGGGCTAATAAAGCCTTTTCAGCCTGAATCTCCAGGTTAGGTTCCTCATAGAGCAATCCCAGTGCCAGAAAAAACGCATCCACACTGAGCAATGCAGGATCCCCTGGTGCCAATGCAAATGCCCAATTCTGAGGGTCGCCCCGCAGGAAAGATATTACAATCTTGACCTGCTGAGCAGGGTCTCCAGAGGAGCGAGATTTCAAAGAAAGAAACAATTTGCAATTGTTCCTGAAATTCAGGAAGGTAGATCTATCTCCAGAAAAAAACTCTGGAATAGGAATTCTAGGTTCAGACATAGGAGTGTGAACAACAAAATCCTGTATGTTTTGAACTTTTGCAGCAAGATTATTCAGGCTGGAAGCCAAACTCTGGACATCCATGTTAAACAGCTAAGGTCAGAGCCATTCAAGGGTTAAGAGGAGGAAAGAAGCAGCTAGACAGCAATTAAGGGCTAGGCAGCAAAACTCTGAGGGGAAAAAAAAAAATAATTTCCCTTCAACACTTCTTTTTCTCCTGCTTCAGCCCAAACAATTAACACTTTGTGGGCCGGCTATACTGTCATGTTCCCAATGGCAGGGAATTTAGCAACATAACACGGGCAAAAACAGGACGAGCTCTAGGGTGATGGAACCTGAGCTGACCGCGATCCTGAACCTCAACACTCAACTAACAGCAGCCGGGGAACGTTCCTGGGGGGATTCTAGACGTCTCGCGCCAGCCGGAGATCTAGCTACCCCTATCAGAAGAATCACAGACCTATCTTGCCTCCAGAGAAATATTCCCACAGAAATAGCAGCCCCCCACATATAATGACGGTGAAATGAGAGGAAGGCACAAACGTAGTTATGAAAACAGATTCAGCAAAATGAGGCCCGCTTAAGCTAGATAGCAGAGGATACAAAAGGTGAACTGCGCGGTCAGCTTAAAACCCTTCAAAATACCATCCTGAAATTACTTGAACTCATGTGCCAACTCATGGTACATGAGTGGTAATTTCAGCCCACTAGAGCAACCAGCAGCAGAGAATTACATATCTGCAAGCTGGACTAAAAACATGAAAGCAAACATGAAACAGGGAAATCAGACTTAGCTTGTCTTGAAGGCCTAGGAGCAGGTAGCAAAGGTAACAGAGACACACTGATACATTGATAGCCGGCAAGGGAATGACAGGAAAGCCAGGTTAAATAGGAAACACCCAGCCTCTGATGGACAGGTGGAAACCAGAGACCGCAACCCACCAAAGTCACCCAGTACCAGTTGTAACCACCAGAGGGAGCCCAAAAACAGAATCCACAACACATCCCCAACCATAACAAATGGCAGCGGTGGGCCTTGAGTGCTGGGGAGAGGCTGTGGAGGTGGAAAATTAAAATTTTTACCATACACACGCCGGCCCATATCGGAGCTCTTGAAAGTCAGGGAATCGTTGCCACGGCCAAAAGCTCCAATGTCCACGGCGATGAAGCGACAGTCCGCATCAGCTATTGCCATGAGCACTACAGAAAAATATTTTTTGTAGTTGAAAAACTCAGATCCGGTTCTGGCAGGTTTGATAATGCGGATGTGCTTTCCATCCACTGCTCCTAAACAGTTGGGGAAATCACACACATTCCAGAATTTGTCAGCAATTTCACGCCACATGTCCGTGGTGTGTAGTGGTATAAACTCCTCACGGAGTACATTCCATAATGCCCGACAGGTGTCCACAACTATTCCGGACAGGGTGGATATTCCAAGCCAGTATTGGAAGTGGAGGGAAGACAAACTCTCCCCTGTGGCAAGAAATCTAGAAGAAAAACACAAACAAAAAACAACATTACAATCTACTCTTTTTATGGTGTGGTTAAAAATTGAAAAAAAAAAAAAAAGAGGAAAATACCCCCCCCCAAAAAGGCAGAATAAGAAATTTGGACTGTCATTGGTTTAGATTTTCAACGTACCTTAATGTCACCAGCAGACGTTCCTCGGGTGGAATCGCTCTACGGAGCTGGGTGTCCTGTCGCCGTATGGCTCCTTGGACACGAGACAGCAAATCCCAGAACGATTCTTGCAACATTCTCATGTACTCCTGGAATTTCTCTGGGTTGGCATTCAGCTCGGCATAGAGCGTGTGGTAGGCTCCACGGCTCTCACGCAATTCAATAATGGGGTGCCTCCAAAAACGCCTACGTTGTCTCCTTCTCCATCTTTCGCGGTTTCGGTCTTGCTCCCAAGCAAAAGCACAGGCCAGAAACATCTTGAAGCTGAAATCCAGGTTGAAATAAAAGCTCTCCATGCAAAGATCCATCATGACACAGGATACAGTAGCAAGCTGTTAAAATTTAAGTAGCCGTAGGGTCTAAATATAGAGATTCCATAATACACGCCCTCTCTAGTCCCATTGGTGGTGTCTTGTTATCTTGTTTTTGTTATTGTGAAATTTCTCTTCTTGTGCAAAAAAACGCAAACGCATGCAAAAAAACGCATGTAAACGCGGTCAAACGCTGCGTTTTTAAAACGCATGTAAAAACGCATGCGTCTAAAAAACACAGCGTTTACATGCGTTTACATGCGTTTTTTCACCACCTGCGTTTTTTTTTAAATGCTGCAGATCAAAACGCAAGTGTGAAACCAGCCTTACCTGGGAAAGAGAACTCCATTGCCTCCAAGCATGAGATTACCCTCCCCGAAGGAAAGGCAACATCACTGTAGCAGCTGGTTACCTGGGGTGCTACAAATAGATGATGGGGGTGCCAGGTGTCAGACTCCCACCGATCCGATATTAGATGTCTATACAACACTTTTAAGTAGTGGGAGGGTTTGGCTCTGTGGTAGATGCTGGTTCACACATGGTACTTAGTTCGTTGATTCAAAACAAACAGGCGGGTTTATTAAAGGTTCATAAACCGTCAGCGTTAACAAAAATAAGACAGCATCTTCCAGGTAAACAAAAAGGTATAATAGAACAAAACGGAAAATAAGCAGCCCATATACAACTCGGGCTCACCCGTTTTAAATGTGAGTCTTTTCCCCGCAGACTCCAGCAAGGCAGGGTCTGAGCAGCACATGCAAGGCCTCCTCACCTTGCAAAACACACAGATCCCGTTAGACGGTCCCAACTGCCTTAAATCAGATAATCCAAACACCTGGACTGGAGGTAAGTGAGCAGCGGAACCTAACCTATTGTCCCAGTAGCATTGCTTTCCTCACTGGGAGAGTGATGTTACGCTTGAAGGCAAGAAGGGATAACTGTAACCAGGTAACCACAAGCATGCAACACATTCACACTCCAGGCCACCAGGGGGAGCTTTTGATCCTATTCACTAGGTGACTCCCCATATATATATGGTAGTCTGTAGGGAAAGTTAGTCAGTCTTGCCAGGACACAGACTGGATCAGTCTGAAGCAGAAGAGGGTTTACGGAGCTGTGTAGCCGCTCCCGGAAAGAGACATTCAGAAAGCCAAATACATTGCAGTAGACATGCAGGAGAGCAAAGCACAGGTGAGGATACCAGGGTGAGACCAGCCCCGAGCAGGCTGCCTCCTTCTGAGGCGCAGAGACCGGTAGCAGGAACACCAAGGATCGTAAGGCTCTCCACGACGTACATCAGAGACCCGCAGGACAGCTGAACTCCACGTTCCCTGTTCGCCTTAGTACCCAGGAGGCACGGTGACACGGTGACACTCTTAGAGGCTGGGCCGTGCTAGAATCCCTATAAACCGCCTCAAGTCACCAGTCATATGGGTCATGTCCTATCCTATATGGGGGACAGAGAGATAGAACACCTTTGAGGACCTTATGTGAAGCCATAGGCAGTAAGGGACTACAACACCACGGCACTAAAGGAAGGCTTTGATTTCCACCTGGGTAAGGGGACTCCTAACTTGCCTCCAAGCCGGCTGAGCCCTGCCTGCCCTGTGATCTGGTGCCCTGGATTGTGGCTGCCTGAAGACTTCAGTAAACAAGGTAAAGAGACTGCAAACCTGTGTCCTCGTTCTTCATTGCACATCTCACCATCTTCCATCTACATACCGGGATCCCTGGGGATATACTTCACCTGTGGGAAGGTATACCATCTAGCTGCCATAACATCACCCCAGAGGACCCCTTAAAGCAGCGTCGGTCCCCACTGACCGAATACCACAGGTGGCATCACGAACATAAACTTTATTCCCTCTAAAGACCTTTCCCTTTTAAATGGGCGCCCAGGGCCACGGATCGGGTCGCCACCGTGACATCCCCCTGTGAAACTCAGGACCCGGTACCGAGTACCCCACGGCCCAGGCGGGGCGACTCAGAAGCTAGAATCCTGAAGTGCTAAGAACCACCTGGTCACTCGGGCATTGTTTACCTTCTTCTCCGTCATCTACCTCAGTGGTGCATGGTCTGATACTAGCCTGAATTTCCTGCCTAAGAGGTAGTATCTTAGAGTGTCCAATGCCCACTTAATGGCCAAACATTCCTACTCCACTATGGAGTAATTCTTCTCATAGGATGTCAGTTTCCAACATAGGTACATTATGGAATGCTCTTCCCCATTCACCTTTTGTGATAAGACAGCTCCCAACCCAACATCTGACACATCTGTCTGAACCAGAAACTCCTTAGAGAAATCTGGTGCCACCAGCCCTAGTTGTTTACTCAGGGCTATCTTCAGTTCCTGGAAGGCCGTCTCAACTTCTAGATACCACTTAATCATAGCTGACATTGTCCCTTTAAAGAGGTCTGTCAAAGGGGCAGCTATCATGGAAAAGTTAGGGATAAATTGAGGGTAGTAGCCCACGATGTCTAGCAATGCCTTCACCTGCTTCTGTGTGAACTCTGGATCATGTCAACTTTATTCTTCGGGTTTATGGAAAACCTTGCCTTCCGTAGAGCATCAAGTATCGCCTGGACTTTGCTCACATGGCTTCCCCAATCCTGGCTGTAAATAATGATGTCATCCAGGTGGGCCAATATGTACTTCTTGTGGGGCGCTAGGATCCCGTCCTAGGCTCTGTGGAAGGTAGCAGGAGCTGTACTGGAAACAACCATCTGGCATTGAGAAGGCCATCTTCTCCTTGGCATCTTGGGACTTGGGGATTTGCCAATACCCTTTTGTGAGGTCAAAGGTGGCATTGTAAAGCCACTCTTGGACTCTTCATTGACTCCCAGGCTCAGCATCCGTTTCACCTCTTTTGAGATCACCTCTTGGCATGCTTCAGGAATTCGATATGGCTTCAAGTTTATCAGGACATGAGGCAGCAACTCTGCCAACTTGACCTCTTTCATGTAGGTTTCACACTTAGCCACCAAACACTGACCTTCTATGGGTTCCCTATCTCTCCATGGCTTAATCAGGTTGACGTGGTACACCTGGTAGGGCTTCCTTCTCCTTGGTTGGTGGACTTTACAGTTGTCGTCACCAACCTTTTCAACTACTTCATAGTGGCCCTGCCATTTGGCCGGGAATTTGGTTTCCACCGTAGGTACCAGTATCAGTACCCGATTCCCAAGGTTGAAGTGTCTCACCCTCGCCAATCTATTATACACCCTAGACTGTGCCTCTTGTGCTTTGAGGAGGTGCTATTTCATAATGGTCATCGCCTCAGCAATTCTTTCTTGCATCTGGGAGGAGTTCCATCTGGCGTGCAAGCATCTCCTGTTGCTGTTGCGGCTACTACTGCTGTTGGAACTACTGAACCAATAGTATATTTGTTTCCTGTTGTGCCAACTGCTGCTGCTGTTGTATCTGCTGCTGCTGTTGATGCTGCTGCTGTTGGATCTGGACCAGATGTTTGATAAGCTCCTCCATGCTGTCTGTCATCGCTACCCGTGTTACTGCAGACGCTTTCACCCAGGACATGTGGTATCTCTGCGGCAGTCACACTGCACATTGGGATTCGTGCCCATGCTTCTAGCACCAATTGTGAGGGATCGGCTCTGTGGTAGACGCTGGTTCACACATGGGACTTAGGTTGTTGATTCAAAACAAAGAGGCGGTTTATTAAAAGGTCATAAACCATCAGGGTTAGCAAAAATAAGACAGTCTAATAAGACAGGTAAACAAAAGACATAATAGAACAATACAGAAAATAAGCAGTCCATATACAACATGTGCTCACCTGTTTTAAACGTGAATCTTTTCCTCTCAGACTCCAACAGGGTCTGAGCAGCTCATTCAAGGCCTCCTCACCTTGAAAAACACACAAACCCCATGAGACATCCCCAGCTACTTTAAATCAGACAATCCAAGACCTGGGCTGGAGGTAAGTGAGCAGCTAAACCCACCCATCTCTTTCAGGTGCTTGTAAAACCCGTCCCCATAATCTGGACCCATTAAAACACCTCTCAAACACTATGTGTGCTGAAACCTGCTTCTTCAGGTTCTACATCAATGAGGCTTGTCACTTCGGGGACACATACCTCCCATTCATGATTTGTCCAGTTGCCTTACAGCTGCCATACAGTAGTTAAATAGTCCTTTTTTTATTAAACCTATGTAAGGAGATGGATTTATTTCCCAGTTTTCCACTTGCAGAACATGTGTAATGTTATATTTCGTAATGTAAATCGTGATATGCGTTAATGATGATTGCATGTATAGTGATTTGTGTTGTTTGTGACAAAGTTGTATTCTGCCAAACAACAGATAGGTAAAAGAGACAGATAGAGACTAGTCTAGAGTGGGAGGGGTCAAGTTGAAAGGAGAGACAGTTTACTGGTAGTGAGTTAGATAGGGCCTGGAATGCTTAGAAAAAGGATCTAAGGTCCAATGTTAGCAGTGCTGCATCTTTACGTGTGTGGAAACCAGTGGAAAGGGATTCTGAGATCCGGAGCAGAAGAGACAGAGACAGAGTGATTTACCAGACATGGGTCCTGGGAGAGGACATCTAGCAATAAGGCCAAGAGTTCATAGCTCCTGAAGGTAATCAGCCTGGAGAGGACTGAGTAAGTTAGATGACTAGAATGCCCTGGGTGGGAGTTCCAGAGCATCAGCATTAGAGAAGATAAGTATTGGCCATACTGGTACCATAACTCCCCTATGGTGAAAGAAGACGTGGAACCGTGAGTTGAGCAAAGGACTGATGCTAAACAGAACTGTAGTGTTGAGCTGGATTGTGGTGAATTAGTGAGGAACAGTGAATGCAGAGGACAAGAAAGTAAATCGGAAGGAATTGAAAAAAATGCTCCGAGTTGTGAAGGAAACATTTCCTATTAAGTTTTCTTCTAAAACAAAATAAATCCGGCAAAGAAATGCAGAGAAGCAATACTATGTAAATCCTGGCATGCAGGTTCCCGCGGTCCGGTCGACCTCCCTACACAGCAATGAGACATGCAGCCTCGGGGACTGGAACAAATTATTCAACCACGCCGCTGACACTTGGATAGCACACGATCATGGTCGGGTAACCCCTTATCCGAGCATGTTCGCTCATCACTAAAAATCACTCATCTATTTGAGATTAGTACCTTAACTGAAAAGCAGAAAATGGCTCCAGCAGAGGCTGGATTTCAGCTATGTATAAGGTGGAACTTAGCTGCATTGTACACTGCTTAGTGGCCGCTACGAGTACTGTACTTTTTTTCCCATTCACATGAATAGCATATAAAGTGTAGTTCTTGGAAACAGACAATAAGCAATGTACATGGCCTAATTTGGGCGGCTGCAGTTTACAGCTGATTGGTGTGGGTGTTAAGGATATGCCATCCCTACTTCAGTCTTGGACAACTCCTTTAACTGCTCAGAAATCAATATTAAAACTGTTACTCTATTTCCGATCGAATAGGCACATTTGCTAGTAAGGATCTAATTCAAAAGTGGCAATCAACATGGCTGCACTTTACATTATAACCTTGAAAAACTTCTATTGTAAAACAAACAATTGTCAAAGTTAGATGCCTTCTCTAACTTCTGATTTACTGATTTCTGACCATTTCTAAGCAAACGTGTACTGGCTGCAGCATGTAGATACCTTCTTTTAAGCATATAGTTTAAGTATATGCATTTCTGGAAAGATGCATTCCATTTTTTATATTTAATTGAAACAAATGTACCTAAGATGACATTGATGAGTGTCTTTCCTTTCTTCAGTTTGCTGGCTTGCTCATTGTAGTCTTGATTCTTCAGCTTGTGGCAGCTGTTCTAGGCTTTATATTCTCAGGAATGGTAAGTACTTCTCTATTAAATTCTAAACTCAATTGACCCTTTTCATACAAAAAAAACTAAGTATTGTAATAATCTCATACCATGTTGAACCCCAGTAATACTACAAATTTAGGTTAAGATAGCAGAAGGAGGATTGCTAACTTTTTTTTTTTTTTACAGGTTTTGGATAAAGCCTCTGCTGTAATGTTAAGGGCTATTATTTATTACCGAGAAGATCTAGATTTGCAAAATTTCATTGATTACATTCAGAAAAAGGTAACATTGATCTTGTTATTTAAAAAGTTATAATAATATTTAAAAGTGTATTCATAAACTAAAAACCTAAATTTATCAGGCAATTTATGGCACATTTTGGTGAAAATTATTAAAGGGAACCTGTCACCTCAAATTGGCGGGATATTAAAATGAGGTTTTACCACCCCGTCCGTCCCTGTTTTCTGCAATATTTTAGTGAATAAGAGTATGCATGCGCCATAGTTAGCACGTGCGCCATGCAGTCTTCAGTGGCGCATGCGCAGTATGCTTTGCCCTACTGCGGGCAAAGCTGAAAAGCATTACTGCGCATGCTCCTGCGTACTATGTCCCGGAACACAGAAAAATACTTCTGGGACATAGTGCACAAGCAGTAATGCTTTTCGGCTTTGTCCGCAGTAGGGCAAAGCATACTGCGCATGCGCCACTGAAGACTGCATGGCGCACGCATACTCTTATTCACTAAAATATTGAGGAAAATAGGTACGGACGGGGTGGAGAAATGATGAGGATACGCCACCCATCGGACCTGTAAAAACTCATTTTAATATCCCGCCAATTTAAGGTGACAGGTTCCCTTTAAAAAGTTTTGATTTGCATCACATGTCCAAGCCACACTGCTGAAAAACACTTCAATTTGTAGTGTGTATTTTCTGTTCCGCTGCTAAGCTGTTAGTTGCTTGCAAAAACTTTTCACCCCATTGGAATTTTTCGTGTTTAGCAACCTCACAACCTGGAATTTCTCTGTTTTTTAGTGCTGGTATCAGTTCATGTAAAGAACATGCCCACAGCTGTGAACATTTATTTTTCTTTTTAAATTATTGTAAAGCAAACAACAAGTAGGACAAAATAACTGAAAACTTCAGTGTGTATAACTATTACTCCATGTAAAGTCAGTTCTTTGTAGAGCCTCCTTTTGCAGCAATTACAGCTGCAATTTGTTTTGGACAGGTCTCTATGAGCTTTCAACATCTTGCCACTGGGATTTTTGATCATTCCTCAAGGCAAAACTGTTTCATCTCCTTCAAGTTCGATGGTTTCCTCTGTGAACAGGAAGTTTCAAGTCTGGCCACAGATTCTCAATTGGATTAAGGTCTGGGATTTGACTAGGCCACTTCAAAACATTTAGACGTTTCACCTTAACCCCTTAACGACCGCCGATACGCCTTTTAACGGCGGCAGTTAAGGGTACTTAAACCACAGCGCCGTTAATTAACGGCGCTGTGGAAAAAGTGAATAGCGCCCCCCAGAGTCAGGTTTTCTCTGGGGTCTCAGTTGCCGGGGGTAGCTGAGACCCCAGAGAATGTGATTCGGGTTTTTTTTACCGACCTCCGAGTTGCGATCGCTGGCAATTAACCGTTTACCGGCGGTCGCAACAAAAAAAAAAACGCGATTTGCCATTTAATTTCTCTGTCCTCCGATGTGATCGCACATCGGAGGACAGAGAAATGGGGTCCCCGATAGCCCCCCGATACTTACCTATCTCCCCCGATGCTCCTCGTGGCTCCCGATGGGCGCCGCCATCTTTTTCCGGGAAAAAAATGGCGGGCGCATGCGCAGTGCGCCCGCCACCCGGCACCCAGAAGAGGAACATGATCGGGGTCGGCTTTTACCGACCCCTGTTCTGCGATCGTCGGTAATTAACGACCGCAAAAAAAAAAAAAGCGATGTGTAATTCTCTGTCCTCTGATGTGATCGCACATCAGAGGACAGAGAAATTGGGGGATTTGGGGACCCTGTTATACTTACCAGTGTCCCTGGGTCCTCCTGTGTCCTCTCCTGGCCGCCGGCTTCTTGCTCCGGTAAGAAAATGGCGGGCGCATACGCAGTGCGCCCGCCATGATCTGCCGGCCGGCAGAGGAAGATTCTTCCTCTTCTTTTATTTTGGTCACTGTGAGATCCTATCACAGTGATCAAAATAAAAAAAATAGTAAATAACCCCCCCTTCCTTATCACCCCCTTAGTAAGGAAAAAATAATAAAATAAAAAAATGTATGTATTTCTATTTTCCAATTAGGGTTAGGGTTAGGGGTAGGGTTAGAGGTAGGGTTAGGATATGTGCACACGTAGAATGGTTCTCTGCGGATTTTTCTGCAGCGGATTTGATAAATCCGCAGGACCAAAACGCTGCGTTTTTCCTGCGAATTTATCGCGGATGTACCGCGGTTTTTGTGTGGATTCCCCTGCAGTTTTACACCTGCGGTTTTCTTTTATGGAGCAGGAGTAAAACCGCTGCGGAATCCGCAGAAAGAATTGACATGCTGCGGAATGCAAACCGCTGCGTTTCCGCGTGTTTTTTTCTGCAGCATGGGCACAGCGTTTTATGTTTCCCATAGGTTTACATTGTACTGTAAACTCATGGGAAACTGCTGCAGACCCGCAGCTGCGGAACCGCAGCGGATGTGCAGCAAAATCCGCAACCTGTGCACATAGCCTTAGGGTTAGGGCTTGGGTTAGGGCTAGGGTTGGGGCTAAAGTTAGGGTTAGGGTTGGGGCTAGGTTTAGGGCTAAAGTTAGGGTTTGGGCTAAAGTTAGGGTTAGGGCTAGGGTTGGGGCTAAAGTAGGGTTAGAGTTGGGATTAGGGTTGGCATTAGGGTTACATTTGGGATTAGGGTTAGGTTTGGGATTAGGGTTAAGGTTAGGGTTGGGATTAGGGTTAAGGGTGTATTGGGATTTGGGCTAGGTTTTGAGGTTAGGGTTGAGATTAGGATTAGGGGTGTGTTGGGTTTAGGGTTTTCATTAGGGTTATGGTTAGCTTTGGGATTAGGGTTAGGGGTGTTTTGGGGGTTAGGGTTGTGATTAGGATTATGGATCGGGTTGGGATTAGGGTTAGGGGTGTGTTGGGGTTAGGGTTGGAGTTAGAATTGGGGGGTTTCCACTGTTTAGGTACATCAGGGAGTCTCCAAACACGAAAGCCAATTTTGCGCTCAAAATGTCAAATGGTGCTCCCTCCCTTCTGAGCTCTGCCATGCGCCCAAACAGTGGTTTACCCCCACATATGGGGCATCGGCGTACTCGGGATAAATTGGACAACAACTTTTGGGGTCCAATCTCTCCTTTTACCTTTGTGAAAATAAAAACTTGTGGAAAAAAAATATTTTTTATTTTCATATTTTCACGACTCTGCATTATAAACTTCTGTGAAGCACTTGGGCCTTCAAAGTTCTCACCACACATCTAGATAAGTTCCTTAGGGGGTCTAGTTTCCAAAATGGGGTCTCTTGTGGGGGGTTTCTACTGTTTAGGTACATCAGGGGCTCTGCAAACGCAACATAAGTCTGCATTCCAAAACGGTACTCCTTCCCTTCCGAGCTTAGCCATGCGCCTAAACAGTGGTCCCCCCCACACATGGTGTATCAGTGTACTCAGGACAAATTGGACAACAACTTTTGGGGTCCCATTTCTCTTGTTACCCTTGTAAAAATAAAAATTTGGGGGCTAAAAAAATCTTTTTTGTGGAAATTTTTTATTTTTTTATTTTCACGACTCTGCATTATAAACTTCTGTGAAGCACTTGGGCATTCAAAGTTCTCACAACACATCTAGATAATTTCCTTGGGGGTTCTAGGTTCCAAAATGGGGTCACTTGTGGGGGGTTTCTGTTGTGAACTCTGTTTTCGGGCTCCCTCTTGTGGTCACTGGTGGTATGGTGTGACTTTTGCTTTGGGCTCCCCCTGGTGGCTTTGTTTGTTATCCTGCTGGTCTCTGGCTATCAGCTGGTTCGTTATCCTCTGGGTGGTTCCTATATAGCTCTGTTTTGCGTCCACTTGTTGCCGGCTGTCGATGTAATCAGTGCTACTCAGATTCCTTCTGACTACCTTGCTCCCAGCCCATCTAGGACAAGCTAAGTTTTGTTTGCTCATTTTTTGATCAGCAGTGTTTATTATGTTGTCTTGTCCAGCTTGCTAAAATGTGATTCCCTCGTTTGCTGGATGCTCTAGTGGACTGAGTTTCTCCCCACACACCATTAGTTGGTGCGTGGGTTCTTGAAATCTCAGGATGGATATTTTGTAAGGGTTTTTTATTGATCGCATAGACCCCTGCTCTATTTTCTGCTTTCTAGTACTAGTGGGCCTCTTTTGCTGAATCTGATTTCATCCCTACGTATGTGCCTTCTTCTTACTTCACCGTTAATATTTGTTGGGGGCTTCTATATCTTTGGGGATTATTTCTCTGGAGGCAAGCGAGGTCTCTCTTTCTCTTTAGGGGTAGCTAGTTCCTCAGGCTGGCTCAAGACGTCTAGGAAATTTTTAGGCATGTTCACCGGCTACCTCTAGTTGTGTTGCATAGGTTCAGATTTGCGATCAGTCCAATTACCATCTCCCTAGAGCTTGTCCTTAGTTTATTCACTTGCTGGTCTATTCGTGATCCTCAGCCACTAAGGATCATAACAGTACAGCCGGCCGTGTTAATTGCATGGCAGAAGCAGGAGAAAAGAAGCCTTGAGAATTTTTTTTTTTTTTGTTGCCGTGTGTCTAGCTGCTGTGGCTAGCTTCTCTCCTCCTCTTAATCTTGGTGTGGCTCTGAGTTCAGCTGCTGATATGGATGTCCAGAGCTTGGCTTCCAGTCTGGATCATCTTGCTGCTAGGGTTCAAAGTATTCAGGATTTTGTTGTTCACAGTCCTATGTCAGAGCCTAGAATACCTATTCCGGAGTTGTTTTCTGGAGATAGATCTAGGTTCCTGAATTTTAGGAACAATTGTAAGTTGTTTCTTTCTTTGAAAACTCGTTCCTCTGGTGATGCCGTTCAGCAAGTTAAGATTATCATTTCCTTTTTGCGTGGTGACCCCCAAGATTGGGCCTTCGCATTGGCGCCAGGGGATCCTGCATTGCTTAGTGTAGATGCGTTTTTTCTAGCCCTTGGATTGCTCTATGAGGAACCTAATCTTGACAACCAGGCTGAAAAAACGTTATTGGCCCTCTCGCAGGGGCAAGATGAAGCAGAGGTGTACTGCCAGAAATTTCGGAAATGGTCTGTGGAATGAGTGTGCCCTGGCTGCAAACTTCAGAGAAGGTCTTTCTGAAGCCATTAAGAATGTCATGGTGGGGTTCCCTACGCCTGCAGGTCTGAATGAGTCAATGACTCTGGCCATTCAGATTGATCGGCGTTTGCGGGAGCGCAAACCTGTGCACCATTTGGCGGTGTCTTCTGAACAGACATCTGAATCTATGCAATGTGACAGAATTCTGACCAGAAGTGAACGGCAAAATTATAGACGGCAAAATGGGTTGCGCTTTTACTGTGGTGACTCAGCTCATGTTATCTCAGCATGCTCTAAGCGCAAAAAAAAGGTTGATAAATCTGTCACCATTGGTACTTTACAGCCTAAGTTCATTTTGTCTGTTACCCTGATTTGTTCCCTGTCATCTTATCCGGTTAATGCTTTTGTAGATTCAGGTGCCGCCCTGAGTCTGATGGATTGGTCATTTGCCAGGCGCTGTGGTTTTGATTTGGAGCCTTTAAAATTCTCTATTCCACTAAGGGGTATTGATTCTACACCATTGGCTACGAATAGACCTCAGTACTGGACACAAGTGACCATGTGCATGACTCCTGTTCATCAGGAGGTGATTCGCTTTCTTGTACTGCATAATTTGCATGATGTCGTCGTGTTGGGTCTACCATGGTTGCAGACTCATAATCCAGTCCTGGATTGGAAAGCTATGTCGGTGTCAAGTTGGGGTTGTCAGGGAATTCATGGTGACGCTCCTGTGGTGTCAATTGCTTCGTCCACTCCTTCTGAAGTCCCTACGTTTTTGTCAGACTACCAGGATGTATTTGAGGAGCCCAAACTCAATTCTCTACCTCCTCATAGGGACTGTGATTGTGCTATAAATTTGATTCCTGGTAGTAAGTTTCCTAAGGGACGACTTTTCAATTTATCTGTGCCGGAGCATGCTGCCATGTGGAGTTATATAAAGGAGTCTTTAGAGAAGGGACATATTCGCCCGTCCTCATCCCCTCTTGGTGCAGGATTCTTTTTTGTGGCTAAAAAGGATGGTTCCCTGAGACCCTGTATTGATTATCGCCTTTTGAATAAAATCACGGTCAAATTTCAGCATCCTTTGCCATTGTTAACTGATTTGTTTGCTCGCATTAGGGGGTCTAGTTGGTTCACCAAGATAGATCTTCGTGGTGCGTATAACCTTGTGCGTATAAAACAGGGTGATGAATGGAAAACTGCATTTAATACGCCTGAAGGCCATTTTGAGTACTTGGTGATGCATTTTGGACTTTCTAATGCTCCTTCAGTCTTTCAGTCCTTTATGCATGACATCTTCCGTGAATATCTGGATAAGTTTATGATTGTGTATCTGGATGATATTCTGTTTTTTTCTGATGATTGGGAGGCTCATGTTAAGCAGGTCAGGATGGTCTTTCAGGTCCTACGTGACAATGCTTTATTTGTGAAGGGCTCAAAATGTCTTTTTGGAGTCCAGAAGATTTCTTTTTTGGGTTTCATTTTTTCTCCTTCTACTATTGAGATGGACCCAGTCAAGGTTCAGGCTATTCATGACTGGACGCAGCCTACATCTGTTAAGAGCCTTCAGAAGTTCTTGGGTTTTGCTAATTTTTACCGTTGCTTCATAGCTAATTTTTCTGGCGTTGTTAAGCCTTTGACGGATTTGACCAAGAAGGGTTCTGATGTGACTAATTGGTCTTCTGCGGCTGTGGAGGCCATTCGGGAGCTGAAGCGTCGGTTTTCTTCGGCTCCGGTCTTGTGTCAGCCAGATGTCTCACTTCCCTTCCAGGTGGAGGTTGATGCTTCCGAGATTGGAGCGGGGGCTGTTTTGTCGTAGAGAAGCCCCGATGGCTCTGTGATGAAGCCATGTGCTTTCTTTTCAAGAAAGTATTCGCCTGCCGAGCGGAATTATGATGTCGGTAATCGGGAGCTGTTGGCTATGAAGTGGGCATTTGAGGAGTGGCGACATTGGCTCGAGGGAGCTAAACATCATGTGGTGGTCTTGACCGACCACAAGAATTTGATTTATCTCGAGTCGGCCAAGCGGCTGAATCCCAGACAGGCTCGTTGGTCGTTGTTTTTCTCTCGTTTTGATTTCATGGTCTCGTACCTGCCGGGTTCGAAGAATGTGAAGGCTGATGCTCTTTCTAGGAGTTTTGTGCCTGACTCTCCTGGAGATTCAGAGCCGGCTGGTATCCTTAGAGAAGGGGTGATTTTGTCTGCCATCTCCCCAGATTTGCGACGTGTGCTGCAAGAGTTTCAGGCGGATAGACCTGACCGCTGTCCACCGGAGAGACTGTTTGTCCCGGATAGATGGACCAACAGAGTCATCTCCGAGGTTCATTCTTCGGTGTTGGCGGGCCATCCTGGAATATTTGGTACCAGAGACTTGGTGGCCAGGTCTTTTTGGTGGCCTTCCTTGTCGCGGGATGTGCGTTCCTTTGTGCAGTCTTGTGGAATTTGTGCTCGGGCGAAGCCTTGCTGTTCTCGTGCCAGTGGTTTGCTGTTACCTTTGCCTGTCACGAAGAGGCCTTGGACGCACATTTCCATGGATTTTATTTCAGATCTTCCTGTCTCTCAGAGAATGTCTGTCATCTGGGTGGTGTGTGATCGTTTTTCTAAGATGGTCCATTTGGTGCCCTTGCCTAAGTTGCCTTCCTCCTCCGAGTTGGTTCCACTGTTTTTTCAAAATGTGGTTCGTTTGCACGGGATTCCTGAGAACATTGTTTCTGACAGAGGATCCCAGTTTGTGTCTAGATTTTGGCGGACCTTTTGTGCTAAGTTGGGCATTGAATTGTCTTTTTCGTCGGCCTTCCATCCTCAGACGAATGGACAAACCGAGCGAACTAATCAGACCTTGGAGACTTATTTAAGATGTTTTGTTTCTGCTGACCAGGACGACTGGGTTACTTTTTTACCGTTGGCCGAGTTTGCCCTTAATAATCGGGCTAGTTCTGCTACTTTGGTTTCTCCTTTTTTTTGTAATTCGGGGTTTCATCCTCGTTTTTCCTCGGGTCAGGTGGAGCCTTCTGACTGTCCTGGAGTGGATGTTGTGGTGGATAGGTTGCATCAGATTTGGAATCATGTGGTGGACAATTTGAAGTTGTCACAAGAGAAGGCTCAGATCTTTGCCAACCGCCGTCGCTGTGTGGGTCCCCGACTTCGCGTTGGGGACTTGGTGTGGTTGTCTTCTCACTTCGTTCCTATGAAGGTCTCCTCTCCTAAGTTCAAGCCTCGGTTTATCGGTCCGAAAAAGATTCTGGAAGTCCTTGGCCCTGTGTCATTCCGTCTGGACCTCCCGGCATCATTTGCTATTCATAATGTGTTCCATCGCTCGTTGTTGCGGAGGTATGTGGTACCTGTGGTTCCTCCGGTTGAGCCTCCTGCCCCGGTTATGGTTGAGGGAGAATTGGAATACGTGGTGGAGAAGATCTTGGATTCTCGTGTTTCTAGACGGAGTCTCCAGTATTTGGTCAAGTGGAAGGGCTATGGTCAGGAGGATAATTCTTGGGTTGTCGCCTCTGATGTTCATGCGGCCGATTTGGTTCGTGCCTTCCATGTGGCTCATCCTGATCGCCCTGGGGGTTTTCATGAGGGTTCGGTGACCACTCCTTAAGGGGGGGTACTGTTGTGAACTCTGTTTTCGGTCTCTCTCTTGTGGTCACTGGTGGTATGGTGTGACTTTTGCTTTGGGCTCCCCCTGGTGGCTTTGTTTGTTATCCTGCTGGTCTTTGGCTATCAGCTGGTTCGTTATCCTCTGGGAGGTTCCTATATAGCTCTGTTTTGCGTCCACTTGTTGCCGGCTGTCGATGTAATCAGTGCTACTCAGATTCCTTCTGACTACCTTGCTCCCAGTCCATCTAGAACAAGCTAAGTTTTGTTTGCTCATTTTTTGATCAGCAGTGTTTATCATGTTGTCTTGTCCAGCTTGCTAAAATGTGATTCCCTCGTTTGCTGGATGCTCTAGTGGACTGAGTTTCTCCCCACACACCATTAGTTGGTGCGTGGGTTCTTGAAATCTCAGGATGGATATTTTGTAAGCGTTTTTTATTGATCGCATAGACCCCTGCTCTATTTTCTGCTTTCTAGTACTAGTGGGCCTCTTTTGCTGAATCTGATTTCATCCCTACGTATGTGCCTTCTTCTTACTTCACCGTTAATATTTGTTGGGGGCTTCTATATCTTTGGGGATTATTTCTCTGGAGGCAAGCGAGGTCTCTCTTTCTCTTTAGGGGTAGCTAGTTCCTCAGGCTGGATCGAGACGTCTAGGAAATTTTTAGGCACGTTCACCGGCTACCTCTAGTTGTGTTGCATAGGTTCAGATTTGCGATCAGTCCAGTTACCATCTCCCTAGAGCTTGTCCTTAGTTTATTCACTTGCTGGTCTATTCGTGATCCTCAGCCACTAAGGATCATAACAGGTTTCTACTGTTTAGGTACATCGGGGGCTCTGCAAACGCAACATAACGCCCGCAGACCATTCTATCAAAGTCTGCATTCCAAAACGGCACTCATTCCCTTCCGAGCTCTGCCATGCGCCTAAACAGTGGTTTACCCCCACATATGGGGTATCATCCTACTCAACATAAATTGCACAATAAAGTTTGTGGTCCAATTTCTCCTGTTACCCTTGTGAAAGTAAAAATTTGGGGGTGAAAAGATCATTTTTGTGGAAAAAATATGATTTTTTTTATTTTAATGGCTCTACATTATAAACTTCTGTGAAGCAGTTGGGGGTTCATAGTGCTCACCACACAGCTAGATAAGCTCTTTGGGGGGTCTAGTTTACAAAATGGGGTCACTTGTGGGGGGTTTCTACTGTTTAGGTACATCAGGAACTCTGCAAATGCAACATGACGCCCGCAGACCATCCCATCAAAGTCTGCATTCCAAGCGGCACTCCTTCCCTTCCGAGCCCTGATGGGTGCTCAAACAGTGCCCCCCCCACATATGGGGTATCAGCGTACTCAGGACAAACTGGTCAACAGATTTTGGGTTCCAATATCTCCTGTCACCCTTGAGAAAATAAAAAACTGCAGGCTAAAAAATCTTTTTTGAGGTAAAAAAAGGATTTTGTATTTTCACGGCTCTACGTTATAAATTTCTGTGAAGCACTTGGGGGTTTAAAGTGCTCACCACACATCTAGATAAGTTCCTTAAGGGGTCTAGTTTCCAAAATGGGGTCACTTGTGGGGGTTTCTACTGTTTAGGCACATCAGGGGCTCTCCAAACGCGACATGGTGTCCCATCTCAATTCCGGCCAATTCTACATTGAAAAAGTAAAACGGCACTCCTTCTCTTCCAAGCTCTGCGGTGCGCCCAAACAGTGGTTTACCCCCACATATGGGGTATCGACGTACTCAGGAGAAATTGCACAACAACTTTTGTGGTCTAATTTCTCTTGTTACAGGAGCATCCCCCAGACGCAGGGCAGCGGGGTACTCGGTACCGGGTCTCTCGGTTCTGGGGATGTCACGGTGGCCTGACCCAGTCCGTGACCCTGCTAAGAGGCGCCCAATAAAAGATGTAGGGGACGGTGTAGGACACAGTAAATGATGAGGGCACAGGGTTGCAGTCTCTTTACCTCTTTACTGAAGGCTTCGGCATCCACAATCCAGAGCACTGCTAACAGGGCTGGCTGAGATCGGCCGGTCCGAAGGCACATCCAGAGTTCCCTTTTCAGGTGGAAATCAGCAGCATTCCTACTAGCGCCTGTGTGTTGTAGTACTTCCCTGCTGAGCACCATGGGATAGTCCTCACAACTGTCATGTATGTTTCTGTTCTTTCTCCCCATCCCCCAGATGATATGGCTAGGATGCACCCGTATGACGGGGTAGGCCTGGAGTTATTTTATAAGGACCCTAGAGACGCCCCTCTCCCACAATTGCCTCTATTGTCTTCATTAGGTGTACAAAGTGAGACAGCCAACCTGAAGTTAACTGCCCTGCCGTAGTTCAAAGTAATGCATAGAGTCTGTTACTTCCTCGGCGTTCCGGCCGCCGGCTACGCACCTCAGAAGGATGTTGCTGATCTTGAGGCACGACTCCTTCTGGTTCTATCTCCTTTGTGCTGTGATCCCGTTTCTCACTTCTCCACAATATACTTTGCTTTGTGTCCTTTCTTAGGAGTCTGCCGCTATAAGGCACAGGCACGGCTCCTGTTATGGACCTGGTGGTTAGGAGCACCCGGAATGACCTGATGAGTAAACTCAAAATCGGGACTAGCTCAGGGGAAGTGGGAACTCTGCTGACCGCAAACTCTACTCCTATAACACACACTAGAAATAGCCGTGGAGCGTACCTAACTCTCCCTAGACGCCTCTTCACAGCCTAAGAGCTAACTACCCCTAAAGATAGAAATAGAAGCCTAACCTTGCCTCAGAGAAATTCCCCAAAGGTAAAGGCAGCCCCCCACATATATTGACTGTGAGTTAAGAGGAAAGTCACAAACACAGGAATGAAACAGGTTTTAGCAAAGGAGGCCAGACTTCACTAAATAGTCAGAGGATAGAAAAGGAAACTATGCGGTCAGCACAAAAAACTACAAAACCACGCAGAGTATGCAAAAAGACCCCCACACCGACTCACGGTGTGGAGGTGCAACATTGCACCCCAGAGCTTCCAGCTAGCAAGGAAATATCATGATAGCAAGCTGGACTAGAATTTAGCAGTACTAAGAAATATATTCAGGCCGCAGTAACAACAAATGAACTAGCAGGGACTTAGCTTCTGCTGCAGTAGACAGGTCCTCAGAGAAGTCCAAGAGAGATCTGAACCAGTACTGATACATTGACAGCTGGCATGAAGTAACGATCTGAGTGGAGTTAAATAGGGAAGCCAGCATAGCAATAAACGAGAGCAGCTGATAAAGCCAACCTCAGTGACCAGCAGTTCTGCTCAAAGCCACCAGAGGGAGTCCAAGAGCAGAACAAACCAAAGTACCATTCATGACCACAGGAGGGAGTCCGAGAACGGAATTCACAACAGTACCCCCCCCTTGAGGAGGGGTCACCGAACCCTCACCAGGGCCCCCAGGCCGATCAGGATGAGCCAAATGAAAGGCACGAACTAAATCGGCCGCATGGACATCGGAGGCAACAACCCAGGAATTATCCTCCTGACCATAGCCCTTCCACTTAACCAGGTACTGAAGCTTCCGTCTCGAAATACGAGAATCCAAAATTTTTTCCACCACATACTCCAACTCCCCCTCAACCAACACCGGGGCAGGAGGATCAACGGAGGGAACCATAGGCGCCACGTACCTCCGCAACAACGACCTATGGAACACATTATGGATGGCGAAAGAAGCTGGAAGGACCAAACGAAATGACACAGGGTTGAGAATTTCAGAAATCTTATAAGGACCAATGAAACGAGGCTTAAACTTAGGAGAAGAAACCTTCATAGGAACATAACGAGAAGGCAATCAAACCAAATCCCCAACACGAAGTCGGGGACCAACACAACGACGGCGGTTAGCGAAACGTTGAGCCTTCTCCTGGGACAACATCAGATTGTCCACTACGTGAGTCCAAATTTGCTGCAACCTGTCCACCACAGAATCCACACCAGGACAGTCAGAAGGCTCAACCTGCCCCAAAGAAAAACGAGGATGAAAACCAGAATTGCAAAAAAAAGGCAAAACCAAAGTAGCCGAACTAGCCTGATTATTAAGGGCGAACTCAGCCAATGGCAAGAAGGTCACCCAATCATCTTGATCAGCAGAAACAAAGCATCTCAGATAGGTTTCCAAAGTCTGGTTGGTTCATTCGGTTTGGCCATTTGTTTGAGGATGGAAAGCTGAAGAAAAAGACAAATCAATGCCCATCTTAGCACAAAAGGACCGCCAAAACCTAGAGACAAACTGGGAACCTCTGTCCGACACAATGTTCTCCGGAATGCCATGCAAACGAACCACATGTTGAAAAAATAATGGCACCAAATCAGAGGAGGAAGGTAATTTAGGCAAGGGTACCAAATGGACCATCTTAGAAAAGCGATCACAAACCACCCAGATGACAGACATCCTTTGAGAGATAGGAAGATCTGAAATAAAATCCATTGAAACATGCGTCCAAGGCCTTTTCGGGACTGGCAAGGGCAAAAGCAACCCACTGGCACGAGAACAGCAGGGCTTAGCCCGAGCACAAGTCCCACAGGACTGCACAAAAGAACGCACATCCCGCGACACGGAAGGCCACCAAAAGGACCTAGCCACCAAATCTCTGGTACCAAAAATCCCAGGATGACCAGCCAACACCGAGCAATGAACCTCAGAAATAACTCTGCTAGTCCATCTATCAGGGACAAACAGTTTCTCCGCTGGACAACGGTCAGGTCTATCAGCCTGAAACTCCTGCAGCACCCGCTGCAAATCAGGGGAGATGGCAGACAGAATTACCCCCTCTTTGAGAATACCAGCCGGCTCAGGGACTCCCGGAGAATCAGGCACAAACTCCTAGAAAGGGTATCCGCCTTCACATTCTTAGAACCTGGAAGTTATGAGACCACAAAATCGAAACGGGAGAAAAACAGCGACCATCGAGCCTGTCTAGGATTCAACCGCTTGGCAGACTCGAGATAAGTCAGATTTTTGTGATCCGTCAAGACCACCATGCGGTGCTTGGCTCCCTCAAGCCAATGTCGCCACTCCTCGAATGCCCACTTCATAGCCAGCAGCTCCCGATTGCCAACATCATAATTACGCTCAGCAGGCGAAAACTTTCTAGAAAAGAAGGCACATGGCTTCATCACAGAGCCATCAGAACTTCTTTGAGACAAAACAGCCCCTGCTCCAATCTAAGAAGCATCAACCTCGACCTGAAAAGGGAGCGAAACATCTGGCTGACGCAACACAGGGGCCGAAGAAACACGACGTTTCAGCTCCTGAAAATCCTCAACGGCCGCAGAGGACCAATTCACCACATCAGCACCTTTCTTTGTCAAATCAGTCAAAGGTTTAACCACACTAGAAAAATTAGCAATGAAGCGACGGTAAAAATTAGCAAAACCCAGGAATTTCTGGAGGCTCTTCACAGATGTAGGTTGAGTCCAATCATAAATGGCCTGAACTTTAACAGGATCCATCTCGATAGTAGAAGGGGAAAAAATGAAGCCCAAAAAGGAAACCTTCTGTACTCCGAAGAGACATTTAGACCCCTTCACAAACAAGGAATTAGCACGAAGGACCTGGAATACCATTCTGACCTGTTTCACATGAGACTCCCAATCATCCGAAAAGACCAAAATATCATCCAAATATACAATCATGAATCTATCCAGATACTTTCGGAAGATGTCATGCATAAAGGACTGAAACACAGATGGAGCGTTTGAAAGCCCGAATGGCATTACCAGGTACTCAAAATGGCCCTCGGGCATATTAAATGCTGTTTTCCATTCATCGCCCTGTTTAATACGCACAAGGTTATATGCCCCTCGAAGATCTATCTTGGTGAACCAACTAGCCCCCTTAATCCGAGCAAACAAATCAGACAGCAGAGGCAAAGGGTACTGAAATTTGACCGTGATTTTATTGAGAAGGCGGTAATCTATACAGGGTCTCAGAGAACCATCCTTCTTGGCCACAAAAAAGAACCCTGCTCCCAACGGTGATGAAGACGGGCGAATATGCCCTTTCTCCAAGGACTCCTTTATATAAGTCCGCATAGCGGTGTGCTCTGGCACGGATAAATTGAAAAGTCGGCCCTTAGGAAACTTACTACCAGGAATCAAATTTATAGCACAATCACAATCCCTATGAGGGGGTAGGACACTGGATTTGGGCTCATCAAATACATCCTGGTAATCCGACAGAAACTCAGGGACTTCAGAAGGAGTGGAAGCAGAAATTGACACCAACGGAACATTGCCATGTACCCCTTGACAACCCCCAACCCCAACTAGACACAGACATTGATTTCCAATCCAATACTGGATTATGAACCTTTTGCCATGGCAAACCCAGCACGACCACATCATGCAAATTATGCAACACCAAAAAGCGAATATCTTCCTGATGTGCAGGAGCCATGCACATGGTCAACTGAGTCCAGTACTGAGGTTTATTCTTGGCCAACGGCGTGGCATCAATTCCCCTTAATGGAATAGGATACTGCAAAGGCTCCAAGAAAAAACCACAGCGCCTGGCAAACTCCAAGTCCATCAAATTCAGGGCAGCACCTGAATCCACAAATGCCATAACCGAGTAGGATGACAAAGAGCAAATCAGAGTAACAGGCAAAAGAAATTTAGGCTGTACAGTACCAATGGTGACAGACCTAGCGAACCGCTTAGTGCGCTTAGGACAATCAGAGATAGAATGAGAAGAGTCACCACAGTAAAAACACAGCCTATTCTGACGTCTGTGTTCTTGCCGTTCAGTTCTGGTCAAAGTTCTGTCACATTGCATAAGCTCAGGCCTCTGCCCAGAGGACACCGCCAAATTGTGCACAATTTTGCGCTCGCGCAAACGCCGAACAATTTGGATGGCCAAGGACATTGATTCATTCAGACCAGCAGGCGTGGGGAATCCCACCATAACATCCTTAAGGGCGTCAGAAAGACCCTTTCTAAAAATTGCTGCCAGGGCACACTCATTCCATTGAGTAAGCACAGACCATTTTCTAAACTTCTGACAATATATCTCCGCTTCATCCTGACCCTGACACAAAGCTAGCAAAATTTTCTCTGCCTGATCCACTGAATTCGGTTTGTCATAAAGCAATCCAAGCGCCAGAAAAAACGCATCTACATTAAGCAATGCAGGATCTCCTGGCGCAAGGGAGAATGCCCAGTCTTGAGGGTCGCCACGCAACAAAGAAATAATAATTTTTACTTGCTGAATGGGGTCACCAGAGGAGCGGGGTTTCAAAGCAAGAAACAGTTTACAATTATTTTTGAAATTCAGAAACTTAGATCTATCCCCAGAAAACAAATCAGGAATTGGAATTCTAGGCTCTAACATCGGATTCTGAACTACATAATCTTGAATGCTTTGTACCCTTGCAGTGAGATGATCCACACAAGAGGACAGACCTTGAATATCCATATCTACACCTGAGTCCTGAACCACCCAGAGGTTAAGGGGAAAAGAGAGACAAAACACACTGCAAAGAAAAAAAAATGGGTTCAGAACTTCTCTTATCCCTCTTTTGAGATGCATTAACACTTTATGGGCCAGCTGTACTGTTATGGACCTGGTGGTTAGGAGCACCCGGAATGACCTGATGAGTAAACTCAAAATCGGGACTAGCTCAGGGGAAGTGGGAACTCTGCTGACCGCAAACTCTACTCCTATAACACACACTAGAAATAGCCGTGGAGCGTACCTAACTCTCCCTAGACGCCTCTTCACAGCCTAAGAGCTAACTACCCCTAAAGATAGAAATAGAAGCCTAACCTTGCCTCAGAGAAATTCCCCAAAGGTAAAGGCAGCCCCCCACATATATTGACTGTTAGTTAAGAGGAAAGTCACAAACACAGGAATGAAACATGCATTAGCAAAGGAGGCCAGACTTCACTAAATAGTCAGAGGAGAGAAAAGGAAACTATGCGGTCAGCACAAAAAACTACAAAACCACGCAGAGTATGCAAAAAGACCCCCAAACCGACTCACGGTGTGGAGGTGCAACACTGCACCCCAGAGCTTCCAGCTAGCAAGGAAATATCATGATAGCAAGCTGGACTAGAATTTAGCAGTACTAAGAAATATATTCAGGCCGCAGTAACAACAAATGAACTAGCAGGGACTTAGCTTCTGCTGGAGTAGACAGGTCCTCAGAGAAGTCCAAGAGAGATCTGAACCAATACTGATACATTGACAGCTGGCATGAAGTAACGATCTGAGTGGAGTTAAATAGGGAAGCCAGCCAGCAAACAAACCAAAGTACCATTCATGACCACAGGAGGGAGTCCGAGAACAGAATTCACAACAGGCTCCCTAACGATCTGTCCTTTTCTAGGCCTCTGTCAGGATCCCACCCCTGACAGATCCTCTCTCGAACTCTCCCTAGCTACTTTCTACCTAACTTCCTATCCAACCCCCAGTTTTACCCAAGTGTAAGGAGTGGCCTAGTAGATAGGACCTTTTGCTCCCCCTGGCGGCCGGAGTGTGAAGTGTAGTGTGTGACTGTGATACCTGGCAAGGTCAACTCTTTTAGTGCCATCAGACGTACCATCACTCCCCCTGGTGGAAGAGCGACGTTACTGCAACGACCAGACTCTGGGGCGCTGCACTCCCCCCCCATTAAATCCAGTACTCCCGGACTGGAAAAAGAAGAACAACAATACATGTTAGTAAAAGACATACAACATTTTGAAATGCAATGAACAAGTAAATGCTATGAACAAGTAAATACAACAGTGCTTCCCTTTGTGGGAGGTGAGGACACTTGAACGTTGCGAACATTTTGGTCATGCACAGTTCATGACTCCCAGTTCAGTGGGTGCAACCTTGAAACAGCAGGGATCCGGGTAAACAAAGGGATCCCTTTTGAAAGTTTTGGAGCAATTCACTGTCCATTACTCCATCATCCATTTTTAAACCTGTAACAAAGATATTTACACAAACATTTTCAACCAAATAGCAACTATCGTTAATATCTCCAAGTTTTGTAGCGAAGTGGAGTTTGATTCTTGGTGCTACGTGTAGATCTCCGCAGGGCAGGGGTTGCTATTGGCCTAACAGGGCCCGCTGTACTTGCTACCACTGGTGTAGTGCACTGTCATCTAGCTACACTTCTAGTGAGTCTGGGTAGCACTGGCATGCTGGAGCTCTCAGGGCTGCTGCTACTAATGGTGGGCATGGCAGGTTCACCGATAGCAGAGGGAGAACTTGCCGGTGTAACGGTTGGCATGGCATTCTCTGGTGGGGTCTGCTGTGATTGCGGGTCCGGATGATCTGGCCCCACATTTAGTTCTGGCGGTTTCAGTTGATGAAACGTTAAGACAGGTACCATGATGGCCTGATTTATTTGAGTCCAAGACTGGGGAAAATCACCAAGAACAGTGTGTATCATCTCCTCTTCTACAGGTGGAGAGGTTCTTGGATCCGTTTCCCTCTCTCTTAACTTATCAGGGCATATTTTAAAGTGGTCTCTGGATATTGCCGTTGAGGTTTCCCCTCCATCTTTGCTTATGAGGCAGATCTTCGTATTGTCGAAATCGGATGGCAGGATGGTATACGGTTCCGCTTCCCATTGGTCATCAAGCTTGTGTAGTCTCCTCTTCCGTTTGAGTACTTGCTCACCGGGTGACAAGGGAATCGCAGGAGCATGCTGGTTGTAGTCCCTTTCTTGTTTTTGTCTGGCTTGGGCGAGACTTCTTTCTACGCATTCCTGTATTTTGCGGTACCTTTGCTGCCTTTCTGTATCCCAATCCGCATCTGGCGAGGTATCTTTGGGGGTTAGGACTCCCATGTCTAGATCAACAGTTAACTTGCTAGATCTTCCTCGCATCAGGTACGCTGGAGTGCAGTTGGTGGAATTCACTGGGATGTGGTTGTACATGTCTACCAAGTCGGGCAACTTTGTTGGCCACAAGTTCCGTTCCTCTACAGGCAAGGTCTTCAGTAAATCGATTACCACTTGGTTCATCTTCTCACACATCCCCCTTCAAATGCTGGCCCCTGATCGGTCAGTACCTTTTCCAGGTACCCATGGGGTTTATAGAAGTACTGCTGGAAGGTTTTTGTGGCCGTCCTGGCAGTTAGATCTTTGACAGGCACAACTACCAGGAATCTGGAGTAGTGATCCACGATGGTAAGAGCGTAGACATAGCCTGACCGGCTAGGTGTTAGCTTCAAATGGTCTAGCGCGACCAGTTCGAGCGGCCGTTTGGTGATGATGGGTTGCAAGGGAGCCCGTTGGCTGTCACGGTCCTTCCTGCGTAGGCTACATGGGCCACACTCTCGACACCACTTCTCGATGGCTCTCTTCATGCCAATCCAGTAGAACCTCCCTCGGAGTAGCCTCTCTAACTTCCTCCATCCGAAGTGTCCGGCCCCATCGTTGTACGCTCCCAGAACCATTGGCGCATCTTGCCTTGGAACCACTATCTGCCATACCAATTCATGAGTGCATGGGTCGATGCTTCTCTGGCACAGCTTACCATAGTGAATAAACAGTTTGCCTCTCCCCTTCCACAGCTGTTGTGTCTCTTGTGGATCATCCAGGCCAGGATGCAAACCTGCCTGCGTCAGGAGCTCTTTCACCCGACGGACCGCGGGGTCACCATCCTGGGTCTCTGCCCATCCGTGGTGGGGCAGGGGATTCAGCATGGCATCCTGTTTGTTCTTTTGCCTGAGTGGCTTTGGGGCGATGGAAAGCGGGCAGCTCTACCTCTTCAAGTGCCTCCGGGTCCTCCCCCGTTTCTGGCAAGTTGGGCATCCGGGACAAGACATCGGCGTTCGCATTCTTGCATCCTGCCCGGTACTTGATGGTGAAGTTGTAATTGGACAGACGGGCCATCCACCGCTGCTCCAAGGCCCCGAGTTTTGCTGTGTCCAAATGCGTTAGCGGATTATTATCCGTGAAGATGGTGAATTTTGCTGAGGCCAGGTAGTGCTTGAACCTCTCCGTCACTGCCCAAACGATGGCGAGGAATTCCAGCATGAAGTAACTGTAATTGTCAGGGTTCCTTTCAGTGGGTCGAAGTTTCCTGCTGGCGTAAGCGATTACCTTCTCCTTGCCTTTCTGGACCTGGGACAACACGGCTCCCAGTCCTACGTTGCTGGCATCCGTATACAGCACAAACGGTTGGTCATATTCAGGGTAAGTGTTGTGAATTCCGTTCTCGGGCTCCCTCCTGTGGTCGTGAATGGTACTTTGGTGAGTTCTGTCCTTGGACACCCTCTGGTGGCTTTGAGTGGAACTGCTGATCTTTGAGCTTGGCTTTCTCAGCTGTCCTCGTTATTGCTGCTGCTGGCTTCCCTATTTAACTCTGCCCAGGTCGTTAGTTCATGCCAGCTGTCAATGTCTCAGTACTGGTTCAGATCTCTCTTGGATTTCTCAGATGACCTGTCTACTCCAGCAGAAGCTAAGTCCTTGCTAGTTCATTTGCTGTTCATTGGTTTTTGAATATATTTCTCAGTACATGTTATGTTTCCAGTCCAGCTTGCTATTAAGATATTTCCTTGCTAGCTGGAAGCACTGGGGGTGCAGAGCTGCACCTCCACACCGTGAGTCGGTGTGGAGGTCTTTTTGCACACTCTGCGTGGTTTTTGTAGTTTTTTATACTGACCGCATAGTTCCCTTTCCTATCCTCTGTCTTTCTAGAGAAGATTCGGCCTCCTTTGCTAAAATCTGTTTCATTCCTGTGTTTGTTACTTTCCTCTTAACTCACAGTCAATATTTGTGGGGGCTACCTTTACTTTGGGGAATTTCTCTGAGGCAAGGCAGGCTGCTATTTCTATCTTTAGGGGTAGTTAGCTCTTAGGCTGTGAAGAGGCGTCTAGGGAGAGTTAGGTACGTTCCACGGCTATTTCTAGTGTGTGTGATAGGATTAGGGATTGCGGTCAGTAGAGTTACCACTTCCTCAGAGCTTGTCCCAGGTTTTCCATTTTAACCATCAGGTCATTTCGGGTGCTCCTAACCACCAGGTCCATAACAGTACAGCTGGCCCACAAAGTGTTAATGCATCTCAAACGAGGGAAAAGAGAAGTTCTGAGTCAATTTTTTTTTCTTTGCTGCTTGTTTTGTCTTTCTTTTCCCCTTAACCCCTGGGTGGTTCAGGACTCAGGTGTAGATATGGATATTCAGGGTTTGTCTTCTTGTGTGCATCAACTCGCTGTCAGGGTACAGAGTATTCAAGATTATGTAGTTCAGAATCCGATGTTAGAGCCTAGAATTCCAATTCCTGATTTGTTTTCTGGGGATAGATCCAAATTTTTGAATTTCAAAAATAATTGCAGACTGTTTCTTGCTCTGAAACCCCGCTCCTCTGGTGACCCCATTCAGCAAGTAAAGATAGTTATTTCTTTGTTGCGTGGTGACCCGCAAGACTGGGCATTCTCCCTTGAGCCAGGAAATCCTGCATTGCTTAATGTAGATGCATTTTTTCTAGTGCTTGGATTGCTTTATGATGAACCTAATTCTGTGGATCAGGCAGAAAAGACCTTGCTGACTCTCTGTCAGGGTCAGGATGAGGCAGAAGTATATTGCCAGAAGTTTAGAAAGTGGTCTGTGCTTACACAATGGAATGAGTGTGCCCTGGCAGCAATTTTCAGAAAGGGTCTTTCTGAAGCCCTTAAAGATGTTATGGTGGGGTTCCCCACGCCTGCTGGTCTGAATGAATCAATGTCTTTGGCCATTCAGATTGATCGGCGTTTGCGCGAGCGCAAAGTTGTGCACCATTTGGCGGTGTCCTCTGAGCAGAGGCCTGAGCCTATGCAATGTGATAGGACTTTGACCAGAGCTGAACGGCAAGAACACAGACGTCATAATGGGCTGTGTTTTTACTGTGGTGACTCTTCTCATACTATCTCTGATTGTCCTGTGACAAAACACTCCGGGATTGCCTTTGCTGGGGTCAAAGGTCACGTGGTTTGTGCATTGAACTCTGAGGCGACAGCAGGTTTCCAAGTTAACTGACCTCAAGTCAGGTTTATTAAAGTGAAAGCAAATATAAAACAAAACATAAACATAAATCCTTGCCTGTCCGGCACTAACTAAACAAGCACGTTCCTAACTAACAACTGGGGGGCTTCTCCCACCCAGCTAACATTACATAGATCATGAGCACAGCTCCCACTCACGTTTGTCTCACACAGACAGGCATTCTGTGTGCCCCAGGCTGACACCTGAAACCTCCAGCTGGTCAGCCTTTATTCCTGCACTTATTAACCCCTCGGTATCCTGATGATACTGAGCGGCCTAATTCACATAGGACAAATACCTGGGCGAGATATACCTGCCCCCAACTACCAGACCGACATGACTCTTACATATCCTCCCCCCCTGCTCAGACCACTCAGGTCGAGCAAGAATACTCTCCAAACAGTGTACTCGGGACAGGGCATCAGCATTCCCCATCTGCACCCCGGGGCGGTGCTCCACCGTGAAAGAGTAAGCCTGCAGGGCAAGGAACCACCGGGTTACCCGACTATTACGGTCCTTGTGGAGATGCATCCACTTGAGAGGGGCATGGTCCGTGACCAGCCTAAACTTCCTACCTGCCAGGTAATATTTGAGGGAGTCGAGAGCCCATTTGATGGCTAGGCACTCTTTTTCAATCACGGCATACCTCTGCTCATGTACATTCAGTTTCCGACTGAGGTAGAGGACCGGGTGTTCGACTCCGTCCCTTACCTGGGAAAGTACAGCTCCGACACCAGTATCAGAAGCATCAGTTTGCACCACAAACTCGCTGCTGAAATCAGGAGTCACTAGTACGGGCTGAGAGCACAAAGCCCGTTTCAGACTGTGGAAGGCCTCTTCAGCCGCTGAGGACCATTTTACCATGACGGAATCCCTTCCTTTGGTAAGATCCGTCAAGGGGGTAGCCATGGCCGCAAAGTTGGGTATGAACCGGCGATAATAGCCGGCAATGCCCAGGAAAGCTTGAACTTGTTTCTTGTTCACTGGTTGCGGCCAGCCCTGAATTGCCTGTATTTTGTCGATCTGGGGTTTAACCACTCCTCTGCCAATCACGTAGCCCAAGTATCGGGCTTCTTCAAGGCCGATGTGACATTTCTTGGGATTCGCCGTTAAGCCTGCGTCTCTCAGGTCATCAATCACCGCCTGTACCTTCCGGAGGTGAGCTTCCCAGTCCACGCTGTAAATTATGATGTCGTCTAGGTAGGCAGAAGCGTACTGCCCGTGGGGCCTCAAGACTCGATCCATCAATCTCTGGAACGTTGCTGGGGCTCCGTGAAGTCCAAACGGCATGTAGATATACTGGAACAGCCCTTCCGCTGTAGAAAACGCGGTCTTCTCTCTGGCCGCCTCGGCCAGAGGGATCTGCCAGTACCCCTTTGTTAGGTCCAGGGTCGTAATGTATCGGGCTTTACCCAGCCGATCGATCAACTCATCGACCCGGGGCATAGGGTAGGCATCAAATTTAGAAACCGCATTCAGTTTCCTAAAGTCATTACAGAACCGTATGGAGCCATCCGGCTTAGGTATCAATACGATTGGACTGGACCAGGCGCTGTGCGACTCTTCAATGACTCCTAAGTCCAACATTGCCTTCACCTCCCGGGAGACGGCTTCACGGCGTGCTTCCAGAATCCGGTACGGCTTCACATGAACCGTGACACCAGGCTCTGTGACAATCTCATGTTTCACTAGCCTAGTCTGGCCAGGTTTTTCCGAGAAAAACTGTTGGTTCTGTAACAAAAACTGCTTAACCTCAGATTTTTGTCGTTCAGAGAGAGTCTCGGCAATCTGCACCTCCGGTACGGTAGGTGAGCAAACCGGACAGGGCAGATCCGCTGTTAGAGCAGGGCGGTCTTTCCAGGGTTTTATCAGATTCACATGATAAATCTGTTCTGGTTTTCTCTTACCGGGCTGGTGCACTTTATAGTTCACTTCTCCAACTCGTTCCATGACCTCAAAGGGGCCCTGCCATTTCGCCAGAAATTTACTATCCACCGTAGGGATTAGGATCAACACCCTATCCCCGGGTGTAAACGTACGGACCTTGGCGCCTCTATCATAACGTAGCCTCTGGGCTCCCTGGGCCTGTAACATATGTTCCCTAACAACGGGCATGACAGCAGCAATACGGTCCTGCATTTGCGTTACATGGTCTATCACCGTTTTAAAGGGAGTGACTTGACCTTCCCAGGTTTCTTTTGCGACGTCCAACAGTCCACGGGGACGACGGGCGTATAATAGCTCGAAAGGCGAGAACCCTGTGGAAGACTGGGGAACTTCCCTAATGGCAAACAGCAAATAGGGTAACAAGTAATCCCAGTTCTTCCCATCTTTGTCTATCGCCTTCCGGAGCATCTGTTTTAAGGTTTTATTGAACCGCTCAACCAACCCATCTGTTTGAGGGTGATAGACAGACGTACGCAACTGGTCTATTTGTAAGAGCCTGCAGAGCTCTTTCATCACCCTTGACATAAAGGGAGTCCCCTGGTCGGTGAGTATCTGTTTTGGAATTCCCACCCGACTAAACACTTGTACCAACTCTTTGGCGATCGTTTTGGTAGCAGTGTTACGCAAAGGGATGGCTTCTGGGTAACGAGTGGCATAGTCCATGATGACGAGGATATGTTGGTGCCCACGTGCGGACCGGGGAAGAGGCCCAACCAGATCCATCCCAATTCTCTCAAAAGGGACCCCAATGATAGGGAGGGGTACCAAAGGGCTACAGAAGCGAGTTTTAGGTGCAGAGACTTGGCACTCTGGACAGGACTCACAATAATTACGCACATCATTATGTATTCCGGGCCACACAAAACAATGCGATATCCTTTCTGTGGTTTTCTGTACCCCCAGATGTCCCCCCATTATATGTCCGTGGGCCAGGTCCAGTACCTTCCGCCGATAAGGTTTGGGTACCACTAACTGTTGCACAATATCTTCCCCTTTTTTCTCTACCTGATAGAGTAAATCATTTTCAAGAACCATGTACGGGTACGCTAGCCTAGTGTCAGGTTCTACGGGTACCCCATCTATCATTTTTATATTTTTCCTAGCCTGAGTCAGGGTAGGATCTCTCATTTGCTCGCTGTGGAAGTCATCCAACTGGACTCCCAAATCGGGTAGGCAGGGTGCTGTATGGCTGTCTGCCTCCGCCTCTCGCTGAGTTTCCTCAGTTTCCTCAGTTTCCCCCGCCATAACTGAGAAGGGGAACTGAAGGTTAGATTCAATAACCTCCCCAGCAACATCTTCCTGTGGGGTCCCGTCTAGGAACTCGGGACCTCCAGATGGCATGGGGGAAGGTTCACAGCTACCGTGAAGGAGCAACTGATTCTCCCATAACTGCCAGAAATGGGGAAAATCCCTACCCAGGATTATATCATGTAACAATGTGGGAACGAGTCCCACTTTGTGTTGCACAGACCCATAGGGAGTGGAAATCGGTATGACCGCTGTTAGGTACGAGCAGGTGTCACCATGCACACACGTTACAGAGAATTTGTCAGACGAACCAGACGGAAGTGCCACCAGACTAGCTTTCACCAGAGTCACCACACTTCCAGAGTCTAGTAACGCCACAACACTTTTCCCATCAACAGATAATTCACACAGGTGTTTTGCTATATCATTTTGGCCCGCATTCACATTCACCAGCCGTGTAACCAAAGACATGCGTTTCTTAGAGTCTATAACATCGCACTGCATAGGTTCAGTGGTAACAGGACAGTTCGCAGAAACATGGCCCTTCTCACGGCAACGGAAACACCTAACAGGCCCCCTACTGAGACCACCGTCCCATACTCTCGGTCTCGGGGTGCGAGCAGTCCCGGGTTCCTCCCCCACAGTTTTTTGCGATTTTCCTTCACCCGTAGTCGCTGGAACAGTCTTACCGGTTCCACGAGGAGAAGGCACAGACCGGGTGCTAGCGGTTTCGTCGGGAAGTCCTTCTGCCACGGAATAACGCTCGACCAACTCCACAAGTTGATCCGCTGTCGTGGGATTTCCTTGGCTTACCCACCTTTTCAGCGCTGGAGGTAGCACTCTCAGGTACTTGTCCAGGACAACCCGCTGGATTATTTCTGGGGTTGTCAGTACCTCGGGTTGCAGCCATTTCTTTGTCAAGTAGATCAGGTCGAACATCTGAGACCGCGGCGGTTTATCAGGCTGGTATGTCCACTGGTGTACCCTCTGCGCACGGACAGCCGTCGTTACACCCAGCCGGGCCAGGATCTCAACTTTCAGCTTCTCAAAGTCCTGAGCGACTTCCGGGTCCAAGTCATGGTAAGCTTTTTGGGCCTCGCCGGAGAGAAACGGAGCAATCAAATCGGCCCATCGTGCCTTCGGCTCAAACGTTGTCAGGTATGCCTCGACGTCATCTTCTGCAGTCAGCTTTTGCCAGTATCGACTCACATGGATCCTCCTGGACTCTGCTTCCGGGTCAACCTCAGGCATGCTCACCAAGCATTGCGCCACCTGTTGGAGAAGCTGGCGGTCTGCAACCGTCATGTCCAATAACTCCTTCAGCTGTGCGGCCATCAAGCGATTAGCTTCATGCTGTCTTTTCGGATGATTGGGAGTCCCATGTGAGGCAGGTCAGGATGGTGTTCCAGGTCCTTCGTGCTAATGCGTTGTTTGTGAAGGGGTCTAAGTGCCTCTTTGGAGTTCAGAAGGTTTCCTTTTTGAGCTTCATTTTTTCTCCTTCTACTATCGAGATAGACCCTGTTAAAGTTCAGGCCATTTATGATTGGACTCAACCTGCATCTGTGAAGAGTCTTCAGAAGTTCCTGGGCTTTGCTAATTTTTACCGTCGCTTCATCGCTAATTTTTCTAGTGTGGTTAAGCCTTTGACTGATTTGACGAAGAAAGGCGCTGATGTGGTGAACTGGTCCCCTGCGGCCGTTGAGGCTTTCCAGGAGCTTAAACGTCGTTTTACTTCGGCCCCTGTGTTGCGTCAGCCAGATGTTTTGCTCCCTTTTCAGGTCGAGGTTGATGCTTCTGAGATTGGAGCAGGGGCTGTTTTGTCTCAGAGAAGTTCTGATGGCTCTTTGATGAAGCCGTGTGCTTTCTTTTCTAGAAAGTTTTCGCCTGCTGAGCGTAATTATGATGTCGGCAATTGGGAGTTGTTGGCTATGAAGTGGGCATTCGAGGAGTGGCGACATTGGCTTGAGGGAGCCAAACATCACGCGTGGTGGTCCTGACTGATCACAAGAATCTGACTTACCTCGAGTCCGCCAAGCGGTTGAATCCTAGACAGGCTCGATGGTCACTGTTTTTCTCCCGTTTCGATTTTGTGGTCTCATACCTTCCGGGATCTAAGAATGTGAAGGCTGATGCCCTTTCTAGGAGTTTTTTGCCTGATTCTCCGGGAGTCTCTGAGCTGGCTGGTATTCTCAAAGAGGGGGTGATTTTGTCTGCCATCTCCCCTGATTTGCGGCGGGTGCTGCAGGAGTTTCAGGCTGATAGACCTGACCGCTGTCCAGTGGAGAAACTGTTTGTCCCTGATAGATGGACTAGTAGGGTTATTTCTGAGGTTCATTGTTCAGTATTGACTGGTCATCCTGGGATTTTTGGTACCAGAGATTTGGTTGCTAGGTCCTTTTGGTGGCCTTCCTTGTCACGGGATGTGCGTTCTTTTGTGCAGTCCTGTGGGACTTGTGCTCGGGCCAAACCTTGCTGTTCTCGTCCCAGTGGGTTGCTTTTGCCTTTGCCTGTCCCGAAGAGGCCCTGGACGCATATTTCCATGGATTTTATTTCTGATCTTCCTGTCTCTCAAAGGATGTCTGTCATCTGGGTGGTTTGTGATCGGTTTTCTAAGATGGTCCATTTGGTACCCTTGCCTAAATTGCCTTCCTCCTCTGATTTGGTTCCATTATTTTTTCAGCATGTGGTTCGTTTGCATGGCATTCCGGAGAACATTGTGTCGGACAGAGGTTCCCAGTTTGTTTCTAGGTTTTGGCGGTCCTTTTGTGCTAAGATGGGCATTGATTTGTCTTTTTCTTCAGTGTTCCATCCGCAGACAAATGGCCAAACCGAACGAACTAATCAGACCTTGGAGACCTATCTGAGATGCTTTGTCTCTGCTGATCAGGATGATTGGGTGACCTTCTTGCCATTGGCCGAGTTCGCCGAGTTCGCCCTTAATAATCGGGCTAGTTCTGCTACTTCGGTTTCGCCTTTTTTTGTAATTCTGGTTTTCATCCTCGTTTTTCTTCAGGGTAGGTTGAGCCTTATGACTGTCCTGGTGTGGATTCTGTAGTGGACAGGTTGCAGCAAATTTGGACTCACGTGGTGGACAATTTGACGTTGTCTCAGGAGAAGGCGCAACGTTTTGCTAACCGCCGTCGCTGTGTTGGTCCCCGACTTCGTGTTGGGAATTTGGTTTGGTTGTCTTCTCGTTATGTTCCTATGAAGGTTTCTTCTCCTAAGTTCAAGCCTCGTTTCATTGGTCCTTATAAGATTTCTGAAATTATCAATCCTGTGTCGTTTCGTTTGGCCCTTCCAGCTTCTTTTGCCATCCATAATGTGTTCCATAGGTCGTTGTTGCGGAGATACGTGGCGCCTATGGTTCCTTCCGTTGACCCTCCTGCTCTGGTGTTGGTTGAGGGGGAGTTGGAGTATGTGGTGGAGAAGATTTTAGATTCTCGTATTTTGAGACGGAAGCTTCAGTACCTGGTTAAATGGAAGGGCTATGGTCAGGAGGATAATTCCTGGGTCCTGGGTTGTTGCCTCCGATGTCCATGCTGCTGATTTGGTTTGTGCCTTTCATTTGGCTCGTCCTGATCGGCCGGGGGGCTCTGGTGAGGGTTCGGTGACCCCTCCTCAAGGGGGGGTACTATTGTGAATTCCGTTCTCGGGCTCCCTCCTGTGGTCGTGAATGGTACTTTGGTGAGTTCTGTCCTTGGACACCCTCTGGTGGCTTTGAGTGGAACTGCTGATCTTTGAGCTTGGCTTTCTCAGCTGTCCTCGTTATTGCTGCTGCTGGCTTCCCTATTTAACTCTGCCCAGGTCGTTAGTTCATGCCAGCTGTCAATGTCTCAGTACTCGTTCAGATCTCTCTTGGATTTCTCAGATGACCTGTCTACTCCAGCAGAAGCTAAGTCCTCGCTAGTTCATTTGCTGTTCATTGGTTTTTGAATATATTTCTCAGTACATGTTATGTTTCCAGTCCAGCTTGCTATTAAGATATTTCCTTGCTAGCTGGAAGCTCTGGGGGTGCAGAGCTGCACCTCCACACCGTGAGTCGGTGTGGAGGTCTTTTTGCACACTCTGTGTGGTTTTTGTAGTTTTTTATACAGACCGCATAGTTCCCTTTCCTATCCTCTGTCTTTCTAGAGAAGATTCGGCCTCCTTTGCTAAAATCTGTTTCATTCCTGTGTTTGTTACTTTCCTCTTAACTCACAGTCAATATTTGTGGGGGCTACCTTTACTTTGGGGGATTTCTCTGAGGCAAGGTAGGCTGCTATTTCTATCTTTAGGGGTAGTTAGCTCTTAGGCTGTGAAGAGGCGTCTAGGGAGAGTTAGGTACGCTCCACGGCTATTTCTAGTGTGTGTGATAGGATTAGGGATTGCGGTCAGTAGAGTTACCACTTCCTCAGAGCTTGTCCCAGGTTTTCCATTTTAACCATCAGGTCATTTCGGGTGCTCCTAACCACCAGGTCCATAACAGGTAAGCCAGTACTTCTTCTCCGGTCAGCGCCAACTTCAAACAAGTGAACGATCCTTCCAGTCCCTCGTTCCAATCAAATGGGGTGTTCTTCCCCTTGGTTTTCTTGGATTGTCCCACCAACAGGTCTTGCAATGGCGTGGCCTTCTTGGTGAAGTCCTTGATAAACCTCCTGTAATAGCCTACCAACCCGAGGAACTGCCGGACTTCATGGAGGTTGCCGGGCTTCGGCCAGTCCTTGATCACCGTGACTTTGTCGGGGTCTAGAGCCACCCCGTCGGCGCTCACTACGTGGCCCAGGTACTGCACCTTGGGTTTAGCAGATGGCATTTAGACGGTTTTACCTTTAAGCCAAAGTTAGACAGGGCTTCGAACACCTCGGCCAGGTGATTCAGATGGTCCTCATAAGTCTTGGAGAAGACGATGACGTCGTCCAGGTATAGCAGCACGGTTTTGAAGTTCTTGTGCCCTAGACAGCACTCCATCATCCTCTGGAACGTTCCCCGGGCATTGCACAATCCGAAGGGCATGTAGTTGAATTCGCAGAGACCCATCGGCATCGTGAACGCCGTCTTCTCCTTGTCCGCCTCTGCCACGGGAACCTGCCAGTACCCACTGGTGAGATCCAAGGTAGAGAAGTAGTTAGTGGATTTTAAAGCAGCCAGGGACTCCTCTATCCTGGGCAGTGGGTATGCATCCTTATGTGTAATGCGATTTAGCTGCCTATAATCAACACACATCCTCATTGTGCCATCTTTCCTCCTAACGAGGACTAATGGAGCTGCCCAGGGGCTACAACTGTCTCTCACTACCCCAGCCTCCTTCATCTATCGCAACATGTCTTTGGCACACTGATAATGAGCTGGGGGCACAGGACGGTATCTCTCTTTTATGGGTCGATGATCTCCTGTGGGGATATGATGTTGAATCCCTTTTACCTGCCCAAAATCTAGGGGGTGCTTGCTAAATACCCGCTCGTACTCATGAACCACCCTGTAGGCCCCCTGTTTCTGGTGAGATGGGGTAGAGTCAGTGCCCACGTGCAATTCCCGACACCAATCCTTCAGTTGCCCTGCAGAACCGTTGTTCTCCGCCGGATTGGACGGGACCAAGGGTCCGGGTGCCTGTATCACACTATTATTAACAGTAAACAGTTTGGCAAGTGTGGCATATTTGGTTAGATGGACTTCCTCCTCCCCACAGTTAAGAACACGTACTGGCACCCTCCCCTTGCGGACGTCAACCACCCCTCTGGCTGTCAGGAGGGTAGGCCTATTATTTGAATATACGGGTTCTACCAGGGCCTGATAGTCTTTACCCCTGAGGCCGATGGCTGCCCGACGCCATATTAACATTTCACTCCTGGAGGGTATCGCAATGGGGTTTGAATCACTCACTGTGACACGACCAATTTCACCACCAGTCAGCTCCACCTGCTGTCTCTGCATCAGAGCCCTGATTTCTTTTTGCAGGGCGCGTTGTTCACTGTAGCCAGCTGTTTCTGCTACCTGCTGTAACAAGACAATAACTTCTGCAAGACAATTTTCTATGACATTAGTACCAATGGTCATCATGGGATTACATTCACGGCGGTCAATATCAACAATTACAATCCCTTGGGCCTCCAATTCTACCCGCCCCACTTTAATGGTGACCTCTTTATACCCCACTTGTGGCAATGGCTGACCATTACTGGCTATTATGGTGAAATCATCATCGGGGCCACGAGTAATGTCGGTGTCCTCCCAATAACGTTTATAAAGGATGTAAGACATAGTCGTCACCTGAGAACCGGTGTCCAGCAAAGCGTTCATGGGGATACCGTCGATCACGATGGGAAGAACTGGTCGCCCTCCAATGTATTTGGCTCTCCAATTTTGCGGGCCTGATCGTCCTACTCCTGGGGGTTGGCCCTCTGCCCCAGGGGTTGCTCGTTTTAAATGACAGTATCTTGCAAGGTGGCCCACCTGGTGGCAGCGGCGACAGATAGGTCGGCCGTCCCGATGAAAGCGATAGTCGTCCCTGCCTCTGGTCGGCGGAATCCTCCTCTGTCGCTGCCAGGGGACATCCTCCGGTCTGGAAGCCAGCTGGATCTTCTCCTTGGGGGCCTCCTGTGGGACTGTACAGTCCGGGCTAGGGCAGGATCCAGGATCTGGGCATCGGCCTCAGCGGAAACTGGAGCATCTGGCACCACCTCCTGGTGGTACGTGAGAGCTTGACGCCTGGGAAGTACTGCACGGCTGGGCTGTCGCTCCTGTAGCGCCTGGATGGCTTTATCCTTGAATTGCGCGAAAGTCAGGTCTGGATTCTGCATGGCCAGGAAGTGCAGTTGGACCCTTTGGTGACTGCACAGGAGCCCCTCGATGAACCGCTCTTTCAGGAGTTTATCCTCATCCTGCAGGCTGTTTGAGTCGCTCTGCTTGATGGCAGAGCCTCCTGGAGATTAAGGGCATAGTCCCGTAAGCTATCCTGCGGCCTCTGCTTGCACCCATAGAACGTCAATTTAATTTCTGTAGCGGTGCGGGTGTCAAAGGTGGTTTCAAGCTTTGCAAAGACCTGCTGCGCAGTTCTCTTATCCGCAGCAGGCCAGGACTTCACTTCTCTCAGAGCCGCTCCAAAGAGTTGGCCTGTTATCATATGTACTTTATGAGGCTCAGTCAAGGGATAAAACTCGAGCAGGCTACAGATCCCTTCTTTAAAGTCACTTAGTGTATGTGATTCTCCAGAATATCGCGGGAGCCAGGCTGCTCCAGGTAGGTACGGCATGGAGAAGGGCATTATGGCTACTGTAGCCGCGGCAGTATCCAGCTGGCTGATGGGGGCGGCAAGCTCTGCGGCACCCGGCGGTGGTACAAGGCCTGCGTCTGCGTCTACTGCGGGGCCGGGAGGCGCCCCTGGGTCTGCGGCTGCGACCGCCGCCTCCGCTCCTCCTGAATCAGACATGGCCGTTCGTCCCCCCTGCTAACCTGCTGGAAGTCGGGGTTCCTCTTCCGGAATCGGCACCTCACCGCGTCTTCTTGTTCCGCGCTCTTTTCGGCTGGCTCCGCCCATAAAGCTATGGCTCCTCCCCCCGTGCTCCACACGGCGCGGCAATGGCGGATTTTGGCGGCAAATAGCAATACACAGTCTTTGCAATAAATCACGATTCAAGCACAATGCAGTCACAGTTCTAAGGCACACATGACCTGATTCTTCAGGTTTAAGTAGATCCTGTTTGTGACGCCAAGTTGGAGCGTCCCCCAGATGCAGGGCAGCAGGGTACTCGGTACCGGGTCTCTCGGTTCTGGGGATGTCACGGTGGCCTGACCCGGTCCGTGGCCCTGCTAAGGGGCGCCCAATAAAAGATGTAGGTGATGGTGTAGGACGCAGTACATGACGAGGACACAGGGTTGCAGTCTCTTTACCTCTTTACTGAAGGCTTCGGCATCCACAATCCAGAGCACTGCTAACAGGGCTGGCTGAGACCGGCCGGTCTGAAGGCACATCCAGAGTTCCCTTTTCAGGTGGAAATCAGCAGCCTTCCTACTAGCGCCTGTGTGTTGTAGTACTTCCCTCCTGAGCACCACGGGATAGTCCTCACAACTGTCGTGTATGTTTCTGTTCTTTCTCCCCGTCCCCCAGATGATATGGCTAGGACGTACCCGTATGACGGGGTAGGCCTGGAGTTATTTTATAAGGACCCTAGAGACGCCCCTCTCCCACAATTGCCTCCGTTGTCTTCATTAGGTGTACAAGGTGAGACAGCCAACCTGAAGTTAACTGCCCTGCCATAGTTCAAAGTAATGCGTAGAGTCTATTACTTCCTCGGCATTCCGGCCGCTGGCTACGCACCTCAGAAGGATGTTGCTGATCTTGAGGCACGACTCCTTCTGGTTCTATCTCCTTTGTGCTGTGATCTCGTTTCTCACTTCTCCACAATATACTTCGCTTCGTGTCCTTTCTTAGGAGTCTGCCGCTATAAGGCACAGGCACGGCTCCGTAACGATCTGTCCTTTTCTAGGCCTCTGTCAGGATCCCACCCCTGACAGATCCTCTCTCGAACTCTCCCCAGCCACTTTCTACCTAACTTCCTATCCAACCCCCAGTTTTACCCAAGTGTGAGGAGTGGCCTAGTAGATGGGACCTTTTGCTCCCCCTGGCGGCCGGAGTGTGAAGTGTAGTGTGTGACTGTGATACCTGGCAAGGTGAACTCTTTTAGTGCCATCAGACATACCATCACTCCCCCTGATGGAAGAGCGACGTTACTGCAACGACCAGACTCTGGGGCGCTGCATTACCCTTGTCAAAATAAAAATTTTGGGGCAAAAAGATCATTTTTGTAGAAAAAATGCGTTTTTTTATTTTCACGGCTCTACGTTATAAACTTCCGTGAAGCACCTGGGGGTTTAAAGTGCTCACCACACATCTAGATAAGTTCCTTATGGGGTCTAGTTTCCAAAATGGTGTCATTTGTGGGGGGTTTCCACTGTTTAGGCACATCAGGGGCTCTCCAAACGCGACATGGCGTCCGATCTCAATTCCAGCCAATTCTGCATTGAAAAAGTAAAACGGCACTCCTTCTCTTCCAAGCTCTGCAGTGCGCCCAAACAGTGGTTTACCCCCACATATCGGGTATCGACGTACTCAGGAGAAATTGCACAACAACTTTTATGGTCTAATTTCTCCTGTTACCCTTGTGAAAATAAGAATTTGTGGGCGAAAAATCATTTTTGTGTAAACAAATGCGATTTTTTATTTTCACGGCTCTACTTTATAAACTTCTGTGAAGCACTTGGGGGCTCAAAGTGCTCACCACACATCTAGTTAAGTTCCTTAAGGGGTCTAGTTTCCATAATGGTGTCACTTGTGGAGCGTTTCCACTGTTTAGGCACATCAGGGGCTCTCTAAACATGACATGGCATCCGATCTCAATTCCAGCCAATTCTGCATTGAAAAAGTCAAATAGTACTCCTTCTCTTCCAAGCTCTGCGGTGCGCCCAAACAGTGGTTTACCCCCACATATGGGATATCGGCGTATTCAGGAGAAATTGCATAACAAAATTTATGGTTAAATTTCTGTTTTTACATTTGTGAAAATAAAAAAAAATGGTTCTGAATTAAAATGTTTACAAAAAAAAGTTAAATGTTCATTTTTTCCTTCCACACTGTTTCAGTTCCTGTGAAGCACGTAAAGGGTTAATAAACTTCTTGAATGTGGTTTTGAGCACCTTGAGGGGTGCAGTTTTTAGAATGGTGTCACACTTGGTTATTTTCCATCATATAGACCCCTCAAAATGACTTCAAATGTGATGTGGTCCCTAAAAAAAAAATGGTGTAAAAATGAGAAATTGCTGGTCAACTTTTAACCCTTATAACTCCCTAACAAAAAAAAAATTTCCAAAATTGTGCTGATGTAAAGAAGACATGTGGGAAATGTTATTTATTAACTATTTTGTGTGACAAATCTCTCTGATTTAAGGGCATAAAAATACAAAGTTTGAAAATTGCAAAATTTAAATTTTTTTTGCCATATTTCCATATTTTTCATAAATAATCGCAAGTAATATCGAAGAAATGTTACCACTAACATGAAGTACAATATGTCACGAAAAAACAATCTCAGAATCAGCGGGATCCGTTAAAGGGTTCCAGAGTTATAACCTCATAAAGTGACAGTGGTCAGAATTGTAAAAATTGGCTCGGTCATTAAGTACCAAATTGTCTCTGTCACTAAGGGGTTAAGGCACTCTAATGTTGATTTAGCAGTATGCTTTGGGTCATTGTCTTGTTGGAAGGTGAACCTCCGTCCTAGTTTCAAATCACTGACAGACTGAATCAGGTTTTGCTCAAGAATATCCTTGTATTTCGCACCATCCGTCGCTGCTACTGAAAAATATACGCACAGCATGATGCTGCCAATACCATGTTTCACTTTGGGGATGGTGTTCATGGGGTGATAAGCTGTGTTGGTTTGGCACCAGACATAGTGTTTACCTCGCTGGCCAAGTATTAACGTTTTGGTCTCATCTGACCTCATAACCTGCCTCCATACATTTGGGGATTCTCCCATTTGTCATTTGGCAAACCTAATATGAGCATTACAATTTTTGTGTGTTAGTAAAGGCTTTTTTTCTGCCCACTCTTCAATGGAGTGTATGGTTCATTGTGGACATATGGACAGATATTTCAGTCTCTGCTTGGGAACTCAGCAGCTGCTTCAGTTTTAGCTTTGTGCTGCATCTCTGATTAATGACCTTCTTGTCCAAGCTCCTTGATCTTCATGGTGTTGTTTGTTCAGTGGTGCCTCTTGCTTAATGGTGTTGCAGCCTCTGTGGCCTTTCAAAAAAGCTGTGTATATACTGACAGACCATGTGACACTTTGCACACAGGTGGACTTGCTTTCACTAAGCATGTGGCTTATGAAGGAAACTGTAACAAAATTTTTTAGAGGCTTCATGGCATAAGGGGTGGATACATACTGTATGCACATTAAAATTTTAAGTTAATTGATCCCATAAGTTTAATTGATGGCTATATTTTTCTCAATTCACTTTACCAACTTAGACTATTTAATGCTGATTAGTGATGAGCGAGCGTGCTCGTTACTTGCGTTTATGTCGGGTGATAGGGCACGTACCCAGTATCGCGGGTGCTCGTGTGAAATTTTCTCGTACCCACGCCTGCATTTTTTGCAGCTGTTACACAGCCACAAAATATGCTGGGATTGTCCCTGTTTGTCGCAGCTCCCCTCCAGCTCTTTACTCTCCTTTGCTCCTTCCTCCTTCACACACTCTACAGACTGTTCTGTCTCTCTCTTTCCTTTCCCAGGAGCTGCAGAACCACGGGTTTGCACGGCCCCAGCTTTCCCCAGAGGAGCTGCAGCACCTCACGTCTGCACGGCTCCAGCTCTCTTTCTGACTCCTCATAACTCCTCCTCCAGCCAGAATATATAGGACGTTCTCTTGAATCTGGGTCTCAAGCTCCCCCTTCTGGCCTGGAGTCAGAACAGTGTTGCATGTATGTGTTACCTGTTAAAGGGATCCTTCCTCGCTTTCAAGCATGGCACCACCCTCCCCGTGAGGAAGGTAATACCACTGTAACAACCGGTTACCTGGGGTGTTACACATGCAGCGGCCCCCAAACGCAGGACAGCGGGGTACTCGGATCCGGGTCTCTCGGTTCTGAGGATGTCACGGTGGCCCGACCCGGTCCGTGGTCCTGCTAAGGGGCGCCCAATAAATGGTGTAGGTGGTGGTGTAGGTCGCAGTAAATAACGAGGACACAGGGTTGCAGTCTCTTTACCTCTTTACTGAAGGTTTCGGCATCCACAATCCAGAGTACTGCTAACAGGGCTGGCTGAGACCCGCCAGTCCGAAGGCACATCCAGAGTTCCCTTTGTAGGTGGAAATCAGTGCCTACCTACTAGCGCCTGGGTGTTGTAGTACTTCCCTGCTGAGCACCACGGGATAGTCCTCACAACTGTCATGTATGTTTCTGTTCTTTCTCTCTCCATCCCTAAGATGATATGGATAGGACGCACCTGTATGACGGGGTAGGCCTGGAGTTATTTTATAGGGACCCTAGAGACGCCCCTCTCCCACAATTGCCTCCGTTGTCTTCATTAGGTGATTTAGGTGAGGCAGCCAACCTAAAATTAACTGCCCTGCCGTTGGTTTGAAGTAATGCGTAGAGCCCAATACTTCCTCGGCGTTCCGGCCACCGGCTACGCGCCTCAGTAGGATGTTGCTGATCTTGGGGCACGACTCCTACTGGTTCTATTGCCTTTGTGCTGTGATCTCGTTTCTCACTTCTCCACAATATACTTCGCTTCGTGTCCTTTCTTAAGATGCCGCCGCAATGAAGTGCAGGCGCGGCTCCGTAACGATCGGTCCTTTCGCTAGGCCTCTGTCAGGATCCCACCCCTGACAGGGACCCCCCTGAATCTTCCCAAGCAACCTCTTCTCTCACTAGGTGTTGCCTGGGCAAAACCCAGTCAGCTTCTCTCTAACTTCCTATCCAACCCCCGTTTTACCAGAGTGTGAGGAGTGGCCTAATACATAGAACCCTTTGCTCCCCCTGGTGGCCGGAGTGTGAAGTGTAATGTGTGACTGTGATACCTGGTCAGGTGAACTCTTTTAGGGCCATCAGACGTACCATCACTCCCCTTAGCGGCGGAGTGACAGTACTGCAACGACCAGGACTCTGGGGCGCTGCACTCCCCCCCGGCTAAATCCAGTACTCCCGGACTGGGAAAGAAGAACAACAATACATGTTAGCAAAAGACATACAAAATTTTGAAATGCAATAAACAAGTAAATTTAACAGTGCTTCCCTTTATGGGAGGTAAGGACACTTGAACGTTACAAACAAAACATATTTACATAGTGCTTAAGATCTTAAATAACATTTATTAAATAACTGACTATAAACAACCATTAGTACCCAGCCGGGCATTCTATCTACTAAGTGCAAATTCTGAACAATAATTTAACTTTTCCTTTAAGGGCGTAAGGCAGGTACCCACTAAAGGCATACTACAAGACTAAAAGTGCAAATCAATATTTTCCTGAGCTCTCTTTCTCCTATGCAGGACTCTCTCGTCTACCCCCACGGGCCTACTGAATCTTTCCTTGGCTATCATTAGTTCCGATAATCACTTTAACTTCGATTTTATTCACATGTCATTATCAACATTTCTACTCCTTATCACTATCTTTCTATCTACATACTACTATGTAAAACATTATTACTATCTAAATTTCTTAAAGCAACATTATATCTCGGCTAATTGCAACAATGAACATTCCCTTTAAGAGGGACATCTCAAGTCTCTTTGAGGTAGTGCAGCTCTCAAGCTGCAAGTCTGCGGTAAACAAGAACTTCTGCGCTGTATCCAGGAACAGTCCCTTCAAAAAGCTCTTTTCTTTGTAAAACCAGTAGGGGGGCACCTTTAAGAAGGTGCAACTATTTACAGCAACAGTTTGTGAATCATTCACCGTCCATGATTCGGCAGTCTTTTAAAACAGTGATGAACTTGTGCACACATAAAGCAATAGGGATCCCGGGTAAACAATGGGATCCCTTTAAGAACTAACCCTGGTCGGGTTTAAAGCAGCAAGGAAAACACACAGTTAACTATTTACAGTTTCGTTGTTCCAAGATTTATCCTCATAGTAAGTTGCAAGACACCAGCCGGTAGCAAACACTTCCTGACCGGGGAAGCTCCAGTCCCCTGCTCTCGGCTGATGCGGTGTCAGTATCATTGGTTCGTCTCTCAGGTGCGGTCAGGTCACCCGGTGTCTGGATTCGAATGTCAGCTTTGGTTGCAAGTTCAGTAGCAGCAATTACGCACACAGTGGTGATAGTGGTAGAATTTGTCAGGTCAGAGTTAGTCGTAGTCAGGGCAGCAGCTGGCTCCACTGCAGGCTCGCATCGTTGGACGTTCCGAGCGCACCATCCTTGCACACTCCGATGGCGAGTGTAGGTCACCTGGTCTCCTTTACATAGTAACTGATCATCACATCTGTTGCGGAACGGGGTCTTCACATTGTAGCTGGTAAAGAAGATTTCAGTCGGCAGTCCCGGTTCTTGTATAGAGCCCCAACCCCGTTTCGGGTGAAAGGCTAGTACAGTCCCCTGTTTTACCAAGTTTCTCTTGCCACGTTCAGTCTTTGAGTTTTGTACTTTCGGTGGGTCACTTTATTCTGTCTCCTTTTGGTTTTTCCAGTGTAGAATTAAGCATTGTTTATATTGTTCCCAGGTGAGCACAGCAATGCTGAGGCCCTCCTGCCTGGCCCCATCCGGCCCAATCCTCGGGGTATCCCATTGGAAGATCACCCCCTCCGCGCTCACATCCAGCGGTTCTCCCATAGTTGTCGGTAACGGAGGCACCAGCTTCTCCATAGTATCGGGGGTTACCACTACCAGCTCAGTGGAGAGGAATCGGTCATTGTCGGGACGGGGAGCGGTCACGGGAGCAGGATCGGTCGGGAGAGCAGGGGCGCTTTCCATACCTGCGTCTGATGTGGTTCCATCGATGCCGATCTGTTCCACTGACGAGGACACTGGAGTCGGCAGCGGCTCGGATCGCGGTTCTTCCAAGGCGTCCCTCCGGCAAAGCTCCGACTTCCATTGCTTCGCATCGGCTGGCTCCGTGTTCGGGATAGGTTGACTCGGCTCCCCCGCCTGCGGCTCCAAGAAGTCCGGATCCTCCAGCTGCGGTGGGTTCGAATCCATCTCTGGTCGGTGGGGATAGTCCGGGATCACTTCGTCGTCGTTCAGGTACCCGCTGATCACCCTCGCTGTTTCGCAGTCGGCAGCTGCACATGCACGAGGGTCCGCCATTTTCTGGGGGTGGAGCTCCTTCTTGTCTTGGTTCCCGCTGCAGCAAATCAGGGGGCGGTTCTCCTCTGCTTCGGGGCAGGTCGTCATCTTGCAGCAATAATCGGAGGGGGCGGTCACCACTTTTGGGGCCGCTGTGATAGTCTCCTCCCATGGCATGCCCTTCTTCTTCCTCTGCGCTCCTCGTGGCGCTGTAATGACGGCGGTTTTGGCGGGAATTTTTGGCAGCAAATAGCAATACACAGTCTTTGCAATAAATCACGGTTCAAGCACAATTCAATCACAGTTCCAAGGCACACATGACCTGATTCTTCAGGCTTAAGTAGATCCTTTTCATTATGCTAAGTTTGCAGCAGCCCCCAAACGCAGGACGGCGGGGTACTCGGATCCGGGTCTCTCGGTTCTGAGGATGTCACGGTGGCCCGACCCGGTCCGTGGTCCTGCTAAGGGGCGCCCAATAAAAGGTGTAGGTGGTGGTGTAGGTCGCAGTAAATACTGAGGACACAGGGTTGCAGTCTCTTTACCTCTTTACTAAAGGCTTCGGCATCCACAATCCAGAGCACTGCTAACAGGGCTGGCTGAGACCGGCCGGTCCGAAGGCACATCCAGAGTTCCCTTTGCAGGTGGAAATCAGTGCCTACCTACTAGCGCCTGGGTGTTGTAGTACTTCCCTGCTGAGCACCACGGGATAGTCCTCACAACTGTCGTGTATGTTTCTGTTCTTTCTCTCTCTGTCCCCCAGATGATATGGATAGGATGCACCCGTATGACAGAGTAGGCCTGGAGTTATTTTATAGGGACCCTAAAGACGCCCCTCTCCCACAATTGCCTCCGTTGTCTTCCTTAGGTGATTTAGGTGAGGCAGCCAACCTAAAATTAACTGCCCTGCCGTTGGTTTGAAGTAATGCGTAGAGCCCAATACTTCCTCGGCGTTCCGGCCACCGGCTATGCGCCTCAGTAGGATGTTGCCGATCTCGGGGAACGACTCCTACTGGTTCTATCGCCTTTGTGCTGTGATCTCGTTTCTCACTTCTCCACAATATACTTCGCTTCGTGTCCTTTCTTAAGATGCCGCCGCAATGAAGTGCAGGCGCGGCTCCGTAACGATCGGTCCTTTTGCTAGGCCTCTGTCAGGATCCCACCCCTGACAGGGACCCCCCTGAATCTTCCCAAGCAACCTCTTCTCTCACTAGGTGTTGCCTGGGCAAAACCCAGTCAGCTTCTCTCTAACTTCCTATCCAACCCCCAGTTTTACCAGAGTGTGAGGAGTGGCCTAATACATAGAACCCTTTGCTCCCCCTGGTGGCCGGAGTGTGAAGTGTAATGCGTGACTGTGATACCTGGTCAGGTGAACTCCTTTAGTGCCATCAGACGTACCATCACTCCCCTTAGCGGCGGAGCGACAGTACTGCAACGACCAGGACTCTGGGGCGCTGCACACACATGTGAGTACCGTATGTCCATGGGCAAAATACGCTGACATGTTCGTTTTTTAATGTCAGCACGGGCCACAAAATGTCCCGCACACGTGCATACGTAGAACACACATGGATGTTATCCATGTGACATGCATCGGCACCGGGGAAGAAGCTTTACAGCAGGGGTCTCAAACACGCAGCCCGCGGGCCGCATGCGGCCCCTCCGGCTGCTTCATGCGGCCTGTCGGCACATAGACCCCGTAACGATCGTGCTTGCTCAAGCAGCCTCCGACATCCACGCTTTAGTTCAGTGTATTGCTGTGCAGAGACCGGCTCTTTGCACAGCAATACTAGTGTCAGTTGCCGGCCTATCAGGGGCCAGCAGCTGACATCTGCGCATGGCAGTGACATCATACGCCGCTGTGCCGGGACACAGATGTCATCTGCTGGCCTCTGACAGGCCTGCAGCTGACACTAGTATTGCTGTGCAAAGAGCCGGTCTCTACGCGGCAATACACTGCACTATAGTGTTGATGTCGGCGCCTGCTGGACCAGGCTGCGATCATCAAGGGGTCTATGTGCCTGCAGGCCGCTTGAGCAGAAAGCACGCCGAGGGAACGGAGGACAGGTGAGAAGAATCTTTTTTTTTCTTCTGTTATGTCTATGTGAAAATGGGGGGGACCTGGATGGGCACATGTCTGCAATATATGGGGGGACATGGAAGGGGGACATGTCTGCAATATATAGGGGAACCTGGATGGGGCACATGTCTGCAATATATGGGGGAATCTGGATAGGGGACATATCTGCAATATATGGGGAGGACTTGGATCGGAGACCTGTCTGCAATATGGAGGGGACCTGTCTGCAATATGGGGGGACCTGGATGGGGGACATGTCTGCAATGTATGGGGGTACCTGGATGGGGGACATGTCTACAATATATGGGGGAACCTGGATGGGGCACATATCTGCAATATATGGGGGAACCTGGATGGGGCACATGTCTGCAATATATGCTGGAACCTGGATGGGGGACATGTCTGAAATATATTGGGGGGACCTGGATGGGGGATCTGTCTGCAATATGGGGGGGACCTGTCTGCAATATGGGGGGACCAGGATGGGGGACATGTCTGCAATATATGGGGGGAACCTAGATGGGGGATATGTCTGCAATATATGGGGGGAAACTAGATGGGGGACATGTCTGCAATAAATGGGGGGAACCTGGATGGGGGACATGTCTGCAATATATGGGGGGACCTGTCTGCAATATGGGGGGACCTGTCTGCAATATGGGGGGGACCTGGTTGGGGGACATGTCTGCAATATATGGGGGAACCTGGATGGGGCACATGTCTGCAATATATGGGGGAACCTGGATGGGCACATGTCTGCAATATATGGGGGAACCTGGATGGGGTACATGTCTGCAATATATTGGGGGGTACCTGGATGGAGCACATGTCTGCAATATATGAGGGAAGCTGGATGGGGCACATGTCTGCAATATATGGGGGGAACCTGGATGGGGGACATATCTGCAATATATGGGGGAACTTGGATGGGGCACATGTCTGCAATATATGGAGGGGACCTGGATGGGGTACCTGTCTGCAATGTGGGGGGGACCTGGATGGGGACATGTCTGCAATATATGGGGGGAACCTGGATTGGGGACATGTCTGCAATGTATGGGGGGAACCTGGATGGGGGACTTGTCTGCAATATATGGGGGAACTTGGATGGGGCACATGTCTGCAATATATGGAGGGGACCTGGATAGGGGACCTGTCTGAAATATGGGGGGGACCTGTCTGCAATATGGGGGGGACCTGGATGGGGGAAATGTCTGCAATATATGGGGGGAACCTGGATGGGGACATGTCTGCAATATATGAGGGGAACCTGGATGGGGGACATGTCTTCAATATATGGGGGGAACCTGGATGGGGCACGTCTGCAATATATGGTTGAACCTGGATAGGGCACATGTCTGCAATATATGGGGGAACCTGGATGGGGCACATGTCTGCAATATATGGGGGAACCTGGATGGGGCACATGTCTGCAATATATGGGGGAACCTGGATGGGGCACATGTCTGCAATATATGGGGGAACCTGGATGGGGGACTTACTACAAGATGGGGACCAGCATGGGGCATTACTACAAAAATGGTATCACTAAAAATGTAATTTTGTCATGCAAAGAATGCGGCCCCCGAAAATTAAATGTTGTTGTGTGTGCGGCCCATATACCCAGCCGAGTTTGAGACCCCTGCTTTACAGTAAGCGCTGTATGGTAAATAAATACACAGCCAGAATAAAGTCTTTTATTAGAAATAAATGAAAACACAATTTTACTTTCATATTTAACAAAAACACAGAAATACTCACCTAACACCTATTCCACTGAAGAGCTCGTTCTCCTGTAGTAAAACAAAAATAAAAAAACAACACTATACCATACCTGTCTGTTGTTCTGTCCCACTCTGTAATCCATTTCTGGGGGATAATTAGTTTTCAACCTGGACGGTGGCAAGATGCGAGTTCACTTGGAGAATTCCACTATGGTGAACTTGCCTCTGCACCATGCGGCTTTCTCACGGTACTAGCGGGGATCTCACCGAGGTCACCGCAGTTCATCCTGGCTGGGAACAGAGCCTCAGTGACGTCACTGCTAGTCACTGAGACTGCGCTCACAGCATTACCAGTGGTTCTCAGCCTGATTGGTCACATCTTGGCACCGTCCAGGTTGAAAACTAATTATCCCCCAGACATGGATTATGGCATAGGAGAGAATGACGGCCAGGCATGATATAATGTTGTTTTTTTATTTTTGGTTTATTACAGGAGAGTGAGGGATTTGGTGGAATTAGGCGAGGTCGTAAGTATGGTATAATTGAGATTATTAAAGGAGTCTGTGTCATTCTTTCAATTAAAGGACTATTTTCTGGATGTCTGTGTTTTTATACAATGTGACTGTGGGGTTAGTAGTGGGGGCGTCTTATTGATGCCTCTCCATTACTAACCTTGGGGCCTGATGTCACCTGACATTGACATCAAACCCCCCAACTATTACCCCACTTGTCACCGCTACAGGGAAAGTGGGAAGAGCGAGGCTAAGTGCCAAAATTGGCACATCTTAGAGATGCGCTTTATCTGGGGCAGCTAAGAGCTGATGTTTTAAGCATGGGGGTGCCAGTATCTATGGCCCCTTCTTAGGCTATTAATGAGCCCGCAGCTGTTTGCATAGTCTTTGCTTCTTATTAATTATAGAGGGACCCTACGTAATTTTTTTATGGTCCCCAATTTTAATAGCCAATAAAATCTAATCATACAGCTGTGAGCTGATAGTAATAGCCTGGGAAGCTCCATGGGTATTGCCACCTTCGGCCCTCAGCCATCTTCTAGTTACGAAAATTATGCGGGAGCCCACGCCATTTTTCACTTTTCGTGAATTAAATACATGTACAGTAAGCTGCACACACACTGTACTAATTGTATTTGTCACAGACATCTGTATATCTACCTATTGTATTTGTATTCACTGTGTGTAATCCATCACTTCTATCCTGTCAGCTCTTGCTGTGATTTTACACTACCGCGGCTGCTGAATTACTGGCTTTTCACTCTTTGTTTCATTGCAGCCATTTGGTAAATTCAAAAAAGTTCATTGTTCTTCTCATTAACTCCTTAATCCCATATGATGTACTATCCCTTCGAGGTGAGGTGAGCCTGTGTGACCACTGATGGGATAGTACGTCATATGCGATCGCCCGCGCTCACGGGGGGAGCGCGGCCGATCGCGGCCAGGTGTCAGCTGACTATCGCAGCTGACATCTGGCACTATGTGTCAGGAGCGGTCATGGACCGCTCCTGGCACATTAACCCCCGGAACACTGCGATCAAACATGATCGCAGCGTTCTGGCGGTACAGGAAAGCATCGCGCAGGGAGGAGGCTCCCTGTGTGCTTCCCTGAGACGATCGGTACAAGGCCATGTGCTCACCTTGTACCGAGCATCTCCTCCCTGCAGGCCCCAGATCCAAAATGGCCGTGGGGCTACATCCGGGTCCTGCAGGGAGGTGGCTTACCAGCGCCTGCTCAGAGCAAGCGCTGGTAAGCGTGCAGCCCTGCCTGTCAGATCGCTATGCTATATCAGTTCTGACCCTATAACATGATGCCCTCCCCCGGGGGAATGTTATAAAGTAAAAAAAAAATATTCACATGTGTAAAAAAAAAAAAAATCCTAAATAAAGATAAAAAAAATATTGTTCCCATAAATATATTTCTTTATCTAAATAATAATAAAAAAGCAATAAAAGTACACATATTTAGTATCACCGCGTCCGTAACGACCCCACCTATAAAACTGTCCTGCTACTTAACCCCTTCAGTGAACGCAGTAAAAAAAAACGAGGCAAAAAACAACGCTTTATTATCATACCGCCGAACAAAAAGTGGAATAACACGCGATCAAAATGATGGATATAAATAAACATGGTACCGCTGAAAACATCATCTTGTCCTGCAAAAAACGAGCTGGCAATGGCGTTGAGCGACTTTTACTTTTTTAGGATCGAGTCGGGTTTCGCGAAACCCGACTTTGTCAAATGTTGGGTCGGGTGAAATCGGCCGATTATTTCGAAAAGTCGGGGATCTGACTGAAACACGAAACCCAATGCAAGTCAATGGGGAAGTAAAGTCGGCAGTGAGTGGAGGACAGGAAAACACCTGCAGTGCCCATTTTAATGCCAAAAACATCAATTCTTGTTACTTAAGCTTGTCAATCTTAATTTACCTTATAATAGTTAGGCATTGAAAATTGGGGGTCATTTGGCTAAAGTTGTGTGGGGGGGGGTAGGGCTGGCTCAAGTTTTTCGTGGGCCCAGGAAACGCGGACTACATCACGGCGGTGGAGCAGGGTGAGGTAAGTATTTCAACTTTGCAAGTGCTGTGATCCTGATCAAGCAGGGGTGGCACACTCATTCGTATTGTCACTGGCACAGGGCCCCTCAAAGTACGGCGGTGTGTTTGACGGCGGGGGCGCCTCCCACCGGCAGAGACACTTTTGCGTACTATGAGGGGCCCTGTGCCAGTGACGTCGCCAACAAGTATGCCCCCACCTGATGAAGGAACCTGCACTTTCATCTGCACCTTCCTCTTTGTCCCCGTGTAAGGTAGTATAGTATGCGGGAAGGAGAACCAGACTTTCAGCAGGGTCAGATACTGGCTGTGTAGAGTGCAAGGGGAATGTAGTGGTCTGGGTCAATGTACCAGCAGACTCATCTAGCAGTGGCTGGGCAATGGGCAGGATGAGGAGGAAACACAGATATATGCCTTAAGAATAAAGTAGGCTAATGCAGTTCAAAATTGGTAACAGGACTAACCAGGCGGCATTGCTTTGTTCAGTAGAAGACGACTGTAATGAGAGGCTGACACAGTGAGTAGGCCCAAATAAGTAACTAGGCTAAATGCAGTTCAAAATTGGTAACAGGACTAACCAGGCGGCATTGCTTTATTCAGTGGAGGACGACTGGAATGAGTGGCAGACACGGTTAGTAGGCCCAAATAATAAAGTGGGCCAAATGAAGTTCAAAATTGGTAACAGGAGTAAACAGGCGGCACTGCTTTGTTCAGTGGAGGAGAAAAGCAAGGAGCGGCAGACACCGTTAGTAGGCCCAACCAAACAAGTAGCCCAAATGCAGTTTAAAATTTCCTATAGGCTGAAAGCCTGAAAATTGAAGCTAAACTTCTTTCAGTGGAGGACAACAACAAGCAGCGGCAGACACCGTTAGTAGGCCCAACCAAACAAGTAGTCCAAATGCAGTTTCATATTGTAAATATAGGCCGAAAGCCTGAAGATTGAAGCACAGGAGAAAAGCACAGGAGAACACCAAGAGCGGCAGACACCATTAGCAGGCCCAACCAAACTAGTAGGCCAAATGCAGTTTAAAATTTCCTATAGGCCAAAAGCCTGAAGATTGAAGCTCAGCTTTGTTCAGTGGAGGAGAAAAGCAAGGTGCGGCAGACACCGTTAGTAGGGCCCAACCAAACAAGTGGGCCAAATGCAGTTTAAAATTTCCTATAGGCCGAAAGCCTGAAAATTGAAGCTCAGCTTTTTTCAGTGGAGGACAACAACAAGCAGCGGCAGACACCGTTAGTAGGCCCAACCAAACTAGTAGGCCAAATGCAGTTTCATATTCAAAATATAGGCCAAAAGCCTGAAGACTGAAGCTCAGTTTTGTTCAGTGGAGGAGAACACCAAGGAGCAGCAGACACTGTTAGTAAGGCCCAACCAAACTAGTAGGCCAAATGCAGTTTAAAATTTCCTATAGGCCGAAAGCCTGAAGATTGAAGCTCAGCTTTGTTCAGTGGAGGAGAACACCAAGGAGCGGCAGACAACAGGGCCCAACCAAACTAGTAGGCCAAATGCAGTTTAAAATTTCCTATAGGCTGAAAGCCTGAAGATTGAAGCTCAGCTTTGTTCAGTGGAGGAGAAAAGCAAGGAGCGGCAGACACCGTTAGTAGGGCCCAACCAAACAAGTAGGCCAAATGCAGTTTAAAATTTCCTATAGGCCGAAAGCCTGAAGATTGAAGATCAGCTTTGTTCAGTGGAGGAGAACACCAAGGAGCGGCAGACAACAGGGCCCAACCAAACAAGTAGGCCAAATGCAGTTTAAAATGTCCTATAGGCCGAAAGCCTGAAGATTGAAGCTCAGCTTTGTTCAGTGGAGGAGAACACCAAGGAGCGGCAGACAACAGGGCCCAACCAAACTAGTAGGCCAAATGCAGTTTAAAATTTCCTATAGGCCGAAAGCCTGAAGATTGAAGCTCAGCTTTGTTCAGTGGAGGAGAAAAGCAAGGAGCGCCAGACACCGTTAGTAGGGCCCAACCATCAAGTAGGCCAAATGCAGTTTAAAATTTCCTATAGGCCGAAAGCCTGAAAATTGAAGCTCAGCTTTGTTCAGTGGAGGACAGCTGTATTGAGTGGCGCAGACAGACACAGGTAGTAGGCCTAAAATAAAAAGTAGGCTCAATGCAGTTTAAAATGGGTTACAGGGGTACACAGGCAGCATTGGTTTGGTCAGCGGAGGACGATTGCAAGGAGTGGCGCAGACTTACTAGGCATAAAATAAAAAAGTAGGCTCTATGCAGTTCCAAACTGGTAACAGGAGTAAACTGGCAGCACTGCTTTGTTCGGTGGAGGACAACTGGAAGAAGTGGCTAACACAGTAAGTTGGCCAAAATAGTAAAGTGGGCTAAATGTCTGCAAAAAAAATGTTCCTAAATAAACAGGTGGCAAAGCTAGGTACAGGGGTGGGTTTTTCTGCTGAGTAGCAGACAGTGGTAGTTCGCGCACAGTATTCACAGGTCTAAATGGAGGGCAGGGCCCCTGGATATTTTTACTATCATCTATCATTTCAACAAATTTGTATTGGCAGTGCCATTGAAGGATTTAACAGCACAGACTAAACAGTGGTGGAGCAGTGAGAGTTAAGTTTTGCAAGTGGTAGAGCAGTTTGAGCTGGGGGGGAACACTCTCTCGTGGGTGGCGGTATTGACTCAGGGCCCCTCATATTACGAAGGTGTGTCTGACGTTGGGTGTGCTCCACCACCGCCAGAGACACATCATTGTACTATGAGGGATCCTGTGCCAGTGCCATCGGCCAAAAGTGGGCACACCCACCTGTCCAGGCAAACGGCACTCGCACGGGTGCTTGCGCCAAGTGGTGACCACGGCCCCATGGGGGGAGTCAGCCCATTTAGGGAGGTGTAAAAATGGGCTATGGTGGACATTCAGCAGCTGCAAACGGAGGAATTGGAGCAGTCAGTAAGAGGAGTCCAAAAGCAAGACCTTTTCACAGGAAAGCTACGTGTCAGCAGGGGAAGGTGGGGCAAAATAATTAGAAATCCATGATTGGTTCATTTTAATGAAGGTTAGATCATCAACATTTTGGGTAGCCAGACGAGTCCTTTTTTCGGTCAGTATTGAACCAGCAGCACTGAAGACTCTTTCTGATAGCACACTAGCAGCTGGGCAAGCGAGTTCCTGTAATGCATATTCTGCCAATTCAGGCCAGGTGTCTATTTTAGATGCCCAGTAATCAAAGGGGAATGACGTGTGAGGGAGAACATCGATAAGGGAGGAAAAATAGTTCTTAACCATACTGGACAAATGTCTCCTGTCACTTTGAATTGATGCAGCAGTACCTGTCGTGTCTGCGGTCATTGCAAAATCACTCCACAACCTGGTCATAAAACCCCTCTGTCCAATGCCACTTCTGATTTGTGCACCTCTAACACCTCTGCCATGTTGCCCCCTGCAGCTCGTGTGAGAACCATCACCGCCGCTGTGTGCTGGGAATGCCTGAACCAAACGGTCTACAAGAGTTGCTTGTTTGGTAGCCAATATTTGTTCAAGGTTCTCATGTGGCATGATATTTTGCAATTTCCCTTTATAGCGTGGATCCAGGAGGCAGGCCAACCAGTAATCGTCATCAGTCATCATTTTGATAATGCGGGGGTCCCTTTTTAGGATACGCAAGGCATAATCAGCCATGTGGGCCAATGTTCCAGGTGTCAAATCACTGCTTGTGCTGGGTTGAGGAGCACTTTCTGACAAATCAACATCACTTGTCTCCCACAAAAACCCTGTACCTGACCTTGCAACGCCACCAGTTTCTATTGCCCCCTGAGAAGCTTCCTCCTCCCATAAATATTCATCCCCATCATCCTCCTCCTCCTCTTCATCCGCCACCTCGTCCAGGAGAGTTCCCTGAGCAGACAATGGCTGACTGTCATCAAGGCTTCCCTCATCCTCGGCTGCAGACGCCTGCTCCTTAAACTGCGTCAAACTTTGCATCAGCAGACGCATTAGTGGGATGCTCATGCTTATGATAGCATCGTCTGCACTTACCAGCTGTGTGCATTCCTCAAAACACTGAAGGACTTGACAGAGGTCTTGTAGCTTCGACCACTGCACACCAGACAACTCCATGTCTGCCATCCAACTGCCTGCCCGTGTATGTGTATCCTCCCACAAATACATTATAGCACGCCTCTGTTCGCACAGCCTCTGAAGCATGTGCAGTGTGGAGTTCCACCTTGTTGCAACGTTGATTATTAGGCGGTGCTGGGGAAGCTTCAACGATCGCTGATGGCTCTGCATACAGCTGGAGTGTACGGGCGACAGGCGGATGTGCGGGCAAAGTCTTCGCACCTTCAGGAGCAGGGCTGGTAACCCCAGATAACTTTTCAGGAAGCACTGCACCACCAGGTTCAAGGGGTGAGCCAGGCAAGGTATGTGTTTGTGAAAGGGCTATGGCAGCCATAAAATTCCTTCCGTTATCACTGACTACCTTGCCTGCCTCAAGATGTACACTGCCCAGACATGAATGAGTTTCTTGCTGCAAGAACTCGGCCAGCACTTCCGCGGTGTGTCTGTTGTCGCCCAAACACTTCATTTTCAACACAGCCTGCTGACGCTTACCACTAGCTGTTCCATAATGGGACACCTCGTGTGCAACACTGGCAGCTGCGGATGGAGTGGTCGTGCGACTGCGCTCTGTGGACGAGCTTTCGCTTCTGCTGGAAGAGGAGGAGGAGGGGTGGCGAACGCCTACAGCCAACTGTTTCCTAGACCGTGGGCTAGGCAGAACTGTCCCACTATGGCTGTCCCCTGTGGACCCTGCATCCACCACATTAACCCAGTGTGCCGTGATGGACACGTAACGTCCCTGACCATGTCTACTGGTCCATGCATCTGTTGTGAGGTGCACCTTTCTACTGACTGATTGCCTGAGTGAATGGACAATGCGGTCTTTGACATGCTGGTGAAGGGTTGGGATGGCTTTTCTCGCAAAGAAGTGTTGACTGGGTAGGTCATAGCATGGTACTGCGTAGGCCATCAGGGTTTTGAAAGCTTCTCTTTCAACCAACCGGTAGGGCATCATCTCTAACGAGAGTAGTCTAGCAATGTGGGCGTTCAAACCCTGTGTACGCGGATGAGAGGATGAGTACTTCCTTTTCCTAACGAGAGTCTCTTGTAGGGTGAGCTGGACTTGAGCGCTGCATATGGTGGAACTAGTGGGGGTGGTGGTGGACATGGTAGATTGAGAGATTGAGAGAGGGTTGGTGAGGGTATTCTAGCTGTTGGCCAACATATAGTGTTTCCTACCAACATCCTGGTGATTCCCTGACTGCTTTGGCCTTGCGACGATACCTCCACATTTGCTGCAGGTGGTGTCCTAAACGGTGGGCTTACAGTGAGGGAAGCAATGTAGCCTTGCTGACTAGCTTCATTCTGGGCGGGTGCACCTACGTTACGGGACGTTTGGTAGTTAGTCCAGGCTTGTAAGTGCATGCTGGTTAAATGTCTACGCATGCACGTTGTATTTAAATTTTTGACATTCTGCCCTCTGCTAAAGGTCCTTGAGCATTTCTTACAGATAACTTTGCACTGATTATTCGGATCTTGGTTAAAAAATTGCCAGACTGCACTCTTCCTACTATCGAATACCTTTTCATGCATTGCACGCTGTGCTACTTTCACCGCATGGTTTTGGCCAGATACGGGCCTGCCAGATGAAAGCTGTTGCGATTTTGATGCCTGCTGCGGCTCATACTCCTCCGCTTCAGAGCTACTGCCAGCGGCACCCTGTTCCCCCAATGGCTGCCAATTGGGGTCAACAACTGGGTCATCTATCACCTCCTCTTCAATGTCCTGTGCACCTTCCTCTGTGTCACCGTGTAAGGTGCTATAGCGTTCAGGACGGGGCACCATAGTCTCATCAGGGTCAGATTCTGGCTGAGTACACTGCGAGGGCAATGTTATGATCTGAGTCAATGGAACAGCATAATAATCTAGCTGTGGCTGTGCATCTGTGCACTCCATGTCCGATTCACACTGGCTACAGTCATTACACTGGCTACCCATCCAATCCAGAATCCAGTACAAAACTACTACCCTCATCCACAAAGCACTCCATGGCTCAGCACCACCCTACATCTCCTCTCTGGTCTCAGTCTACCAACCTACCCGTGCCCTCCGCTCTGCTAATGACCTCAGGTTAGCATCCTCAATAATCAGAACCTCCCACTCCCGTCTCCAAGACTTTACACGTGCGGCGCCGATTCTTTGGAATGCACTACCTAGGTTAATACAATTAATCCCCAATCCCCACAGTTTTAAGCGTGCACTAAAAACTCATTTGTTCAGATTGGCCTACCGCCTCAACGCATTAACCTAATTATCCCTGTGTGGCCTATTAATAAAAAACAACAACATAATCACGTTCCTCCATCATGTTCTCATACACTTTATGCAGTTAATAGCCTCTGTGTCTGTACTGTTACATACTTAGGCAGTTAACTGGTTCATGCAGCTTTACATGAACACCCGAGCCTTACACTATGGCTGGTCCAAATAACTAAAGCAATTGTTACCATCCACCTCTTGTGTCTCCCCTTTTCCTCATAGATTGTAAGCTTGCGAGCAGCAGGGCCCTCATTCCTCCTGGTATCTGTTTTGAACTGTGATTTCTGTTATGCTGTAATGTCTGTTGTCTGTATAAGTCCCCTCTATAAGTTGTAAAGCGCTGCGGAATATGTTGGCGCTATATAAATAAAATTATTATTATTATTATTATTATTCATCTTGTAATGGACAGTTAACAATTTCCCTTTCTAACCCAGGCACGGTATGTGTAAAGAGCTCCATGGAGTAACCTGTTGTGTCGCCTGACGCATCCTTCATTGATGTTCTGGGTGAAGGACACAAGGAAGCGACTTGTTCCTGACCAGGAGCATCCACTGACGACTCGCTTCTTTTAAATTTTGAACTTTCTGAAGATGAGGCGAAAGAACTAGAGGCTGAGTCAGCATGGAAAGCCAAAACTTTTTCCTGCTGCTCCGGCTTTAAAAGCGGTTTTCCTACTCCCAGAAAAGGGAGCGTTCGAGGCCTTGTGTAGCCAGATGATGATGCTGGCTCAACAACTCGAGCCTTAGGTGCTATTTTGCTTTTCCCACTACCACCACATGCTCCACCACCACTACCATCATTACCAGCTGGCAATGACCGCCCACGGCCACGACCTCTTCCACCAGACTTCCTCATTCTTGGGAAAATGTAACCAAACTAACAACCGTTATATGGTACTGTAAAACAAGGTAGAAGGTGTATGTAAACTTGTTGTGAATTTAAATCTCCCTTTCAATATGTGTGGGAGACTGCTGCAAAAATCAGGCCCACTGTATTACACTACACAGCGTACGTGGCAGAAAGTGGCTGGCAGATATACGCCAAACAGAACTGACGCAGATGCACTTAGTGGCAATATTAATCTCCCCTTTTATGTGTGGGAGACTGCTGCAAAAAAAAAAAAAAAAGGCCCCCCACTGTATTACACTACACAGTATAAGTGGCAGAAAGTGGCTGGCAGATATACGCCAAGCAGAACTGACGCAGATGCACTTAGTGGCAATATTAATCTCCCTTTTTATGTGTGGGAGACTGCTTGAAAATTCAGGCCCACTGTTGTTGTGAATTCCGCTCTTGGGCTCCCTCCGGTGGTTGTAAGTAGCACTTTTGTGAATTCTGCTCTTGGGCTCCCTCCTGTGGTTTTGAGTGGTATAGCTGCTTCTTGGATTTAGCATCAGCAGCTGCTTCCACTGATCGTCTTTCTGGCTCGGCTATTTTAGTCTGGCCTTATCCCTCAATCATTGCCAGTTGTCAATTGTTCCTGCTTGGAGCCACTGGTCTTTTGGATTTCCCTGACACTCTGTCCAGTTCTGCAAAGATAAGTCCTTGTTTGTTCTTTTGCAGTCCACTTGTTGTGGACTTATTGTTCAGCACATTTTATGTTTTGCTCATTTGTCCAGCTTATCAGTATGGATCTATTTAGCTAAGCTGGAAGCTCTGGGCTGCAGATTTTGCCCTCCACACCTTTAGTCAGGTGTGGAGATTTTTTGCATATCTCTGCGGTGGACTTTCCTTACTGTCCGCACAGTGTCCTATCCTTACTGTCTATCTAGCTAGAAGTGGCCTCCTTTGCTAAATCTTGTTTCATACTACGTATGTCATTTCCTTCTCCTCTCACAGTCAATATTTGTGGGGGGCTGTCCTATCCTTTGGGGATTTTCTCTGAGGCAAGATAGCTTTCCTGTTTCTACCTTTAGGGGTAGTTAGTTCTCCGGCTGTGACGAGGTGTCCAGGGAGTGACAGGAACATCCCACGGCTACTGCTAATGTTGTGTTAAGATCAGGAACTGTGGTCTGTATAGTTACCACCTGCTCAGAGCTAGTCGCATGTCGCTCCTAAATTACCAGTCCATAACAGTACAACTGGCCAAAAATGAGTTGAATGCATCTCAAAAGAAGGAAAAGAAAAAGAGTTCTGAGCCATTTTTTTTTTCTTTAGTCTGTTTTGTCTTTTTCCTTCCTCTTAATCTCTGGGTGGATTTGGGCGTGGACATGGATGTTCAGGGTATGTTTTCTCGTGTGGATCAGCTTGCTGCAAGAGTTCAGAGTATCCAAGAGTATGTTGTTCAGACTCCAGCATTAGAGCCTAGAATTCCTACTCCAGATTTGTTTTACGGGGATAGATCTAAGTTTTTGAACTTTAAAAATAACTGCAAATTGTTTTTTGCTCTGAAACCCCGTTCCTCTGGTGACCCCACTCAGCAAGTAAAAATAGTTATTTCTCTGCTGCGTGGTGACCCTCAGGACTGGGCATTCTCCCTTGAGTCAGGGGATCCGGCATTGCTTAATGTAGATGCATTTTTTCAATCGCTCGGATTATTGCATGACGAACCTAACTCTGTGGATCATGCGGAAAAAACCTTGTTGGCTCTGTGCCAGGGTCAGGAGGCGGCAGAATTATACTGCCAGAAATTTAGAAAATGGTCTGTGCTCACTAAATGGAATGAGGACGCTCTGGCAGCAATTTTCAGAAAGGGTCTTTCTGAAGCCCTTAAAGATGTTATGGTGGGGTTCCCCACGCCTGTTGGTCTGAGCAAATCTATGTCTCTAGCCATTCAGATCAATCGGCGCCTGCGCGAGCGCAAAGTGGTGCACCATATGGCAGCATCCTCTGAACAGAGTCCTGAGCCTATGCAATGTGATAGGATTCTGACTAGAGCGGAACAGAGGGGATACAGATGTCAGAATGGGCTGTGTTTTTACTGTGGTGATTCAGCTCATACTATCTCTGATTGCCCTAAGCGTATTAAGAGGGTCGCTAGATCTGTTACCATTAGTACTGTACAGCCTAAGTTTCTCCTGTCTGTGACCCTGATTTGCTCACTGTCATCTTTCTCTGTCATGGCATTTGTAGATTCAGGCGCTGCCCTGAACTTAATGGACTTGGAATTTGCCAGGCGCTGTGGTTTTTCTTTGCAGCTTTTGCAGAGCCCTATTCCTTTGAGGGGTATTGATGCTACACCGTTGGCCAAGAATAAACCTCAGTATTGGACTCAGCTGACTATGTGCATGGCTCCAGCACATCAGGAAGATTGTCGCTTTCTGGTGTTGCATAATTTACATGATGTTGTTGTACTGGGTTTTCCATGGTTACAAGTACACAATCCAGTGTTGGATTGGAAATCGATGTCTGTGACTAGTTGGGGTTGTCAAGGGGTACATAGTGACGTTCCTTTAATGTCAATTTCCTCTTCCCCCTCTTCTGGTGTTCCCGAATTTTTGTCAGATTTCCAGGATGTATTCGATGGGCCCAAGTCCAGTTCCCTTCCTCCACATAGGGACTGTGATTGTGCTATTGACTTGATTCCAGGCTCTAAGTTCCCTAAGGGCCGAATTTTCAACCTGTCTGTGCCAGAACATACCGCTATGCGGAGCTATGTTAAGGAGTCCTTGGAGAAGGGGCATATTCGGCCGTCTTCGTCACCATTGGGAGCGGGATTCTTTTTTGTTGCCAAGAAGGATGGCTCCTTGAGACCCTGTATTGATTATCGCCTTCTTAATAAGATCACGGTCAAATTCCAATACCCTTTACCTTTGCTCTCTGATTTGTTTGCTCGGATTAAGGGGGCTAGTTGGTTTACCAAGATTGACCTTCGAGGGGCATATATTCTTGTTCGTATTAAACAGGGTGACGAATGGAAAACTGCATTTAATACGCCCAAAGGCCATTTTGAATACCTGGTGATGCCTTTCGGGCTTTCTAATGCTCCTTCTGTATTTCAGTCCTTCATGCATGACATTTTCCGCAATTATCTTGATAAATTCTTGATTGTGTATTTGGATGATATTTTGATTTTTTCAAATGATTGGGAGTCTCATGTGAAGCAGGTCAGGATGGTATTCCAGATCCTTCGTGATAATGCTCTATTTGTGAAGGGGTCTAAGTGCCTATTTGGAGTTCAGAAGGTCTCTTTTTTGGGGTTTATTTTTTCTCCTTCGTCTATAGAAATGGATCCTGTTAAGGTCCAAGCCATTCATGACTGGATTCAACCCACATCTGTGAAGAGCCTTCAGAAATTTTTGGGCTTTGCTAATTTTTATCGCCGTTTCATTGCCAACTTCTCTAGTGTGGTTAAGCCTCTGACCGATTTGACGAAGAAAGGCGCTGATGTGACAAATTGGTCCTCTGAGGCTGTTGAGGCCTTTCAGGAGCTTAAGCACCAATTTACTTCTGCCCCTGTCTTGCGTCAGCCGGATGTGTCTCTTCCTTTTCAGGTTGAGGTTGACGCTTCTGAGATTGGGGCAGGGGCCGTTTTGTCACAGAGGAATTCTGATGGTTCCTTGATGAAACCATGTGCCTTCTTTTCCCGAAAGTTTTCGCCTGCGGAACGCAATTATGATGTCGGCAATCGGGAGTTGTTGGCTATGAAGTGGGCATTTGAGGAGTGGCAACATTGGCTTGAGAGAGCCAAGCACCGCGTTGTGGTCTTGATTGATCATAAGAATTTGATTTACCTCGAGTCGGCCAAGCGGCTGAACGCTAGACAGGCTCGATGGTCCCTGTTTTTCTCCCGTTTCAATTTTGTGGTTTCATATCTTCCGGGATCTAAGAATGTTAAAGCAGATGCCCTCTCTAGGAGTTTTTTGCCTGATTCTCCTGGAGTTCTTGAGCCGGTTGGCATTCTTAGGGAAGGGGTGATTCTTTCTGCCATCTCCCCTGATTTACGGCGGGTGCTTCAGGAATTTCAGGCTGATAAACCTGACCGCTGTCCTGTGGGGAAGCTGTTTGTTCCTGATAGATGGACAAGTAAGGTAATTTCTGAGGTCCATTGTTCGGTGTTGGCCGGTCATCCTGGGATTTTTGGTACCAGAGATTTGGTGGCTAGGTCCTTTTGGTGGCCTTCCTTGTCGTGGGATGTGCGTTCTTTTGTGCAGTCCTGTGGGACTTGTGCCCGGGCTAAGCCTTGCTGTTCCCGCGCTAGTGGGTTGCTTTTGCCTTTGCCTGTCCCTGAGAGGCCCTGGACGCATATTTCCATGGATTTTATTTCGGATCTTCCTGTATCCCAGAGGATGTCTGTTATCTGGGTGGTTTGTGACCGGTTCTCTAAAATGGTCCATTTGGTACCTTTGCCTAAATTGCCTTCCTCCTCTGATTTGGTTCCATTGTTCTTTCAGCATGTGGTTCGTTTGCATGGCATTCCGGAAAATATTGTGTCTGACAGAGGTTCCCAGTTTGTTTCCAGGTTTTGGCGGGCCTTTTGTGCTAGGATGGGCATTAATTTGTCTTTTTCTTCGGCGTTCCATCCTCAGACAAATGGCCAAAAGGAGCGAACTAATGAAACCTTGGAAACTTATTTGAGATGCTTTGTGTCTGCTGATCAGGATGATTGGGTGGCTTTCTTGCCGTTGGCCGAGTTTGCCCTTAATAATCGGGCCAGTTCGGCTACTTTGGTTTCGCCTTTTTTTTGTAATTTTGGTTTCCATCCCCGTTTTTCTTCAGGGCAGGCTGAGCCTTCTGATTGTCCTGGTGTAGATTCTGTGATGGACAGGTTACAGCAGATTTGGACTCATGTGGTAGACAATTTGATGTTTTCTCAGGAAAAGGCTCAGCGTTTTGCTAACCGCCGTCGGTGTGTTGGTCCTCGGCTTCGTGTGGGGGATTTAGTCTGGTTATCTTCTCGTCATGTTCCTATGAAGGTTTCTTCCCCTAAGTTCAAGCCTCGGTTTATTGGTCCTTATAAGATCTCTGAGATTATCAATCCAGTGTCTTTTCGTTTGGCCCTTCCAGCCTCTTTTGCCATCCACAATGTTTTCCATAGATCTTTGTTGCGGAGATATGTGGTACCCGTTTTTCCCTCTGTTGATCCTCCTGCCCCGGTGTTGGTTGAGGGGGAGTTGGAATATGTGGTTGAGAAAATTTTGGATTCTCGTTTTTCGAGGCGGAGGCTTCAGTATCTTGTTAAGTGGAAGGGTTATGGCCAGGAGGATAATTCTTGGGTGGTTGCCTCCGATGTCCATGCTGCCGATTTGGTTCGTGCTTTTCACTTGGCTCGTCCTGATCGGCCTGGGGGCTCTGGTGAGGGTTCGGTGACCCCTCCTCAAAGCGGGGTACTGTTGTGAATTCCGCTCTTGGGCTCCCTCCGGTGGTTGTAAGTAGCACTTTTGTGAATTCTGCTCTTGGGCTCCCTCCTGTGGTTTTGAGTGGTATAGCTGCTTCTTGGATTTAGCATCAGCAGCTGCTTCCACTGATCGTCTTTCTGGCTCGGCTATTTTAGTCTGGCCTTATCCCTCAATCAATGCCAGTTGTCAATTGTTCCTGCTTGGAGCCACTGGTCTTTTGGATTTCCCTGACACTCTGTCCAGTTCTGCAAAGATAAGTCCTTGTTTGTTCTTTTGCAGTCCACTTGTTGTGGACTTATTGTTCAGCACATTTTATGTTTTGCTCATTTGTCCAGCTTATCAGTATGGATCTATTTAGCTAAGCTGGAAGCTCTGGGCTGCAGATTTTGCCCTCCACACCTTTAGTCAGGTGTGGAGATTTTTTGCATATCTCTGCTGTGGACTTTTTTTAGTTTTTATTACCGACCGCACAGTGTCCTTTCCTTACTGTCTATCTAGCTAGAAGTGGCCTCCTTTGCTAAATCTTGTTTCATACTACGTATGTCAGTTCCTTCTCCTCTCACAGTCAATATTTGTGGGGGGCTGTCCTATCCTTTGGGGATTTTCTCTGAGGCAAGATAGCTTTCCTGTTTCTACCTTTAGGGGTAGTTAGTTCTCCGGCTGTGATGAGGTGTCCAGGGAGTGACAGGAACATCCCACGGCTACTGCTAGTGTTGTGTTAAGATCAGGAACTGCGGTCTGTATAGTTACCACTTGCTCAGAGCTAGTCGCATGTCGCTCCTAAATTACCAGTCCATAACACACTGTATTACACTACACAGTATAAGTGGCAGAAAATGGCTGGAAATATATATATATATATAAAAAGGGATTGTACTATAATAACAATCTCCCTACAATGATCTCAGGACAAGTATGGCAGCCAGCAATAAAAAGGACTGCTGCACACAAAAGTGTGGACAAATAAACAATATAACTGTGCAGAAAGGAGCAACAGGACTTTTGCTTTTAAAAAAGCAGTTGGTTTGCACAGCGGCGTACAAACAGCAATGCAGCTATCAGGGAGCCTTATAATCTACAGAGCTGATGCACAGAAATCTAGCCTCCACTGTCCCTGCAAAGAAAAGGTGAAAAGGTGGTGTTGGACAGTGGAATTTGCTACAGCACAAGCGGTTTGGGGGTTAATATTTCCACCCTAACAATATCCCTGCTTCTGACGAAGCTGCAGCAATCTCTCCCTATGCTGAGATTGGCAGAAGTAAGATGGCGGTCGGCGTGCACGCCCCTTTATAGCCCCTGTGACGCCGCAGAAAGCAAGCCAATCACTGTCATGCCCCTCTCTAAGATGGTGAGGACCAAGACCTATGTCATCACGCTGCCCACACTCTGCATCCACCTTCATTGGCTGAGAAATGGCGCTGAAAGCGTCATGAGAAACGCGACTTTGGTGCGAAGATCGCCGACAGCATGGCCGATTCCACGCTGGGATCGGGTCGGGTTTCACCATTTTTGAAAATGTCCAATCCGTTTCGCTCAACCCTAGCTGCCATACAGCATCATCAGCGAAAAAATAAAAAAGTTATAGTCCTCAGGATAAAGCGATGCAAAAATAATTATTTTTTCTATAAAATAGGTTTTATCATATAAAAGCGCCAAAACATAAAAAAAGATATAAATGAGGTATAGCTGTAATGGTACTGACCTGAAGAATAAAACTGCTTTATCAAGTTTACCAAACGTGGAACAGTATTAACGCCCCCCCCCCCCCCAAAAAAAAAAGAATTTCATGAATAGCTGGTTTTTGGTCATTCTGCCTCACAAAAATCTGAATAAAAAGCGACCAAAAAATGTCACGTGCCCGAAAATGTTACCAATAAAAGCATCAACTTGTCCCGCAAAAAACAAAACCTCACATGACTCTGTGGACCAAAATATGAAAAATTATAGCTCTCAAAATGTGGAGACGCAAAAACTATTTTTTGCAATAAAAAGCGTTTTTTAGTGTGTGACTGCTGCCAATCATAAAAAGCTGCTAAAAAAATGCTTTAAATAGTAAATCAAACCCCCCTTCATCACCCCCTTAGTTAGGGAAAAATTATAAAATAAAAAAAATGTATTTATTTCCATTTCTCATTAGGGTTAGGGCTAGGGTTAGGGTTAGGGATAGGGTTAGGGTTAGGGCTAGGGCTAGGGTTGGGGCTAGGGTTAGGGTTGGGGCTAGGGTTAGGGTTTCAGTTAGATTTGGGGGTTTCCACTGTTTAGGCACATCAGGGGTTCTCCAAACGCGACACGGCGTCCGATCTCAATTCCAGCCAATTCTGCATTGAAATAGTAAAACAGTGCTCCTTCCATTTACCCCAACATATTGGGTATCAGCGTACTCAGGACACATTGGACAACAACATTTGGGGTCCAATTTCTCTTGTTACCCTTGGGAAAATAAAAATGTTGGGGTAAAAAAAATTTTTGTGGGAAAAAAATTATTTTTTATTTTCATTGCTCTGCGTTATAAACTGTAGTGAAACACTTGGGGGTTCAAAGTTCTCACAACACATCTAGATAAGTTCCTTGGGGGGTCTAGTTTCTAATATGGGGTCACTTGTGGGGGGATTCTACTGTTTAGGTACATTAGGGGCTCTACAAACGCAATGTGACGCCTGCAGACCAATCCATCTAAGTCTGCATTGCAAATGGCGCTCCTTCCCTTCTGAGCTCTGAAATGCACCCAAACGGTGGTTCCCCCCGACATGTGGGGTATCAGCGTACTCAGAACAAATTGGACAACAACTTTTGCTGTCCAATTTCTCCTGTTACCCTTGGGAAAATACAAAACTGGGGGCTAAAAAATAATTTTTGTGGGAAAAAAATAATTTTTATTTTCACGGCTCTGCGTTATAAACTTTAGTGAAACACTTGGAGGCTCAAAGCTCTTACAACACATCTAGATAAGTTCCTTAGGGGGTCTGCTTTCCAAAATTGTGTCACTTTTGGGAGGTTTCAATGTTTAGGCACATCAGTGGCTCTCCAAACGCAACATGGCTTCCCATCTCAATTCCTGTCAATTTTGCATTGAAAAGTCAAATAGCGCTCCTTCCCTTCCGAGCTCTGCCATGCGCCCAAACAGTGGTTTAGCCCCACATATAGGGTATCAGCGTACTCAGGACAAATTGCACAACAACTTTTGCAGTCCAATTTTTTCTCTTACCCTTGGGAAAATAAAAAATTGGGGGCGAAAACATCATTTTTGTGAAAAAATATGATTTTTTATTTTTACGGCTCTGCATTAAAAACTTCTGTGGAGCACTTGGTGGGTCAAAGTGCTCACCACATATCTAGATAAGGTCCTTAGGGGGTCTACTTTCCAAAATGGTGTCACTTGTGGGGAGTTTCAATGTTCAGGCACATCAGGGGCTCTCCAAACGCAATATGGCGTCCCATCTCAATTCCAGTCAATTTTGCACTGAAAAGTCAAATGGCGCTCCTTCCCTTCCGAGCTCTGCCATGCGCTCAAACAGTGGTTTACCCCCACATATGGGGTATCGTTGTACTCCGGACAAATTGTGCAACAACTTTTGTGGTCCATTTTCTCCTATTACCCTTGGTAAAATAAAATAAATTGGAGCTGATGTAAATTTTGTGTGAACAAAAGTTAAATGTTCATTTTTATTTGATACAGAAAAGATATATATCTTGGTTAGCCAGTAGATAGAAAAATATTTAGAATTGAGAGTCCTCAGTGGTCCTTGCCTGATGAAGAGACCTGTGTAGTCTTGAAAGCTTGCAATTTGTTACCATCTTTTCAGTTAGCCATTAAAAGGTATCAACCACTGAGGACTCAATTCTAAATATTTTTCATTTTTATTTGAACATTCCCAAAATTCCTGTGAAACACCTGAAGGGTTAACAAACTTCTTAAATGTGGCTTTGAGTACCTTGAGGGGTGCAGTTTTTAGAATGGTGTCACACTTGGTTATTTTCTATCATATAGACCCCTCAAAATGACTTCAAATGAGATGTGGTCCCTAAAAAAAATGGTGTTGTAAAAATGAGAAATTGTTGGTCAACTTTTAACCCTTATAACTCCCTAACAAAAAAAAATTTTGGTTCCAAAATTATGCTGATGTAAAGTAGACATGTGGGAAATGTTACTTATTAAGTATTTTGTGTGACATATCTCTGTGATTTAAGGGCATAAAAATTCAAATTTGGAAAATTGCAAAATTATCAAAATTTTCACCAAATTTCCATTTTTGTCACAAATAAACACAAGTCTTATCGAAGAAATTTTACCACTATCATGAAGTACAATATGTCACGAGAAAACAGTGTCAGAATCTTCAGGATCCGTTGAAGCGTTCCAGAGTTATAACCTCATAAAGGGACAGTGGTTAGAATTGTAAAAATTGTCCCGGTCATTAACGTGTAAACCACCCTTGGGGCTTGAGGGGTTAATGTATACTCTGCAACCCATCTTGACTGAAAAAAACAGAAATGTAGTAATTTTTGAAAATTTAATAAAAAAGAAAAACTGAAATATCACATGGTCATAAGTATGCCGATTCTTTGCTCAGACACTCATATTTTAGTCACATGCTGTCCATTTCCTTGTGATCCTTCTTGAGATGGTTCTACTCCTTCATTGGAGTCCAGCTGTGTTTAATTAAACTGATAGGACTTGATTTGGAAAAGAACACACCTATCTATATAAGACCTTACAGCTCACAGTGCATGTCAGTCCAAATGAGAATCATGAGGTCAAAAGATCTGGCCAAGGAGCTCAGAGACAGAATTGTGGCAAGGCACAGATCTGGCCAAGGTTACAACAGAATTTCTGCAGTGCTCAAGGTTCGTAAGAGCACAGTGGCCTCCATAATCCTTAAATGGAAGAAGTTTGGGACCACCAGAAGTCTTCCTAGACCTAGCCGTCCAGTCAAACTGAGCAATCGTGGGAGAAGAGCCTTGGTGAGAGAAGTGCAGAATAACCCCAAGATCACTGTGGCTGAGCTCCAGTGATGCAGTAGGGAAATGGGAGAAAGTTCCACAAAGTCAACTATCACTGCAGTTCTTCACCAGTCGGACCTTTATGGCAGAGTGGCCCAACAAAAGCCTCTCCTCAGTGCAAGACTTATGAAAGTCCGCATAGAGTTTGCTAAAAAGCACATGAAGGACTCCCAGACTATGGGAAATACGATTCTCTGGTCTGAAGAGATGAAGATAGATCTTTTTGGTGATAATTCTAAGCGGTACGTGTGGAGAAAACCAGGCACTGCTCATCACCTGCCCAATACAATCCCAACAGTGAAACATGGTGGTGGCAGCATCATGCTATGGGGATGTTTTTCAGCTGCAGGGACAGAGACGACTGGTTGTCATTAAAGGAAACATGAATGCAGCCAAGTACAGAGATATTCTGGATGAAAACCTCTTCGAGAGTGCTCTGGAACTCAGACTTGGCCAAAGTTTCACCTTCCAACAAGACAATGACCCTAAGCACAGAGCTAAAATAACAAAGGAGTGACTTCAGAACAACTCTGTGACCAAGCTTGACTGGTCCAGCCAGAGCCCTGACCTAAACCCAATTTAGCATCTCTGGAGAGACCTGAAAATGTCTGTCCACCAACGTTCACCATCTAACCTGATGGAACTGGAGAGGATCTGCAAGTTAGAATGGCAATGGATCCCCAAATCCAGGTGTGAAAAACTTGTTGCATCATTCCCAAGAAGTCTCATGGCTGTACTAGCTCAAAAGGGTGCTTCTACTCAATACTGAGCAAGGGTCTGAATACTTATGACCATGTAACATTTCAGTTTTTCTTTTTTAATAAATTTGCAAAAATTACTACATTTCTGTTTTTTTCAGTCAAGATGAGAAAACAATGAACTTTTTTGAATTTACCAAATGACTGCAATGAAACAAAGAGTGAAAATGGAACGGGGTATGAATAGTTTCCATACCCTCTGTATATATGTAATCTATGTGTATACATCTATTCTGTCCTTTCTATTCTCACCTGTTACGCTGTGATTTCACTGAATGCCGCACATGAACAACCGGCTTTTATTCTATCTTTTGCTAAATGTTACTGACTTTTACCGATTTTAAGAAAAATGCTCATGTTACCGATCACGAATCCGAATGTACCATATTCGTGCCGAATTTATGTTTGGTGATCGTTATCCAAACATTCACTCATCTCTAGTTATAACCACATAAAGTGACACTGGTCAGAATTGTAAAAATTGGCTTGGTCATTAAGGTCAAAATTGGCTTGGTTACTAAGGGGTTAAAATTACCTCTCATCACCAGCAGTGACAGACCATTCCCATGTAGCAATAAAAAATGCAAAACTTGTACCCACATGTTACAAATACAGTCTGCTTTCCAAACACAAATCAGATAAGGAGTTATCATGTACAACCTCCAATGTGGTGTGCGTGATACAATGTACAAGGTGCCATGGAGGACGACAGAGAGAGAAGAATTTGGGAGTACAAACTCTTAAGTATGTTCAATTCTTTGACAATAAGACACAATTTAACATCTGGATTTATGACTCCCTACATGGACACAACTCACACCTCCACCAGAAGGACTCTAGATAACTAAGTGAACATTCCCACTCCCTCTCTATTTGTAACAAAACCCCTAATTTGATTTCCTTGGTTCATCTTTAGGAGGCATCACACCTCCCACCTCATGAACAAATGTCCTGTTGTAATATCTCTTAAGGCCCCGTCTCACACAGCGACGCTGCAGCGATACAGACAACGATGCTGATCGCTGCAGCGTCGCTGTGTGGTCGCTGGGGAGCTGTCACACAGACAGCTCTCTCCAGCGACCAACGATCAGGGGAACGACTTCGGCATCGTTGAAACTGTCTTCAACGATGCCGAAGTCCCCCTGCAGCACCCGGGTAACCAGGGTAAACATCGGGTTACTAAGCGCAGGGCCGCGCTTAGTAACCCGATGTTTACCCTGGTTACCAGCGTAAATGTAAAAAAAAAAAAAACAGTACATACTCACCATCTGTTGCCCGTCAGGTCCCTTGCCGTCTGCTTCCTGCTCTGACTGAGCCGCCGTACAGTGAGAGCAGAGCGCAGCGGTGACGTCACTGCTGTGCTCTCACTTTACGGCAGCTCAGTCAGAGCAGGAAGCAGACGCCAAGGGACCTGACGGGCAACAGATGGTGAGTATGTACTGTTTGTTTTTTTTTACATTTACGCTGGTAACCAGGGTAAACATCGGGTTACTAAGCGCGGCCCTGCGCTTAGTAACCCGATGTTTACCCTGGTTACCAGTGAAGACATCGCTGGATCGGTGTCACACACACCGATTCAGCGATGTCAGCGGGACCTCAACGACCAAAAAAAGGTCCAGGCCATTCTGACACGACCAGCGATCTCGCAGCAGGGGCCTGATCGCTGGTACGTGTCACACATAGCGAGATCGCTACTGAGGTCGCTGTTGCGTCACAAAACTTGTGACTCAGCAGCGATCTCGCTAGCGATCTCGCTATGTGAGACGGGGCCTTTAAATGTTGTGCTAGTCTTATTAATTCATTTGCAATTCAGCCTGAAGAAGGAGCCCCTATGCTCCGAAAGCTTGCAAATATTTTTTTCTAGTTAGCCAATAAGCTATACTTTTGTCATTTTTGGGCATAAAAGTATTTACATTGATTTTTCTGGCTAACACGATACCACAATACAATTTTTACTGTACCTCATCCTATTATGATTCAAACCCGAATACTCTTATGTCCAGGTAGTAGCTCTTTTCACTTCTCATTCATAATTCAGCCTTGCAAGAATATTGCGCTTTATGCCTTAAACCGGGTGTACACATTACAAGGCAGATGTCGAGGGTAATAAGGATTGGGCATTTGGAAGGGAACTACTTGAGCCTTTTATTCTCAAAAGCATAAAGTGCCATATGCCAAAGGTTTCGGGAAGCAGCCACTCCCCTCTTCCTATTGGGAGGAAATCTACCTTGACCCCACTAATCACAGTTTAATTACTACAGGTCATAGCTTTCATGGCTTGTTTCTGACGTCTGCTTGTTTCTATTACGATCAACAGTAACTGGACTCTGGACACTTGAGCTACCATTATTAAATGGGTCTCTTAGGACTAACAACATGATAATGTCCAAAAAACAGAAGAGGCAGTACTCACCATTCCTGGTACAATCCTTTATTAAATGATGTGAACACATGGCGGCGGGAGCTATGAGTGTAGACAAGATTGGACTATGTCTGTTTAGCACTGTGTGCACTTTCGCAAATCCAAAGGTGAGGAGGAAGTGATAGGCATCCTACTGAAATTGTGAATCAACACTCCTGATAGCCTTAGTGCATTTCCAAAAGGTGCCACCCCTTCACCTGTCTGGATAAATAAACAGCAATGTGAACTACAACAGATTAAATGAAAATCTTACAATCAGACTACCGTATATTATAAAAAAAACTGTCATATCAAATTCATGTAGCTTCAGAAAAACTATCTGACCACTCTTTGTACGCTTTCATGAGTGTTTTAAATAAGTTTCCACATGCAAAGGTTCAAGCAGATTAATTAAGCACATGCAAGGCGTATATGCAGGCAACCCTAAAGAGATGCGCTTTGCACAATTGGAAAGGGTTAAATTACCCAAACACTTTTGACAGAGAAAAGCCAGGTGGATTATACGTTCACGGGCACAAGGCCCTACTTGTTTTAATGATAAATTTGATAGTACACTTTTTTTTATAACATAGTCTGATTGTATGGTTTTAACTTCATCTGTTGTAGTTCACTTTGCTGTTTATTTATACGGACAGGTGAGCGCCTGGAATTGTGGAGCGCGGTGGACTAGGACCATGGGGTATTCGGTACCGGGTCCAGTGGTACTTAAAGGGGTGGTCACAGTGGCAGTGACTCGGTCCGTGGCCCTGGGTGTCCAGTTAAAGGGGATGTGGATCAAAGTAGAAATAAAGTCTTTAACGGATGATTCGTGACACCACCTGTGGTGTTTGGCCGGGATGGCCAACGCTGCTTAAGGGGACCACTGGGGTTGATGTTAATGTAGCTTGGATGGTCCTGCTCTCCACAGGTAGAGCGGGGCCCCAGGGCTACCTGATACAGTTGGTAAGGTATGGTAAACGATGGGGTGCAGGACTGAGGGCGCAGGTAATGATTGAGGAACACAACGGTAGCAGTTTCCTTTACCTTTTACTGGTGAAATACAGGTACAGTCCAGGGTACAGGTAGCCGGTGGTGTTGGGGTCTGGGCAGCCTGGAAACAGCTTGGGATCCACTTAGCAAGGTGGGTTCGGAGGCCTTCCTTCTGCGCTTTGTACTCTGACCCTTGCTGCCTGAAGCTCTGCATAAGTCCTCTCAGTGTCTGTACTCCCAACCCGTATGGCTGACAGCCTGAGCCTGTCATGGGCACTGCTTTCTCACTGGCAGCCCCAGGCTCCTGACCTGCTGTGTTGCCTCCGGATGTCAGTTGGGGTCACGAGACTTGGAATCTCCTGCCCTCCGGATTAGGTGGCTGGGTATGCAATCCTCTCACAACCACGGACTCCGGTGTCCGATCTCATTGTGCTTTATCTTGGGGTGAGCCCACTCGTAGCTCCAGACCCCACTCTCTCTCCTCACGTCCTTTCTTTCCCTTCAGTGTCTCACACCCAACTCTCTAATCCTGCCTCCAGAACTTATAGGGAAGCTACCCTGAAACCAGGTTTAGAGCTCCCCCTTCTGGTCTGGAGAAAGGAAGGTGTTGTATGTTTGTATTACCTGCCAAGTGGATCCCTTCTTACCTCCAGGCATGACAATCATCCCCCAATGAGGAAGGCAATGCCATTGTGGCAACCGGACTCCTGGGGTGCCACAATTGCACTGACACAACCAAGAGGGTTGACCCATTATTTAAGTCGGATCCCCGTCACTTCCTCCTCTACTTTGGAAGCACATGTAGCACTAAACGGCCATAGTCCGATCTTGTCCACACTCACATCTCTCACCACCATGTGTTCACATCATTGAATAAAGGATTGTACCAGGAATGGCGAGTGCTGCCTTTATTGTTTTTTGGACATTGTGGTTACCGTTTTGCGACAAGCACCCGGGTTTCCTCACCTACCGGATTCTCATCATGCTGTTTTGTTAGGCAGTCACACAGTAGCGTTCTGGTATCAGTGCCGGGACTTTCCCTGCCTTGTTTCACTAACATATTGATAACCTATACATAAAATATCGGTGAGATCGGTGGATTGTTCGACATTTGGCAGTTGAATGAGAAATCAACTGCAGTATGTGTTGAGCAGGTATTAGCTGATTGGTGGGGTCCTAGTGTCATACTCCCACTAATCTGATAATGATGGCCTATCCTGTCAATAGGTAATCATTATATCAGTCCAAGACAAATGGTTAAGAATACAAAATTATTAACCCCTTTCTGACATTAGACGTACTATCCCGGTGGTATGGACTCGTATGACCACCGACGGGATAATACGTCTAATGCGATCAGCCGCGCTCAAGGGGGGAGCGCGGCCGATCGCGGCCGTGTGTCAGCTGACTATAGCAGCTGACATCCGGCACTATGTGCCAGGAGCAGTCACGGACCGCTCCTGGCACATTAACCCCTGACACACTGTGATCAAAGATGATGGCAGCATTTCAGCGGCATAGGGAAGCATCGCGCAGGGAGGGGGCTGTGATCGCGTTGCTCCGAGGGTCTCCTACCTCCTCCTCCCTGCAGGTCCGGATCCAAAATGGCCGTGGGGGGCCTTCCGGGTCAGAGCAGGCGCCGGGAAGCCTCCCTGCAGTGCCTGTGTGATCGCTGATCAGATCAGCGATCTGTCACGTTACTGTAATGTCCCCCCATGGGGCAATGTAAAAAAGTAAAACAAATAATATTTACACGTGTTAAAAAAAAAAAAAAAAAAAATATATATATATATATATATTGTTCCATTTTATTTACATTTCTTTATGTAAATAAAAAAAACAATAAAAGTACACATATTTAGCATCGCCGCGTCCGCAACGACCCAACCTATAAAACTGTCCCACTAGTTAACCCCTTCAGTGAACACCGTATAGAAAAAAAAAACGAGGCAAAAAACGACGCTTTATTATCATACCGCCAAACAAAAAGTGGAATAACACGCGATCAAAAAGACGGATATAAATAAACATGGTACCACTGAAAACGTCATCTTGTCCCGCAAAAAACTAGCTGCCATACAGCATCATCAACAGAAAAATAAAAAAGTTATAGTCCTCAGAATAAAGCGATGCAAAAATAATTATTCTTTATATAAAATAGTTTTTATCGTATAAAAGCGCCAAAACATAAAAAAGTATACAAATGAGGTATCGCTGTAATCATTCTGACCCGAAGAATAAAACTGCTTTATCAATTTTACCAAACATAGAACGGTATAAGCGCCCCCCCCAAAAGAAATTCATGAATAGCTGGTTTTTGTTCATTCTACCTCACAAAAATTGGAATAAAAAGTGATCAAAAAATGTCACATGCCCGAAAATGGTACCCATAAAAACGTCAACTCGTTCCACAAAAAACAAGATCTCCCATGACTCTGTGGACCAAAATATGGAAAAATTATAGCTCTCAAAATGTGGAGATGCAAAAGCTATTTTTTGCAATAAAAAGCGTCTTTTAGTGTGTGACGGCTGCCAATCATAAAAATCCGCTAAAAATCCACTATAAAAGTAAATCAAACCCCCCTTCATTGCCCCCTTAGTTAGGGAAAAATAATAAAAAAAATTAAAAAATGTATTTCCATTTTCCCACAAGTGTTAGGGTTAGGGTTGGGGCTAAAGATAGGGTTAGGGTTATGGCTAAACTTATGTTTGGGGTTAGGGTTGGGGCTAAAGTTAGGGTTAGGGTTGGGGCTAAAGTTAGGGTTAGGGTTGGGGCTAAAGTTAGGGTTAGGGTTGGGACTAAAGTTAGAGTTTGGATTACATTTACGGTTGGGATTAGGGTTGGGATTAGGGATAGGGGTGTGGTTAGGGTTATGGTTGGGATTAGGGTTAAGGGTGTGTTTGGGTTAGGGTTTCAGTTAGAATTGGGGGGTTTCCACTGTTTAGGCACATCAGGGGCTCTCCAAACGTGACATGGCGTCCCATCTCAATTCCAGTCAATTTTGCACTGAAAAGTCAAATGGCGCTCCTTCCCTTCCGAGCTCTGCCATGCGCTCAAACAGTGGCTTACCGCCACATATGGGGTATCAGCGTACTCAGGACAACTGGCACAACAACTTTGGGGGTCCAATTTTTTCTGTCACCCTTGGTAAAATAAAGCAAATTGGAGCTGAAGAAAATTTTTTGTTTAAAAAAGTTAAATGTTCATTTTTTTTAAACACTCCAAAAATTCCGATGAAACAACTAAAGGGTTAATAAACTTCTTGAATGTGGTTTTGAGCACCTTGAGATGTGCACACTTCGGTATTTTCTATCATATAGACCCATCAAAGTGACTTCAAATGTGATGTGGTCCCTAAAAAAGAATGGTGTTGTAAAAATGAGAAATTGCTGGTCAACTTTTAACCCTTATAACCCCCTAACAAAAAAAAATGTCGGTTCCAAAATTGTGCTGATGTAAAGTAGACATGTGGGAAATGTTACTTATTAAGTGAAATCAAACGAAGAAAAATGGAAAGTGCACTCACCGGTCTTTTTAGCAAAAGTCCTTTATTTGAACATGTGCGGGCACACTGAGGGAGAACGTGGAATGAAGACGACGGCCATTTCGCTCTGCCGAGCTTCTACGGGTCTCAATCATTGAGACCCGTAGAAGCTCGGCAGAGCGAAACGGCCGTCGTCTTCATTCCACGTTCTCCCTCAGTGTGCCCGCACATGTTCAAATAAAGGACTTTTGCTAAAAAGACCGGTGAGTGCACTTTCTATTTTTCTTCGTTTGATTTCATCTGATTTTCACTTTTTTAAGTGCACCCAGTGTCTGTTAGGCGTAATTGGCACAGCAGCGGCATTTAGTCATGTTTTTGCGGGGGCGGATCTTAAGGTAGGCATATCGGTGCCGTGTTCATCTTCTATATTTTTACGTTACTTATTAAGTATTTGGTGTGACATATCTGTGATTTAAGGGCATAAAAATTCAAAGTTGGAAAATTGCAAAATTTTCACCAAATTTCCACCAAATTTCTGTTTTTTTCCACAAATAAATGCAGGTAATATCAAATAAATTTTACCACTATCATGAAGTACAATATGTCGTGAGAAAACATCGTCAGAATCATCAGGATCTGTTGAAGCGTTCCAGAGTTATAACCTCATAAAGGGACAGTGGTCAGAATTGTAAAAATTGGCCCGGTCATTAATGTGCAAACCACCCTTGGGGGTAAAGGGGTTTAAGAGAACCTATCAGCATGATTTTGTAATGTATAGTAATTATATGACTGTAATAGTGCTGTACTACTGATTACATTTGTCAACATGATTTTGTAATATATAGTTAAAAAATATGGTTGTAATGGCACTATAAGACTGATTACATAGAATTATAGAATGTTAGAGTTTGAAGGAACCTCCAGGATCATCGTGTCCAGTCCCCTGCTCAATGCAGGATTTACTAAACCATCTCAGAGAGATGTTTTTCCAGCCTCTGTTTGAAGACTTCCTTTGAAGGAGAACTCAGCACCTCTCGTGGCAGCCTGTTCCGTTCATTGATCACCTTCAAAGTGCAAAGTGGAGATCTAGTTTGGCTGAGTGAGAGGCGTCTGACCGGGATCCAAGAAGTATCGTTTCTCCTTTTCTCCTTGCTGAGAGTGACATGTTAAGCATGTCGAGATGAGGAGACTTAAAGCCTCAATGCTCCGCTGGGAAATATGCAAATTGTCTCTTCAGAGAGGAAGAGGACTAGAACTCTAGTGCCACCTATTGGAAGTAGCAATCCTAACAGTCAATGTCGACCATTTAACGAGCCTTGTCACATGACTTAAGATAAAAGCCAAACCAGCATCTCGATTTGCAGACAGTGTTTCGGAGTACTGCCCCTCATCAATGCAAAGTGGAGATCTAGTTTGACCGAGTGAGAGGCATCTGACCGGGATCCAAGAAGTATCGTTTCTCCTTGCGGAGAGTGTCATGTTAAGCATGTCGAGATGAGGAGACTTAAAGCTGCAATGCTCCTCTGGGAAATATGCAAATTGTCTCTTAGGATTGCACCAACAGTTGTCTCCTTCTCACCAAGCATCTTACTTATGGATTTGTAGCCCATTCCAGCTTTGTGCAGGTCTATGATCTTGTCCATGACATCCTTATAAAGCTTTTTGGTCTTGCCCATGTTGCAGAGGTTAGAGTCTGCCTGATTAATTGAGTCTATGGACAGGAGTCTTTTATAAAGGTGACTATGTAAGACAGCTGTCTTTAATGCAGATTAGGTGCGCCTAACTGGTCTGTAGGAGCCAGAACTAATAATGGTTGGTAGGGGATCAAATACTTATTTGTCACTGCAAAATGCAAATAAATGTATATAATTTACACAATGTGATTTTCTGGATTTAATTTTTGATATTCTATCTCTCAATGTTAAAATTAACCTACCCTTAAAATTATAGACTGTTCTTTTTGTCAGTGGGCAAACTTACTAAAAAAGCAAGGGATCAAATACTTATTTCCCCCACTGTAAAGTAACTTGTACTCGGTAGAGCCCACCTTTCCAACATTACCTCCTGCCCCACATTTACTTTCCTGTAGCGATCTAATGATTGCTGCAGCCAATTACTGTTTTCTGAGATCTAGTTATGTACAACTTATCTTCACTGCTGAATCCCTTGATTGGCTTCTGCAGTCACACGGGTGAGCATGTAATTGATGCCGTAAAAAATATCATGCATTTTTTTCTGTTTTTGCCATCTTGGATAAGTTTGTTAATAAATATGGCAGATTTACTGCAGTAAAATATTCCTGCCTGTAATACCGTATATACTCGAGTATAAGCCGAGATTTTCAGCCCAAATGTTTGGGCTGAAAGTGCCCCTCTCGGCTTATACTCGAGTCACGGTCGGCGGGTGAGGGGGAGAGAGGTCTGTCATATACTCACCTGCTTTCGGGGCTCCTGGAGCTCCCCCTGCCTGTCCCATGGTCTTCGGGTGCCGCAGCTCTTCCCCTGTTCAGCGGTCATGTGGGGCCGTTCATTAAAGTTATGAATATGGACTCCACTCCCATAGGGGTGGAGCCACATATTCATTTCTCTAATGAGCGGTAACGGTGACCGCTGACAGAGGAAGAGGCTGCGGCACCCGGAGACCATCTGTCCGGGATAAGGAGCTAGGGACGCCGGGAGCAGGTGAGTATTACATATTTACCTGTCCACGTTCCACACGCCAGGCGCCGCTCAGTCTTCCCATCCTCTTGCTCTGACTGTTCAGGTCAGAGGGCGCGATGACGTACTAATCTGCGCGCCGCCCTCTGCCTGAACAGTCAGTGCGGAGAGACGCCGAGACAGGAGGCTGAGGAGCTGCGGGCAGCAAGAGAGGTGAGTATGTCATTTTTTTTTATTGCAGCAGCAGCATTCTATATGGCACAGCTTTATATCGAGCATCTATGGGGCAATAATGAACGGTGCAGAGCATTCTATATGGCACAGTTTTGTATGGAGCATCTATGGGGCCATAATGAACGGTGCAGAGCATTCTATATGGCACAGCTTTATATGGAGCATCTATGGGGCCATAATGAACGGTGCAGAGCATTCTATATGGCACAGCTATATATGGATCATCTATGGGGCAATAATCAACAGTATGGAGCATTATATATGGCACAGCTTTATATGGAGCATCTTATGGGGCAATAATGAACAGTATGGAGCATTATATGTGGCACAGTTTTATGTGGAGCATCTATGGGGCCATAATGGAATGTATGGAGCATTCTATATGGCACAGTTTTATATGGAGCATCTATGGGGCCATAATGAAATGTATGGAGCATTATATGTGGCACAGCTTTATATGGAGCATCTTATGGGGCAATAATGAACGGTATGGAGCATCTATTTTTATTTTTGAAATTCAACGGTAGCTGCTGCTTATACTCGAGTCAATAAGTTTTCCCAGTTTTTTGTGGCAAAATTAGGTGGGTCGGCTTATACTCGGGTCGGCTTATACTCGAGTATATATGGTATTTGTCTTCTATAGAGTATGGGGTGGGGAGCACATGTAAAATTGTTATTTACTTTTTTGCATATGTTTGTATGTCTAACTGATTTGCATGTTCTTTTTGCTTTTTGGCTTATTTACCCAAGTTTGAATGCTGTGGAGTTAATAGCTACAAAGACTGGTCTAGAAACATTTACTTTTACTGCAGAGATGCTAATCCAAGTTTGGAGAGATGTGGTGTGCCATATTCCTGCTGCATCAAGGAAAAGGGCCAGGTAATTTCTGAAGGAGATTTGTTGTCACAACTCTGTTGTCAGGTGCCCCGGGACCAGGGACTCCATCCTTGTCCCTAATACTAGGGGCGCCCTAGCTCACCCTGTTCCCGGGATTACTTTTGATGGTGAAGATCCCGGGGCCACGTACCTTGCCTTACCTCCTGAATCTGCCCTCAGTCTTCACGCTTCACCACCCAGGGAAGAGGGGAGTAGTAGTGCACCGTAATACACCAACCAGACTAACAAGGTAATATGAACAGGGTTAATGAAGAATACCAAACATAGAAATATGCACACACATATAACAGAGGGATGCATTAGAGGAGTGGAAGATGGGGTTAAACCAAAGTAGGAGAAGAAAGGAAATTATTACACACTTAAAACCTAGCAACAATAACCTCAAACCATGCAGCAAAAGCTCTCTGACAATGAGTGCTAGCCAGAACCCTGTTTATATAGAAAATGGGAGTGGCTAGCAGTCCACAGCTGAGAGCCTTAGCTCCAGGAGCTCTCAACAGAGCAGATTAACCCCTGCATTGCCCAGGAAAAATCAGACACTGCGGTCTTCTGGCTCCTCTCTCTGTTGCGATATACTTGTGACACGTGTTTAATAATTGGGGATATAGGAGAGAAATTCAAAAAAGGAAAGAAAAAAATTAACATGGTTGTAAAATGCATTCTTTTTAGGGTTGTTACACACACAAATTTTCTTTTTAGTGAAATAGCAGTTTTTTGGGAGTTTTTTAGGTTTATTTTTTTTAAAGATCTGGATTAACTTCTTAACGACCGCCGATATGCCTTTTAACAGTGGCAGTTAAGGGGTCTTATTCCTCAGTGCGGCTTTTTAACGTAGCTGAGAAATAAGTGTATAGCATTCCCCAGCGTTGGAAAATCTAGGGGATCTTGCCTACTGGGGGTATCTGAGACCTTGGAGAATATAACTACTATTGGTTTTTGCTGTCCCCGGTCTTGTGATCACCCTTATTCACCGAATAACTGCAATCGCAAAAAAAAATCAAAAAAAAAAAAATCTGATTTTCAATTCATTTCTCTCTCCTGATATGATGTAGCACATCAGAGGAGAGAGAAATGGGGTCCCCAGAGCCCCCCGCTGGCACCTCCACCATCCCTGGACCTTGCTGCTCCGTCCCCTGGCCCTCCTTGTCATCTTCCTGGAAGAAAATGGTGTGCGCATGCGCAGTGCGCTCGCTGAGATCTGCCGGCCAGTACCCGGCAACAATAGTAGATTTTTCCAATTGGTTAATTTTGATCACTGTGATAGACCCTATCACAGTGATCAAAATAAAAAAGAAAATCAAACCCCCCATTGTCACCTCCTTAGATAGGTAAAAATAATCAAATACATTTTTTTTTAAATGTTTTCCATTCTTTGCTGTTAGAGTTGGGGCTAGGGTTGTGTTGGGGTTAGGGTTGTGTTACGGTTGTGTTGGAGTTAGGGTTGTGGGGTTGGGGATAGGGTGGTATGGGGGTTGTGGTTAGGATTGTGTTGGGATTATGGTTGTGGTTAGGGTTGGGAGTAGGAATAGGGGGGTTTGAACTGTTTAGGCACATCAGGGTGACTCCAAATGCAACATGGTGTCTGCCATCAATTCCAGCCAATTTGCATTCAAAAAGTCAAACGGTACACCCTCCCTTCTGAACCCTGCCATGCGCTTAAACAGTGGCTTTCCCCCATGTATGGGGTATGGGCATACTCAGGAGAAATTGCACAACAAATTTTGTGGTCCATTTTCTCCTGGTATCCTTGTTTAAATAAAATAGTTTGGGTCTAAAGTAATTTTTTTTGTGAAAAAAGTTAAATGTTAATTTCTTTTCCACTTTGCTTTAGTTCTCGTGAGGCACCTTCAGGGGTTAATAAACTTCTTGAATGTGGTTTTGTGCACCTTGATGGGTGCAGATTTTAGAATGGTGTCACTTTTGGGTATTTTCTGTCATACTGACCCTTCAAATGTGAGGTGGTCCCTAAAAAATGGTTTTGTCAATTTTTTTGGAAAAAGGAGAAATCGGTGGTCAAATTTTAACCTTTATAACGTCCTAACAAAATATTAATGTTTCCAAAATTGTGCTAATGTAAAGTAGACATGCGGGAAATGTTATTTATTAAATATTTTTTGTGACATACAGTACAGACCAAAAGTTTGGACACACCTTCTCATTTAAAGATTTTTCTGTATTTTCATGACTATGAAAATTGTACATTCACACTGAAGGCATCAAAACTATGAATTAACACATGTGGAATTATATACTTAACAAAATGTGTGAAACAACTGAAATTATGTTTTATTTTCTAGGTTCTTCAAAGTAGCCACCTTTTGCTTTGATGACTGCTTTGCACACTCTTGGCATTCTCTTGATGAGCTTCAGGAGGTAGTCACCGGGAATGGTCTTCCAACCATCTTGAAGGAGTTCCCAGAGATGCTTAGCACTTGTTGGCCCTTTTGCCTTCACTCTGCTGTCCAGCTCACCCCAAACCCTCTCGATTGGGTTCAGGTCTGGTGACTGTGGAGGCCAGGTCATATGGCATAGCACCCCATCACTCTCCTTCTTGGTCAAATAGCCCTTACACAGCCTGTGGGTGTGTTTGGGGACATTGTCCTGTTGAAAAATAAATGATGGTCCAACTAAACGCAAACCGGATGGAATAATATGCCACTGCAAGATGCCGTGGTAGCCATGCTGGTTTAGTATGCCTTGAATTTTGAATAAATCCCCAACAGTGTCACCAGCAAAGCACCCCCACACCATCACACTTCCTCCTCCATGCTTCACGGTGGGAACCAGGCATGTAGAGTCCATCCGTTCACCTTTTCTGTGTCCCACAAAGACACGGTGGTTGGAACTAAAGATCTCAAATTTGGACTCATCAGACCAGAGCACAGATTTCCACTGGTCTAATGTCCATTCCTTGTGTTCTTTAGCCCAAACAAGTCTCTTCTGCTTGTTGCCTGTCCTTAGCAGTGGTTTCCTAGCAGCTATTTTACCATGAAGGCCTGCTGCAAAGTCTCCTTTTAATAGTTGTTGTAGAGATGTATCTGCTGCTAGAACTCTGTGTGGCATTGACCTGGTCTCAGATAAACTTATCTTCAGAAGCAGAGGTGACTCTTGGTCTTCCTTTCCCGGGGCGGTCCTCATGTGAGCCAGATTCTTTGTAGCGCTTGATGGTTTTTGCCACTGCACTTGGGGACACTTTCAAAGTTTTCCCAATTTTTCGGACTGACTGACCTTCATTTCTTAAAGTAATGATGGCCACTCGTTTTTCTTTACTTAGCTGCTTTTTTCTTGCCATAATGCAAATTCTAACAGTCTGTTCAGTAGGACTATCAGCTATGTATCCACCAGACTTCTGCACAACACAACTTATGGTCCCAACCCCATTTATAAGGCAAGAAATCCCACTTATTAAACCTGACAGAGCACACCTGTGAAGTGAAAACCATTCCCGGTGACTACCTCTTGAAGCTCATCAAGAGAATGCCAAGAGTGTGCAAAGCAGTCATCAAAGCAAAAGGTGGCTACTTTGAAGAACCTAGAATATAAGAAATAATTTCAGTTGTTTCACACTTTGTTAAGTATATAATTCCACATGTGTTAATTCATAGTTTTGATGCCTTTACTGTGAATGTACAATTTTCTTAGTCATGAAAATACAGAAAAATCTTCAAATGAAAAAATGTGTCCAAACTTTTGGTCTGTTCTGTATCTCTGTGATTTAAGAGCACAAAATTTAAAAGTTTGAAAATTGCTAAATTTTCAAAATGTTTGCCAAATTTCCATTTTTTTAATAAATTAATGCAAGTCATATTAAAGAAATTTTACCACGAACATGAAGTACAATATGTCACAAAAAAAGTTCTCAAAATCAGTGGAATCCATTGAAGCGTTCCAGAGCTATAACCTCATAAAATGACAGTGGTGAGAATTGTAAAATTTGGCTTGGTCATTAAAGTCAAAATTGGCTTGGTCATAAAGAGGTTACAAAGAAATGAGATATAAAAAGGAAAGGCTTAGGGTATGTTTACACTGGGCGTTTTTGCTGCATTTTTTCTCTGCAGCAAAGCCTGGTTTCTTGGCAGGAACGAAGCTGGGGCAAAAATACATGTTTTGTTGTGTTTTTGTTGCGGTTTTGAGCGTATTTTCATGTGATTTTGGGCTACCTTATGTTTCTGTGAGCATGCTAATAATGTTGAGTACCCCCAGAGGAAAAAAACATACCTTGTCTAGATCCTTTGAAAAGCCAGCAATTCATGTGCCGCGTACAGTAAAATTACAGCGTGACAGGTTAGAACAGAATAGATATAATAGATATTGTAGCGTGGCTAAAGGTTGTCTAGTCGACGGGAGATATGTGTCACATAGGTGGCTTGCCGCTGTGATGCAACCATGCCTAACTATATGTGTTTCAGGACCTGTGGTGATGTCATAACCACATGTCTAATCATGTGATGGGTTCTGGGTGTGGTTAGACCTATAAAAGAAAGGCTAATACTTAACACAGAGGATATGTGTGTGGAGGTGTTAGCCTCCAGAGTGTGTTAAGGCTCCAGGACTGAGCCTGAAGGACTGGACATCTGTTTTTCCTTTTCCTGAGCTAAAGGCTATTTGTTTTCTGTTGTTTCTATGTGGTTTATGGTGCAATAAACCCTTTGAACCTTTAATGGAACATGCCTTCTGAATGTCAGCCGTCGCACCTGAGCGAGTGAAAGCTCACAATTGGTGGTAGATGTGCAGGCAGCGTTCCCAGCGGAGATGTAAGTCTATTATTGAATGTCCTGGGTCAAGTCTGTTGTAAGCCAGCAAGCATTGCCGGGGAAAATGGAGGACCTGCTGAAACACTTGGTCCAGTTGCAGTCACAGCAGCAAGAGACCAACAGGCTGTTGATGCAGCAGATACAACAGAGCCAGCAGGAGCAAAGGCAGAGCCAGCAGGAGCAACGGCAGCAGATGCAGCTTCTGGCAACCACCATCCAGGGCAAGACGAGCGCCCCAACCCCAGGTCTGGCTGATGACACCCACGTCCGAAAAACGGTAAGACGCGCATTGCAGAAAATGACTCCCGGGGATGATGTTGAGGCCTTCCTGACGGTGATTGAGAGGGTCGCTGAGAGGGAAAAACTTCCGCCAGAGCAGTGGACAGAGGTATTGGTGCCTTACCTAACTGAGGAACCTCAGAAGGTGTACTATGATTTGACCTTGCAGGATGCCAAGGAGTATCACAAATTGAAAGCCGAGATTCTCGCACGTTTGGGGGTGAAAATGACTGTTAGGGCACAGCGAATTCACTGCTGGGCCTATCACCGGGACAAACTGCCTCACTCCCAAATGTTTGACCTGTTGCACCTGGTCCAAAAATGGCTGCAGCCAGAGACCTCTATGCCTGCACAGATGGTAGAACGAGTGGTGATGGATCGGTTTGTGCATTCCCTCCCGAGGCCCATACAGACTTGGGTTGCCCAGGGTGATCCCCAGAATGCCGACGAGCTGGTCGGACTGGTCGAGAGATACCAAGGGGTGGAAGGCTCCTTTGGGAGGCAGCCCATGCCGTACTGGGGGTCCCAGAAGGGGGTGGGGCATCCAAGGTCACAAAGGGCGGGGGAGGTGGTGCCCAAGGTCCCTACAGGTGATATTATTTGCTGGAGGTGCCACGGGCCAGGACATATAGCTGCCCGTTGTTCCCAGACCACTGAGCAGATGGACTGCAGCATGGGACATCGTAGTTCATACTATGCATATCCTGCCTGCAGTGTGAACTCTCCGCCCAATGAGGGGCCTCAAGCGTGTCCCGTAAAGGTGAACGGTCAAGCAGTAACGGCCCTGTTAGACTCGGGGAGCTTAGTGACCCTGGTGAGGGCCACTTTCCATCTCCACCTGGTCTCGGGAAAGAAGGTCGGCGTGCGGTGCAGACATGGTGATGCAAAGGACTACCCTATGGCCAGGGTGGATATTGAAATGGCATGTGGCACTGAGTCCCATGAAGTCGGCGTCGTTCGGGACTTGTTGCACCCTATAATTATTGGTCGGGATTTCTGTTTGTTTTGGGATTTGTGGGGTAAGGGTTTTGAGGTCGCTAGCAAGAGTAGGGAACCAATGAACCCTAAAAAGGTATCGCCACACCCAGAGACAGACAGGTTTCCTTTTTGTGTTCTGGTTGGGGATGAGGAGGAAGTGTCCCCTGCATCTGACATTCTGGAGTTAGATGTAACCGGTGAAAATTTTGGGACTGTCCAACATAGGGACCCAACTCTGAGGGAAGCCTTTAATAATGTCACAGTTATTAATGGGGTTGTACAGGAGCCGGCGGCAGACACAAGATTTCCCCATTTTCTGATGAATGGGGAGTTGTTGTACCGAGTCACAAAAATAAGGGAGGCGATGATAGACCAGTTGGTAGTGCCAGGTCCATATAGACAAAAGGTATTGGATATGGCCCATTCACACATCTTGGGTGGACACCTAGGGGTGGAAAAAACGCAGGAACGGGTTGTGCAGAGGTTCTATTGGCCTGGGTGTCACCGGAAAATAGTGAACTATTGCAGGTCTTGCCCTAGATGTCAGCTAACTGCCCCCACTCCTCATTTCCGGAGCCCCTTTGTGCCATTGCCCATTATTGAGGTGCCATTCGAGAGAATTCCAATGGACTTGGTCGGTCCCTTAGTTAAATCAGCCCGGGGCCATCAGTATATATTAGTCATCCTGGACTATGCCACACGCTATCCTGAGGCAATTCCTTTGAGAAATTCTTCCTCGAAGAGTATAGCCCGCGAGTTCGTCCATGTGTTTTCCCGGACAGGTCTGCTGTTATGATCCTTAGTGGCTGAGGATCACGAATAGACCAGCAAGTGAATAAACTAAGGACAAGCTCTAGGGAGATGGTAACTGGACTGATCGCAAATCTGAACCTATGCAACACAACTAGAGGTAGCCGGTGAACATGCCTAAAAAATTCCTAGACGTCTCGAGCCAGCCTGAGGAACTAGCTACCCCTAAAGAGAAAGAGAGACCTCGCTTGCCTCCAGAGAAATAATCCCCAAAGATATAGAAGCCCCCAACAAATATTAACGGTGAAGTAAGAAGAAGGCACATATGTAGGGATGAAATCAGATTCAGCAAAAGAGGCCCACTAGTACTAGAAAGCAGAAAATAGAGCAGGGGTCTATGCGATCAATAAAAAACCCTTACAAAATATCCATCCTGAGATTTCAAGAACCGACGCACCAACTAATGGTGTGTGGGGAGAAACTCAGTCCACTAGAGCATCCAGCAAGCGAGGGAATCACATTTTAGCAAGCTGGACAAGACAACATGATAAACACTGCTGATCAAAAAATGAGCAAACAAAACTTAGCTTGTCCTGGATGGACTGGGAGCAAGGTAGTCAGAAGGAATCTGAGTAGCACTGATTACATCGACAGCCGGCAACAAGTGGAAGTAAAACAGAGCTAAATAGGATCCTCCCAGAGGATAACGAACCAGCTGATAGCCAGAGACCAGCAGGATAACAAACAAAGCCACCAGGGGGAGCCCAAAGCAAAAGTCACACCATACCACCAGTGACCACAAGAGAGAGCCTGAAAACAGAGTTCACAACAGTACCCCCCTTAAGGAGGGGTCACCGAACCCTCATGAAAACCCCCACGGCGATCAGGATGAGCCACATGGAAGGCACGAACCAAATCGGCCACATGAACATCAGAGGCGACAACCCAAGAATTATCCTCCTGACCATAGCCCTTCCACTTGACCAAATACTGGAGCCTCCGTCTAGAAACACGAGAATCCAAGATCTTCTCCACCACGTATTCCAATTCTCCCTCAACCAGCATCGGGGCAGGAGGCTCAACCGAAGGAAACCACAGGTACCACATACCTCCGCAACAACGAGTGATGGAACACATTATGAATAGCAAATGATGCCGGGAGGTCCAGACGGAATGACACAGGGCCAAGGACTTCCAGAATCTTATAAGGACCGATAAACCGAGGCTTGAACTTAGGAGAGGAGACCTTCATAGGAACGAAGCGAGAAGACAACCACACCAAGTCCCCAACGTGAAGTCGGGGACCCACACAGCGACGGCGGTTGGCAAAGAGCTGAGCCTTCTCTTGTGACAACTTCAAATTGTCCACCACATGATTCCAAATCTGATGCAACCTATCCACCACAACATCCACTCCAGGACAGTCAGAAGGCTCCACCTGAGCCGAGGAAAAACGAGGATGAAACCCCGAATTACAAAAAAAAGGAGAAACCAAAGTAGCAGAACTAGCCCGATTATTAAGGGCAAACTCGGCCAACGGCAAAAAAGTAACCCAGTCGTCCTGGTCAGCAGAAACAAAACATCTTAAATAAGTCTCCAAGGTCTGATTAGTTCGCTCGGTTTGGCCATTCGTCTGAGGATGGAAGGCCGACGAAAAAGACAATTCAATGCCCAACTTAGCACAAAAGGTCCGCCAAAATCTAGACACAAACTGGGATCCTCTGTCAGAAACAATGTTCTCAGGAATCCCGTGCAAACGAACCACATTTTGAAAAAACAGTGGAACCAACTCGGAGGAGGAAGGCAACTTAGGCAAGGGCACCAAATGGACCATCTTAGAAAAACGATCACACACCACCCAGATGACAGACATTCTCTGAGAGACAGGGAGATCTGCAATAAAATCCATGGAAATGTGCGTCCAAGGCCTCTTCGGGACAGGCAAAGGTAACAGCAAACCACTGGCACGAGAACAGCAAGGCTTCGTCCGAGCACAAATTCCACAAGACTGCACAAAGGAACGCACATCCCGCGACAAGGAAGGCCACCAAAAAGACCTGGCCACCAAGTCTCTGGTACCAAATATTCCAGGATGGCCAGCCAACACAGGGTCAGGTCTATCCGCCTGAAACTCTTGCAGCACACGTCGCAAATCTGGAGAGATGGCAGACAAAATCACCCCTTCTCTAAGGATACCAGCCGGCTCTGAATCTCCAGGAGAGTCAGGCACAAAACTCCTAGAAAGAGCATCAGCCTTCACATTCTTCGAACCCGGCAGGTACGAGACCACGAAATCAAAACGAGAGAAAAACAATGACCAACGAGCCTGTCTGGGATTCAGCCGCTTGGCCGACTCGAGATAAATCAAATTCTTGTGATCAGTCAAGACCACCACACGATGTTTAGCTCCCTCGAGCCAATGTCGCCACTCCTCAAATGCCCACTTCATAGCCAACAGCTCCCGATTACCGACATCATAATTCCGCTCGGCAGGCGAAAACTTTCTTGAAAAGAAAGCACATGGCTTCATCACAGAGCCATCGGGGCTTCTCTGCGACAAAACAGCCCCCGCTCCAATCTCGGAAGCATCACCCTCCACCTGGAAGGGAAGTGAGACATCTGGCTGACATAAGACCGGAGCCGAAGAAAACCGACGCTTCAGCTCCCGAAAAGCCTCCACAGCCGCAGAAGACCAATTAGTCACATCAGAACCCTTCTTGGTCAAATCTGTCAAAGGCTTAACAACGCCAGAAAAATTAGCTATGAAGCGACGGTAAAAATTAGCAAAACCCAAGAACTTCTGAAGGCTCTTAACAGATGTAGGCTGCATCCAGTCATGAATAGCCTGAACCTTGACTGGGTCCATCTCAATAGTAGAAGGAGAAAAAATGAAACCCAAAAAAGAAATCTTCTGGACTCCAAAAAGACATTTTGAGCCCTTCACAAATAAAGCATTGTCACGCAGGACCTGAAAGACCATCCTGACCTGCTTAACATGAGACTCCCAATCATCCGAAAAAAACAGAATATCATCCAGATACACAATCATAAACTTATCCAGATATTCACGGAAGATGTCATGCATAAAGGACTGAAAGACTGAAGGAGCATTAGAAAGTCCAAAAGGCATCACCAAGTACTCAAAATGGCCTTCAGGCGTATTAAATGTAGTTTTCCATTCATCACCCTGTTTTATACGCACAAAGTTATACGCACCACGAAGATCTATCTTGGTGAACCAACTAGACCCCCTAATGCGAGCAAACAAATCAGTTAACAATGGCAAAGGATACTGAAATTTGACCGTGATTTTACTCAAAAGGCGATAATCAATACAGGGTCTCAGGGAACCATCCTTTTTAGCCACAAAAAAGAATCCTGCACCAAGAGGGGATGAGGACGGGCGAATATGTCCCTTCTCTAAAGACTCCTTTATATAACTCCGCATGGCAGCATGCTCCGGCACAGATAAATTGAAAAGTCGTCCCTTAGGAAACTTACTACCAGGAATCAAATTTATAGCACAATCACAGTCCCTATGAGGAGGTAGAGAATTGAGTTTGGGCTCCTCAAATACATCCTGGTAGTCTGACAAAAACGTAGGGACTTCAGAAGGAGTGGACGAAGCAATTGACACCACAGGAGCGTCACCATGAATTCCCTGACAACCCCAACTTGACACCGACATAGCTTTCCAATCCAGGACTGGATTATGAGTCTGCAACCATAGTAGACCCAACACGACGACATCATGCAAATTATGCAGTACAAGAAAGCGAATCACCTCCTGATGAACAGGAGTCATGCACATGGTCACTTGTGTCCAGTACTGAGGTCTATTCGTAGCCAATGGTGTAGAATTAATTCCCCTTAGTGGAATAGGGGAATTTTAAAGGCTCCAAATCAAAACCACAGCGCCTGGCAAATGACCAATCCATCAGACTCAGGGCGGCACCTGAATCTACAAAAGCATTAACCGGGTAAGATGACAGGGAACAAATCAGGGTAACAGACAAAATGAACTTAGGCTGTAAAGTACCAATGGTGACAGATTTATCAACCTTTTTTTTGCGCTTAGAGCATGCTGAGATAACATGAGCTGAGTCACCACAGTAAAAGCACAACCCATTTTGCCGTCTTTAATTTGCCGTTCACTTCTGGTCAGAATTCTGTCACATTGCATAGATTCAGGTGTCTGTTCAGAAGACACCGCCAAATGGTGCACAGGTTTGCGCTCCCGCAAACGCCGATCAATTTGAATGGCCAGAGTCATTGACTCATTCATACCTGCAGGCGTAGGGAACCCCACCATGACATTCTTAATGGCTTCAGAAAGACCTTCTCTGAAATTTGCAGCCAGGGCACACTCATTCCACTGAGTAAGCACCGACCATTTCCGAAATTTCTGGCAGTACACCTCTGCTTCATCTTGCCCCTGCGAGAGGGCTAATAACGTTTTTTCAGCCTGGTTCTCAAGATTAGGTTCCTCATAGAGCAATCCAAGGGCTAGAAAAAACGCATCTACACTAAGCAATGCAGGATCCCCTGGCGCCAATGCGAAGGCCCAATCTTGAGGGTCGCCGCGCAAGAAAGAAATAATAATCTTAACTTGCTGAACGGAATCACCAGAGGAACGAGGTTTCAAAGAAAGAAACTATTTACAATTGTTCTTAAAATTCAGGAACCTAGATCTATCTCCAGAAAACAACTCCGGAATAGGTATTCTAGGCTCTGACATAGGACTGTGAACAACAAAATCCTGAATACTTTGAACCCTAGCAGCAAGATGATCCAGAATGGAAGCCAAGCTCTGGACATCCATGTCAGCAGCTGAACTCAGCGCCACACCAAGATTAAGAGGAGGAGAGAAGCTAGCCACAGCAGCTAGACACACGGCAAAAAAAAAAAAAAAAAAAATTTCTCAAGGCTTCTTTTCTCCTGCTTCTGCCATGCAATTAACACTTTGTGGGCCGGCTGTACTGTTATGATCCTTAGTGGCTGAGGATCACGAATAGACCAGCAAGTGAATAAACTAAGGACAAGCTCTAGGGAGATGGTAACTGGACTGATCGCAAATCTGAACCTATGCAACACAACTAGAGGTAGCCAGTGAACGTGCCTAAAAATTTCCTAGACGTCTCGAGCCAGCCTGAGGAACTAGCTACCCCTAAAGAGAAAGAGAGACCTCGCTTGCCTCCAGAGAAATAATCCCCAAAGATATAGAAGCCCCCAACAAATATTAACGGTGAAGTAAGAAGAAGGCACATACGTAGGGATGAAATCAGATTCAGCAAAAGAGGCCCACTAGTACTAGAAAGCAGAAAATAGAGCAGGGGTCTATGCGATCAATAAAAAACCCTTACAAAATATCCATCCTGAGATTTCAAGAACCCACGCACCAACTAATGGTGTGTGGGGAGAAACTCAGTCCACTAGAGCATCCAGCAAGCGAGGGAATCACATTTTAGCAAGCTGGACAAGACAACATGATAAACACTGCTGATCAAAAAATGAGCAAACAAAACTTAGCTTGTCCTGGATGGACTGGGAGCAAGGTAGTCAGAAGGAATCTGAGTAGCACTGATTACATCGACAGCCGGCAACAAGTGGAAGTAAAACAGAGCTAAATAGGAACCTCCCAGAGGATAACGAACCAGCTGATAGCCAGAGACCAGCAGGATAACAAACAAAGCCACCAGGGGGAGCCCAAAGCAAAAGTCACACCATACCACCAGTGACCACAAGAGGGAGCCTGAAAACAGAGTTCACAACAGTCTGCCGAAGGAGATTCTGACTGACCAGGGGACACCTTTCATGAGCAAGGTGATGAGGGAGTTATGCAAAGTCCTGAAAATCTCCCAGTTGAGGACCTCGGTGTACTATCCCCAGTCAGATGGTCTTGTTGAAAGATTTAACAAGACACTGAAGAGCATGCTGAGAAAAGCTATAGAGAAAGACGGTAGAGACTGGGACTGTCTCTTACCATATCTGATGTTTTCCATTCATGAAGTTCCACAGGCCTCCACAGGGTTCTCACCGTTTGAGCTTCTATATGGCCGACATCTGAGAGGACTCCTGGATATAGCCAAGGAAACTTGGGAAGCCGAAGTTGCGCCCCACAGAAGCGTCATTGAGCATGTGGCCCTGATGCAGCAGAGGATTGCAAAGGTGATGGCTATCATGAAGGAACACCTCCTCCAGGCACAAGAAGCTCAGGCAAGGGTCTACAACCGGTCTGCAAGAGTTAGGCAGTTCAATCCGGGAGACCGAGTTCTTGTGTTAGTTCCGACGGTGGAGAGCAAGTTCTTGGCCAAATGGCAAGGGCCATATGAGGTCGTAGAGAAGCTTGGTGAGGTAAACTATAAAATTCACCAACCAGGTAGACGGAAACCAATCCAAGTCTACCATGTCAACCTCATCAAGCCATGGCAAGATAGAGAGCCGGCAGTAACTCCATCTTTGCTAAGCAACCCAGAAGGTGAGGTTGGAGGGGTTACTATAGCGGAGACACTATCGAAGGCCCAGAAACAGCAGTGCCAGGAGATACTCCAGAAGAACAAGGACCAGTTTTCAGAGTTGCCAGGGTACACGAAGGTCATAGAGCACGAGGTCCTGACAGAGCCACATGTGCGGGTGAGCCTGAAGCGCTATCGAATTCCTGAGGCCCGTCGAGAAGTAATCTCCAAGGAAGTGGAGCGTATGTTGAAGCTTGGGGTCATTGAGGAATCCAAGAGCGGTTGGTCGAGCCCAATTGTCCTTGTCCCAAAACCTGATGGGGAGTGGAGATTTTGCAACAACTATAGGAAGTTGAATGAGGTCTCCAAGTTCGACACATATCCCATGCCCCGTGTTGATGAGCTCATCGAAAGGCTTGGGCCCGCCAGGTATATAACCACCTTGACGAAGGGGTATTGGCAGATCCCCATGGCACAGGAAGCCAAGGAGAAGACGGCGTTTCCTACACCAGATGGGTGCTTCCAGTATGTCCGGATGCCGTTTGGCCTACAGGGAGCTCCGGCGACCTTCCAGAGGGCTATGGATAGAATCCTTGCACCCCATAAGACATACGCTGCTGCGTACCTGGATGATATCCTCATCTTTAGCCCGAACTGGGAGATCATCTGAAAAAGGTCCAAGCGGTGTTTGATGCTATAAGAAAGGCGGGGTTTACAATAAACCCGAAGAAGTGTGCCTTGGGTAAAGAAGAAGCTAAGTACCTTGGATATATAGTGGGTCATGGAGAAATAAAACCCCAAATCAGTAAAGTGGAGGCAATTCAAACATGGCCAAAACCAGTTTCCAAACAGCAAGTTAAAGCCTTCCTGGGAATCGTGGGATATTACAGGAGGTTCATCCCAAACTTCGCCACAATGGCTGCGCCTCTGACTGATCTGCTAAAAGGAACAAAATCAGTAATGGTTAAATGGTCCAAAGAAACAGAGTCAGCCTTCCAAGAAATGAAAGAGGCTCTGTTTAAGCAACCCGTTCTGATGGCCCCAAACTTCAAGAAAGAGTTTATTCTTCAGACAGATGCCTCAGATGTTGTGGTAGGAGCAGTCCTTTCCCAAGAACTACGTGGGGAGGAGCATCCTGTTCTCTATCTGAGTAGGAAGCTGTCCTCGTCTGAAAAGAACTACTCAGTCGTAGAGAAGGAGTGTTTGGCCATAAAGTGGGCGGTGGACACATTACGGTACTATCTTCTGGGACGTAAATTTAGACTGATATCCGACCATGCCCCACTTAGATGAATGAGGCAAACGATGAGTAGAAATGCTAGGGTCACCCGTTGGTTCTTAGCCCTGCAGGACTTCTGTTTCCATGTGGAACATAGGGCCGGGAAGCTGCACGGTAATGCTGATGCCCTGTCAAGAATCCCTTGTCTAGTCTGGGAAAGTGCGAAGCCCCACGGCTTTAGGCAGAGGGGGAGGCATGTAGCGTGGCTAAAGGTTGTCTAGTCAACGGGAGATATGTGTCACATAGGTGGCTTGCCGCTGTGATGTAACCATGCCTAACTATATGTGTTTCAGGACCTGTGGTGATGTCATAACCACATGTCTAATCATGTGATGGGTTCTGGGTGTGGTTAGACCTATAAAAGAAAGGCTAATACTTAACACAGAGGATATGTGTGTGGAGGTGTTAGCCTCCAGAGTGTGTTAAGGCTCCAGGACTGAGCCTGAAGGGCTGGACATTTGTTTTTCCTTTTCCTGAGCTACAGGCTATTTGTTTTCTGTTGTTTCTATGTGGTTTATGGAGCAATAAACCCTTTGAACTTTTAATGGAACATGACTTCTGAATGTCAGCCGTCGCACCTGAGCGAGTGAAACCCCACAATATATATACATAGAATACACAGATATATAGATGTCAGTGACACACACATACATACACAGTATGTATATATATTACATAGATAGATAGTCAGAAAAAAAGCCGGCAATTCAGCAGCCGTGTACAGTGAAATCACAGCAGGAGCTGACAGGATAGAAGAGATTGATTACATACAGTAAATCCATATAGAATAGGTAGTTATACAGATGTCTGTGACAAATAAAGTTGGAACAGTGTGTGTGCAGCTTACTGTACATGTTTTTAATTATTAAAAGATTATTTTTCTGAGAAAAAAAATGGCTTGGACTCCTGCGTAATTTTCGTAACCACCAGTGGGAAAGCCGACAGCTGGGAGCCGATGTTTATAGCCTGGGAAGGGGGTAACACCCATGGAGCTTCCCAGCCTATTAATATCAACTCATAGCTGGATTTGGAGCGCCCCCATGTAAGGGCAATGGGGTACTCGGTACCGGGTCCTTCGGTTCGGGGGATGTCACGGTGGCCTGACCCCGTCCGTGGCCCTTTTTGAGGGACGTCCAATTAAAGGTGAAGTAGTTTGTACGGTGTTCGTGACGCCACCTGTGGTATTCGGTCAGGATGACCGACGCTGCTGAGGGGTACACTGGGGTGATGTTATAGCAGCTAGATGGTGTACCTTCCCACAGGTGAAGTATACCCCCAGGGCTTCCCAGAAGAGTAGATGGTGATGGTGTAGGGCGCGGTAAGTAACGAGGACACAAGGTTGCAGTCTCTTTACCTTTTACTGAAGACTTCAGCGTCCACAGTCCAGAGTACCGTCCACAGGGCAGGCAGAATCTGGCCGGTCCGAAGGCACATCCAGAGTTCCCTTATCCAGGTGGAAATCAGTAGCCTTCCTACTAGCGCCTGTGTGTTGTAGTACCTCCCTGCTGAGCACCACGGGATAGTGCTCACAACTTTCCTGGATGTTTCTGATGTTCTCTCTCTCTCTGTCCCCCAGATGGTATGGATAGGACAACCCGTATGACGGAGTAGGCCAGGAGCTTATTTATAGGGACCCTAGAGATGCCCCTCTCCCAAAATTTGCCTCCGTGTCTTCTTAGGTATTAAGGTTGGGCAACCAATTTTGAATTGACTGTCCTGCCGGTCTCTGAAGTAATACATAGAGTCAATTACTCCCTCGGTGTTCCGGCCGCCGGCTACATGCCTCAGAAGGAGGCTGCCGATCTTGGGGCAGAACTCCTCCCGGTATTATCTCCTTGTGCTATGACTTCGTTTCTCACTCTCCACAATACACTTCTCTTCGTGTCCTTTCTTAGGATGCTGCCGCAATGGGTGCAGGCGCAGCTCCGTAACGTTCTATCTCGTGCTTGGCCTCTGTCAGGATCCCACCCCTGACAGGGACCCTCTGTCTGCAGCTCAGATGTTCCTCCTTCTCCCCCTGTCTGCCTGACAGGTCCTCTCTGGGTCAAAACCAGGTAGCTTCTGCCTAACTTCCTATCCAACCCACCAGTTTTACCCGTGTGTGAGGAGTGCCCTAATAGACCGAAGCAAGGCTCCCCCTGGTGGACTGGAGTGTGAAGTGTGGTGTGTGACTTGTGATACCTGGCAAGGTGAACTTCTTTAGTACCATCAGACATAATATCACTCCCCTTGGTGGAAGAGCGACATTACTGCAACGACCAGGACTCTGGGGTGCTGCATATACTTAACCTTTACTGGCTATTAAAATGGGGAATCTAAATAATGATGTAGGGTCCCCCTATAATTAATAACCAGCAAGGACTATACAGACAGCCGGGGGCTAATATTAATAGCCTAGGAAGGGGCCATGGATATAGCCCCCCCAGGCTTAAAACAGCAGCTC